>NC_088302.1:5755838-6477339 GCF_032854445.1 Liolophura sinensis | reverse complement strand
CAGTTTATTAAAATGGAACTCATCGTTCTAAAGGTATGTTTTCATGGGATGTGCTTGACATAATATGTTGCGGTACGCAGTCAGAAGTCTTGTGTAATTTTTCTGTTATGGTTTATTGTATCCTTGACTAGTATCCCTGACTAGTACCTCACTAAGTGTTGGTAGAGCTAAACAAATCATGTGTAACGCTTGTTCACGTCATCAACATGCGGAATACAGTTTATTCCTTCATCCGTACAATTCATAGCCTAGTTTATTGTTAAGGGAAACTATTCAGGTCTAGATGTAAATTATTACACACTACAGACTACTTCTGAATTACCCCCAAAGTTCACCCGGAGCAGTCTGGTTCGTAAAGCCTGATCTGAATAACTCAAGACACTGACAGCCCGAATGATTTTTAACGTATGTCGCTAGTCTAACATACAACACGCACTTTGACTTTGTAGGGTACGCGAAGTCCCTCTAAGGCAGGTGGCCAGATTGTGTTGTGTTTTTTTTTTTAACATATGTCAATACTTCACATCAGTTCAATGTTGATCAGTTGCAGTCTTTAATTCATTGAATGTGGTCTTCGCTTTATATGTTTTTATTTCTATCTCGCCGTCAGTTTGCGGTCCATATGGGGCATTTCAAATAACAGTGTACTTTTCCATTATCAAATACTCCGTCTTGATTTTTATTAGTGCAAAAAGTGTATTTGAACATGCTTAGGAGTTACATTTATTTATTTATTTATTTATTTATTTGGTGTTTTATGACATGTTCAACAATATTTCACTTATACGACGACGGCCAGCATTATGAGGAAGAAACCAGGTAGGATTTATGATTTATGAATATGTGATATATCGTGGTTTCGTTCAGTCTTGGAAAGGTGCTGCTTCGCATGGTGTCTAGATATCAATTTTGTTATTAGGAAAACTTTTAAAATTCCTAGGCCTACATGTGCGTCACGCAACAGACTATTTCATTTATACGCAGCATTGGAATTTCTGGAATCAACTGATCAGCTTTACTCACCATAAACTCTGCGGAGGAGTGACGAGACCGGCCCAGCATGAAATATGCCGATTGTTCCACTGTTTCTTCATTTGTGGTGGTAGAACAGACTTAAGCAACTTGAGATTTAACTTGGTACGTAACAAAGTTCAGGGGTTTCGGGTTACACGACAAACACGTGCTATGTCGTTCAAATTTTAAGTAAACATAATGTAACTGCGCATATTTATGGTTACTGCATGTTGCTGTGTTCTTTTCGGAGTAGTAAATTTGTATGATAAGTAAAAATTGCACGGTAAATAGAAAAAAAATTACACATCAAAATTTCAGTTATGTTTTTACATAAGTTGTACTCAAGAGATTGAACAGTAGAAATACATACTTATGTCGTGGTAAACCAGATCTTTAGGTCGTTAATAAGGCATAATGAAAAAAGTTGTTATAAGGCATAATGAAAAAAGTTGTTTTTTTTGTTTACAATTTTTTCTAACCCTGACACTTTTGACGGCTCCGTAATTCTGGTCTGCCTTCCAGGGATTGTTTGAATACAACAGGAGGAAAGGGTCCGCGTTGCATTCTTTGTCGATACGACTGATAGAGTAATTGATAGTAGCTCGTCGCTGTGGTGCAAAACTCATTTTATGTGGTCTCCGCTAGGTGGCATTGACTCTACAAACCGGGTGTCCTTCAAATCTGCGGTACCCTTTCCTGCACACATATCTGAGATGGACATGGATAAAGAAATTGTGCAAGCTGTGAAAGACTTGACTACAGCTGAGGTACAAAGGATAGTCCGTGAGAATTACGATGTGGTATCATTTACAGTCAAAGTACTTCCGGGATGGGTAGACAAAAACTTTCAGATACAAACGTTGAAGGACCAGTCAACACACAGTGAAAACGATGATTTACACCAAGCTGTGTACGTGTTGAAAATTTTGAATGCAAAGGAATCCAAAGAGGTGGATTTTATAGGTATGATATAAATTGCTTGTGTTTCACATTTTGAAAACTACTACCAGTTAAACCACTGACATATATGAAGTTTTTGTCTCCTTGGGATCAAATCAAATACTGAGTTTAGCTTTTAGTTCATGTGTTTAGACACATAAACCTGGTAGAATGTACCACAAATAAGTTTATCACAGAGTTAATACACGCCAGCTAAAAGCTCACTGTTCAGTTGTACATTTCTGTTTTGACAAGATAGGCTCGGAAATTCTAAATAATGACATTTGTGCCTAGGTGTGAGGTAATGTTGTAACATATCCTTCGTCCGACTGTGCGTCAGTTTTACATATTATAATTGTAAAAGCAGTTTATGATGTACAATCTTCTATGTACATTAGGACTGGACCTTCTGGCATATATTTTTGCTAAGTCTTTAATACCATTAGGTTGAACGATTTATAAACTTAATAATTTTGATGCTGGGATTCAATTGATCCTTGAACACAGTCTTACTTACATTATACAGACCTGGTTCTAAATAATATTTTCTACCAGTTTTGATAAAATCTCCCATTTTTATAAAGGTATTTAACCCCTTACAAATTGTACTGAATGTTGATGTTACTCACCACACATAAACACACACACATCAGTAATAATGTAGGCCTGGAACTGTGTGAGCCGCTGGAGAATCTATTTCGCCATGATCAGGCTGGTCGATAGACTTGGATTGTCTCCTTGTTCAGTTTTATGCCATTGTAACGCTGGCTCCAGGGTGAGCTGAAAGATACACTTTGTTAACCAAACTGTGAGGAGAGGTTACATCGAGTCAGACATTCTTTCTTACTCGTTTAACTTAACCCACATAAAGTACAATACGGCCTTTACATTCAATAGTCACTCGAGATGCACCTATGAAACTACCATGAAATAGTGGCTGGGGGCAAAACAGGGGTTGATGGCGACATGTTTTTGATGACAAGTTAAACCAGTATTGAAGGAAATTTATATTCAACAAACGCTGAACTGTGCCAATGCCAAAACAAGCGTCATGAACCATTTCACAAGAGCACGATAAATCTGTTGTATCTAAATCTATCCTATTTATTCACTCGGATACCCTCTTCAAGCAGTTCAGGGTCAATGTCATGACAAATAAACCATATCTCGTGCTTTATTGCATTGATTCCCTTCGTTTGAAGATTATACTGTATAAATATTTACTTCTTCAACAGACAAGGTGGCAAAGGTCCATATGTTGTAGTGTCGTAGCACAAATATCGTAAAATCGAAAAGAAACCACTGCATACATTTTGCTCGTATTTTATTCAGATGCACAAAATACGGTAATGCTCCATCTGAAGGGAAAAGGCTTCATATGCTGCTGGCCTATCTACACAACGTCCGGACTGCATAACACCTTTTATCGGCTCAACGATGAACGCTTTACACCTAAAGGCGAAAAAGGTAAATATGTGATTGACATAACGCATGCATTTTACATTACCTTTGTTTATGGAAAGACATTTCTTTAAAATACGGAGTAAGTTACGCAAAGGCGTACTAATTATCTTAGTTTAATTTCACTCCTCTTCTTCGTTCTTTGTATTAATGTTTTGTGTTATATCCATATTTGCAAAATGCTATTACTTCCCCTATCGTATCTGTGTGCAAGAATAGTGTGTATAAGAGCTTCGTGACACTATAGCTGCCAGAAACCAGTTAGTGATGTCTAATGCATAACATGTATGTCAGGCTGTCCAACATATTACTCTCATTCTATTTCACATATGAGTCTGTAATATACTCTATTCTCCAGTCTTTGTAAATATAAATGGATTTTATAAAAAGCACCACAAAAGAACATTTTAAATGATCAAAACTGTATTTAACACTCAGATCAGCGGAGCAAGTTTACGAAGGGATGCACATTACCATGCTCAGAATATCCGAAGATTTATTGATCAGCTATGCAAAATTTAGCTTAACAATACTACGATATTTTGAGGGCCTGAGATCAAACCCAGCCCTGGCTTTCCTGTCTGTCGATTCCTGCCGATCTGATTTTCATTTTGTACATTGATCAGCTTGTAATCCGCCCACGGAATTAAACATCTGGGGCCCTGAATTTTTTACTTTACCTCGAGCCATGTCATATTTTGGTGAACACTTTCTCCTGTTATAGATAAAAGCACGCCATGTTACCACGTGAACATCAAAATCTTACATGTTACTGTCCCTGGACACAGTAAGAATGAAATCAAAAATGTACGTTTTGCTGTAACAGAAGTGTTCACAACCTCTTGGTAATATGTGAAAATCCAACTCCCGTGACAGATGTCTCTATCAGAGGCCGGTAGTCAAAGTCTGAAAAGCTGTCTAGCGTATTGCTGCTTACATATATTTATTTGTTTGATTAGTGTTTTTCGCCTTACGCAAGAAAATTTCACTTATACGACGACGGCCAGCATTGTGGTGGGAACAAACCGTGCACAGCCCTGAGGAACCCATGACCATTCACATGTTGCTGACAGGCCTTCTCACGTATATGTACTAAAGGAGAGGGGGGCAGCGTGAAGTGGAATTAAAACTCACGACCACTCACGACCACATTGCCTATAGAATCAGCTATGTCATTCCACCACCTACCAGATATGTGGATTTTGCAGTTTGTTATCTTGTCCGTTTGATGAACTACGTCCATGGCGGGTACTGGACACAGCTGGATAGACCTTACAGATGACCTTCTTTATCAGACTGGTGCGTTCATCGCTTCAGTGAATACTTATATGCAGGTAATGATAATATAATTAAGGGTAAATCTTCTATAACCATTATAGTTGAACCAGGTAACTTAAAATACGGTTTGAAAAAGGTTCGATCCTAATATATACATATATGGGGGGAGGTGCGTGTGTGCGTGCGTGCGTGCGTGCGTGGTCGTGCGAGCGTGCGTGCGTGCGAGCTGGTCGAGTCCATGCCACCCGATATCCTGCTTCCACTGTTGTATCATGCCGAAGACACCAGACATGACACCCCACACAGTCACATTATACTGACACCGAGTTTCCCTGTAGACAGGGACATACAATGTATTGCCCTAAGAAGTTCAGACTTTTTAGTTGGTTCACCTAAATATAACAATGAGTTACATCTAACACCTTACTCAACGTCATAGGCCTGTGTTTTTCGAAAAATGTCAGTTAAGAGAATGATAAGGGGGAATCTGCCATTAATCTAAACTGGCCGCCCAAGGAGATAACATGCAAATGTGGTAGCACATAAATTCGCATGGAGTAACGTTCGTTCGTGTATCGCACAAGTACTAGACAAACAGTTTAAGACGATGTACAATGTACTTTTCTATAAACCTTGTTTTCATAAAATATTCGAAATTCCGAATGATTTGTACGGCAGAACTGAAGTCACATGTACATGTAGAAAACAGAGCAGGTTGCACATTACACTGCATTATTATAACATAAGGCTGTGTGTGACATTTTGGGGTTACCTGAACACCTCCTTTCATCTACACATGTTGCACTACGGGGGGGGAGATAAATCTGACAAGAAAAGTGAATCTTCCGGCCACATTTCTAAATATAGTGACTTGAGGGAGTGGATGATCAAAAGGTAACGCCTGAAAAAAATTGGACATTCGATTGTCCATTCAAGGTCAGATATATGTCTAGTCATCTGGAAGCCTTGACTATGTTTAGATAACTTTTAAAAGAGGACCACTCTTTTTCTGGTCGCCCTCAATATTTTTCTTGAATCTTCAATTAAAGCAAGTACTAAATATTGTTATACACGATGACTTTATGTTGTAGCCCTGTAATGAACACATCGGTCTGCAATCGCGACCTTACAGCACGTGGAACCTGGAAAGTGTACCGCGATTAAGAGGAGCTCTGTCGGCATCAAGAGCCATTTGGAAGAAGATATTCTAGGCGTGATCCTAGAGGTCTTGGACAATTTTGATCAAACGTTGTTCCGAAATATGACGTCTTTCAAAAAGGTTTTATTCTCTTGTGTTAATTCTTCTTTACGCAGGCCTGTTTAATACACTGATACCATGCACAAACACATGCTGTTCTGGATGAAGGAAACAGCCCACCCGTAAAAATAGATAAAATTCGAGACAATATTAAAAATTTGAATGAGAATTGCTTATCTTATTGACCATTCCTCCCGTTGATGTAACATACCTGAATGTACACACTGTGGTCTTGATCCTGGATGGATATTCACTTGTTTTTAGTTTTTTTGGCTTGAATGCAATTGACTTTATGGTTGAAGAACGACCGATACTGTGACGAAGTTGTTTTTGTTCCGAAGTTTAAACAAAATGTGACACAAATGTGACATGAGTCAAAATTAAAAAAAATATATTCACGGATAACAATTCAATTAAAAATACCTAAGAATATAAAAATGCAGGTGCTTTCAAATAGAACTCAGATAAACATTACTAACTGTTACATGCGTGTGTTCTACTTCTTTACTCTCTTATTGTTGTTTTCAGGATTGATCCACGGAGATTGTAATCCAGGCAATGTTCTGCTTGTGGACAGCAATGTTACAGCCGCTGGATCAGCGATGCAGTACACCCTAGGCATAATAGATTTCGGCGAGATCGCGAACTCCTTTGTCATATTTGAGTTGGCAGTAGCCCTGACGCATTTTATGATGTTGTGTCATAAAAGAAATATTCTATCTTCAGTGATTAAACTCCGCGAAGGCTTTACTGCGGTGATTCCACTAAACACCGCAGAGTTATCTGCCCTTAAATACTGTGTAGCTGCCAGACTTGTTCAGTCCGTAGTTTTGTCAACCTGCTGCGCTGTCAAGCATGGTATGACCAGTGAGATGCGACAATCTAATTTCGACAGTATGAGTTTGCTTAAATTTTCAACACCATTAGTATTCTGTAGACAACTACCGAGAAGTAGTACTGTCTTGATCGCCAGGTCCCACTGTCGAAATTCTCGCTAGCTGCTCAAGATTTTGGGTATTTGCAGTGCAAAGTTGGCAATGATATTTGCAATAATACTTCACAAAAGAAGTATTGCTTACATGTACATAATGAATTTTAATAATGTTTAAGTGATGGACATAAATTCTTATCCTGAAAGATAATTCTTTTAAGGAACTCGGTAACAACAATAAACAACCTTGTTAACACACAAATCAAGAGTTCTAGCATATTCATGAATTTAAACTTGTAGATCTGATAAAATGTTTTTATACAGCATATAATGAATTTCTGTTTAAGTTAAAGTTGAAGTCTCGGCAAAGATAAAAAAAAAGCCCTCTCGAGAGGGTATCAGGTATATATCAGTCCGAAATAAGAGGCATTAAAATAATACAGAAAGCAAGCGAATGATTTGGAAATAATTATGATTTAAAGATTATGTAATAATCAATACGCTGATTGCGTCCGCCTGGAAGTCCGCCTAATGAATCCTCGTCGCCATGACTAAACACGTGTTAAGTGCTACGTAAAAGCCCCAGCATTCATCCAATACCTTTTATGCTCAGGCTAGAAAAATCATTAGTCTCATTGAGACACAACTACAATGAGATATCCTCTCTTTCCACATGGTTATAGCACCTGTTTCTTCAGCTACGCACATTTGATTAATTCCATTTTTCAAAGTTCATCGCGAAATACTTGTTCG
The DNA here is from genome assembly GCF_032854445.1 of Liolophura sinensis. Classification (NCBI taxonomy): domain Eukaryota; kingdom Metazoa; phylum Mollusca; class Polyplacophora; order Chitonida; family Chitonidae; genus Liolophura; species Liolophura sinensis. Next base: position 6,469,705 of record NC_088302.1, on the reverse strand, counting down.
CGTTTAATATAAGTGGCGGTCAAGTATGTTTGCTTATACATGCTGGCGGAAACCTTGGCGGAATCACATGTGTGTGCATGGCTGATTCTCGGCAGGAAATATTTATCCAGTGTCACACGGGTGTGATTACCTGTGAGATTTGTAATTTATGTATTATTCGAAAGGTTGTTGCTTGACACCAATTTTTTTTACCTAAGCCATGATCATAAGAAGAACGAGAGAGAGAAAAAAAGACGGATTGAATTATTAGCGGCATCGAGAAAATAAATTGTGTCTAATATACATCACAGCGCGGCGCAAAGATCCAGAAGCCTGTCACAAATGCTGTCGCTATGAGTTCAAGTCCAGCTTATATTGGCTTCTCTTCGGCCATACATGGGAAAGTCTATGGGTGTGTGTGGGTTTCCCCGGGCTGCCGTCGTATAAATGAAATAATGTTGAATACGGCGTAAAACACCTATCAAATAAATAAATAACCAACTCTAATATAACATGAGGCAAAATTGTACTACACAGGGACGCAACACATCTTATAGATAAGCCACACTTAAAAATTCGCAGAGGTTCTCTCCCCTCTTACAATTCCCGGTGAATTTTATTTATTTTGTTGCGGTTCAACACGATATTCATGAAATTTGCAGCTGTCGGTTGCGGCCAGTACTGAAGGAAGTGAACGAGAGTGTGTAGGATAAACTACCGGCCTGTGGGTGAACTTCTCACATGTGAAGTACAGATGTGCACACCATTTTGGCGGAGGACGAATGATGTTTAACGAACGTAACACACTTATTGTCACTAATGCCCTATGAACTATGAGACCAGGTTCTTTCGATATAAACACGTCAGTTTTTGTCCAATTGTTTTCTTATCTGATGGGTGTTTAACGTCGTACTCAAGAATAATTTTAGTGAGGATTAACTGTGATGAAACCAGTGAGAAATGTGGAACTTGCCAGGTAACTTACAACCTTATGAGAGCCAGCGTGTTCTCTTGTCAGCATAATTAAAGACGTAGAGCACAGAGGGTAAAATTAGAGCGAAGTGACGACATTGTCATAGCTGACAATGGCCATACGTAACCATTTATCTCAATCAGGGTTTTATTCTAACTGTTCATGTAAATGCATGAATAGTGGCAATTTACACGCCCAACTAGCACCATGGATTAGGCAGAATTAGGTAAAACGAAAGAAGTGATCTTTATTGAAATTTATTAGACTTCACTGGTCTAGAATTACTCAAAATTCTGTGTTGTAATCCCATTAAACAAAGCAAAGGCCTGACCTCCGCGTGGCCGATTAGCTAGGGTGACAAAAGCGCTTTAACCGAATCAGTAAATGGTTTAGTTCTCATCGGTTCTACTAATTCTTTAACTTCATGAATTACTTTTTATCATACATTCTTTATACAATCAAATATTGCAGACGTAGGTTTCCCCCTGGTCCTGCCCGGTTTCCTTCCACAATAATAAACAGGTAAATTTTCGTGGCACTTGTGATATATGCCAGTGTACTAGTCCACAAAGTTTGAAATAATACACAAATTAGTTGCTTTAAGAGAATCTGGATGCTGTTGGCATTGCTCTTGCAACACATTGCTTTCTCTGAAGTCCGCCGCGCTGTATATGACGGCCGTATACAACGGTCGTAATGTTTCAGAATTTGGAAACAAACTCGATTTCTTTGGCTTATCACAAAATTTATCACAGTTTCATGTTGGATACAATATTATGCAGGAATATTTAACTCTACTGTGTGATGTGTGTCAGCCTGCGTGCTTATATATAGTGAGTCATGTCGGTACATGACACAAGACATACAATTTATAAAATTCAAATGGCTGTTGTAATCCACATAGATATAAGCGTCATGTCCGACATTCATATACCATTCGTAGTCCGTAAAGGGCGTTCCAAGTCCATAATCGCCAGATCCATTTCCAAAACAACATTTAACACTAGCTCCCAAAGACAAAGGTGTGTAAGAAATTATACAAATAAGAAATCGGTAACACACAAGAGAGAAGCGGTCATCAGTTTTCATTGATGTCGGGCAGACAGTGGATATTCCAGGCATGAATTCCATATCAAAGTTCAAATTCTTAGTCCGTGAATGGGTTCCAGGTCTGTGTCGGAAGATGGCACAGACCTGGCATTTTGTATTTGATTTATTATGTTTAACCAGATCAAAAATTAGTTTAGGTTGTGGAAGTAGCCGGGAAGGCGGCCTCGGAAAAGAAACCACACCTATCTCCTCTTGGTTGATGTTAGCTTCCACCATATGGTCCCGTATGCAAACACCAAAGGAAGGGATCTTGTTAGGGATTTTATTAAACTTATGTACATATGACGCATTGAAAACACAGTCATAGGCATGTTTTGTTGGGTAAGCTTTAAACTTTGTGGCATATTGAAGGCTGAGTATGATAGTCTGTGATATAAAGAAGAATCATTCCTCTATACGTATAAACCAGCGAGGTTCTGAAAGAAGAAAGGCTGAGCCTCAACCCTAGTGATGGACAGGATCCAACATTTTATCATGTGACTTCCTTGCGGAGCCGTAAATGATGCACACATAGTCTAATTTAGATATCACCAGAAAACGAAATATATTTAATAACATAGATCGGTCAGCATCCTAGTCATTTCTAAACACGACCATAATTATATCGAGAGCCTTTGTACATTTAGTTTTAAGCATTTTAATACGATTTATATAGGATAATTAAATATCAAATATTATAGCTAAAATTTTGTTCTCCAACAGTTTTAACCTGTTCACCTCAAAAGTTAAGCTCAGTTTCATGAATGAGTATGGCCTAACGTCACCTCGGCAATATTTTAGCCATATCGTGGCGAGAACATGTTCAAACCAGGAAGCCCTGAATAGTTTTCGACATGATCTGATGAACAACCAAAACCTCAAGGAAAACATACGCACATTTTTAAAAGCAGTTAAAAAAAACTAAATGACAGTTAAAAGTCGAAAACCACCATTGCTTTTTATTTTCTGCACTAAAATATATGTAAAGTATATTCTCTTATATGGGCCAAAAGCCTTCATATAGACCACCGGTTCCGACTCTGAAGGCTGTCTTCCTTGTCCACCTGAACTTGGTGAAAACCCTGTGCCAAATCCAAACTGCAGAAATACCTCGCTCCCCTAAGTACCTGCAGCGCCTCCTCTATACTCGGAAGGGGATAGGCATCTTTGTGTGTCTTAGAGTTCAGGTTCCTATAGTCTACACAAAGTCTTAAGGTTTTGTCCTTCTTCCTTGTGAGGACAACGGGCGATGCATAACGGCTCGTTGATTCTCGAATGACCCCATTGCCCAAAGCTTGTTTCAAATACTCGCGTACCTCCGCCCATTGGTGCGGAGGAACTCTCCGGTGAGGCACCTTGACTTGAACATTGTCCTTCAAAACAATTCTATTAGAAATGTCTTCACAACAGCCAATGTCATTATCTTGGGAGCTGAATACATCAACATGTTTCGAAAGATCATCTCGAATGTTTATTTTGCTTATTAAGTTCCGAACTAGCCCTGACGTTTCACCACCAGCTTGAATTTCGTTGACATGATCTTTACATTCGTTGACATCCACAACTTGAATCCCTGAATCCTCTAAAGTACAACTTCTCAAGATGCCAACCATAGTTTTGGGTCTAAGGTACACATCAACATCAGAAAAGTTGGCAATTTGTACCGGGATCCTTCCAGTACTAGTGACAGTTACATGTGGTGCTCCCTTTGGAAGAGGTCCACAATGCTGCTCACAGTGCATCATAAGAACGGTCAGCCTTTGCTGGTTTTGCACCATCCATCAATAATCACGATGATACGTGAAGATATTAAAACAGGTTTCCTTCCTAGAGCTCCGACTGTACTGATCACATCAGGTTGTTCCGTAACAACAGTTTATTAGACATAGCAAGAACGCTTGCCCACTCAGAGGTGTTTCCTCGTGAGAATACTTGCAAAAAGTTCATCCCATCTGCGTTGCTAAGTGTCTTCGCGACAAAGTTCAAAATATTACATCCAGTGACACAAGGACAGTCTAGCTTCCGCTGCTCCATTGTCGTGTGGCTAATCACGACAGGTGAGCCTAGTTTGACGCATTGCTCTCGGATGTTTTGCGAGTTCCACTGTTCCACTGCGGACAGCTTACACGTAAATGATTCAATGATCCACATTCCCAGCATTAATGGAGCGTACTGTTGTTGTTGTTTCGTCTGTTTCCTGCATTACGCTTGAAATTCATCCTTTGCAGCAACTGATGAATCTGTTGCTGCTGAGCAGCAATCAGGTCTACCTGTTTTCTGAGCTGCTCCACGACATTTTCAGAGTTAGTTGTTCCCTCTGTTGAGATCTGTCTAACATGAACGCTACCGTAAGCGCTTGTCTCTACTGATCCCAGCCATTCCTGTGCCCTGTCTCTAAGATCGAAGAATCCCATTTCTTCCGACTCTACATTCTGTCTACGGATCTCTCGTTGCAGGCCTTTGTCATGCCTGTGCCAGACGGCTCTTAAGGATACTGTCTCTATTCTTTTCAACGGATGGATCAAGGCTGCCAATGCGGTCGTACAGTTTTACAAGATTTAGGGAGCAATCCAGCAAACTTTCGTTTTTTTCCCGGTTTGTAGGTGAAAAACATTTCTTGCAGTTGTCCAAGTTTATTGCCATCTACAAATACGCAGGGTAACGTCTCCAGTATATCATGAGGGCTTCCAGTAGCATCGAGGCATCCCCTTAGTATCTCCTGGCGAGCTTTAGCTGCTTTAGCTTTATGATTTCTTTTTTCTTTTTTGAACAGAGGACAGGCTTTGGAAGAGGCCATATGGGCTTTGTTACAATTCAAACATTTTATTGGTTTTGTGCAGTCGAAGCCCTCGTGACCTGCTTCCGCACATCTAAACCAGACCAGTTTATTGGCCAACCTCTAGCAGGAGAAACACCAAGTGAAGTTAGGTATACACAACTCCACCCTTGCACTATACGGCCCTATAAATATAGATGACGGAACGGATCGTTTATTAAACGTTAACATATATGTATTCGTTTTTTTTTTTTTTTTTTTTTTTTTTCGGGACCGGTAGATCCAGGATCAATCCTTGGTCGAGTCACACCTAAGACTTTAAAAGAGGAAGTTGTAACTTCCTCGCTTGGCGTTCAGCATAAAGGGGAAAGTGCAACGACTGGTTGACCCGTATCAGTATAATGGCTCGGGCGGGGCGGCTTACTTGCCTTCGGTAAGTCGTCTCAGTGATGCAGCACTAAATAAAAGAGCGGTGGAAATCCGTCCTGCAACAAGGAGGCACATTACACGTGCATGCACCCTAATGATTCCTTCGTCGTCATATGACTGAAGAATTGTTGAGTACGACGTTAAACCCCAAGCACTCACTCACTCACTCGTTTTTTTTTCTTCAGATTCCCATGTCTTTTAATTAAGAAGCGTTTTACACTTATTACTCCTTGGTAAGTTCTTCACTTATTTTTGGTTCGTTCATTTCGTCAAGGTCTTGGTCTGTGTCACGAATTATGCCATGACAGCAGTTTAAGGTATTATTAGGAGAAACAGAAACAGGCTGTTCTACTATATTTTGAATTTTCACTAAATTGATATATTGTTGTTTTCTGGAACATTTCAACAAAATGTTTCCAGATTTCATTTCTTTTTGGACTTGTTTTAATGTTCCTGCATAGCTTTCTAATGTATTTTGTAGTACGAATGGATATATTTTGATTTTACCTTGATTCCCATTTTATTTGACATGACCAAAAAAGTAGGAAAATAATCCTTACCTATTTCAACATCAAACGGCTTTTTGCCAACGACTGTTGAAATTTGAGAAGAGGCCGTGATGTATTTTTATTAATTTCCCCTCACGTGTTCCCCACCCGTCATGCAGTGCCAACAAGGGCGAATCTACCTCCGCGCATGACCAACAGAGAATAGAAACAGGGAATCCACGCAAGGTATACTCCAACAGATTGAGTTATACCAAAAGGTTAAATTCAATCTACTCGACTTACCCATTAGCCACCGCCTTTTACATTGACCCCAAAGGAAGAGCATCCAAAGAAGAGCCAACTTGACATCACAGTCAGTAAAATAACAAACGGGATCAAGTGTAGGGCTTGACTCGAACAGCCGATTGATCGGACCGGGCCCATCCGACCTCCCCTCTCCAAGGGCCAAAGTAGCGTGTTGGACGTCAGGATATCGCAAGACCAACACTCCCTCAGCCACCAGGATCACAAAACCACGGCAAATAGGTCCCTCCCCGGTTGGCTCTCACACAACCGAGAAGATGCGGTCCTATTATATCCACCGGGCCCACATGTGAGAAATCTAGGTTATTTGCGTTTTTCGCCAAGTTTGCCTAGAGGGGTGAGGTCCTTTTCTTATCACTCCGAAGACTCCCACGGGTATCTAGATGCAAAAAAACCTGATATCAGTCAGGTCAAATATTAATCCACGAGGTATATTTTACAAACTGTTAATACGTTCATCAAACTATCCGATAAAATCCATATTCAAATACATTGGGTTTCCATTGTTTTAAAAATTAGTCAAGAAAAGAAACAGACCGATCATAATTAAGAACTTTTATTTAATTTCGATGGAGCTTAAACGTGTTCTTAAACAAAATCAGTTTTATATGTATTGTCTTCGTGTCCAAGAAGCGTAAAAGGGGCGGATAAATCCAGAACTTCTACCCAAATAGGCCCAAAGGACAAACTGTGACCAACCTACATCCCTTGCAGGGAACTAAAATCTTAACAATATTCCTGATCAACTTATCCCAATATACATGAAGATGTTGAACGTACATGTCTTGTACATATCCTGAATGGTGTTATTTTGTGCTCCACACGTACCCATATAGACCAAAGTGTGTTGTTAGTGGACAAGTCTAGTTTATGGACGTACATGAGCGTACACTACAGCAGGTCTAGGCATTAGTGTGTGCATGATGCACCCCTCCACAGTCAGTAATAGCATGATGGGTAACTTTTTGATTTCACGGGGACTAGCCATCTGTATTGCCATCTCATCCAGAACAGAAAGGTAACGTTGTTTCCTTGACTGCCTAATGATCCAATGGTTAGCCAATAATCGACCGATATACTAAACCAATCGCTTTCAAGATATACAATTACGCAAAAGCAGTTAAAGATTTTGAGATGTCTGAGTATACCTCTGGTAGATACAGTTGTCGTCCCAGTAGGTATAAATCCCCATACAAAGCTAGCTTTATTGTGGGATCGAAAAACTACCATGAAACGTGTATCTACCCTCTTAACAGAGGAACTACAAGATTTGTAGTCATTTTGGGAAAAGTTCTGTTGTACAGTTGAAAAAATTCTGGCGTTAAGTGTATGTGGATCCTTAATAACTCAAATCCTCTCACTGAAGGGTATCTCTACTCGGGGTTTCTGCACTTTCTGTATTACAGTTTCTCAGACAAATTTCATTGATAGAATTTTATCACTAATTGTATCTGTGATGAATAAACTGATCATCGCTGCATAACCGTTAAAGTCAAGAAAGCCTTTACTTCCACTATGTAAAAAGGTTACCATTAATGGGTGGTTCATCGAATTGCTTACATTTTTCATTAATAACATATGTGTGAAATTCAGGAAAACCATATATCAACAGTGTATAAGTATTACGATGGGTATACATTGAGCCCCATTTTGGCTGACCTAGACCTGTTTTCGTATGAATATGAATGTAGAAACTATTACGGACTAATTCTAACCAGGTCAGATCTTTGTCATTCAACAAACCTTATACCGATGATCTGCTCAGTTCACACAATGTACATATAGCAAAGGCTGTAGAAGATATTTATCCAATTTCTCTGGATTTATAGGAAACTATACTCTCCAGATGATAAATTATATCTGGACCTATATTTTGACATATTAAATTATCCTGACTTGGACAGTAATATACCGCAGAGTCCTGCATATGACGTGGACATATCGTGCCTGGCAGCATTTGTTAGATCTTGTGTGGCATGTGTTGATTTTAATCAACGTCACAAGTTATTTCTGCAAAACTTGTGTGCCAAGGTTATTTCATTAAACGCCTCTAGCCAAAGTTTCTTACGTATATTTCTCTTGTAAGTAAATATGGACATGCTTCGTGATTGTGTCAATTCCGCTCAACCCGGTGTTAAGGGCCATATATGCATCGTGTTAGACTGTTACGTTGGATATATGTACAGTTTCAATGAAAGCACAAATGAGATACATATTTTGTTATCGACAATTTATATTTTAGCATGGTGCACGATATGAATACTGACTTCACTCAGTCGCCTAGAACTCACCTTGCCTCTCTCCAAAATCACTGAAAAGTGTTGACTGCTTCTCTTTACATGATTCCGTCCAATTTTCGTACTTAAATCACTTTTGTTCGTTCCTGGGAATTGGTCTTCCGATTGTTCGCCTGGATCGCCAATTCTGGTTGACTACTGGTATACTAATGTATATTTCGCCGCATATATTAACGCCCGCAACCTGCGTCATTAAGGTACCAACATGGCAGTGATCTCAATGGCCACCCCATCAGACCAATGCCTGCATTTTGCAGGGCATTTCGTGTCAAAACAGCTGTGTGGCGTTGCAGTTTCATGTTGCTTCAGCTCCGGGACACGCAAACTATGAAAAGACGTGAGCGGAGGTTTCCGCTGAAAGCTCTCCAAACGAGCACGATATTATCACGAAATCGATCAATTTCCTGTCACAGAACTGGGTGTCGTCGTCACAGAACATGTGTCGTCACATGCGGCCGTCTTCCCGCATTTGTTTGTCGCCGGCATGTGTCGTCACACGTGGCCGTCTTGACTTGCGGTCGTATCCTTCTGATGCACACGGCACCTTATGTTGCGGGTTGTCCGTGTACTGCATTTCATGGCACATGCAACTTCCCCGTTCCTGTGTAACATTTGCATGGGATCAGTAAATTATCCACACATCTGGGTGCTTAGCCAAATGAAATTATGGTCACCTTTTCACAAAAGAGTGTGGTTCAACGCTATTGCAATGTTCGGATGCGTCAGGTTAAACCTGCCCACTATGTTGATCACCCATATTAACTACCATGTACTACCAGCTTTCATTATAACTCATTTCTCCAAATGTAAAGATCCCACTTTATGTTCAGTGTATTTGTTCATTTACGTTGATGTCCAATATTTTAATCACCTATATATTATTTGCACGATTCCAATTCCCGGGTAGTTAATCGCATCTCTCTCGAATAATTTATGACTGCCGTTGTTTTCTGAGAGCAGCTGGCAATATTGATGTCGGAAAGTTATAAAGACAGGGTGCATAATAAAAGTGACTAGAGATATCACATTTGGTCAACCCTTATTATCATTATTTATTGTTGTTGTGAACTGAGCATCATCTGTACTTTTTTGTAATCCTTGTATTTGTCGAGAAATACAAAACAAAACGATCTCTTTATTTGTAATTACATGTGTACTAAACTGTGACGGAAATTTTCTTTCAGCACATAATCATGCATTATATGTGAAGTTTGCTGAATTAGAATAATTCATTAACGAATTGTCAAGTAATATTTAAGCTTAGAGATATAAACACGTTGAGCTTTAATTTACATTTACAATATTTAGTTGTACCTGTCCAATTCAATAAGTATATTCATTTAAGGGAATGGAAAGTCCAAAACCAGCGGCACAGCCTTCTGTACACGACAACTTTGAAAGACTTTGCAAGGGTTTGCAATGATATCAGGGTAGAAGATTAAAATACAATTTGGTTATATATATGTATTAAGAACCTTGTTTTTGTTTTGCGCAAAAAACTAATTATATGTATTCAATCTAACTCCTACACCTCCATAGAGTTGTGAAGAACATGAAAGGCTACAGTTTCCATAACCTGGGGGCTGCTTCACAAATCCGTCGTACGACGTAACTTCCTCATAAACCCCAAGCAGACAAAACGAGCGTTTCACAAAAAATTCTTGTGTGCAAACGTTAAACCTTTCCCTCGCAAATACTGCGACTGGTTTTGCCCGTCGCAAAATTTACGAACGCTATATTGCCAACATGGCCGCCTTACTGTTGTTTGCGGAAAATCAAAGAGCTTTAAGACGAGAAAAATTGTTCGGGTCAGAGTCCACCCATTAGAGATGTTTGATGACGATCAGTTAATTGCTAGATATCGTCTTCCAAGACAGCTGATTATAGACGTAGTAGGAATAGAGTAGAATTGACCTTGGTCACCCAACAAATAGATCTCGAGCACTGCACGTAACTTTACAAGTGCTCACTACACTCCAGTTTTATGCGACTGGGGCTTTTCAATCGGTTGCTGGCGACACCCGCGGGATAAGCAAATCGTCTGTTTCAAGACGATAAAATTTCCCGTAACAGACGGTGAACGACGAGCAGTGATTGGCGGGTTTTATCAGCTTGCTGGATTTCCCAATGTTCTGGGCGTTGTTGACGGATATTTGATTCCAGTCAAATCTCCCACAGAAGACAAACATCTGTTTGTTTGTAGGAAAAGATATCATGCAGTCAACGTGCAAGGAATTTGTGATTCTCAGCTGAGGTAATTGCATGTGGGGCTTACAAAATGCATGAAAATCAAGAGACACAAATCCGTCAAACTCCCTCAACAATCAACATAGGCCTACAACAATAAATAAAATATGATACAAAATCAGAGACAAACCTGGGTAAATCAACATATAGAAGTTGCAAGTTAAGAAACATATGCATATTACCCTTACAATAAAACTGAATACTGATGGCTTTTTAAGGCGAATCCACTATAGCTCAATGAATAACCCATCCAACCGCAATACCAGTGACTGGAGTTCAAGGCCAACAGTTACCACGTTTGAAACAGCAAACTTTGATAACTTGTTCAGTAGCTACACACACACATTTCACACAATACCAACATGCACTGCATTCCATTTGCAATATTTGACTTCCTTTAGTATAACTTTACAGATTAAAAGGAACAATTTGATTAATAATTGTAATTCACGAACGTTGCGATAAATCCCATGATGCCTTCATTTGGCCCAAGTCAAATGTGGCCCAGGAGATGGAGAGGTTGGGAGGTGCCAGTATCTGATGAGATGACGAGGGATTCGTTGCCATTCATTTTCCAGTGCGAACGCCAGTTCTTGCCGGTCGGCTGCAAGGTCGTGGCCCTTGAACACCCCAAAGGTGTTCCGTGGGGGAAATATCTGGGGAAGGTGCAGGCCACGGCAAGACGTGGCGTCCAGGAAGTTCTGCACAACTCGAGCTGTATGGGGCCTGGCGTTGTCATGCCGGTACAGAACAACACGTCCCTGTTTTTGAAGGAATGGCAGGACATAGAATTTCATACACGTAACCTTGAGCTGTTAGGTTCCCGTAGGTGATGACCGGTGGTGTTCGTTCCTCTCCTCAAATCTCACCCCACACTATCACGCTGCCGCCAGCAAACGGTACCACCTCCTGGACGCATGATGCAGCCGTTGGTTCTCCTCTTCAACGCTAAACTCGCTGTTTGCCATCGGCTCGGTACAGGCTGAAGCGGCTGTCACCCTTGAAAACAACACGTTGCCAATCGCGTCGCTGCCAAGGGCGTACAATTCGAACCCATCGCAACCTCTGGCGACAATATTCGACTGTCAACAACTGTCCTCTGAACGGTCGATAGGCCTTAATTCCGTGAGCCATGAGTCTTCTGGACACGGTCTGCCGACTGACCCGGTGACCCGAGGCATTGACGTCACTATCACGTACCAGTTCCTCAGGTGTAAGGTGAGCATGTACCCGCCTTTTCTGGGCGTAGTTACGTGGGTCATGAGATTTTTGACTGGTTAAATTTCACTCACGGAGTGGTAACGTTTCTTTTGGCCGTCATTTGATATGTGTATCCTTGGAGATTTCACATCATAATTAACATTTTTTCAGGAATATGAAAACGATGAGTCATTAGGTGTGTGTACATACACATTAGTTTATTATTTAGAGCTTGCTGTAATATATATTGAACTTGCATTTGCCTGGCTCAGGAGCGCTGAAAAACTTATATTCTCATAGACTGAATACAAAACAAATATTTCTTTGTAGCAAAAAATGTTTAATATACTTGAAGGCATAGAGGTATCTTAATGTCATATATAGATCATCTGTAACTAGTAAACCAAGTTTGTAAAACCTATTTGCAAATATTATGTCTTATTTTTTCCGGAGAAAAGAGCATTTGAAAATATTTTTGAAAGATGGTTATTTGGGGCCACCTTTAGGCATCTATTGTCGTTACGTAATAAATTTCTAAATAAAGATAGGATGCATGTCATATACATTTTTGGAAGGTAAATTTGTTGTGAATATCCAAACATACACATTTATGGGAATTATGATGATATTAATGAATGTATTACAAATACAAATGTAATCAAAATCCGGGTTAAACACAATTATTAGAAGAGACCGAAATCTAGTGCAAATATATTTATTAAACATGTTTTATATCATCATTTATAAGATTATTACACAAACACTATCTATGCCAAAATGTGATCCGAAATACCCACCAGACAAAATTATTTTCAAGTTTTTTTTCTCTTTAAAAACCAAAAAAATATTGATGACATTTACCATTAGCCTTTCTCACTTTTTCATCTGAACTGCATGTAATTTTTATGTTTTTTTACACCTTTGAGCAGCCTTAAGTTTTGACAACGGTATTGTCAGCAATGATAGCAGTCCAAAAAAAAAAGAAAAACAAAAAAGCTGGAACCACTTTCATCGTTGACGTCATCTGCCAAAAAAATTGCGACCATTGACCGAAAATATGAATGAAATAAAAGGGTGATGAAGAGATATAAAATATGCCTCAGAAATGAGAATTTTCTGAAACTTTTTTTGGCAAAATTTTCTTCATTCCCCTTCAACCATAATATTTGTTTTTAGAGTTCCCTTTCATGTATCCTTTAAAGAAGAAAATGAATCTAAATCTCCAGTGGATCACACATGTGGAGAGAAATAAAGCTATGCAATAGTGTATATACTCATAATGAAACCTTCTGCCTTGTTACTTTTTGCTGGATGTTAGGCAACACCAATTTTAGTTAATGTTATATGTGGAGGAAACTCATGTGAAAGGTGGAAATCAGAGTGCCAGGAGGAAACCCGAGTGCCAGGAGGAACCATAAACCTTTCAGCCCTCTTGCCTTTAATGCCACAGCAAACAACGCAGAAAACCTGGCCCACAGAAAAAAGCAGTTGTAATACCCACTCTTTACAATAGGTACTTTAATTCTGCAACCCTTTCAACCACCGACGCACTTTTCTCCAGGGGAATTTAAACATACAATAATTATCAAAATGATGGTGCAAGCTCCATAAAGCACATTAGTTCTGTCCGCCTAAGTTATCGCAGCACGTTTCAGAATATTGGTTGCTGAGGCGGTCGAAAAGTTTGAAGAATTAGAGTAGGCATAATAACCTGTTTATTGTGCTTCTGGGGTGTCTTGCACCAAAATTGGAACCGGCAATGGACTGCGGGAAACCTCCAGGCTGTAGCGCTGTTTCTCAACTTCCAGTCGCTCCTTTTCGATAGCTAGCCTGTCCAATCCAATCTGTCGCTCACACTCAAATCGCTGTATTTCCAATGACAGTCTCTCCATCTCCACATCCAACCTCTTCCTCTCCAGCTTGATTACCTCAGATTTCACATATTTTGTCTTCCTTACTGTATCAAAATAAAAAGTCAAGCTTCAACATTTCACTTCATGTGTTAAATACTTGATATGGACATATGTCATTGTCTCCCATACAGTGACTAAAACTTATTTATGCTCAATATATTTTGAAGTTATAATCCAAAGTAAAAGACACTGTTGGGAGTGACAGAGGTCTTACCACAGAGGTCTTTGATATACAAATCGATACCGGTGATAGGTTATCTGTGTACTATGGGTGTCCACTGCAACCCTATGATTGGCCAAAAACTGTATATTGGGAAATTAGTTGCACAATAACTGAACTGATTTGTTAAAAGATGTAGCCCTCAAAGTAATTTGTTTTCATTAGTTTTCTATCACCTTTATTGTAATTTATTAGCTCACAATTGGCTGATTTTAAAACATCTACTTATTTCTAGTAGTAATTCAGGTGTAGCGTACACAGTTTGAGAAAATGTATATAGCTTGAAAAAATCCTTGTTAACATAATTCAAATCTATGGACCATGATAGTAACTAAAATGCAATACACAATGTTGAAATAATAATATTTTCCCCAGTGGTAGTTGATTGAAGTTTATATACAGTTTGATAGATACAGACCAGTAGTTTGGAGTATACCACAACAAAACTATAAAGTTTCCACCCATAAATCTGCAATGCTCTAGAATTAATTTAACATAATCTGACCCCAACACCTGAGCTTCACGTACGATGTTAACTGTTTTCTGGAGGATGTGTACATTCTCATAGCCTGGATGTGACATGCGCCTGTTGACTAGCTTATATCCCTATATTCATACGTGAAAGCAGTGGTCAGGATGCTGAAGCGATCAAAAAATGTCATTAAAAAATGTCATTAATATTGAAAAAGCCAGTATCCCCATTAATGGCACATTTAACAGGATAAGATAACGCATGGAAGAGATAAGAAAAAATAAAACAAATGATGGTAACAAAGTAAAGTACCATAAATGCATGAATTGTATGTTGAATTTCCAAAACATGATCACTTGGTGTATAACAGTATAGGTAATTGCTGTCAGTTGTTTTTTCATATAAGTTATATTTGTTTTCCATACCCTTTACTCCAAATCGGTCAGCCTGACACAACACTCTGGCCCACCTCCTGTTTTCGCTCTCTAACTCCTCCTCCGAGCTTTTTTGTTCTTCGTCCTGGAATGCAAGTGCTGCCATTTTTCAAATTTGCAAATGGTGGCGATCATGTCCAGGATTGACTGCATTGATTCTAAAACGATTTCCATGTTTACACTGTATATATGATGTAAAATTTGAACAATATAACTAGGCATAAAATTATGCCACTTTCCGGGTTAATTTATGCTAAAAATAATAAAATTAAAACATATCATGTAATATTTTTTATCAATCGTATGGAGAAAAGCCTGTTTAGCAATATTTAAAACTAGTGAAACTTTGCTATCAATGGTTTAATACCATTTTACACACTAAACTTATCAGTAAAACAAATAAAATTGATGGCACTGGAATATATCTGGGATATCTGGTATATATTTTCTTGACAAGGTCAAATGTTTTTGTTTTTTTATCCAGGACCAATTTAAAGCTTTTTTATCTTTAAAACTTTTAGTTTACAAGTTAAACTCGGTCGAATCAAAAAATCTTTAAAAACTGAAAGTCAAAAAGTAGTCCTGAGACTAAGTTTGGTTACCGAATATTTGCTTTCTTTTTATTATGAAAGCATATATGTCTTACCATAGGCCTACAACATGCTAAAGAAATACAATAAAATTACACATTCTAAATGAGGAAAAATTATGAACTATCATCTTTATAGTATTATTTCTTGGTGTTTCATATATAGTTTATTTGAGTGGCAGTTTTCGTAGCCTTAACGCAAAGTAGATCTAGACATAGGCCTACTGGATTCTCTGTTAAAGGCAGTCACACGGATAGGTCTATGGCATTATAATTTGTTATAATTTGACTATCATGTCTAGACTTGACTATTTTATTATCACTATCGATATAGTGATATCGTCGGACAAAGTTTTTAAACGAATGGGAATATACGTATCCCGTTGAGAGGCGTTCCAATTTGGCTTGACTTGATACCACGACCCAGCACGATGACAATAAACTGGAAACAGAAAATAAATTTAAAACTTCCAACTGAAAAATAGTGAAATTAAACAAAAATAATTCAGTATTTTCAAAATTCGTGCAAACAGAAGAATAACAGGATAATAACAAGATAAAAGAAAAAATGGCCTGAAATATTAAAACTATAAGCTATATAAATAATCGTTTTGCTTACTTTGTGCTGATCTCCTTCCAGGCTTGTTTTTTTCCGTTAGTGTTACTATTATTTAGCTTGTTGAACAATAAACTTTTCCGTGCTTCTACTTCCTCTACCCACACTACAAGTTTATGCAAAGTAAACTTCTGCGACTTTTTTTTAGTTGCCATGCTGAATGTGACTGGTGACAAGGCTGCACCGACACTGACAGACGATATCACTCACCGGAATAGCAGACGATCTTTGTTCTTCAAGCAGACACATTTGGCCTCGGACCCCCATTAATTTTCCATAAGCGACAATGTTAACGTCTAGCGCTGTAGCTCAGTCCCAAACATTCCATGGCCATTAAGCTTTGGTGCATACCTGGCCCAGCCTGTGAGAAAGAAGCCATAAAAATCTTGACATAGGTTGACCGTCAAAATCTGGACCTTTCCATGCCGGCAGCTGGGAGGCGTGCCTAGCAACGCCAAGGGGACGTCACTCGCAGCCTCATCACTACCTCACACCTTGTGTCCTCTCGCCCAGAATTTCAAACTTTCATCAATAAAGCTCATACCTCCTCAAAGTTTAGACAGTTTCCAGCATTTTAATACCAAGCATGCACCTGTGCACCAAAAATGGACGCCGCCTGGGAGCAAAAAAAGACTTTATACCCTAAAATTCACAGAACTACAATCGTCCCTACCGAAAAACGGAAGTTGTAATGGGGGTCTGTGTCCATTTCTTCCATTTTACGCGCTTGAAAAAAGGCGCAATTCCTGAGTTAAGGCCTTTATTACCTCTATCCACAAAAGTTCCATCGCGCTACAAGCGATCGATAGAATCTCTGCGACGAGCTTTGTGAAAGGACGGCTAAGTTAATCGCGGACGCTCGGAAATCTTCATCGAAGGGCAAAGTTTAATCGCAATATACCGAAGCTTGTGAAACAGCAACCTGACCGATGTGATAGTTGACAAATGGTTACACATAAAAGGTGAAATCCAGCCGCCTCTCAGGGTTTTATTGTAAATGTCCATACAAATAATTAAATGGTAGCAAGTTATGCTCCCTAGCACTAAACTTTGAGCAGAATTAGGTTTATAAGAATAAAATAATATTTCACTGCAATTTATTTGACGTTCCTGATCCAAAGTTACTACAAATGTTGTGTTGGCATTAGACATTTAATGTAAAATGACATGTAAACAGTGCAAAAGGACCAATCTTCTGGGATACTCATTTTCATGTGTTGAGTCCAGATTTATATATATATATATATATATATATATATATATATATATATCACTGAAATGTAAGATTTAAGTTATGTCGGTGTGTCTGAAGTTCACTTCGGGGATTAGGACAACTGTTCGATATAAATTACTGTTAGGACATGTACAAACAATGGGTTTTGCTAACCACATGCCAACTTTGAGGAAAAAAGGCCATGGAACAGAACGGTGTTTTCCATATATGCCTATACCAAGACGGATGTCCGTTAACTCGGTATTTCTCAGGATCTGACGCAGACAAAGGCGGACAGCCAGACAGAATAAACATTGGAAATTGTAAATTCTCTTCCTGGCACATAATCTTGTTAATCTGAATGTATAGGGTTGCCATACAATCCATTAAATACACACCCACTGACTCCCAAAGTGTATGTAAGTAATTACACATGAACCGGATCTGTAGTATCTTCCATTCCAATGTATATAACATTGTACTCCCAAGAGAATAAAACCGGACTTTTCATCCTATTAATATAATCTCCATTGTCATACCGCATCAGAAGGAAATCTTTAAAATGGCAGGGGGGGGGGGGGGGGGATTTCATGAATACGCACTCTCCAGGGATCTATGATTCCTTATACATCTGCTTAGGCTATGTGGCCTGTTATAACAATTTACAACAACTGTCATGGTAATGACATACAGAAGACTTTGTCCGTAATAAATGATCTGTTTGAAATACGCCATCTGCTTGCGTCGGAACGGTCATCGTGATACACTAACCTGTCTGTAAATTATCTGTTGAATATACTCATCATTAGAGATTTGGGTTTGCCTAACCTGTTTCATATTTCATGTTATGGCAGAGGTCATGTCGGACAAACATTTTGCACCAGGTTCGTCCATCTCCGATTTAACAGAATAAAATCAATAAATATTCTTTCTTGTGGTCTCTCTCTTGAGAGTATTTGTATCCACCTACCCGAAATGCGATTCTAGATATATCTCATTTTAACATCGCTGATGTTGAATTAAACTTTGTATGCACTGGGACGATCTGTAAGTATATGGCCATTTCTGTCTTCTATTATCTCGTAGGTGAATGATTACATACACTATTATTTGTTCTATGTATCAGTTTCACTATGTCCGCCTAGATCATGCAAGTCGCTATGAGGGCAGCTATCAAAATTAAATTTAAACCCTATCACATAGTGTAAACGTCCTGCAAAATCGCTAAGGGATTTGTCAACACTGTTTTGAACCATTTGTGTAACTTTAGCAAAATTATTAAACTGAACAAATGGGCTCTAGAGATGAAGTGATATGACAAGATTATTCATGAGTTTTTCTGTAAAAAGAAAGACGGATGATCCTTAAGTTAAGAAATCCTGGACAAATTGATTTCGTTCGTTCAGTTGGAAATGGAACTAAATAAGACTTACATGCATGAATCGTTTCAAATAATAAGAAAGTTTCTTACAAGTGAAGGGTGAATAAATTGAAGATTTCGCCTCTTGGGAATGCTAGATTTCCCGGCTCTATCTCTTCTTGAAGTGAGAGTAACAATTTGTACATTCACTGAAAACCACTTGTTTCCCACTCATATGGTGTGTATACTGTTACTTCCGTAACTTTCCGGGCACTGTGGTTTCCTCCACCTAGAGGTATGACCAGCATCATGAAAAGTAACAGAAAGCTAAAATATGAATTCTATTACCCTTCGATTCTTTTTTATTACATGCAACACACTGCTTGGCGCTATGCCAAGTGCACATTATCTGAGTCGTTAGATACCCTCCATCACGAGACAGAAGCGTTTGACTCATGGACGGGTTTATTGTAGTTCTATGGGTGGATAGAGGTTGTTTTTTACATTAAATAAAGCAGACGACAAATATAAACAAAGAAACAAAATGGCTATTTTTTCTGTCGGAGCTAACGTTCATTTTAAAGAAGGAAAGTATCAGGTTACAGATAATTTAAAGCCCATAGGGACGTTTGAATGCTACACAATAAGAGATAATAATGGTTTCACGAAATTTTTTTTTTTACATACGGGCCTGATAATTCTTCCTCCGAGTCTTTCTTTCAGCGGCCTCTCCTAAACGTCCCAGTTGACCACAAACCATGGCATGGCAATCACCCAATGGGTCTAAAAAAGATCTGATCCATGATGTCTGATATTTCCCGCGATGCAAAACTTAGCCGCCGGCACACGAATCACTGCGTCCGGGCTACGACAGCCACAGTTCTTGCTAATGCCGGGATTTCTGTGATGGACGTTATGTCTGTGACAGGCCACCGCAATGAATCCAGTGTACGGAGTTATGTCACCATACCGTCGCTTTCAAAACGCCGTGAAGTCAGCACTATCCTGCATGCTTCAAGTGTGTTATCAGAAAATGCTGAAAGTGAAAATGCCGTTGAGGGAAAATACTCCCATGTCAGTCACACCACTCCCAGTGCAAATGCCCGACGCTGTCGACTATAATATTACACATAACAATAGCAATACAATCCAAATGGCAAAATTCCAGTTTTCAGTCACGCCTCATTCGCTTTTTTATTTTTTTACTGAAATATAAACTCTTCCACATCGATTTGATGTGAAACTACCGTTAGACTACCCTGATGCGAACATTATTTCTTAAGTAAGGTTCATCATACTGAAAGATTATTGACAGCCATTCAAATAATTGAATACTATGGTGGGCTTTAAGAGTCATACTGACGGTATCTTGGAACTCTGACGTCACATTAACTTTTATCCTGATTTTCACCAGAAGGAGGGAATTTATGGTAGCATTATTTCGGTAATCTTTTTATTCCTACGTAAAAACCGTTATTCCAACATTCAGTGTCGTGATTAGAGTTGAATAAACTTTCAGTGACGTCAGAGTTCCTAAACTGGGATAGTGTGGTCCATAAAGCCCACCTTAGAATTCAAATGTTTGAAC
Source organism: Liolophura sinensis (assembly GCF_032854445.1). Taxonomy (NCBI): domain Eukaryota; kingdom Metazoa; phylum Mollusca; class Polyplacophora; order Chitonida; family Chitonidae; genus Liolophura; species Liolophura sinensis. The sequence goes on along the minus strand of NC_088302.1, from coordinate 6,449,498 downwards.
GCCTTTAATTCTTTTCACAACAATATGAAAGTATATTTCTGCACAGTTTTAAATGGTCTATTTAGCGATGCCTACCTCAGTTTTTAGAGGTCTTTCCCTTTAAACTCCGTTAGTGTTAGGGAATGTTAGATTTCCCGGTCCTAACTCTTTCTGAAGTCTGAATAGCAATGTGCACATTCGTTGAATGTACATATAAATAAATATTGTAATGTCGGTGCCTTCGCGCCAAGATTGAAGAGTTCTCTCCCTGCCACGACCATGTGTTTCACCGATTAAAGCAGGTGTTAAGACCCAACTGTCGTTGCTTCAGCAGCAGCAGCCTTAAGTCACGATGTTTGTCCAGTTCATCAGTATCATCTACCCATAAATCTTACTGCTATGCAACAAGTACAAAAATAATGTATTAAATATTTCAGATGATATTGTCGTGCTTCCCTGGGCTGTATGTGATGTCTGCAAGTTTTGTTTTAATTATCGCGATCAGCACAAGCCGTCTCAAGATTTCTATTGATCCACCGCGGGATGCACTTTCCATTACTGTTGTCTATTCTTCCCTTGTGGGATTTGTACTTTTATACGATATTAGATTTCGCACAAAGGGTAAAGCCAGCATGAAAAATAGGCAAGACCGCTGGAGCTGTTATTCCTTCATAATTTGAAATAATTTTGATCATTTATGTTAAGTTCTGGAACCTTTTCTCTCAGCTAATTTGGCTGAACCACAAAGATTACATTGACGTCCGAGGCAATTGTTTTAGCATAAAGGCGATTTAGGGAATTGTGTGAGGGGTGGATTTCCAGAATGATCTGTTATTGGTTCTTGAAATTTTCCCTTAATACACAAGTGACCTGTCCATTACTTTCCATATCCTGGCTTGGGGTTTGATAATGTATTAAAGAGAAGGCATATAATGTGTAAATATTAATGAGTGCGTGTTAAATACCAATTTATCATTGTTGGATAGAAGAATTAAAGTAAATGTTAAGTCCCCAGTTGATGAAGTATAACCTGTTATTAACCATGCGGGCTTGTAGTAATACACATTAGAAAGTTTAGAGGGAATTACATTATCGCAGGATTGCATGCAGGAGTCATAGCTGCAGACATTGTATTTCTATGGTCAGCCATGGACAATCTCAAGACGAACTTCCAAAATAATGGCAACCGGCCCGGATAGCACAGCTGGTAGAGCGTCCGCTCGGGACCGGTAGATCCAGGATCAATCCTTGATCGAACCACACCTAAGACTTTAAAAGAGGAAGTTGTAACTTCCTCGCTTGGCGTTCAGCATGAAGGGGTTAGTGCAACGACTGGTTGACCCGTATCAGTATAATGGCTCGGGCGGGGCGGCTTACTTGCCTTCGGTAAGTCGTCTCAGTGAAGCAGCACTAAATAAAAGAGCCGTAGAAATCCGTCCTGCTACAAGGAGGCACGTTACACGTACATGCACCCTACAGATTCCTTCGTCGTCATATGACTGAAAAATTGTTGAGTACGACGTTAAACCCCAAGCACTCACTCACTCCAAAATAATGTAGAGCTCAAACTAAATTAACTAAAACCATAACTAAACATAACATAAAGTAAAAAATAGTAACATGATGTCACGCAACGAGAAGCAGATAACAGTTATCATGTTATACCTGAAAGAAACAAAAACTGTTTTGAACAAAGAACATTAGTTTCACACCACGATGTCACGCGTGTAACCAGATATTATTTGAGTGTATGAACGCATGAAAACCCTAACTGAGGTAGACTGACATGAGGCTAGATTTCACCTATTACACATGGCCATTGGTCAGCTGTAACCGCTACTCTAATTTTATTCCCCGTGCCCGTCTTTTTGTGTTATGTATACCGTAAGAAGTCAGGACGGTTCAATGATAATTTTAACTAAAAGCCTCTGGTCATAACTCACGAGCCTATCATGATTTCTTTTTCAGCCGTGTAACTGTAGAAGTCCGTTTGCGGGTTTCCTAGAGCTTGGTTTGTATTTATTATTTTTTTTGAACATTTATTTGTTACTTAACGCTGTGCTAAATAAATTTACATTCATATGACGTCAGTCAGGTTCATAAGTGGAGGAACACGGAGTTCTCCGGCGTTCCCGGCCTTCGCACTTGATACATGTAATACAGTAAGTTCTAGACTAGTGATAGTGGTAGTCTGTTGGTCCGTTGCAGTATTGCCTTTTGAAGTAATTTTGGCTACAAACCTCGTGTGCCTACATATTTTAATGGCATCTGTAATGAAAATAACCACAGCTTAAATATTTCCATACTTGCCCGTGATGTCTTTTGCAATTGAATAAAGACTTATAGCGAAATTAAAGCGTAAAACCAGACGAGAGTGTGTCAGTTGTATAATCGTTACACGTATTACCTGTCACTTTACCTTAGGCTTTTACTCCAGCTGTTATGTACCTGTAAATGCTTAAATAGTAGTATACTACACGCCTTCTAGCACCGCTAGCACCACTAGCATCATAATGTACAAGGAATGCAGTGAATTGCAAGCTATTAGTCTCCTAAGCTTGGAGACTAAGCTTTGCATTATTTAAAATTGTCTGAAGTGTTGTAGACTTGGTGTAACGCCATAATCACACAGTCGTTCATTTACTTTCGTCTCTGCTCTGGGTTTACTCTCCATACCGTAGTCGTTTAGTTTGTCGGTATATTGTGTCATTTGCGGTAGTCACCGGACAACTTTGTAAGACTCGTCATCTGTATGGCCATACATTCGGATTACTTGTCATTAGTTGTGGTAAATTTAACAAGTTACGCAGCATTTCTTTTAACAGTTACTGCTCAGTCAAAAGCATGGAATATGGTTGTTATATAATTTTTGGATAGCTTATGTGAATTAGCGATTCAGTGATTTGTGCGTTTTAATAGACATTCGTATTCCAGCCGTTAACAAATAACGACCTTCCAGGCCATAAACCGCAAGACCAATTCCCAAAATGACGTACAACACAAACCACCAAAGAACCAAGAAAGTATACTAAGTACGAAAATAGGGCGGAATCAGACAATGAGAAGCGTGAACAGTTCTCAGTCATGTTGGAAAGACGCAAGGTATGTTCCGGGCGATTGAGGCAAATCAGTACTCAAATCGTATACCATGTTAGAATATCAGTTCAAGTCTCATATGTACTAAGCGACACCTAAGTTGAGGTTTCCCGTCGACCGCACTCGTTTTTATTTTTGTGGTTCCTATTGAATGATGATTGAATTTTACTCATAGGTTTTCCATGCATAAAGTTGCTTTGAATATGCTGAAAACCTGCTGTTGCTATAGATTCTAACGTTTTAAGGACTGTTCAGTTTGTAGTTTCATGATTTCGCAGAAAAGTTGTCTTTTATTTTGTTGCCGAAGTTCTTCAATCTTTATTTTTTTCCTGGTTTGTTTTTTTTAGAGTATTTAGCGTAAGCGTAATTGTCAGCTCATGTTCATTTGAAGGGAGTCGCAATTCGCAACAGAATCGGTCAGTTTGTTTTCGTAAATACAGGTAGAGATACAGCTCGTATTCTTATTTTGAGATGTTTTCTTCATTTACTCTACATCTGGTTCGAATTCTGTCTGATAGACGCTCAGCTGTGGTGAGATCTATCCATTACCAACTGAAGTAAGGTAGTCTTGAGAGAATAAAACTTTTCCATATAAAATTATTTGTGGATGTATTACGGTCAGATAGACAGCTGCTATATTACAGTGACGCGTTTTGCTCTAAATTAAAAAAAAATAAACGGACACATCAGCGATGACCAGTTTCCACTTACAGAAGCTGGGAAAGCTGTTAGGGACTTTTAAGTACGCCGTATACCGACCGCTGGTTGAGGAATCGGTATAAAGACCTAAGAACTTTTCTGATCATTCGGTAAATGAAAGCGTAAATGTTCTAGTCTTCGCAAACAGACCAACTGCCCAATACAACCGCCAAAACACCAGCTGAAAATGAGAATTTGTTAATAGATTAATTCCACTCGGTTCATGTCACTGCGAATATTCGGGAAGTGGTCGATACTGAGAAGGTTTCAAGTGACTGAGTGTGGTTAGTTGCCGTCAATGTGAACACTGTTGGAGATATTCTTCTGAAAACACATTTACGCATTTCGTGTGGAACGATCAGGCATTGTATTAAAAATATGGATTTATTTATTCATTTATTTAAAATATAACATCTGGTGTTCCAAGGGATCTAATTGCGGGCCTTAATTATTTGTCATTTTCATCAGTGATGTCCGCTTGGCATATACATGTGTGGTGAGGAATCTAAATTGCGGAGAAAATTAACTGGCATGATTGTTTTGTCTTCTTGATGATATTGATAGCTTGTGGGTTTTGTGCATAAAATGAAACTTGCATATGAACATTGTAAAATGTCATGTCTCCTTCTCCACAAAGAAAAATGTCACATGTTAAAGGCGACAGGGTAAGCCGTGTTAAAGAAATTAAAGACTGTTCATATTATTAAAGCCAGTGGTGCATGAAGTCATACGAAATCTTTATTTCACATAACATTTAATTCGTTTTCATGTATTAATGCCTTTAAGACAGTGTATATGGCATTAGTAGAATTGACTATTGTTCATCACTTTACTATCGCACGGTAAATATTTTTCTGAAGAAATGATGAAAGATTAAAAAAGGTTTGCAAAGTATCTGTACTTTAAGACAAACATTAGCTACAATCTACGACGATATGGGTTACAATCGTGTTATCTACAATACTGTCTAGTATCTGATTTTCCAAATACCTTCCCATGGCCCCTATACGAAAACGATCTTTTCTATGCCCCAGAAGCGAAATTAACCATAAACAGCGTTCTTATTTGTTTACTACGTGTTATTTCAACATGTAAAACGTTCAATATGGGGACAAGTGTTGATATTTTGTCCGTGACTCTTCCGCTGTACCTTCAAAACACACTCCTCTATATATTACTACCGTGAAACATTTTTTGTGTGTAAATTTACTCATTCTTCTAGTTCTTACTCATTATTTTCATAATTACTCCCTTTCAGGTACTCATTTGTGTTGTTTCTACTATGTATTTTATATAGTGCTTGTCATTTGATTTTTGTGCCTGTTGACTCTTCTTGGTGATAAGTAATACATAATACAATGCACACAATCCTGTGTCCTTCATTGCAGTACATTTACAGCTGCATATGACATACTATACCCCATATTTACAGGTACTTGGATTTCTGCTTTGGTTGTTTCAAAAAGACGTCTAGCCGCAATCCATCAGCTATTGACAACTGAGTTTGCGTGCTGGAACCCATTTACCGCTGTTCCCGCTGCGGTTAGCATGTTTGCCAGGAAGTTGACCAAAATGTCTGGTTATATAAATACTCCGTTTCCACATGTAACATTGATGTAACCATTATGCAACAAATCCACCCGTTAATGTCCGTGAAAGGATATGCATGACATGTCAATTGTCCGTGTGTGCAGTCTATTTTTCCTTAAAGTCCACTTCTGTCGCAAAAAGATAGTGCTCATGTATGTACGCCACACGCAGGGGAGTCTTATCAGTAAGTTTTCAAACATCGGAAGTTTATCTCGAGCACTCCACACATACAACTGACCACAATATCGAATATGAAATAAATGAATTGAAATATACAGGTTGATAGCAAAGCTCTTAAGGTGTCCCTGATTTCTGGTGAAAAGGATTATAAGACGATAGCTAGTCAAACATTTTCCAAGCTTGCAATGTTATGTTGATAATTTATGACAGCATTCTAATGTGTTGGCATTGTGTCATTTGTTGAAGGTGAAAACTGAACACTTGGGACAAAGGGAGCATTCCACTGTAAATAACCCAGACTACTTGAATCATACATCTAAAGCACAACGAACGTTAAGCGCAGACAGGAATTGCCTGTCTACACACATAGGCTTAAAAACTCAATCACAATTGGCCTCATCAGACTGCAATTAATTTTCCGTTTCCTTTCAGTGCCACAATGCACTCTCATTAATTGTTTAAGTCAGAAACACTCTTAGCCTGATTGACCTGTGAGTAACAGTGATAGAAATCTTCTGGGAGCATAAAAGAACATTTCTTTCATACAGAGCTCTGTAGGACCTGTAGGTGCCAGCTTGGCGACAGAACTGTAGTTTGTTTCCACGTTTGCAATTGAGTACATCAGCCTAAGCTCCTAGCTGCCACGAAGGTTCGGCTGTACGGGAAGCCACACGAGGGTCGTCAACTGTTTTTTTTTTTTTTCACCATTATCCCACTAAGAGTGAGAAATTGAGGATATACAAATTCTCTGCTCAAGACACGATTTGAATCCGCACCTGATGTGTCCTTAGTATTTAAAGGAATGTACCTTTTATCAGCTGACCACGACTCAGAAAACCACGTATAATAATGACAAAGTTTTGGCGCTGGATGTTTATTTTTATGCTACATTTGGCCCATAATGTTCTGGATTACGGAGAAAAAAACAACACAAATGTGGCAGTCGGAAGTGGAGTGGGAGTGGGCGGGGGATTGTAGTCGTCGCGCCAGTCGTTATAACCGTGAGTAATTTGATTGCTGGCCTGTATCCACTTCAAGTCAAGAAGTCTGTAAGTGACATGACCTGGTTTACTCCAGACGCTCATGTTACCCACACCCTTTTATCCAATCTGATCAATAAGTAAAATTTTCTTTAGTATTTATACCAGTTCCTAGTACAACTCAAAGCTCATGGCCTTCCATCCATACAATCAACATTGAGCAAACCGTCCAGGAAGTTTCGAAAGTTGTTACATGCATCACATGGGACCTGGCCTTCCATTTATAAAGTATAACAACTTCTTCGTAGGTACTTGGTAATTTGGGTCCATTGTGCTTTCTAAGGAGCTCTGCACAGCTCATGGACACTTTCCAGAACTTCACTCAGCATAATGCAATGCGATTCCCTGACTGCCCACTAGTGTGGTTCATTGTTGAGGCGAAAGCCGCGCATGTGATGTCTTACTGGACCTCGTGGGAAAACAACCCATCAATCCGCATATGAAATTGGAATATTTGCCAAGGGTATCTTTATCAATGTGGCCTTTGAGATTTACTTAATAATATAGTGACAAATAGCGGCTCAGTAAAATTTGACCCTGTACATTATAATGGTAAATTGAATTAAATCTCATCGCTAAAATAGGCTTGTTTAGATCTATAATAATGGTTTCTTTTAACCAGTGGCCTACATTCAGCTGTCTGTTAAACCAGCGATACTCACTATCATAATGTTAAACAACATTTTAGAAAACAACGGTTTCGGTGGCAAGAACTCATTGCCTCGGGTGACGTCATAATTATTCAAAACTCAGTGGCATGCTGGATATTGGGGGAACTTCGATATGTTTTGCCGAAGGGCACCAGCTACCTAAACTGCTGTTGACGGTAATCCAAACCCGGTTTCTGACACTGCCATATGTGAACATGTTGTTAGGGTTTACAACACTTAACTGTGGGTAAATCATACGTATCGTACGAAGAGACGTATGTGATATTGATATGTATTAAGTGTAATATTGCCAACAGTTGTTGATTTTAATATACGGGGGGTCTTGTAACCATTGCTGAGCTGTTTGTAACTGCCGTATAAACAGGTGTGTTTTCGAATGGCGTATGCCATAGTGCCACGTCATTACGAATATTACATGTCCATTACTTTCAATTAATTTGTTGTATGCTTGACATATCCTGTTTGATAAGTATAAGATATCATCCACCTATTTCTGCTATATACAGTAGCTGTGGACCCCAGCACAGTGTAACGCCGTTCGAGATACTCCATACATTACCTCCCTTTTGTACTTTATCTTGTATCCATGTTTCATTGTTATAGTCAACATAATACAAACCACACTTGTAATTGAAGTGTAAATGCACTAAAAAGGCGTACATGTGGCTCTTAAAAATGTTTTTTCTCTTAAATCCCATGACACCTAATATGCTTACCAAAATTAGGCGTGTTATTGATAATTCGGATGTTACATTCCAGACACTGGAAAAAATTGCAAGAAATATAGTTGACCAGTGCATTTTGAAAAGTCAATATCCCCTTTATCTTCTCTTCTTAGCGATATGGCTAAGATATTATCGACGAGGTGTCACGCCCTAATCATTCCGCCACTTCTGTGTTTTTTTCCATAAAAATGTGACAATATGAAACAAACGATAGCAACTTTGTAAAAGCTTCAATGTTACCTTTACCTTTCTAACACGACTCTCAAGCTCCGAGTTCAAGTACACGAGAAAGGTCGATACTAATATTCCTTTCGAGGAGTCATCAACTTTAACATATTTCCGTAGAATGTTTGTGTATGAAATTGCCTAATGTGAGTGCAGTATAAAGTCTGACATTTAAGTTGTTTATACTGTACTTTTAAAGACGTAATTATTCTATTAAAACTACATTCAAGCGAAAAGATGTGGAAAGAACATTTACTTTAATGTCACAGTTATAATAAATCTCGAAATTTCTCGTCGCCACACTTCGCCACTCACGAACACGTGGGACAAATTTGACGGAGTAAACATAAAAATACTTTCAACGCTGACGGAGAGTTGGAAACAAAGGCAGAAGCCAAAAATGTAACCTTTTTTTACCAGAAACCCTCACACATTAACAAGATAATGTGCTTTAAGTTAATAACGCACTAGTATGGCTTATTGCTGCATAGTCTGTTCTTCAAGGTTACCCCTGGGAAATCCCCATGGAAGGCTAAATGTAAAAGCTGAAAACCAGCAAAATTATCCAACCAGATAACATCCCTTCTGGCATATGCAATGAACGCCCAAAACTTTTATCAAGCAAAATACAAGTTTACAACTGTTCTTAATCCTACAAAAGTTATTCTTGGTATCTGCGAGCTCAGCGTGAAATGAGTCAGCAAGTGAACACCAAGTTGTTGTTAACATATTTTCCCTCCGGTCGAATGTATTGCGTGGCACTGATGTATATTGATATGAATAAATGCAATACTATGTTTTTAACTTTCCTTCTCGTACACAAGAAGAAATCCTTTGTAGAAGAGGGCTGATACATATCTTTTGATTTAGACATCTGCAGGGATTTTACATCTTTCTAAATATCTAGATACGGAGGGAACTGCGTTAAACGGGCCTTGGGCACAGTGCTCTACGGTTCGGTTACTATTTAATAAACCCATGCAGAACGGAAACGGTGAACGTATTGACCTACAAACGGTCGCAGTGTGATCGCAAAATGTCAACCGATGAACCATAAACTATAAGGGACAACCGCACAATGTTTTTGATAGCTATGAAAGGAGACCCCCGGTGGCGAAGCCGACGATCGCTATTTCCGACATGTCCTCTAACAGGAAGAACTCCTTCGTGCACGAGTTTATTTAAATATTTATTTAATTGGTATTTTACGCCGCACTAAAGAAAATTTCACTTATACAACGGCGGCCAGGATTATGGTGGGTGGAAACCGGACAATGCCCGCGAGAAACCCACGACAATCCGCTGGTTGTTGCCAGACCTTCTCAAGTACCTTGCACAATTTGACGAAGGCCGATAATGCCTATATATATGTATGCATCGATGACTGAAAATTTTACCGAAGAATGAAGACCAATAATTTAAGATCACGTAACTATACAAAGACGTGCCTAACAGACTGGATGAACGGGATCGCAGTGTTGTATAAGCAAAGAATTCAGGACGATGACGAGCGAAGAACGGAACAAACCCCACAGGACCGCAATAACCGCTGTGTTCAGGTACCAAAGAACGTGATTCCTTCTATATGACGTCGTTGGGATATGACCAGTAAAGTGCAATTGAGATCAAAATCCAGGGTTCTGTAAACCTCGACTGCTTTGGTATTACTTAAAAGGTAGGAGAGCAAAGACTATAATCTCATGTTTTACTCCATTTTTCGCGTGCAGAAGTGCTCGTCCACATGAAACGGAAAAGACTATTTATAAATCGGGATATGGTTTTTGTGACAATCAGTCTGTAACTGATTGTATTACTGTTGTTTTATTTTTTTTGAACATTTAGAAGAGGAATTTTTTTGCTTTGTTTTCCACTAGGTGTATTCTGGCATAAAACTGTTGTGTGTTTATGCATAGCTTTTAGAGAACTGATGAAATCTTGCCATACCTTGAGTTCTGCTTTTTGTTTAAATTTATTGTGTGTTTATGCATAGCTTTTAGAGAACTGATGAAATCTTCTCATACCTTGAGTTCTGTTTTTGTTTAAATTTATTGTGTGTCTATGCATAGCCTTTAGACAACTGATGAAATCTTGCCATACCTTGAGTTCTGCTTGTTGTTTAAATTTATTTCTGGTTTTATGTTTATCGTAACAAGCTGACTTTCCCCCATTAATCTTAATTCTTCAAAGAGATAACTTTTCCTTTTCAGCGCAGAAAATAAACAGAAATAATTATTATGCAAATGTATTGGTCTGTAAATTTCCCTTGAGATAGAAATAATTTTATCGATGAGTTGTTTCTAATATCATATGTATTATTTTTAATGTCAGATGATAAACCATCGCTAAAAATGCTTGCGTGTCTTTCGAAATCAAATTAGGAAACAAACAATCTGAAAACAAAGTGTAAACAAAGTCTGAAGATGAATTGCCAAAAAAAATGTATTTAGTTATTTATTTGATTGGTGTTTTACGTCGTACTCAAGATAATTTCACTTATACGACGGTGACCAGCAGTATAGTAGAAGGAAACCGTGCAGAACCCGAAGGAAATCCGAGACAATCCCATGTACGGCAGGAGAGGAAGCCAGCGTGAGGTGGACGTTGAACTCACATCGACCACGTTTGTTAGAGGACTCAAGATCACTGCGCCGCGCTGGCGCGCCTAAATGAAATAGAGTCAGGAGGAATAATCAAATACTTTGTTTTCACAACACAGATCCAAAAAGTTGAAATAGTTTGGTGGCTACATCAGCCTCTGTTCAGTGGATCAACTAGATTCTACCTCTATGGTTTAGCAGTATTGATTTACACCAGATCAGTGTTCAATGATATAGTCACATTATGCACTTATTGTGTTCCAATCTGACTTTACCAAAACTGCCGCAGTGTTGCATCTAAACAAGGCACTGAAAATGCAAATGGAGATTTGGCCTGCAAAAATTTGTTATTCTATAAAATGTAACCACGGAACAGTATTGACAGTTGAAAAGAAATCATTTTCTTTGAAATTCTTTCAATGAATTCCCCCCCCTCCCCCCCCCCCCCACCCTCCCGCAAGTCTCAAATAGTATGCACTAATGTACACCTGGCGGTAACCTTGAAAGGATGTACAACACATAAAAACCCCAGCTAAGCCCATATAGATACTAAAAAGGCAGGCCACCCCTCCCCCCCCACCCCAAAAAAAAAAACCAACGACAAATTCACCAAAATTAGTGAACTAGATCCGCAGCAGGATATGGCAATCGTTATGTTTATCCGGTCATTTTACCGCTAGTTGAATTGCCTACCCGTGGCACCCTCTGGAACCAAATCGACCAGCCGGCTTCATTAATCTCAGAGATCCGGAAATAAAACTGACATTGCTTGACATATGTCTGAGAAGAGGCAGGCAGTAAGAACGTTAGGTGAAACAACTGAACATATACTCAGGAGTTTTGCTGACATGGACACACGCAAGATATGGCTCACTGACAATAAAAACTGGCAATCTTCAGGAAGAGGCAGAATAAACAGACGGCTCGATGGACTGGAAAAAGTCTGTAAGACAAAGACAGGAAACATGCGTTTTTTGAGACTGATGCTAGCTTCATTTACTTCACAGAATTTTAGAATTCAATGATGAATCGTTCCTATCATGTACAAAACTGATTGGCACACATACTCAGCCAAGTAAATGAAGAGAACGTCTTAACATCTGGGGAGTCCACAGACTGGGACTCGCAAAACTGATCAGTCGAGAAAAATGATCTGTAAATATCAACAATGGGACAATAAAATAACGATCATGCATTCCATGGAGACGTTTACTGACAGATACAAAGTGATTTTAGCCGTAAGCCGACAACAAAAGCGGTTATTATTAAAGGGGAGATGATACAAAATACACCCAGGAACAATGTGCCTTTTAGTGATCACGCTTTGTGGGTAAAAATTTAAAGTAATGTCTTTAGAATAATAATTCCTCTCCTCGGTAAACCTGGAAGGATAGAAAGAAGTTCTTCCTGTAACAATGACAATTTTAATCGTTTCCTAAGACAATGTAACCAGGCAGTTAGTTTAAACAGCCAACGTAAAATAGGACAGCAAATTGGTTATACACACTTCATTTCTGCAAATCACGACAGACAGATGTAAAGGGATAGAAAACCCGAGGTATTCAAAACCTGAGGTAATCAATGCCCGACACTTGGGACTTTTTGAGTGTGTCTGCAATTTCGAACGCAGAGTGGCTATGTTAGAACACATTTTTTTGTTTGAAAAAAGTATGGTTACGTACCTGTACACCCAAATGTGGCAATTTATGTCGTTATACGGCCAATTATTTCATTACTCAAAAGGGCTGGCTAAATTTGGATATCATTCCCTCTGGTCATAACCAGTATCCTATCAAGAGCCTTATTCAGACGACACGTGTTGACATGTTTGGACAATATTCCTTACTGTAAAGTCATCGTGCCATGTTTAACTTTGGAGTGGGTCCTCAATGGTTTAGATGGTTGTGTGCCAGCGCGGCGCAATGATCAAAGGGTCTCTCACCAATTCGCGGCCTGTGATTAGTCCGAAAGATTGATAGGAACGCTGACCGGGTTAAGACGTGGTATCGTGTAGTCGCCCATTGTCTAGGCCGTTTTGCCAGTATCGAGGCTATTACTATATTATCTCTTAGCTAATACTAACCCTGTGTATATGTCTTGTAAATATTTGAGTTCAAACATATAATTTTGTAAATACGTGTATACATTTGTGGTAGAGCTGTTTCCTAAAACAAGTATTGGAATAGATAGCAAATTATAGTCTGTAGCAAATATCTCTGTGTAGAGCAGGGCTATAGTTCCCTATACCTTAAGAATGACGGTATACTGTACATATGTGAAGCATGTAATAGCACTGTTACTCTTTTGTCACACTGTAACAGAGCGCCTTTTGTTCTGTCCACAGCACGGAACATCTCTCGGGTGGCACCTTTGTACCTCTCTAACAGTCATTACGTAATAGCTTTCTTTGTCTCTGTTCACCTATATCGCTATAATTATCCACGCCTTAATTAACGACATGGACGACCCCTAGGAGGGTGAGGAAATCTTGATGGAATGTTTACAGACTCGTGCAAATGCCAGACGCAGCCGTAATTTATCCGTTCAACGAACCAACTCGGGTGGGAAAATAAAGCAATCGAGCAAGAGAACTAACCAAAACAGTCACAATGTCATTATAACTGCTATGGGGGGTCTACAAATTTCGGATTGGAGTAATATAAAGTTTGGCCAAGCTATACAACAAGCTATAGGTAATATCATGGAAGTCAAGAAGTATGGTACCAAAGATCTCTTAATTATGTGTTTAGGTCCTGCACAAGTTAAAAAAGCTCTAGGTTTAAATACTCTTAGGGGAAGCGATATACAATGTAGGCTGCAGTCATCGACCAATTCTGTTCGGGGAGTTATACATAGGGTGGGGGAAGAGTTAACAGAAGATGATGTTTTAAAGAGTGTGTTAAAGTTGAAAGAATGTATAATGGCAAAGAAAAACTAAAACTTCATGCATATTGCTGTATTTCGCCCTGGTGGAATGACCCACTGAAGTTACTTTAGGTTACGAACCCACATTCCACGGTTCTTTGCTGTTTCAAATGCCAGGCCTACGGACATATTTCGACTTCATGCAGGGACAAGCGAAGATATCCGAGGTGTTCAGGCGACCATGACTTTGAGGATTGCAAAAACTAAGATAGACCAGTGAGTGTCAACTGCGATTCTCACGGTCACTCGTCGGCATATCTCGGATGATCTCGTTTTCTGACGCCCCGAGAATGTAAGATATGACGATAGACGGCTGTACCCTGAGGGTCCTGCAGCGAGAGCGTTGATAGAAGGTGATGATATCTCACCATCGTGTTCAGTATAACCAACCACAATCAACTCTGTTTAAACGTGTCAAACCGTGAAGTCTGCTTCAACTCAAACTGAATCCACCTCCTTCACACAATCCGAAGATATGCCCTTTAATATGGCTACTCGTACCATTGCCTTATTTGCTGAAATTATGCTAAAGGTTTTTAACCTCAATGACAACAAGACCTTCGTCTGAGAAAAACTCCGCACCACCCAGGCCCGTTTTGGGTCCAAACTTGATAATGTATGCTCTCACCAGCTTGTATCTATATCTTACCCTGCTTTATTCTACAACAATGGCTTTTCATCTGCTTTATCATAACACAAGAGACACTGGCACGCACGGACAGGAATTTAAGTTTTAAATTTTCAGTATGAATCCTTCTCCATATGTTGTCACATATTCACAAGAAACATTCTTAAAGTCACACCTCAGTTTAACGTACCCCGGGTATTTTATAACCAGAATTGACAGGGATGTAAGGGACAAGGGATGCATTGCCATGTTACTTAAACATGCCATTTCATATTCTGAAATTACCGCCCCCCCCCCCCAAAGCTTAAAAATATTGAGGCCCAATTTATTAATATAGCAAGGCCTTGTAAACATATATCACTACTCGTTGCTCTTCGTTTATTTTGTGCGGGGATTTTAATGCCTAAGGTCCGATTTGGGGTAGTGCTACCACCAACTGTAATGGGAAAAGACCGTCTCTAAGTGAATCGATGATTACAACATTTGTGTAGTTAATGATGGGACGGGCACTCGTATAGACCCGTACTCAGGCAATGTGTCTCACCTTGACCTTACGTTATGCTCATCCGACATAAGTTTGTCGTTCGATTGGTCAGTCGATACCACTTCTCCATGTGGCGGTAACAACCTCCCCATTTTAGCCGCGTGTAATTTTTCCCCTCATGTTAACCAAGTCGGTCACACTCAAAGTTGGAGTTTCAAACCTGCCAACTGGCCTCTCTACCAAAAAGAATGTATTAAATCGTTCTCAGACATTTCCACTGATAATGATATAAACAAATTTTGTGATAATATTGTCAGTGCTATTAATACCACCAGGGCTATCCCCAAGTTAGGTGGGATTTACAATAAAATGCCCGTCCCTTGGTGGAATGACGATTGCTCTAGGGCAATTAAAGAAAGCAAGCGTCTTAAAAACCGTGTCCACAGAACGCGCCTTTACCAAGACATCGTTTCAAGACAAGCGTATAATCAAGCGCAGCCAGAAAGACCACTGGCATCATTTTGGTCCCAATTTGAAAGAGCAAACAACTCTGAAATCCGTGTGGGCTCAAATCAGATCAATAAGTGGGAAAGGCGGATCTGTCTCTACCCCGACAACATGATGTCAGTTGTCACTAATTCTCATAAAAGCTACATATTAGCCGATATTTTTTCATTTGTCTCCACCTCCCGTAATTATCCACCGGGCTTTATTCCTCACAAAGCAGAAATGGAAGAGTTACATCCCTTTACTAATGTTATATTTGATGATTCTCCACTTAATGACGATTTCTCTCTTCTAGAACTAAAACAGTCCATTGCAGCATCTTCAGATTCCTCCCCAGGAGAGGATGTCATCAGGTACTCCATGACACGTAATCTGCCAGAGCATTGTGTCGTTGTATTACTTCTCTTATATAACACCATGTGGGCTAACATAAAACTTCCCTCTCAGTGGAAGCGGGCTGTTGTTGTCCTTATACCTAAGCCTGATAAAGATCTCTCAGTGCCCTCGTCATGCAGGCCTATTGCCCTTACTGCTACGCTGTGTAAAGTGATGGAGAAGATAATAAATAGTCGACTACTGCATTTACATTTTTAGTCCTGTCCAGAGCGGATTCAGGAACAGGCGATGCACTACAGACCATGCTGTCACGCTAGAGAACAATATCCGAAATGCTCTGTGTAATATAAAAAAGTATCTATTTGCAGTTTTTTGGGCATAGAGAAAGCCTACGACATGGTCTGGCCTACGGGAGTTTTAATTAAAATGCAAAGTATGGGTATTGGGGGCAGAATGTTGGGGTAGGTTAAGGACTTTCTCACTGACCGTTTCATCAAGGTCAGGACTGGCCGAAATTATTCTCGAACAGTCCCTGTGGGGAACGGAGTACCCCAAGGCAGTGTTTTGTCCCCAACTTTATTCAATTTTGCAATTGCTGACCTTTCTGATGCATTGTTTTCTAAGCATAGTCTTTGTTTAATGCAGGGCTTGGATGACATAAACAGATGGAGTCTTAACTGGGGGTATAAGTACTTGTCTCTGAAAACTGAGGCTGTTATATTTACTAGGAAGGTCATCAAAGATGTTGAGATTACCTTAAATAACTGTCCAGTGACGCTTTCGTCCTCTTTCAGGTATCTCGGTGTGATACTTGATGCACGTCTCACTTGGTCTAAACATATCGACTCCATGGTAAAGAAAGTTATCAATTTAATGAGGTGTGTCTGGCAGTGAAAGGGGTGCTGACAGGCATTGCCTCCTATTATTGTATCGTTGCCTCAAAGCTAGATTAGTGTTGTGAGGTATATGACGGCCTGTGACAGCCTTAGGGCTAAACTTGATGTCATTCAGTGTGAGGCGCTGCGGATCTGAATAGGGGGAATGCGGACGAACCCGCTCAATGTCATGCGGGTATTCGGTCATGAATGTCCCCTGTACATTCGTCGGCGCATGCGAACAACCGGGTTCTTGTTAAGACCTAAAGCGAATAAATACAACTCTGCTTCTCGTATCCTCGAAAATTCCTATTACGACGGCTTGAGTGACATACGTCCCAATGCAGTACTATCTTTCAAAGATCCAGTAAAATGGCCGCTTCAATTCAATGTACTGATTTAAGCTCAGAGTCCTCCTCTGTACCTCATTTTCCGACATGGAATTTGGCCTCCCCACATGTATCCACCATCTCCATAATAAGATTAACAAGTCTGATAATCCTGCCATACCCTTACTATGTACTAAAGACCATATCCAGTCTAACTGGTCGGAGTATTTACAAATCTATACTGATGCATCTAAATGCCCTGACACTTGTGTAGTGGGAACGTCGTTTTGTGTGCCAGAAATTAAGTATAGCAAGTCCTATAGACTGACAAACATATTGTCTGTGTTCACTACCGAACTTACTGCAGTTATTAGTGCCTTCCAGTTTTTGATGGAACTAAGACCAATCCGCGCTGTTATTTTCACGGTCTCTCTGTCTTCTTTACAATATCTTGTTAAGTTTTTGGGGAACAAACCACTAACACTAGTATTCGAAATACTTTATCTACCTACCACGCCTAATTACCGTGGATTGTCTGGGTGCCGGCTCATATTGGTATACCTGGCAACGAGCTGGCCAACCAGTTGGCTTAACATGCTCTTCTGTTATCTGATATAGCCCTCACTATCCCTTTATCGTTTAAAGAGGCAATTAGTTCAGTAAAGAAGTTCACAGGTATCTGGCAGAACGAATGGGATGAATCTGAGAAAGGGAGGTTTTTCCATGACCGTAACGCATCTGTTAGTCTATGCTATGACCTGTCGCTTAATCGTCGTCAGGATGAAATACTATTATTTCGACTTCTATCTGGTAATCTGCTGAACAACCCGTACTTATTCAGATTTGGTCTCCATTATGCAGGGTTTTGCGAGGAGTGTTTTCTGGAGGACTCGATCCCCCATCGTATTTGTCATTGTCTACGTCACACGTATCCCCACCATCTGTTGTACGCGAAATTACGGCCCCTCGGCATCCATCGTTTTAATTAAGTAACAGTGTTGCCCTATGAAATATCATAACAAGGTATTCCTGACTCGATGCCATACATTTTATCTGTTCTAAAGAAATGGCATAAAATGATTATGGCCACCTAATGTATGGAAGTACAGACATTTTTTTCTTCCATATCAAATGAATTTTTATTTAAATTAAAGGTAAAGAGCTTCAAGTGCTGGCTGGCGTACATAGCCTCATTAGGGGCGGAAAACGCCATTACAAATTACCCCCAAATCCCGTGCCTGTGAATTAAAGTCTAGCTCATGCTGGTTTTCTCTCCAGCCAAACGTCGGAAGGACTCTCGACAACCTTCGGACTGTCGTGGTAAATTTCCTGCCAACATAATGCTGGCCGCCGTCATACAAGTGAAATATTCTTGAGTATGGCGTAAAACACCAATCAAGTAAATAAATAAATGAATATAGTTTCAATCCTCTCGAAAGTCGATGAGCTACTTTTTTAAAGGTGGAGAAAACATAAAAATTACATAAAGTTCAGATGAAAGAGTGCAAAAAGTTATTCCTAAATGTGGTATTCAATGTTTTTTTCCGATTTTTCCTTAAAGAGAAAAATACATTTGAAAATAATTTTTGTATGGTGGGTATTTGGGACCACAATTAGGTATTTAAAGTCTTTGTTTAATAACGTCATAAATGAGGATGTAACACAGGTTTAATAATAGTTTTGCACTAGAATTTGCCATTTTTAGCTAACAAACTATTAAACCTCAATTTGGATCGTGTTTATATTTTTTAATATGTTCATAAATATTATCATAACTTAGGTTAAATGCATATGTTTCGATATAAACAACACTGAAATAAATTTATTAGACAAGCATCAAATCCTTATTTAGAACATTTTTATGCAACAACGATAAATTCCAAAACTTGGCCCCACATACTAACCATACAAAAATATTTTCAAATACCCTTTTCTCTTAAAAAAATAAATCCAAAAAATATTAAAGATCACATTTGCAATATGTTTTGACGCTCTTTCATCTGATTTTGGCTAATGGGGCCATCTAATTCAACGCGATAAATATATATCCCTAGCCCCGTACGCCCCGGGTTAAGTGGAATTAGACACAATCATTGAGTAGAGCGCCGGAGGTTCTGTGAATATTTACACGTATGGTATTTAGGTACCCTGTGTAAAATGCATATGGCTTCTTTCAGAGGCATTTAGTACGGGGTGGTATAGATTAACAGAGGCATTACAAAATGGATAGCAACTCCTGGATTTATTGTTGGTGACGTATAGGTTCTTACATCGTTATCAAATATGGTTGGATGACGATGTAAGAACGTACATTGAAACGTCACCAACACGATAAACCCAGGAGTTGTTATCCATAAGTAATGCCTCTGTCAATCTAAACTGCATATAGTTAAACTATATTTACCGCATTGTGGCGCTTATTTATACCTATATATATATATATATATATATATATATATATATATATATATATATATATATATATATATATATATATATATATATATATATATATATATATATATATATATATATATATATATTGGTTTAATGGCAGCCCCTTTCTAACGAATGATTTGTGCCATAGCTCAGCCATTAGTACCAGTAGGCACAAGTATGTACTATAATAAGCATATGCATACACACACATATGTATACTACGCACAATTTTTCGCGGTTTTTCTCAGTAAATACACACCGTCAAGCAGTCAAATATCAATGACTAAACAACATAACTCTTGAGGAGGGATATTCACGGAGTCACACCATAGTTTGCGGTTGACACAAAGGGTCAAACAATAGACAAACAGTCATGAATTAACAAAGGTTAACATAAAATGCTTACTGGGGTGTCAGAGCCTATTACAGAGCATCAGGAAGGAGGCAATAGCCTGAAGGACCTTAATATTCTTTGGCCTAAAGATTGTCTCCATGGAGGGATTTAAGACACCAGCTTTAATGAGGTCAGCAAATAATAGTGCCCTAGCACGCTTGTGCCGTCTGTAGTTAAATAACAAGTGCTTAATATCATCATCCACTAAACAATAATCACATAGACCAGTGGGATGAAGATTAAATCTATACAAGTATGAGTTAACGGGGATATGACCTGTTAAACGATGTACTAAAACCTCAGCACGTCTAGATAGTTAGCCTGTCACCTTAGACGTCACTAGAGGGGAAAAAGAATAAAACAGTCCTTTACTGTCACCATCCCAATCATTCTGCCATAAGTTGACAAAGACAGTTTTTCAAAACGCACATCGTTTCTGAAAGAGAAAGGGGAGTAATATTAGGGATATTCTCCAGCATTAGTCCAGCCTTGGCTAGTAAGTCGGCTTGTTCATTGCCATAAATGCCAACATGACTGGGAACTCAATCAAAACTAACATGAACCCCTTCACGGAGTAGGGCAGTATACATGTGCAATATTTCATAGACGATTG
This sequence comes from Liolophura sinensis, assembly GCF_032854445.1. Classification (NCBI taxonomy): domain Eukaryota; kingdom Metazoa; phylum Mollusca; class Polyplacophora; order Chitonida; family Chitonidae; genus Liolophura; species Liolophura sinensis. Next base: position 6,429,166 of record NC_088302.1, on the reverse strand, counting down.
GCAAGGATTTGCAAGCATTGAAACTGACTAGGGATTGTTTAGAGGAGAGAGAATCACTAAATATAACAGAGCATACAGACACGTGGTCAGACAATCTAGATGTTTTACTGTAACCAAGCTCTGGAATGCACATCGCTGCCGCTACTTTACCCGTCTCCTGGCATTTGGAGGCATCTGTAAAGATCTACAAATAGACCGACCACTTTGATCTAATGTTATCATTACAGCACAGTCTACTGACATCAGGCGGGTCAGACTTTTTAACTTGAGACAACAAGTTACATGGAATTTGTAGTATACAAATATACCATCTTGGAAATGGTAGGGTAATACAACCTTGTGTAACAAGCTCATCAGCGCCAGAGTTTTGATAGATGTCAAACGGACGAGGAGCTTTCGTATTATCCTCGTAGAGGACATCGTAGACAGAAGATTCCAACACGGCAGATGCCGAATTACTTCTACTGGACTTAAGCTTAACAACATACTTTAGAGTACGGAACTGTCGTCTAATATACAACTGCCATTCTTTACACAAAATCTGGAGGACATTAAGGGCGATGTTCTCAGAGCCCCTGTACATACCCGTAAGGCAGTGCATTAAACAGAATCAAACTTAGACTTCAAGGAAACACGCGCCGAATCATATGATTTGCAGCAATAATCTAAGCGGGATCTTATCAGTGCTCTGTAAAACAAAAGCAAGGTGGACTTGTCAGTTCCAAATGATTTTACTGAAATACAGCGCATCAAATTTATAACCTTCTGACATTTAGTAATGACCATGCTGATATGATCAGATCAAGTGAGACGTTTATCGAAGATCATACCCATGTATTTAAATTTAACACACACTCTAACCACACTTCCACTTAGATAGAGAACTGGTGTATAATTTGGCCGCCTTCTAGTAAACATCACACACTCTGTCTTCACTTGCGAAAACTTGAAACCCCATAACTTGCTCCATTCGACGATATCATCCAACCCTTGCTGGATGAACCTTGAAGCTTCAGATAGATTACCAGAGACGCATCAAATGGCCTTGTCGTCAGCAAATAAAGAGCGCTCGAGCTTTGGGTTTATAACTGAAGGTAGATCACTGATGGCCAAGTTGAACAAAGTAGGTGACAGAACACTTCCTTCGGGCGTACCATTCATAACTGGGACAGGATGTAAAAAATCTCTTCCAATCCTTACTCTTATAGATCCGTCGGACAAAACACTTTTTACCCAGCCCAACATCTTACCCTCTATGCCCATGGCTTGCATTTTCACCAGCAGACCTTTTCTCCGTAACATGTCATACGCCTTTTCTACATCAAAAAACCTCAAAAAACTGCAAGAACATATTCTTTATTGATAAGCAAGCGTCTTATTGTATTCTCTAGTGTAATGGCATGATCAGTAGTGCATCGGTTCTTTCTGAACCCACGTTGGACAGGCGGCAACAAACCATTTTTATCTAAAAGCCATGTAAGGCGGGAGTTTATCATTTTCTCCATAATTTTGAACATTATTGATGTCAAAGCAATAGGACGGTATGATGAGAGTAATGAAGGATTCTTACCAGATTTAGAGACAGGAATAACAACAGACCTTTTCCAGGAAGGAGGTAGCTGTATATTTGTCGAGATGGTATTATACAGTGTGAGTAGAACAGAAAGACACTGATCTGGAAGATCCTTCACCATGGAATAAACAATCCCATCTTCGAATGGAGACGAGTCTTTTGACGTATGAAGCGCCTGCTTAAGCTCAAACAGAGAAAAGTCCTCATTAATTGGCATGTTATCAAAAGCATTGTTGTCAAACTTACACTTTTCCTCTAATTTATATTTATGAGTCAGAAAATCAGCACAATAGTTGTCTGAGCTAGATACGTAGGAAAAACTGTTAGCCAAAAGGTTACATTTTGCAGCATTGGTGATATATTGTTTACAAGTGAGTGTAGGCACATTGTTAGATTTCTTTTTGCTGCTTATCGCTTTAACCTGCGATCATACAGTCTTACCAGAGGTATTTCTAGAAATGTTTGAACAGTAATCTCGCCAGTGATCTTTTTGAGCTCGCCTAATGATTCGCTGAACCACTGCCTTACACCTTTTGTAACACACAATATCATTCAGGGACCCTGTACGTTGCGCCCTGTTCTTAGCCCGCTTTCTACCCTTGATTCAAGCAGAACATTCATCATTCTACCACGGAACAGGGATTTTCTTCGCAGGGTTACCAGATGTACGAGGAATGGACTTAGTAGCAGCAGAATTAATAACATTTGCGGATATCTAGCAGAGTGCCGGACCCATCATGTAGAACAACAAGATTATTATTATTCTTAAAGTCGTACAGGACTTTGCCATTTGCATCGCTATGGGAGCCACGCCAAAGCATGTGGTGGGAGTTGAAGTCACCACAAATGACGAACGACCCAGTCAGTGATGTAATAAGTGAATTCAGACCCGCCATACTTAGCTTGATGCAAGGGTTGTATAGATTAACTATGCAGATAGGTTTACAAGATGATTGGGATAACTGGTAGCACTGACACTCAAAAGATGTAAATACGGGTAGCTTTACCTCAGTAAAAGAAATCTCATCTTTAATGAACACTGTAAGTCCACCCCTGCAGGTTGATTTCCGGTCAGCTCTATTCACTGAATAACCTGAAAGTGTGAACTTAAGGTGTGGTTTCAGAAATGTCTCTTGTATACAAATAACATGAGGCAGAACTTCCAGATTAGTCATATTAACTTAAATTCCTGGCCATGCGCACAAAGGGACTGGATATTTTGTATGGAGAGAGCCATTAATAAAGTAATGTATACAGAGCCAGATTTGATACACATATGTGTGATCCATTGTTTACGGGTAGAAGCTCTTTGTTTTACGAATGCCAACAAATCAGTGGGGGCAACAACATCACTCCCCAGGTGGCGCTTGGCTGACTGCGTGATAAACTCAATGGCTTCAGTGCCCTTGAAATCTTAATACAGTGGAAGAGAACTTCTGTAAACAAGGCAACAACACTGGACATACATACTGGCGGAACAGCATCTGTCTGAACAGCTGCATCAGTCTCAGTTTGAACTGTTGTGGACTTCATCACATATACTGCGCCATGTTAGCTTCTTTCTGCAACGGACAACTTCCATAGGCAGCACTGTGACCGCCCCTTCAATTGGCACATTCGGCGCCTCTTTATTTGGACATGATTCAAAGTTATGTCCCTCACCACAACGAGGGCACCTTAACTTACCTCGGCATTCAGAAGCTATATGATTAAGGCGTTGGCACCGGAAGCAGCGCACAACGGGTGGGAATAATTTCAAATACCTGAAAGCCAAGAACAACTTCGTCTGGGAGAGAGACAGAATCAAAAAACAACAACATGCTATCGTTGCGAAATGTACCCTTATACTTAGACAGCCTTTGGGCTTGGACACATTTGAGTTTTTTTAATGCAGCCAGAACTTCTTCCTCCAAAATATCCTCACCAACGGTTTGCTCTCTAGCCGACATTTTATATGTCTACCCATAATATCCTCTAGTTTCAATATCTTTATAACTTGGGCTTGGCTGGAGAACGCAACAAGGTAAACTTTTGCAGCTAGCTTTTTGACAAAGTTTTTATTGGATTAAGGATTAATATTTACAGTGCGAGTCTCCCCCATAGCCGACATTATCACATTATGGGTCTTTACCTGTTGTTCTGGGCTTGTCGTAGACCTTGTTTTCTTCATACTCTCAGTCTGAACTCTCCGATCTATCATGATCTCGTTTCCCTCGATAAGCTCCTGGCACTTGAAGTTCCATATCAGAGTCCTCATCTTCTTCCACGGTGGCCTAAATAGGTAGTTTATAAAACCTTAATAATAATAATAATAATAATAATAATGTCTAATCCTGTTTCAGGCAGTTTAATCAATTAATTAGGTGCACTGGACAAGGGGAGATATTATTACAGCACCGTTAAGAGAAGATGACCCCTGGGGCGACACAGGGAGAGGGCAAAGACGAAAGGAGCCCGAGAAAAAAAAAGAAAAAAACAAAAATAGTGCTGAGATTCACAGTGCAAATACAGGATTTGGACTTAGCACCTGACAATTCGGAGCTAGATTAAACTAAGCATCATTCAGTCTAAACGTAACTAAGCTACTAGAAGCCGAAACTCGGATCAGGCCGGGCTAGGCCCTGTGAACAACAGGTGTACACAGTACAACAACAACGTGAACAACCAACAGAAACAGTCAAATCCAGAACAAATACGAAGTTTTCCCAACTATGTACACAACATATTTATCACATATACACATTGAGACATGAGACAAACCCAGATTTAAAGAGACCAAAACCGGAAATTTAGTCAAATTTTCTCTGAGTAGCCAAAATCGTGTCAGCTATGTCAAGGGCTGATAACTCCCCCCCCCCCCCCCCGCATTATGAAGTAGCAAAATGAAACAAATCAACTATAATGTTTAAAGGAATTATTGCAGCAATATAATTTAGTAGGCGAGTATTGAGATCAAACTCACTTGTTGCTAAACACATGTAATCTGTGTCAAAAATATTTGCCTAACTTTTTTGACAGGTCACATATAAAGGCATGACTTGAGCGATAAAAGTGCTACAAAAGAGTTCGGACTTGGAGGTACCCTTTCCAGTAGATTACAAACCACGTCATTGTCGCTTCCTCGCACATGTATGCGACATGATCATTTCAATACTAAAACTTTGCACAGGATGAAGACTGAAAGTGGGCCGTTCAGGCATTGTAAATGTACAATCAGAAATTAGACCATAATAAAAGACTGAGGTTGAGACCAACACGCTGTAAATGTAACTGGAAGAGTGACATGTCTGTGTAGGTTATATATTTACTTGATTGGTGTTTTACGCCGTACTCAAGAATATTTCATTTATACGTCGCGGGCCAGCATTTTGATAGGAGGAAACCGGCCAGAGCCCCTGGGAAACTTACGACCATCCGCTGGTTGCTGGAAGACCTTCCAACGTACGTCTATGTAGGTGTGTGCAAGGGGGAAGGGGACTTAACTGTGTAATGGGACTGGACGATTTATGCCAAGGAAGCATTTTTCGAGGACAGACAGTTTGATTCGCTATTTAACTTCAGAAAAGAACAGAAAACAATGTACTTGCGTAGCTAGGAAGGTGTTACCGGTGTGACAGCGAATCAGAGTTTTTACATACACCTTGACTGGAAGAGGTGCAGAGTCTAAGGCTGTGGTGACAGTGAGTCAGAGCGAGTGATGTACACCGTATATATCTGAAAGAAGTCCCGAGCTATATCCACATAAGCCCTAACTGGAAGAGGCCCTTCGTGCATGGCTATTTATTTTAGTACTACACCGTACTCAGAAAAAAAACCAGGCACACGTCCAAGGAAACTGACGACCACCCACAGGTCGCTGACTGACCTTCCCAATATTCGAGTGGAGAGGAAGCCAGTCAGATCTTCAGATAGGACACGTTGGGAATGTAATGCTTAGGAGACGTACCAGTCTTACCACAATGACGCAGAAAAATTGTATCACCAAATCGATATTTCACGAAGGAGTCTTTGCTCTGTTGCAAATCGTTGAGCAGGAAAACATGGACAACTTTTCGCAGTGTTTGTGTTAGATGCTAATTACTGAGTGTGGGGTTCAGAATTTGTTATGGAGGTGCAGCTAACGCTCTCTCTGTGAAAGACACCAGGTACATTTAATTGTATTTTTCCTCACAAGAAAAGAGAAAAAAGTATTTTATACCACTTTCGGATGTTCTTGCCTCGCTTTTCTGTTTTAAGAACTGTCGGGCTTTGCATTCTAATTCATCTTCTGGCCGGAAAAAACCTTGTTCCAAATGAAATGGGACAGGTCATGATCTAGTTTTCCTCCAATCACTACGGCACAAAAGATACCAGCATTGTATAAGAAATTTGCCCATTGCTCACTCGCTGCTTGTAATGCAAAACAGGTACAATTTCAGAACACAATAACATCATCAGGCATTAAACAATTCTGTCATATTTCCGTATACATTTCTTCTTTGCAAGTCTTGGACGATCTACATAAAGCCTTTATTTTTGAAGTTCTTTTTATTTTATTGACGACCAAAGGCTAATTTCACGTTTGAAAACGTAATGAACATACCGTCTGCGTGAATGTTAGAGCAACACTGCTTTTCGTGTTACTTCTCCTTACATTTATTTTCCGTCCCAACTGACTGATCACATAGTACACTTGTGAAGGAATACATTGTGTATCGACGTTTTACAGTCTTCTCCTCTGTTTATGTTTAAAACATTTGCTTCCAATCCAGACCCTGGAGGAATCAATCCGTCCAGTGGCGTCACTTAGCAAACAGGATAGCTCTTCAGCAGATTATTACCGTAACACCAAGGTGCACAAGGCATGTAAACGAATTAACAGCAGCCAGATGGTTTTACAGAATATGATAATTTTTGATATCACTCTGTAAATTAGATTCCAGCCCTTATATGAGGTTTTAACATCAACGAAAATTAGGCCCCTTCATGTGTTTTTACGAGACACTTAAAGCCTTTGATATTTGGTTCTTTGAGTGGCATGATGTCTGCTGTGCAGACTAACTGGATAAAACAGTTCTCCAGGCAAGGACGTAACGCTGATTTTTTTCTGGTCTCCTGGGAAAAGTACTCTAAGGAAAATTGTGTACTTGGGATTGACTTTTTATGTTATCTCCACGAAGACGTATTTATCCTAAATTTGAACTAGTCAAAATATGAGCTAGGAGTTAAAATCGAGAACCCACAATTAACGTTCTGCTCTATATATCACAATTAAACCTTAAAACCGTAAATTACGTATTAGATTTAAGCTACAAAACTGCCTTTGTGTCACACAGGTTTTTGAATTAGTCATCTCAGAGTCATACACAAAATGTTTTTAATGTGTTCTGTAACAGTGGTGTGTGAACGCTCGATGGATGAATTTGTGAAATTACGAGAGGCTACGATGGCGAGGAGAATCTAAACTCCTTGATGTTGCACCGTGTAGTCTGATTCGATCATATGTTCAAATATACTTTGATATTCCATCAAAGCGTTGGAAAGCTTAACACAAATGTAAATGTTTCGGTGTAACGTTTGTTGTTCCTATTGTCACCATAAACTCGCAGATTCCTCCGACTGAAATCACGATGTAAATTTACCAACTCTGCGTGTGTGATTTGTCTTGTAGCAAACACGTCCCGGTGTCCGAATTGGCAACGCCATCTACAGAAAAACAACAGTTACAAGTGGTAAAGTGTGCCTCTGAAAAAAAAACAAAAAACAATTTGAATGCTAAGAATTATACGAGAGTTTGGCAGACATATGTGGGGAATGGTGCTAAATATTTTAATAGTGTTACATTTATTCTCACGCTATGCGCTAATTTGCCTGCTTACATTATTTCCTACGATTTGTACCTAACTACAAACATAACATCAACTATTTTCAACGCCAGTAATCAAAATACAGCTGATTACGTGGTGATTCTTTAGTTCGTCCCTTTATTGATTCTGTGTATGTATAGGGTGATTTTTGCTGAATTCATGGAGTAGATAAAGTTTAAACCAATGGCCTTCCCTGGCACTGTTTAGCTCCTCAGACAGGAAACCACAGCGCAACGAGAAACCACTCATTCTGGAACTGTACGCCTTAAAAGACAAGTGCCCGTTCAACCGACAATGAGCAGGAATAGGAAGAGAGTGGATTGATTTTGTGTTTCCTGAGAAAAGTGATCGTACAGCAGACGTCCTTCCAAAGCAGTCGGAAGCGACGCACTGATCACCTCTGCCCGTCTTCCTGCCATGAAACTCTTGTGTATATCGGACACAAAACCAAGGTAGCCAGTTCCGCTTAAGCAGTTTGGCCTAAAATGATTGGTGTATCTTGATACATCTCTGCCTTGTAAATGATCCATGGGAATGTGAACCTTTTTTCTTTCTACAACATGTAATAAGTCACAAGTACTGTACAATCACCATAAAACACTCAAGGTGCATACCATTCCGTCGACAGGTAATGCATTTAAGCATGTTGGCTTCCTCTCCGGCCGTAAGTGGGAAGGTCTGCAGCAACCTGCGGATGGTTGTGGGTTTCCCCCGGGCTCTGCCCGGTTTCCTCCCACCATAATGCTGGCCACCGTCGTATAAATGAAATATTCTTGAGTACGGCGTAAAACACCAACCAATTAAATAAAAAATAAATACATTTAAGACAAAACGGTTGTCTCCCTTTACATGTAACTGGGCATGATATACTGGAATAAAGGATTTCCAATGTTCCAGGAGCTCACCATCTGTAGTTAAGGCGACATTCCCTATCATCTGAACTTGTGCATGACAAAGTTTAATGACAATCGAGTATTTTTTTTCGTTATTACCTCCACTTAGGACTTAATAGTGCTTTGTCAGGTATTCACATTTTGGCTATGCAACTCTTCTTTAAACTACATAACCTATTTCCATGAAACATAGTATACACCTTCCCTATAATCCTAACGTGTACATCCTTAAGTTTAACTACAGTCGGGTAAATATTCTTATCATTACTCCCGTTCAGTTACTTAGTACTATAATGAATGTTCTTGTACATCGATTTTGCCCAAGACGCTCCTGTCCCAATTTCCCTGAAACTTCATGTAAATTTATATAATTTATACTATCTAAAAATCTATAGGATTAATAATAATGAAAATCTGATTATTACTTTTAATTCCTGGAAGTGTTGGAGGATGGAAGTAAGGTATTTCGATCATCCAGATTTTGGTTATATTCGAATCTTCTGGAACACACAGACTTCTTGGTCAGCTGTATCCCATCATTGACCGATCAACTGTGCTACTGATGAGCGGCTAGAATTTTCAGGTCAATGGTTTGAAATCCGAGGACTTGTTATAAAGGCATTTACTTGAATATATATTAAAAAATTTTTTCAGGTATCTGGCAATAGACGAATTTAATTCAGATATATAAATTATTTCGAAATATCTAGATGTGATTTTTCTGGAATTCGCTCTAAGATGCATTGAATAGTTTTTACTGTGAATATCACCAAACAAATTCAGACATGTAACAATGGTTTATAGATATAACGAGATTCATTTCATATATATGAAATAAATGTTAATTCGACCAATTTCATTTTCACTGTTCGTGTGGTTACTTAAGTGAAGAAAACTTATACTTTGTACTTATATGTACATTGCGTACACATGTAACTGAATAGCATTTATTCCTATATGTACTCAGTTCATGAACAACTACAACGTCTTGACTTTCCTGACTTGGCATGAATAACATACACGGATAAACGTGTATGTTTTGCAAAAAGAACTATCTCCTTTAAATAATGGATTTTTAGGTTTTTATAATGAAATATCAGTAGCAACAAACACAAATTAGAGGGAGGAGGACATATGGTTGCGAAACAACACAATTAAATCAAATCAGAAAAATATCACAATGAAGCCATGCTAACGCTTAGCTGAGTGATTTCTCACCTGCGGCAGATTAACATTTACATAGCATGTTATGAATGTTTCAAAGACAAACAGGATGTCGAATAGATCATCATAAGGGAGAATTCTGTATTGTAGGACTTCTCACCACGAAAATCTCCTTTGCACATCTGACGGATAAAGCACACAGCTTTCAAAAATCCTTCTTTGTGGACATAAAGCAGCGCCTGGCTGGCTGAAACTGTGTATCGATTTTTTGGCTCTAATGTTCAACAGCTGGTAACTTAATGGCAAGCCATTTGCAAGAAGCAAAACATGCAAACCCAAATTTTTAGAATTTTTTTCTGATTCAAACCCAAATAAATTTGCATGGTAATGAGTTTGTTTGACATATTTAATAAATTCTCACGACACAGAGGATAAAAAGCTTGAAACAACTGTGTAAGGCAAAAGTGACAAAAACTTACAAAAAGATTCCAGCACATGCTTACGATATTCATCCTTGCTCCTGAATCCCTGACTCATTGAGCTAACTGACAAACAAGACACGAACGACAAACTGAATCTTCATCAAGAAAATCAGAGAGTAAATAAAAACACCTTTATTTTTATCATTTCAAGCTGGACTAGAGTTCATAGCTACCGCTTTGTTAAGGGGCAAGAAAAAAGAGGAAGAAAAGAATATACATATATATGTTGAAACAAAAGGGTGTATTAAGGGAGTAATATGAACTTACTTATAGTAAATAATGCGGCTGATTTTGTGCATTTTTCCGCCAACACTTGGTAGTCTCCACCGATTTACGTTATACAAGTCTAAACCTTAGGAACTGTGAGAGCTTCGCCATTTGTCAATTGACCAGTCTTAATTTAGGCCGCATTTCGAATCCAGAAAATATTGTATCTCTCTTCCAATCTAATGAACACTACACTGGTCTGAAATATTTGACGACAGGAAAGTCAACACAAATAAGTGTACAATATAAAATACTACGATGTTGAGAGTATAACCGGAGCAGTCACGCCAGGATAGATCGACTGGATAAGACAAAATCACTAGATACCTATTATAAATGGAATTTGTTGTATTTTCCCCAACATCGTCTGTCTTCCCCTATGAAGCCAGGCCCATCTACCTTACTTGAGAGGACAGGCGTGTGTGGGGACTCTCTTTTACTCCTTCTGATACATGTAGTATGTTGAATAGAATGGTTAGGGTTTAACACCAGGTTGAAACATTTTCCCACATATCGCGGCGAGCATTTTGGCATTAGAGGACAGAATACCAAAAAAAAAAAAAAAAACGATTAACATTTGAAATTTTAGCCATACAAAGAACACTAAGTCAAATCGGTAAGATCTTTGTAGTCTGTCAGATACCAAGCCATACTGATTCTGCATTAACGTTTGTACACTTTCATCTCTAGTTTCAAGTAACATTGTAACATTGTCAGCTCTACACGGTAGCCATATTGCAGGGATCATTTGCATTTAGAGTGCTTTGTAAGACTCCAGCTTTGATGTATTATTACCGCTCCCCGTTCTTTCCTGGAAAAGACATTTTATAGATTACTTCTGTTTTGAAAAAAATATCTGATCCGAGCCTGTGTCATTTAAAGGCATGACAAAATCTTTTTCACTTCCTCCCCACTGGAGCTAACTGAAAATTATTTTTATTCCAGATCCGAGTGTGTGGAGGTGAGAAGGACTATTTTTTTTCAATTGCTTAAAAAGGAAAAAAAGACGTGAGATGGCTCTGCGAGAAAAATGCCATATTGCATTAAGGAAAATGTATGATGTTTTATTTATACACTATTTACAATATTCCATACCGAAACAAAAGTCGATTATTTCCTGTGTTACCCTTGTGAGCCCAAATTGTTTGATTTAGCCGCTTGATTCCGGTTCAAGTCTATGGGTGAAAAATCCCCTGCCATAATGGCAGCACCCACAACTTCCCATGCGAATCCCTCTCAACTTGATCGGGTTTATCTTGCTTGTGATATATCTCCATCACAACTATAAACATTACTGGATTGTTTTCTTTTTCTTTAAGTCATTCTGTCGCATAAAAGTAAGATGAACTACTATAGCTGAATGTTTCACTTGGTGCTTTATATTTTACGAGTTAAACAACTGGGAATATCTGTCAGCAACTTGCGGATGGTAGTGGTTTTCCCCCAAGCTCTGTCGGGCTTCTTCCGGAGAGGAAGCCACCATGACCTGGACTTGAACTCATAGCGACCGCTATCGCACTAACCAACTGAGCCAAAGAGGCCTCAATAATAATAATAATAATAATAACCACGCACTGGAAATCGTAACAAAGGGTGTGGACAAACTGTATATTATGATGGGGGCTGAGTTGAAACGTTTATGGCTGAAGGCTTTATTTCTAGAATTTTCCAGAGGTTGTCGAATTGTGTATCTTAAAACTTTATCATTCCATGTAGGGTATTGTGTGTGGCTGACATCAAGCGGTATATGGCCCGACAAATCCAAAATGTAATTTGATGTCTGCAGTGTTGTGTGGTGTTAAACCCTAGTTCATGCTGCGTGGCGTTAAAGTAATCTTTAACGGTTCTAGAGATGGAAATTACAACAGGGACGAGCCGATGAAAGCTGACAGGCTGTCGTGTTCAAGCGCACGGGTTAAAGCACAATTTTATTTCTTTGGTTTAGAGGAGGACTGTGTTTAAATGAATTTGTTTTTTTTAATTTTTTACCATTTTTTGAAGAATTTGCAACAAGGTTTCAGCACTTGAAGAGATATTGCGTATTTGTGCTTTTACACATTTCAAAGCTTTGGGTTCACCCTGTTTATATACATAACAACAATATGTTAAAAATCCGTTACCATTTCCCACCTTTTTTTGTATGGTTAAAAAGAAGACTTAATATCTGCTCACCGTTTGAAAGATTAAATAGCGCACGCCGCTTCTTCGGCCAGTTATATTGATATTGTGAAAACGACTTGCATGGCATTATTTTTTGCAGTCAAAGGGAATTTACCTTTCATTAAGTGCTTGTGCTACACAGCACGGCCTTCACGCAAACATTGCTGGGTTTGTGGTGGTTTATTGAAGCAGGGTGGTATGTTTCCAGATATTCAAAACCAGAATGCCGTAAGCCAGAGCAATAAAAAGGGTGTACTCACTTATATGGAAATTTTATATTAAAACTCTGTATTCACACACCGGAGAATCATAATCTCAGAGCTGTGTAATCCGATTGGTGTAAGCTGGTTGTTAACAACCCCAGTACTCTGTAAGTTACATTTTATGCATTGCAGTAAGCGAACTTCGGAAACAAGAACATTTCCGGTAGCAATACATGCCCTTCTACAGATAAGATACCGTCAGATATTACAGTGTTTACAATAAAAGTCATAGATCCGAAGATCTGCTGCCTGGCACTTTTATGAAGACATATGTAATATCTGAAACAGCTAACACCACAATGCCTAAAGGACGTGATCTTCAGTATAACCATTTCATAAATTAATACTGTGGTGAGTTGTTAGCATACATTACGAAATAAAAGCAATGTTTTCAGAACTATCAATTTCCGCTGTTTTCTTCTATAAAGCGCATGTGAAATAAAACAAACTGGACGGTATTGAAACACTTATTACAGTTCAATGGAGAGTTCCACTCTGATTTCGAAACCCATGTTAGTCTTAAAAGTACAGTACTTGACAGCGAAAGAAGTAAGACGGTTCTCTTCTGTACTAAAAACATTTTTAGTACTAAACTCACAAAGAAACAAAAGAAACAGGGTTGTCCTCTGGAGAATTATAGCTGACAACAAAATAAGAAAGAGGTACAACAACAAGAAAACAACAGCTGAAGGACATCCAGGCACATAATCAAGATCACAAAACTGCAATGTTAACCAGATAATGTGTATGAATATGTACCACAGATTCAGAATCATACTGCATGTTTAGCACTCTGTTTAAGAACTACCACTGTTAAATCTGGGGTTTGGGATACTTTGCATGTGACTGAAACACAAGAAACATTTTAAAAAGATTAAAATAAGACTATTGCTCGCCGAAAACGAGTTCTACTAGGAACTTTTGCTTGAACATATTGCACCATGTGCTAAAGTGAATAATACCTGGAAGAATACATTTGTCTTTACGAGGCCTGTCAATGGTATTTTTCATAAATTTAATTGAACTCATACGGGGCCGTAGTTACTTTTTGGAAGCCAACTTTTGAACGCAAAAAATAAAGAGACATGTTTAATTCACCAGTCACTGGTTGTTTGCCTGGAGACAGTCAATATAGCAGCCATAGATGCCAATCTGACTAATAACTAATATTTTTAAGAGGGCCCCACCCTGAGGTAGCTAATTTTTAAATCAAGAACATGGATTAGAATAAGCATGATTGCTTGCACAAGTTAATTCTAATCTGTTTAAATCATACCAGTATCTGCTGTTGTTCTGTAGAGCGTGTTATCTTCTACCGCTTCGCTTCACGAGCATAACTAGGCCTAAACAGACACAGGCGATATTAAATGAGTATACCGCTTAGACAGACTTTTTCAAACACGCAACGCATGATTCCGATCATTAACGAGATAACTTATTAATAACAGTAAAACACAAACCACAGACCCGCCCATAAACATGTAGTTAGGTCCTTTGAATCTCAGTGGCCTTGGTAATTACACGGCTATCCAATTGTATGTATCTTCATACATTAACCATAAGTGCTGATAAAAATTGACAGTTGGAGGTTGTGTCAGACCCGTTTGACTCGTATAATGGATCGGACAGTTGGTCGCTTTCATACAATCTGGAAGGAATATGGCAGGGAGTTGCATTTCAACGAATTCTGAAATCAAACCTATAGTATGCCTTGGAATAAAGATTTCTTGTCATAGGATGACGAGTATGTCCCTTGGGATGAAATAGTAGAACTTCAAGCAGACTCTGAAGACGACTTTGAAGAGAAAACAGACGAGGAGAGTCGCACTCGGCCTGGAAGTGAAACCAGTCGGCATGATCAAATAGAAAAGGAGAATCTCTCGCCTTTAGAGTTCGAAATATCAACCTCGCGTAGTTCCAACCCAGGTCGACCCACAAGTTCTTACCAGTTTGCCTGTCCTAAATGCCCGAAACAATGAAACATTATTTCTGGCTTCAAGAGGCACTTAGTCAAACTACACAATGACAAAAGTAGTCTCGGTAAGGCGAGATGACGTTGTTGCCGTTTTCATGCTTGTACGGTGCTCGAGTATGAGAAAATCAGTCTGTGTGTTGAATATTTAAATCATTTACAAAACTCTTTCTGTATTAAGTAGCCAATTGAAAAGAGTGAACAACACTCACACTCGCACAAATTTAGGTAGGGATGGTCTGATGGCTGTTACTTTCGGAATAATTTATGTTGCTACTTTAGTTTTCAGTAAAGGTCATATTTTTTAAAAATCTCTTCATGTTTAGCTTCTGAAAATGCGCTACATTTACACAACCTAAGTAATACTTCTCACATATTTTCTGATTTATAAACTGATAAATGTCTGGAAGAGAGTAAAAATGCCAGGTGTGCCTGGTGCTAACGCTGGCCTTACTTGGCAGAACTAGTTATGTTTTATTCCCCTCTATGGACCGCTTAATTGCCATTTTATCTTCTGATATCATCATTGCCAACTAACCAGCCTCTCTATACACTTGTGTTTCTATCATTTTTTCGTCTACCCAGCTCTATAATCGCAATGTGTGGCAAATGTCCTTCACAATACAACTTGGAGTTAGATTTTCCTGTCAGCTGACTATATTAAATACAGCTTAGCAGAATGTTAAATCTCATCCGAACATATAAAATCAGAATTATAATACAGCTGATATTAAACTATTTATATAACTTAGTTTTTAACAGCTTCAGCCAATATTATGGATACGTAGGGAATGCCTGGCATCATAACACGCCATTAGGCCAACATGATGACATTGACATTGGATCAATCGTGTTTGATGCCAGCATTAATGTATATTTTGACATAATCAGTGTTGACCATGGCCTCACCTGTGTATGGACCGGAGATAGTCCGTGTTACTTAAGGTCTCATGCAGGTTGGGGAACAGAGAGCCGCCCTGAATTAAATTCTGTGTTTTGAATTTCTTTCTGTATTCTGTTTGAGGAAATCAGTTTCCTCAAGTATTCTTTGGAACCCTCTGAGTGTGCTGATGCTGTTGCCCCAGCGTGTTACTTCAGGAGAATTCTTCAGAGAGATATCAGCAAAGTGACATTACCCTGTAAGAAAGAGAATGACCAGGAACTTGCAGACAATTACCAGACATTTATATTTTATATTTCTGGTTACTTCTTGCGAAGTGTTCAAGGACTGTGTGCCAGGGAAAATACGCTGAAAATGTCTGCAACTGCCAGTGCTAATGTGGAGAAAAACAGTGTGTGCAACAGAACCGTTGTGCGGAAGTACAAATCCTGGACAAATAAGGTTGATATAGGAGGGCCTTCTGTACCCTGCGAGTATTTTTGTTTATTAGTGCGTGAAATTGAAATCATTGTTAGAAAACATGTAAATATTGATAGATTAACTTCTGTGTGTTTTGAAGATCTTTATTAAAGCTTACATATATTGTTGTATGATATAACTGTTACAACGCAGTTTGATTGCATTGTTTTATCTTTTTATGAGAGCACAACTCTAAAAAAAATCAATATTTCACTGAGTGCTGTTTAATATAGTACTCAGTCTACATTATTCCAGCCATTGACCAGTACCTCCTTGCCTTGATTCCTTTATTGGATGCTACCAGGCCTGTTATTCCATCCTCTGATTGCCTATCCCAGGATTGAACCATCATCTCCCAGCGCACAAACTAAAGTCACAGCACTGAACTTTCTTGTTAGTGACAACATGCAGGAGCCAGTGTGGAGTTAGACAAAGTTTATGTTTCATTTACATTTATTATTTCAGCATAAATTTCTCTCAAAACCATGCCTACTTACCAACCATAGCAAACTGACCAAACTTTCCCTGTAAGGTTCTGGTCCGCAGTATTTTCGGTTACATGCCGTTGCTTCCCCATTCTCTCCTTTAAAGAGTTTGTTGAACGATATACATTTATGCAAACATGGCTGGCACAGGATTAGAGTGGGTGGGTGCTTGGTATCTAAACATAGTTAACACATCACCAAAGTATTGTTAAAAAAACTGTGTTTTTGATGCCAGACCACTCCCATCATTGTTTGAGTTGTCTCAAACCCAGTCTCCCTTATTATACAGGGGAATTCAAACTCCTGCCAACAATCATGCCAGGCACAGACTTGGCCTTATTGACATGCCAATGGTCACACAGTAAAGCTTTTGCTCTTATCAGGTACTGCCTCATCAAAACCGCTTTACATTTTTACATCACACTGACATGGAGTCATCTATTATTCAAACTATGACAACGAGCCATTGCTCTAACCGCTACATTAATCACCAAGAGAGGCCGTGCAACTCTTATTCTTAGTCTGTTTGGTAAGACTTTACGCAGTTTTGAGTCTTAAACTTCCAGCCAGAGTGTAAATGGATTTCAACAACTGTATGTACTAAGTACAGTCTTGAAGCCTATGCCTTGGCGGCATAATAAAAGGTACTATTTTTCCTGGATAAAATGAACTAATTTCCATGAAACAGGTTTAACAGTTTATTAACATTTAATTAGTCATTTACATTCATGCGTTTTTCAAGTAAAATTTTGTGGACAACATAATAGTTTAGTTAGTTTGTTTGTGATAATTTCAACAAGTTAGTACATACAATAAATATATACAATAAATAATACTCATAGGCGCTATGTCGTGGTGATAATCATTACATCAAACTAAATAAGTAGATAAAAATTGCCTTATTGTGATGTAATATATATATATATATATATATATATATATATATATATAGTAGTATAATCTAGAACAAGTTATATACAGAGGTAAAAATTAAATATTTAGTAGTATAATCTAGACCAAGTTATATACAAAGGTAAAAATTAAAAATCTTGTTATACAATCATTATAAACTACCAGGCAAAAGAAAGGTTATATATATATATATATATAAAAGAAAGGTTATATATATATATATCTATATATATCTATCTATATATGTATATATATATATATATATATATATATATATATAGTAGTATAATCTAGAACAAGTTATATACAGAGGTAAAAATTAAATATTTAGTAGTATAATCTAGACCAAGTTATATACAAAGGTAAAAATTAAAAATCTTGTTATACAATCATTATAAACTACCAGGCAAAAGAAAGGTTTCACCGTACTTTTTGTCATAAAAAAGTAAAAGCGCGGTTCCGGGTTTGATTCTAAGCAGGACTTAGTGTATGACTGCATCGTTTCCTCTACCAGAACGCATCGTCACGAACGCAGCAATTGGAATTGTGAAATTGCGACCACATGCAAAACGTCCTTTTGAGGCATGGCTCGTGATGCACGTGCGGTAATGTTGCATAAATACTCTTGCTCGAAAGTGCAGACATTCAGTGACCGAAAAAACACAAACAGTATGCCAAGACAACGCAAGCGCAACGAGACCAGGCCATCGGTATGTCCACCATGGGAGTCTCGCAACGTCACATTGCAAGAACGTTCAACTGCAGCCAAACCACCATCAGGAGGTTGTTGATACGCTATCAGCAGACAGGCCAGACCCAAGACAGACCAAGATCGGGAAGACCGAGGGTAACAACTGCGGCTGAAGATCGCTACATCCGGCAGAGCCACCTCCGAAACCGATTAATCACGGCGACGTCAACAGCTGCGACGGCACTAGGCCATGTCATCAGCCCCAGAACAACACTGCATCGCCTTCGTTCAGCTGGTTTACGACTTTACCGCCCCTTCCGTGGGATGGCCTTGACACTTTTACACCGTCAATGCAGATTGCGATGGGCACGTATTGTACGTCGGTGGCAGTGACGTGACTGGGCGAGAGTGCTGTTTACAGACGAGAGCAGGTTCTGTCAATTCAGGAACGATGGCAGAGTTCGAGTTTTCCGAAGAAGAGGCGAGCGTCTCGCGCCAAACTGCGTAAGAGGGGTTTATCCGTTTGGAGGTGGAGGCGTCATGGTTTGGGGAGGGATTTGTGACCAAATGAAGACGCAGCTGGTTATTGTGCGAGGTAATCTGACTGGCCAGCGATACGTTGATGAGGTACTGAGACCTGTCGTCGTTCCTTTCCTTCAACGACAGCCAAGAGGATCAATCTTGCAACACGACAACGCAAGACCTCACACTGCCCGCATTGTTACAGACTACCTCGAGACCGCAAACGTCATCGTGTTGCCCTGGCCAGCCAACTCAACAGACATGAACCCCATTGACCATCTCTGGGATCACCTTGACCGCCGTTTGAGACAGCTGGTGCCTCCTCCAACTAACCAACAGGAACTTGAGCAAGCTCTGTTAAACCTATGAAACGTTATCCCTGTTGACGTCATCCGGCGACTGACGACGTCAATGCGGAGGCGTGTGCTTGCTTGCATTGATGCCCAGGGTGGCCACACTCGCTACTGATGACTGTAGTCCTTCATTTCTGTAGATACTGTGACTTTACATGCACTTGCCAGTTAACTTTACATTTGTGTAATTTTTTCTTCTGACCCCTTGTCTCTTTCATTGTGTTTTGTGGCCAATTGAATGCCAATATTTTAAAGCCTTTTTGAGAGAATATTTCACAATGATTTCTGTTTATAAACCAATCTTCTTAATTCTTATATCTGACTTTGTTTTTGTTTTATGGGCTCAAGAAGTGGGTGAAACCTTTCTTTAGCCTGGTAGTTTATTTCAGGAAATTAATAACAGGGTCACCATGGACACTTTCAAATGATTCAGATATTGAGTCGACTGTGTAGAATCTTTGGTCTTTTGTATTAAAATTGTTTTTCCAGTTTTCTCTATTACTGTTTCCGGTAAAACTTTCAATTTTTCTTGTAAAGCTAGGAACTTTCACTGAAATTATCTAGTAAGGATACTTTGATAGACCGACAGAAGAATCAAGGGCCTGTTTTGAATGTTTTACTAAAATTGCTAGCTTTATCATCTGAGAACTGTCACTGTCATGACAGTTCAGCATCTTGAGTAGTTCTATAATGTTAATGTTGTTGTGTAAATGGTAAACCCCCATTATTTTTTTCATTTTCTGTTCAGTTTAAAGCACTATGCCTGTGAAATCCGTTTTCTTTGCTCTTGTAAGTGGCGAAATTGGATATTCACCGGAGCACCACGCTGTTGTGACGAGTATTTTGAACTACAAACGCGTGTGTTTGGCTAATAGGTGAATTTCGTTTTTTTACAGGTATGTAAACTGTAAGAAGAGTAATTACTATGATTGTACATCACATGAGTGTCTAGGGTAGCGGTACAGATAAGTGGTCAGTTACCAAGAAAGAGATTTGTATCTACATTTCGATAATCTCGCTGAGTGTAGAGAGCTTACTGGAGCGGACATGTGAATCAGTAACTTCCTGTGAGACGAGTGGTTCTCCTAATTACTTTCCACGGAATAAGTCTTTGTTTGAATTTTTCTCAGTGAGCTCAAAATGTTTAATTATGGTTCTAAATAACTGCTGTCTTCAGTGCGAACTGCATCATGCCGTAAATGTTGTAGAAATGCTGTGCAGATACTCAATCAGGGAAGTCTTGCCCGTTATCATGGTAACGGGTTCAGTGAGGTCACATCGGTGCGTGTGTTAAGGAATAGTAGCCAAAGTGTAATTCTGGATTATTCAAACACAGACGTGATCTTCTGGATTTATACCATGCTGTTTAACAGTACACTGATGTGTTTGTACATGCCAAAGTATGTGTATTTGTATTTGTATTTTTGTATGGAAACATTGGTTATGTTACCAACAATAAATACGCTGTTGTGACGAGTATTTTGAACTACAAACATGTGTGTGTGTGTGTGTGTGTTTGTTTTACATTTACAGACGACCCTGGGTGTAACATCGCAATTAACATCACTCCACTTTTTACCCGATTCGGCTTAAGCCATGTTGCTAGGGGATTGCCAGTTGTCACGTGTATTTGAATTCTAGCTTCATAATCTGTACACTTGATGGGTAGTTTGGCAGGTACATGTATGTGCTGTCTGCGTGATTTCCCTCATGTGTAAAGTCACCGATGCCATGTGATGTGTTTAGCTGTAGATTATCTTTGTATATCTTATAATATTGGTGTGCTACTCTCACACCTGAAGCAAAATGGTCAGAGTTGTAGCTGGAGGCAAAGAACACAACGAATCGATCAACGTCTTGCAAGTCAGCCAGTGATGTTTCTTTTTCACATTTATACGATACCATCACGTTATATTGTTTATTCAACGTTTGTTAATGATTTAAATTCGTGTAAGTGTTAGTAAGATGGACTATTTTAAGCATGTGTGACCGAACTCAAGCTGTTTTTAATTACGTGTATAAGTTATTCCGATTAACACTGTCCGTACTGCCTGATAATATAGAACACCAGAGTAAGGCTGTGCTGGCCGGGTTGAAATTCGTATTTACCGAGTGTCGCCTGCTATCCCCATTTGTGACGTCATGCTACTCGTAATGCACACTGTTATCTCGACTAATACGACTTTCGATTCCGCCATTTGACTTTCAACTGACTCTATTCGGGTAATGACACAAAGTGTCAATAACAGTCAAACATAGTAGTAGAGGCATGTGTTAATATGTATAACAGGTGCTCCCTGTAGGCATGTTACATCTCAGTTTATATGGTGTTTAGTACACGTTAACGCCATGACATCATGGTTTTGAATGGTCATGCATTGCGCGTGCGGATGTGCTGGAATAGGGGGAAAAAGCGGCAAATCCATGATGATACCGCACAAATAATGACGGAACGACACATAGCATTCTTAAACATTGTGGTACTAAACAGCAAGGCTACCGCATCGACCGAAAACTGCTGAATACTGTGAGATGAACAGTACCCTACAGCGGCTTCGGCTTTGTACCGTACGGTTACTGTGCAGCCCCGTGTAACTATGGTACAATACCACAAACTGTAACTGTTTAATGGTACTCCTCGGGGACTGTCCAAGTGTCTAGAACTAACCTCACTGTTAGATGCGGTACATGTTTTATAGTGTATTGCAAATTACGTATGACATAAATGAACAATGACTGTAAATGTACATTTTGTAATAACTCACAAGGAAATAAATATTACCGTACCGAATCAAAAATCCAGACCATTTATGTATTTCCCCTGTGGTTTCTGTTTTAATATTGTGAAATCCCCATCAGTTACGGAAACGTCAAGTCTTATTTGTTTTCAGTAGATTATGTAATCTAAAATGTATGTCAGCTGCCCGGTTGGTTCTTTCCACGACAGGTCTGAAATGACACGAAAAATACAAAATTAACTTATTGTTTGACATATAAACAAAGTGTACTTGTCAATTGCGCTTTTGAGTGTGAGAGAGAGGGATGATATATTAGGTCTATGGTAAGAAAAGGCAAATTTCTATTTTCTAAAAGCTTTTATGTGGTCTCAAATGATTTTCTGTTCAGCAACTTGTTACATCCAGTGGGCAATCAATCCTGTAAAACCGCACAGCATAAAGAGGTGGTTATGAGTGAAATCCATTTATACTGCCACGTATGAAGTCAGTCACTCAAGCAAGCGTTGTTTCATTTTATAGAAAAAGCGTTACATGAGAACTCATATAAGTGTATGACGAACAGTGAGTCTGGATAATGGTTTCACTCTATGCTGTGTGTGCGTATACGCCCAGATGTGTATCCTGCATAAACCAGGATTCTGCTAGTAGACTACATGTCCCCGAGGCCAGGTCCCTTTACATGTCCTCGAGGCCAGGTCCCTTAAGACCTCGACAATTTCAGTGTACAATTTTGTCTTTACGGGGGAGAGGTATAGACATTGTTCAGTGATTTTGTTTAAGCGATCACCAGAGATAACCAAAACCCTTTTTAAGCCACCATTATCTCCATCCAACGAAAATGGATAGTTCTTGTGTCAACTGTCTTTAAACCAAATATATTTACTTCTTTTATTTCAGGCACATGGTTCATAAATAGAATAATACATAATAAAGAATAGAAAAGAAATTTAGAAAAGCTACCGAATAACCCCTTCCTTATATAATTCAGTATATATGTAACAGTTCATTCCCTATGGAATGCACTGAAGAGACAAACATAGCGTCCGATGACCGAACGGTCCTCAATAAATGGTTATTGCCAGAATAGAAATACAGACCAGAAATGATGCTTAGACCGCCTGTATGTTTTCCTCGTGTTAAGATGCCAAAACATACTTATGTACCAAAGGAAGGATTTTTATTCTATATTTGTTACGTTTAAATGCACACTATTCGCATGACACTAACTTGAAATGTCTAACCATTTTTTCTCACTAATATAAAATATGTCATGTATTTAGAAGTGAACAAATTTCATTAAAAGACCTACTGAATTATAGTGCACAGGTAAGAAAGATCATTACTGCATGTAGTTCGCTATTCTTCCAGCCTAGGGCATTAAAGTTGTATTCAGCAATTTGTTTCCTCTACCAAATGGATGGCACAGGATACCAGAATGTTTACCATTTGGTACTTCTCAACCACCTCTTCATTTGCATCTTAATCCCCCGTTCTCACATGACTGGCCTTTATCTGAGCCCTGCTCGCCGACAAGAACATCTCTCAGACTGGCATCATATATTTCACCTACACTGGAAATTGGAAAACAGCTTGCGGTGTTGATAGTTATGTGTTCGTGAAGGGTCTCCACGCATCACTAACATTCATTTCAGCCATAATATTTTGTAGACAGGACCTCTGGACATGCAGCTATGTCGTTATTCCACAAAATAGCAAAATAGATGGCAGCGCAAAAAAAGGTTCCAATGTAGCTAGAATAGGTGGACGCTTCCTTGGGTCTGCCCACCTCAGGTTGTCTGCAGTTTCAGATGAACTCTTGGACTCAGAGTATGTCCATCTGGCAGTGTTGTTACTTTTTTCCATTCAAAGTCATCATGCACCTGGCTAAGATGGATCATTTACCGATTTTTTTCCAGTTCCCGTGACAAAGGATGTGTTTTCGGATATTGTTAGGTCGCAGCGTTTAGTAAGTCGCAAGATCGCATCATCACCATGTATAAGCATGCTTATGGTCACTGTTCAGGTAGTTCTTTGCGGCACAGGTTACGCTGCATTGTTCCCCAGGCAAAAACAGCATTGTTCCACTCTGCCGTCACAGTGCCGTTCTGTATGTTCCAGTAGCTAATTCTGTCTCAGGTAGCCCATCATTACTGACTTATTCACCTTGACTGCATGTTAATATCAGTCTTCGGCCTAGTCGATAAAACCACGGCACCTACAACGGTGTCGTATCTGGCTTCATGTAACTGGTGAAATAAGCTCTCTAGTCTACTTTTGCCGCCTGTTACCTGTTACGAGTTGCCTCCAACCCGGGTGGTGAAATATCGCGCGGATCGAAAATGGTCCGTACTTTATCCATATGGTTGTATTTCTCCACAAAGGTGTGATATACAACAATATTTCAATTGTTGTCTTTGTGTTGCCGACTCGCGGGACTCCGTGTTTAACGTGCCAGTGCAGTATGGTGATCTAGTAGCATGTCATCAATCCAATGTTGATGCTGGCTTCCTCTCCGGTCGTAAGGGGGAAGGTCTGCCAGCAACCTGTGGTTTGTCTGCGGTTTCCCCGAAGCTCTGCCAGATTTCCTTCTACCATAATGCCGACGGTGGTTCTCTACTGAAATATTCTGGAGAACGGCATATAACACGAATCAAATACATTGATAAATGATACTACCGAGTAACTGTACTGACATGGTAACTCTGTGCATGGTGATCAGGCATGTGTTCATAGCGGAATCTGCCAACTCATACCCTTACCCAGAAATACGGGCATCCCATAGAGCTATAAAGGACTCCATATCACGGTATGAGCTCTTGAATTCAGTGTGTGATAGAAATGATCCACTAGATGATCACCACCTATAACACAAAGCGGTATAATCTAATTGTTATTCAACATTAAGTTTCCTTGTGAGATCTTTTCGCTGACTTCTACGAGTGGTGTACAAATGTCTGGCTTGATGGTGAAATTCATTGTGCTTGAATGACTGCAAGTCACCAAGGCACTGGAATCACGTGCGCATAATGTAACCTGCTGTAGACAAGAGATATTTGACAAAGGGCTTTCGTTGCTGTTGAAGGCAGACATAAATCATCTGTTGTGACCCAAGTCGTCTGCTGTGACGCAACTTACATGTATAGACTGCGATTTTCCATTGACATCTATGTACTCTTTTCCTCTTTGCTCATTGTTGAAGTAAAAGTGCCATTTACTCATGTAAAGCACCTCCACTGACTGGATTTCTATGTCTCTGCCAACAAAACATGTTTGTCAGAGATTTTCAACAGCTTTTGGGAGACTTTCTAACAATGTCTGATACTGGTCTAATCACGGTGGAACGTTTCCATGAATCACAGCTTCAGCAGTGGAGTGATCTCGTGGTTGATCTTCACGCACATTATGCTGGCATTAGCCGATAATCATGCAACAATGGTTGGTCCCAGAAACCATTTGTAGTATTTGAGAGGCAAACATTTTCTGAAACATGTACCACAAAGAATGTAGGTTATGTACTGGAGGCTCACTTTTGGTCAGGGCATTTCACAGCAATGGAATCACAGCCACGTCATTCCTTGAATATTAGATAAAGATATATAATTCTGCATCTTCATCTCCAGGTTTACATCCCTGGTAGATAGCCATGGTACTACATGTACTATGAAGAGCGTGTTTCCTACCAGTCGTATATTCGGCATGGTCAGTATTGTCAACTGCAAGGAAGATACGCCTGTCTTAAATGGTATCAGGAAGTAGATGTAGGTTGTTGTTACTTTCCAGCATACGCTGTAACGCACTGCTGCATGGCTATCTGTTATTTAACCTGCAGAACTTTAGTGAGCATGCCCAAACCATGTAAGATGTTAACAATTATCTTGCTCCTGGGGGCTTGATGTATGGCGAAGACAAAGCCATAATGCACATTCAAAGTTGTTTTTTTTATATGGTTAAGCTGTCCACTGGTGTATTCTTCTTGTACGTCTTCCCCAAAAACAAAACACAAAGACAGGCAAACATAGATGGATGGGATTACATTACATTCATCCCTCAGTATGCATCAGTGATAGTTTGTGTGAAATTGGACGCTGTTTTCTCTGCTAAATATACATGAACGTAACAAAATCGAAGACTGTCAACATGTATTTTGCGTCAATTTAGAGTCTCCTGAAGGCATCCATAGGGGTGGTTTACTTTCAGCACCAAAGTCCAACTTGGAATTCATTTAGTTGCACATGCTCCTTGACTAGAGGGTTCCACATAAACAGAACTAGGTTTGTCCTTTCCAATGGGCCAAGTCAGTGAACCTTGAGTGGCAGCAGATGTTACTCGCTTGACCACATTGTCATAGGAAGTCTACAGTATTATTAAAGGGTAAGTGTAATTTGCGAGCCTCTCGATGAGATGAATTGTTTTTAATTGTTATATTGGTTATTTGTTTTTCCTTGAGAAAAAGCGGACAGTCTTTAAAAGAGGCCTACAATTGCAACCCTTACTTGTGTGGCTGCAGTTGAAACCATCATGACTTTCACTGCCGCTTAGGAAATAAACCAGTTTATTTTTACATTGGCCCTGGTCATGACCAAACTTTTTTTGCCATTAAAACAACGTGCCGGGTTAGAGATATAATATTCTATTACCCTTCGATTCCTTTTTATTACATACAACGCACTGCTTGGCTCTATGCCAAGTGCACATTATCTGAGTCGTTAGATACCCCCCATCACGAGTCAGAAGCGTTTGACTTCTGGACGGGTTTATTGTAGTTCTACGGGTGGATAGAGGTTGCTCTTTACATTGAATAAAGCAGACGACAAATATAAACAAAGAAACAAAATGGCTATTTTTCTCTGTCGGAGCGAATGTTTATTTTAAAGAAGAAAAGTATCAGGTTACAGATAATTTAAAGCCCATAGGGACGTTTGAATGCTACAAAATAAGAGATAATAATGGTTTCACGAAATTTTTTTTTTTACATACGGGCCTGATAATTCTTCCTCCGAGTCTTTCTTTCAGCGGCCTCTCCTAAACGTCCCAGTTGACCACAAACCATGGCATGGCAATCAACCAATGGGTCTAAAAAAGATCTGATCCATGATGTCTGATATTTCCCGCGATGCAAAACTTAGCCGCCGGCACACGAATCACTGCGTCCGGGCTACGACAGCCACAGTTCTTGCTAATGCCGGGATTTCTGTGATGGACGTTATGTCTGTGACAGGCCACCGCAATGAATCCAGTGTACGGAGTTATGTCACCATACCGTCGCTTTCAAAACGCCGTGAAGTCAGCACTATCCTGCATGCTTCAAGTGTGTTATCAGAAAATGCTGAAAGTGAAAATGCCGTTGCGTGAAAATACTCCCATGTCAGTCAGGCCACTCCCAGTGCAAATGCCCCACGCTGTCAACTGTAATGTTACATGTAACAGTAGGAATTCCATCCAAATGGCAAAATTCCAGTTTTCAGTCACGCCTCAAAGTTTGGAGGGCTGCTCAACAATGCAACAATAAATAACAGCAGAGTTCACATCAACTTCACATCCTCTGGATAGCGGACTGGCTTCAGATCGTCCTTTTCAACTCCCAATCCTTGTTTGATGTTTATCCGAGTTAAACTGCTGTTTTTTTTTCACAATATTCAGTCCATTTACTCATGTTTTCTCTCCGCAAACGTTATTTTCTGACTGCCGCCAATATATTGCCGTTGACCCAGATCTTCAAATTTGGTACATCATGTGACCTTTATGCATGAGTGTGACGTGTATAGTTTACGTAACTGGCACGGCGCACTGAGCGAAACATGTGCACGGGGTGGGTTTAATGTACATACAACTTTGTACAGACTGCGTCATTACAGATTTAAATTGTGATGTAGCCATCCATTGTATTTCACAATACAATAAACGCAAATCATATTTATTTTCATGATACCTTCAACATATAAATTATAATATATTTATTTGCTTACTTATAATAGGCATAAACACATATCTATGATATTTTTATTGTTTTGTTATTTATCGACATATGTTGAGAAATTAATATTGAATTGAAAATGTAAACTGAAGTGTTCCATTATTTCAACATTCGTTACCCAGTGTTTATGAATTTGATACAGAATACAACACGACCGCAAAGCATTTACACAAGTAAACCAAATAAAATTCAGTATCAAACTATTGTTAACCTAATTTTGGGTGTTTCAATTATTTTTTTCGTGCGTAATTCAAACTTTAATTACGTTTAAACAGTTGAGCTCCCCACCTTTGATGTCGTTTTGCTGATGCCAGATGTTTCCAGCTCTTTTAGCTCGTCATACAGAGTTTGGGAAAACTTTTGATCTGCCCGAACTGTCGCTGCCAGCCACGAGCGACCTCCACGGCTCACTTTCAGTGTGGTCGCTGTTTCACACCGTGCCTGTCTCACCGAAGCCAACCTTGATAACAGCGTCTTAGCTGAAATATGAAAGCAACCCTGCAGATGTGTTATTTTATAGTGCTATATTTTATAGTCGGAATTGTTTTCGAGAAACAAGCGTATTCTTCTTATTATTCTATCTTAATCGTGCAGCACGTCCGTAATATTTAGCACCGCATTTTAACACCCCCTGTAAAACACATCATGGTTTCGTCGAGAATTAGGTAACGCCCCTTTAGAACGTTCGGTTGGACGAAAACAACGTGTCGGGGAAAGTGGGGGCGTTTTTGGCTGTTAATCTATACCGCAATGACGTTTTTGTTATAATTACGAAAACATTTTGCTGCTACCAAGGTAATAGAATAGAAATAATGTTCGCGTCAGGGTAGTCTAACGGTAGTTTTACATCAGATCGATGTGGAAGAGTTTACAAATTTTAGGTCTTAGGCTTCGCCTTCGACCTAAAATATAAACTCTTCCACATGGATTTGATGTAAAACTACTGTTAGACTACCCTGACGCGAACATTATTTCTTAAGTATAAGTAATAGGATAAATCCATACTAACAATATATCAAAGTTATGTTGAAGCCAAAGCGATGAAGTTTGGAGACCGGCCTATGTTGACTCTTGGTTGTGTCTGGGATGAATTATAGCAGGGAGTGGCAACAGCGGCAAACTTCAAAGGCTTTCACGGTCGAGGACATCAGATGTGTGTCTCTAGTCAAATCACGCGAGGGCTCGTGATTCTTTATGTGCCTTGTCTCGCCAGCTTTAAAGATGTCATTTTCTTACACCTGTCCCAGCACACATTTGAATTTGAACAGTATCCGGGGTTTTATCCTGTGAAACAGGTTATGTACCATTATATAAAAATTTTCTTTGGGCTTCATCTGTGTGTATTCTGTTATTCCTGGTTCAGTGGTCAATCTGATTTCTCTAGTGAGGGCCGGCCGGCTTGTTTTATTTTTCGGTCTAACATGTACCTGTCCAAAGACGAATGAATGAAAGAATGATTGATTATGGCTTAACTCCACATCGGCAATATTTCAACCATATCGTGCCGATCCAAAGACGAAGTTTATGCATCAAACTCCGTATGCCATTCCATGTATAAATGATTTTTCACATTTGGTAACTTTAAACTGTAAGTTTCAGTTTAAAAAAGTAAACGAACATAAAAAGTGGCTCGTGGTAAGTAGATTTCGCAAAGTATGTGAAAAAGTACCGCTTTTCATGTTTTTCTTTCCACTGACTATAATTACATGTCTATTCGAAAGCCTGTGTTTGAATTGTAGACCCGTCAGTCAAAATTAAAATCTCAGAGAAGTTGCACAAAGCATTCACAATTATTGTTATATTGTAAAGAACTGTACTGCTCCAGCTACTATGTAGATAGTGAAAAGGGAAAATATTGGTAAGAAATACTGACATTTTTCATATAATACTACGTTTGGACAGTTTCTTAAGTATTTTCTTTCACTGTTAATATGCTTTTTTGTTAAACTGAAAAAGTTATAGGATCGTGTTAAAAACTGACATGTCTACAGAGTTGGTTGGTTAAAACCGTCTGGAAGCAAAAATCATAATGTCTAGTATCATGCTGTGCAGCATAAATTGAAAATCCGACCATCTGTATTTAATATTTAATATTTTAATAAGTTAAATATCTAGAATAATAATAAGTCTTATATTATTTGGATGACCTATGGAGCGTTAGACATAAAATACCGTGATGAACATTCCTTTCAGGTAGACAGGCAAGATGTCTTATCTGGGGGGATCCTTGGTTTAACAGCCAAAACCGAATACCGAAAGTTACAATGTCTAATAACAAAACCTCCTACCATTATCTGAAAATCTAAACATACTTGTATACAACGAATCATAGTTTTCCCTCTGCATCTCTGAATGCATTTATTTGTCCTGTAAAGTAGCACAGAATAAAACAGAGTTTGGGAGAATAGAGCAGAAAACAGAAACAGCAGATTTTTGTTTAGTGGTCATCATAAAATCCATTCTCAACACCATAGTCTTTACATACATTTTTATATTGTGTAAAATCAATCATATATTGTTTGGGGTACCAACTTATCTGCATTTTGTATGATTTTAGGCTCTGTCTGGTAGGCTGTTGTGGCAAGCCTTAACAAATGTTATTGACGAAATGTTTTTATTTTTGCTGTCACATCAATGGTACCCTTGTTATTTTCCAAAAAAGACATTAATGTCACATTATAAAGACACTGCATCAACCAGGGCGTTGCTCTAAACTCTTAAATGCTGAGCGTGTCTCATTCCTATAGTCTTTAGTATGACTTGACCCTGAACTGAACTTGGATCTCCCTGCTCCACAGTGCACGCTGTACCCGCTGAACAAATTTACCTGTTAGAATGCTTCTGTTTGAATGACAAGTGAGGTAACTTTCTTTATTCAGAGTTGTATGCTATTCACTCAACCTGAAAACAAATCACTTCTCGGCATCCTAATAAAAGATCAAAACCCCTTTAATTCAATTTTCAGTCAAACGTTCAATCTTTACACTTGACGTTTTATTTTAGAAGATTAGTGTTGTACGGAAATATTCCAGGAAATGCCCATCACATACAAGTCATGTTGCACTGACAAACCACAACTACTGTGTGCGGCATTTTCATGATGACAGTACTTCTGCGAAACAAACAGGTGAGACATGCCCTTAAAACCGTTTTCTCCGTCACACACCAGTGAGAATGTGAATGCTTTTTTAATGTCTCCTGGGAGTGACAGCTGTCTGCACAACTCTCAAGATACAGGCGTATCTGCTGAAAAATTCCTAGTGTTCCTAGTGTTGGATAAAGTTAATCAGTGTGGCCCAGATGACGACGATAGTGAAATTTACAATCATTGTATGAGAAAAATGTTCTTGGTATCAAGAAAAAAACTAAATGAGGACCAACTTGGGTGACTTTGTGATTTCCTCTTGTCATGGAATTATTCTTGTACAATACCAAGCATATGATTCCTGTTAAATTCAACCTTTAAGAAAAGTTTTCCCCATGAAGTTTGTTATTCATGGCAATCATGTGAGTGATTCTCATGATCTGTGGGATGGTTTGCTGGAATACTTTGTGCCATTAATTTCCATACTAATTTCAACAGTGAACAACTTTTCCTTTTGTGGTGGTAACGGTGAACATCGTTTCCAGGCATTATTGCCAGAAGGAATCCACAGTCTTGCAGGTGTCAAAGAAGGAGACATGGGAGCTTCAAATAACAATGGCACAAGATACTATTCAACCAATCAGTCTTTCTCACGCCATGTGTTATGCAATGGGGTTAGATGTAGTCCTTGCACAAGATGGAGACACAACAGAGACACGTTTCGTAAATCTGTATCTCGAGACAAGCTCAAATTACATTAAGGTCCAACTGAGTGGAGGAGCTACCGAAAGCCTTTTGAATGTCATGACTACGCCAGAGTTGATCTACAAGAGTCCGGACCTGAACTGAAAAGTCACAGATTATCCTTGCAAAAAGAAAGTTGACAGACTGAGAATAACACAACGCAGACAGATCGAATAAAACGATATCATTTCAGAAGAAAACTGGCTACCTAGATACCATTCTTACCACAAAACATTATGAAGTTAAGGAGGCCTTCCCTGACAACATTGGCAAAAGTATATCGGACTGTAGTTTGATGAAATGAAAATTAAGGCTGATTTTGTGTATGATAAACGCTTAGGGGAATCATTGGTTTTGTTAATCTGGACTCGATTGGCAATGATTTGCTGAAGTTGGAAAATACTGAAGTTGTGGCGCACAAGGAAATAGAAAAGACTACACATGTACTGGTGTTGATGGTTCGTGACCTTGACACCAGTCTGTAATTCCCACTGGCACACTTTGCGACAACTAGTATCACAGTAGACTTTTTAGCACGCACAGTTCATGTAGCATTGGAGATTCTGGAGTGGTGTGTTGAGTCAGAGTACTGTGCATAACTTGTGACAGTGCTGTGGCAAATAGGTGCTTTTTTAACCTCCAAAGGCTGCAGAGCGTTTGTATTGCACGGTGAATCCTGTCCTAAATAAATCCATATTAAAAATGAAAGTCCGGAATACTGATTTTCGAACATTTTTAAATATACTCGTCGCCTTTGGCGGGGCGAATGGGACATTCAGGTCTATGATAGACTGCATGCTGTTCACCCTGTCCTTGGCTATAATTCCTGTACACATGCACAGATCAAGTAGTTTTAACGAGGTGTCGTATTGGGCATTCTGGTCTAACTCACAATTTTATTCTTAATGGGGGCACTCCCCCTGAGTGTGTTGAGTGTGATGCTCAGTACGACATCAAACATATCCTGGTTGAATTTGCTCATGTCCGATTCTACATAGTAAATTCTATATATGATTTATTTGCTGGCGATGCTGTCGTAAAATATTTGAGGGCCACTGTCCTATATCAGATAGTATAAGTTCTAATTATTATTATATATAGACAACAAGATATATACATACATTGTTTACAAGATTAACTATTATAAAAACATGGTGGTTTTCAGGTTTTAAATAGTTTCAAACACTTTTGTTTTATTTTGTTATTTTGTTACTGACATCGGAACAGCCAGCTGTTCTTTTCCGTTACAATAATCGCTCAATCCTGAGCGCCAAGCCGACAGTTTTGTAGACACAAGCCCGCTCATGCAAATCTGTTTGGCGATTCTGTGTTAATACTTACTTCATACTTACTTTAGTCCATGGGCCAGACATAATATTAGTACCACGCGAGATGGCCGAACCTAAATGTTTCAAATATGTTTATACGGTCGGCAGAAGTAAATTAATACCAAATAGCTTTTCTCCAATGGTAGCTTTATCACACATTTTGATAAAATAAAAAATCCCCTTATAAGGCGTTGCGCAAACTTTAAAAAGGAAGAAAAACGCTAATATAACGTTGATTTATTATTTATTATATAATAAGACGAGTTTAAAAGGGTGATTTGCATTGTTTATAAAGCAGATTTTATTTGCCACCGTGACCATTTTCCACCTATCATTGCTGCGGCTTTTCTCTCTGTGCCGTTCGTCTTAATTTTATCGAAGTCGTGTAACACGCCAGTTAACAAGTTGTCGATAATTAAAAAAATTTTCTCAACTGCGCTTTGATTGCGAGTATATATTAAAATATATAACGTGTCCATCTATTTGTACACGATGAATATATATAGCTACCAGATAATCGATATCCCGACTAGCATGATCAAGATTGCTCTCTAATAATTTCTGAATACTATCTGTATATACATGGAAGCCGTTCGGTCGGCCAAATGAGGAAGGGAGTGGGACCCACAATTTGTGTACACTACTGATAATGGTTTCCCCCGAACGTCCATGTGTTACTGGTATTGGTGATACAATAAAAGATTATTTGAAAAACTAACTGAACGGGGCATCCTTTGAATGGCAACCTTGTATGTAGTGGAAGTGAGGAACACAAAGGCAAAAAGCCTTTGGAGTCAATGTTGCGGTAATCATGACCTGTTTTAGTGAATATATTCGCAGCAAAGACCGTGTGATAGCTGGCAAATTGTCACACGTTGAGATCGGATATGTGTGACCACCGATCAACTGATATTATAATGCCATGAATTTAATTTTTATGAGGAATAGTAGCACAGAGAGTAGAGAAGTCTTAAGAGGAAATGTCCTTATCCGATACGTGTAGTTGACATTGCAAGTTGCTTAGAATTCCACATAATCTGATGCCTGTTGTTTTTTTTATTTATTATTTCTTTTTACAATGAAAGTGTACAATGGGGTGATACAGAAAATGTAGATCTCAAAGAGGTAGTTCAGACAAACCCTACCCGGTAGCTGACACTTATGTTAATGTGAATTGATATTTCCTTGAACATCATTCTTTAGTCACAATTTAGAACAAAAAGATCGTTTTTAAATTACTAGGTCAACGGTTTACCTGTGCACTCGGATTTTGTGCGTTAATACAACTGACCGGCATCCTGTCAATAGATATTTACTGAGTGTGGGTTTGAACCTGATAAAAACGTTAAAAATTGCTAAGTTAATTAACGCGATTAATTTAGGAATCTATAATGTAAAAATTGAAAAAGTCACCAACTTATATGGTATGGCGAATTTATGACAATTTTGGAAAATAGAAGCCATAAACTTTTCGGTTCAGTGCTTTGTCAGCCACTTACTGTCACCACAGCCCTACTAAGAAAGCAAGCTGTGGAATCTAGAAACTCCTTGTCCATGAACTGTCATTGCAGCTTTTATCAACTTAGTCTATAGGCCTAAGCAGTGTCTTGCTTAAGGCTACTTTGGATCGTCACAATCTTCACAGCTTAAGCACGACGTTTAACTGAATGTTATTTGTCGTAATCTAAGATAGCCTAAGGTAAAAACTATGTTCCGGTTGCTTTTACCTACATGTAAGGGTGAGAAGTCCATTTCTTTAATACAAGACAGAAATAACCACGTGTTGGGGGAAGACGTTGGCATGCAATGCCACGAAACACAATTCACACAATCTGCACACCCAATCTCAGATGGCCGGAGATGCCTTCTCAGCCGTTTGGAAGAAATTAATTTGCTCTGTGTGCGATAAAGTTTTTTTGCGCTCCAAGACCTTCCCTGTGGACATATTAGGCGTTATTGTGCTCTGTGAAGGAATTGTTCGGGACAACAGTGCCTCTGCCAACGTATTTTAAGTTGAAACCTACTATATTTTCATGCAATCGCACCCCTAGTTCTATGCCAATAGTGTGTAGAAAACATGAAATAAACGGACTGGATGCGAAACAGTCCAGTTGAATAACGGAGGTTACTTGCATATTGCGGGTGCCTGATGCCAAGGGAAAACCACAGACTAAGGCAAGTCACTGACAATCTGCCCCCTGCCCAGGCTCTGCCTTGTCTGAGCTGAATTTTAGTTATGGTACATTTATTTAACCGTGATCAAGGCTGCAAGATTAAACCCAGGGAACTGTACCTCAACTGTCAGCCAATCGGCGTAGATTCTATATCCATTTAAATAGTACAAAGCCATAAAAAGATTATTAGTTGGGAACCAAATGTTTGTGAGTAGTAGCTTAATAGTCTATCCGAATACATCAGGTTAAAGGACATCGTAGGCCCTGGAAGGTCCACGACATACAAAGTTAAGTGGTGCCCCGAGACGTACGGTATAAAAGAATTGAAAACATTTAAAGTCTGTGCGCCGGGTTTAGGAGTTAGGGCCACAACTTTTATATGGCAGCCACATGCAGATGTAGGTATTCGGTGAAATTCTTTCACTATGTTAAAGGCTTCGTTAAAGAGCCTTATTAAACGTCATCACATAATTTTGAATACATTCTGACTTCACGTCATTTGTGAAAAAAAAAATCCGTTGGCCTATAGTATCTAACCATTAATATGTCGCACATTTAAAACTTACTCCTCGGACCCCCACCCCCTGAAGGTTCGTACCTGGCTTGAGTTTTGTCTTTGCTCAGAAAATGGCACAATGAAATGGTCATAAAAGGTTACCATCTGGAAATGTTCTTGAAATTACTGGATCCTCAAGATAAGGCGATGAACCTCAATACGAATTTTACCACGTGTTATAGACTTTGAGGATTAGTGATGCGTGTAAAGAAACATTTTTTAAAGAATGCTAAACTTTGCTTAACCTACATGATGGCTATGTGACAAAAAGGGCATATCCGTATTTGAAATTTGTTTTGCAATCATTATGCTGATGTAATGAACGCAAGTTTTATTAAATGTATCTTCAGGAAGATGCAGTTTCAATCTGCACTCCGCATGTCGCGATAAATCATAGATTTCCGTCTATAATGATTCTGTCCGTTTAAGGAATTTGATCTTAAAACCATGAACTCTGATTTCTTTCTTTTTTTGTCGACTTTGATGAATTGTTCTTCTCTCCGATTTGTGACATTTGGTAATAGCTCCATCTTTGGGGAATCAATTATATTAACATGTTTAATTATGTTTGTGCACCTGTCTTGCAGCGGCCCGGAATCATTATAAATCAACTAGACGACTTTATGGCG
This sequence comes from Liolophura sinensis, assembly GCF_032854445.1. NCBI lineage: Eukaryota > Metazoa > Mollusca > Polyplacophora > Chitonida > Chitonidae > Liolophura > Liolophura sinensis. The sequence goes on along the minus strand of NC_088302.1, from coordinate 6,392,995 downwards.
ATCATTTTGCCATTTTTTGTAGTTTTTGCCATTTTTTGTAGTTTTTGCCAATCTCCTTGGACATAATCGATACTTGCGCCAAAAAGCAGGATTAGGTACCGGAATCCCAAGAAATCTATGCTTTTTAAAGAAGTGTTCGACAGAACTTCGCTCTTGTATACAATTACTTTTGATAATAGTCACTGTGTGAATGTTATGATTAAACTGACAAGACGTGATGTCCAAAATTTGTTAAAGTATGAGTGCAGCTGCGAACTGGCCATCGAGAACTTTGCCATACCTCATTAATTGTGCAGACCAAGCTGCTTTTCTGTTTAGATTCAGTCTACTTTCATTCATTGATACAATTTTATCGTTAAAAGCTCAAATTTAGACGGCATCCTGGTGGTTGAGGAACTGTTCACACTTACTTGGAAAGAAACGGAAAGTCGGATAGGCACGGCCCGATCAATCGGCTTTACTCTTTAAAGAACAAATGTTATTTCTCAAATTTCGTTTGTGGGACTAAATGTGAGGCGGGGGATCATAGGTCAATCGATTAATATGTGTATGATGGGTGTGACCTTATTCATTGGGTGGGAGATGGAGGAGGTGTGGTGGAGAATTGAGTGGAGTCTAATGGAGTCTTTGGTGTGTTTTCCTGCTGGGCGTCCGGAAACAACAGTCAGTAAATTTACTAACATTTAATAAAATTTCGGACATACCTTTTTTTACATCCCCTCACATTTGAATTGAATCGAAATCACAGGATGTTACCACCGTAAAACGCTTCACTACAAAATCTGGTAACATCCTTAAATGAAATACATATATTTTGACCTTCAATACATTTCTTCCTTCGTATATCTACATTGGCCCGTATAGGGCTAATGTGAGTTTACATATACTTAACCCGTCATGGTGTTTAACGGTGGTCACGGCAAGGGATAGTGTAAAAATAAACTGGTTCGTTTCCGATGTGGCAGTGAAGGTTGTGATGGTTTTGACAGCAGTATCACAGTTAAGTCTTACATTTAAAGTCTGGCTTTTTCGTGAGGAAAAGCTATGAATTTAAAAACTAAAAACAATATATCTTATCAGGGATCCCACAAACTGCCCTTTCCCTGTAATACTTCACGTCAGACTTCGTTTGCCAGTGTGGTCAAGCGAGAAATGTCTGCTGTTGCTCTAACTGTATTTGTCTTGGCCCATTGGAAACGACAAGGCTATTCCTATTTTGCGTAACCTTCTGTTCAACCTGCGCTAACTTCTTGCTCAGCTCAGACCACATCAAGTCCACAGATAAAGGCAATAATACAGAAACTGAAAATCATCAACGTAATTACTAAAAACAATAATAACGCAGAAAATAAGTTCGAAAGTAAACCTCAAAATATAAATAAAGCTAACAAACCAAACGGTCCCACAAAGAGTCCCTCTAAGGCAACTAAGGACCTTGCCTAAACTTTTAATAAGTTTGGATCGTTAGACGACGTTGGTCCTTTGACATCGCATGCGGACGTCATGGATACTTCGCCCGCACCTGGGAGATCTTCCGGTCGATTTCCGAGGAAGGGTCGTCCCGGGTGCAAACATAAAGAAAAATCCTCTGCTCTCCTCCCTCCATAATGTCTGTAGATGACAAATGAATACAATGGAAATGTCGAGGATTCCAGGTCTTCAGATAAATTTTATTGAAATAACACAGCTAGTCTAATGATCAAATCCTATTGCCCTTTGTCTAGAGGGACACTCACCTCAAGACACCTCACAAAGATGGAAATTATTCACTTTATAGTACCTATTCTACTGTAGAGCGAGCTATAGGCGGCTCCGCTATCTTCATAGATAACAATATTATTCACAGCCCTGTTGCTATGGACTCAAAGCTTTAGGCTGTGGCTATTCGTGTATCACTGGCTGAAACTACCACATTGTGTTCGGTGTATATTCCTCCGAACAATTCTTGTCAGCTTCTCAGTTGTATAATTTAAAAGAACAATTACGTTGTTTCTATAACACCTTATGGGGTATTAAAAATATAAACAATTAGTACAAGAAAGTGTGGAGTCTTTTTATCTGAGGAGGAAAGGTGTTATTTCAGTGATGGCTCTAATACCCATTTACATCCGGGTAATGGCACTTATTCTGCTATCGATCTCACTAAAACTGATCTATCACTTTTCGCTGATTTTTCTAGGAAAGTGCATGGTGATCTTTGTGGTAGTGACAATTTTCTTATTATCCTAGAGCATATCACTTCTAATTACTTAGAACGTGTAGCTAGCTATATTAAAATTGAATGAGTTTGTTTTGCGAACTGCTGATAGAATTTTCCCCGAGACCTCGACAATTCCAAAGTCCAAAAGTAAAGCCTGGTACGACAATGACTGTCGTAAAGCCATTAAGGACCGCAGAAAGGCCGATGGACGTTTTAATATATATACTAGTGATAATAATTTAAAACCAGGCCCGTATTTTTCGAGCTAAGGCCCGTCGATTAATCAAGAACAAGAGACGCGGATCTCTCTTTCAGGCATTACGTCAAAAACACTTAGGCGTAGGGTCTGGAACATGGTTCAGAAACTTAAAGGCAAAAACAATGAAGTAAACGTCCAGCGTTAGAAAGACGGAGGTAATGTATTAACTTTTCCATTCGATGTAGATAATAAATTAGCTGAGACAATTTCTAAGACTGAGTGAGTGAGTTAGTGCTTTGGGTTTAACGTCATACCTAACAATTTTTCAGTCATACGACGACGAAGGAATCCTTAGAGCGCACGTAATGTGCCTCCTTGTTGCAGGGCGGAATTCCACCGCTCTTTTATCTAGTGCTGCTTCACTGAGACGCCTTACCGAAGGCAATTAAGCCGCCCCGCCCAAGTCATTACACTTTTATTACCGTTTATTACGGTCAACTAGTGCACTATCCCACTTAATGCTGAACGCCAAGCGAGGAAGTCTTAGGTGTGACTAGACTCAGGGTTGACCCTGGATCTCCCGTTCCCGACGCTCTACCAACTGTGCTATCGTGGCTGGTTGATTTCTAAAAAATCTTCTGAGAATTATAATTCAGAATTACATCATATTAAATATAAGCGTCATGTCCGACATTCATATACCATTCGTAGTCCGTAAAGTGCGTTCCAAGTGGATAATCGCAAGATCCATTTCCAAAACAACGTTTAACACTAGCTCCCAAAGACAAAGGTATGTAAGAAATTATACAGAATGGAAAATAAAGCCGGTAACACACAAGAGAGAAGCGGTCATCAGTTTTCAATGATGCCGGGCAGGCAATGGATATTCCAGGCATGAATTCCACAACAAAGTTGAAAGTTCCAGGTCAAATAACAATTAAACAAGTATCTCAGTCGCGCTTTGATTGCAACTGTTCATAAAGGCATCATGCAGATGTAATGAGCATGGCTACATTTACGGCTCCTAGCCGCAGGTTAAGCGGTATTAGATACAGTTCGAAAACCCTAAAACCCAAGAGGATCCAGTTAGATTCTTCTTTGCTTCTAAAACGTAAAGCATTCTGAACCATTTACCACCTGAGCCCCTTGAGACTCTCTTGGGCATGTTTAATAATATTTGGATTACAGGTGATTTCCCACCGTCATGGAGGGAGGCGTGTATTATCCCAGCTCCAAAACCGGGTACAGATCATACTGATCCGTCTAATTACCGTCCCATAGCTCAGACAAGCTGCGTCTGTAAGACTATTGAACGGATGATAGACTTGTCTGGTTTCTTGAAACAAAGGATCTAATATCTGATATATGATGTGCTTGTCGTTAAGTCGATCTACAATGGATCAATCTGTTCGATTTGAAACTTGTATACCGGATGGTTTTATTAGTAATGAACATGTGGTGTAGATATTTTTCGATCTTGAAAAAGCGTAGGACACCACATGGAACTATCGAATTTTAAAATACCTTTGTGATATGTGTCTTAAAAGTCGATTATTGATATTTAGATTGAAATTTTTATCTGATAGTCCGTTTAAGGTACGGGTGGGGTCCACTCTTTTGACTCATATGAGCAGGATATTGGTGTACCCCAGGGCAGTATTTTATCACCAGCTCTGTTTAGTATAAAAATAAATAGCTTTGCAAAAAACCTTAACATCGGGCAGAGAGGTTTTTTAATATGTTGATTTCCTTGTACTCTACCGAGCTAAAAAATATTAATAATATCGAACATCAATTGCTTAGATCGAGAAATGGGCATGTAATAACGGCTTTACATTTTCCGCGTCTAAAACCGTCGACATGCATTTTTGTAACAGAGGGAAATTTCATCTTGACCCTGAACTTAAATTATAGGGTAAACAGATTAAAATTGTTGGAGAAAATCAATTTTTGAATATAATATTTGATAATAAACTATCGTTTATACCTCGTATTAAATGCTTAAAGTTAAATGCACAAAGGCTCTCGATATTGTTATGGTCGTGTCTAACACCGATTGGGATTCTGACCGGTCTATTTTATTAAATCTATATCGTTCTCTGGTGAGATCTAAATTGGACAATGGGCCCGTCATGTATGATTCCGCAAGGGAATCGTACCTAAAACTGTTGAATCTTGTTCATCATCAAGGTCTGAGGCTTTGCCTTGGTGCTTTTAGAACCTCGCAAGTCGAGAGTTCATACGTGGAGGATAATAATCCTTCTTTACATAACTGACATACTAAACTCAGCCTTAAACACGCTACAAAGCTAAAACCTCATCCAACATAACCTGACTACGACCGTGTTTTCAATCCAACAGAGGTAACAAATATAAATGTTCTAACTAGATTCCTTTTTTCGGTCTTCGTACACGCAACCATATTGTCTGAGCTGACATCAAGTCAGAGGACTCCGGTGTCATTTGCGGAGTCTCCTCCCTGGCTTCTTCCACAACCTAAATTGATACTTGATCTACGTAAGTCTGAGAAAACAGATACAAGTCCTCTTAAAAACTTTGCTGAAATTAACGCTACATCTATGGATTATGAATTTATATTGACTGACGGGTTTAAGGATGGGAACAGAGCTGCATCAGACTTAAACCACCAGGTCTCTTCTCTTTGTCTTACACCCTCTTCCTCGATCTTTTCTGCCGAGGCCAGAGCTATTCTTTTGGCCTTGTCGCATGTTTCTTCAGGGTGCGCCCAGAGGGCAGTGACTCGCCCTCCTGCCTTTTTGTGAGACAGAATAATAAATGTGAAATTCCAATAATTCTTGATATTGTAGCGGTTCAGATGTTGTTGGTATTTGTCTTATGTGCTTTTGTTTCTTATGATGTCTTCTCAAGCATGCAGGTACCTATGAGTGCGACACCATTCAATCACTTTAATCCTGTTTGATATTTAACGTGCCTAGCGAAGTTTGTTAAATGGACAAACCAATCAGGATTCTTTCCCCTGAACTCGGAGACGCCGCTACTATTTGGATCCGATTTCATAACATTCCCTGAAGTCGGGCTATTATCCAGTGTGACTTACGCATGAGGTTTTAGATTCCTATACGAAATGAAAGTTCTCCAACAACAGATTTTCAGTGAATCAGATGATGAATATTTATTATGACGAGGGAGGAACCAGCAGTTGACACAAGTACCAAACAGTTGAGTGTCATATGGTTCAGAATCGCAGTTAAGTGTCATATGGGAAAGAGTCTCAGTTAAGTGTCATATGGGACAGAGTCCCAGATGAGTGTCATATGAGACAAAGTCTCACAAGACTCTTGTCTCAAATTATGATGCCAAAGTTCAGTTGATTTATTCTGGTATATAGTCCACTGTGGTCCACTTTTGATATCTCAGATAATTTCTACTTGCATGGCACTGGAGCTGGATTCCCAGGTTGCGTGAGACTGGAGGGTCCCAGAATTTTGGGACTGGGAAAAGTCTCATGAGACTCCTGCTTCAAATTATGGTACCAAAGTTCAGTTGATTTACTCTGGTATATAGTCTCTGTGGTCAACTTTTGATATCTCAGACAAGTTCCACTTGTTTGAGCCTGGAGCTGGATTCACAGGTATCGTGAGACTGATGAGTCCCATAATTTTGGGACTGGGAAAATTCCCAGATTTTTGACACTGTATTCCCGGCTTCCTGGGACTGATTCCCACCAAGTGTCAACTGTCTCTGAATTCTCAAACTGAATCACAAATCACTTTTCCTGATACTGGGACTATTTCCCAATTCACGGTACAAGAATTTTCCCACTCTTAATAAAATAACTACTTACTGCGAATGCTTATCAGCAATTTGGTGACTACTCTCGGCAAATTCCAAGGCCATCTGCAGATGCTGAAAAATCCGCCTATTTATACATTTCCACATGGTGTGGGAGGAGCCATGAACCGAATCAGGAGACTCTGATTGGTCACAAGAGACATTTTTGACAGTTTGTAAACACAGATGACACGATGATGTCATCGCGATCGCAACCAAGAACTCCAAATAATGGCTTTGTTTCGAAGCCAAAATGTAAATGTCAGTGTCTGAAAAGTCCATATTTTTATCCATATTACTCAAAAAGTATAAGCAATTTCCGCACAAGGGTATTAAATGATAAATTCCTTTTCAAACTGTGGTGGGAAAATCCTGGTCCGCTTTCTAAAAGCCTGTAAGTGCGGGTTCTACAGACACCCTAATGACCATAAATGTACAAAAATGGCGGTAACACAAACTTCTGCCTTCGAGGTTGAACTGAGGACAATGCATGTCATGTTTCATGTGTGAAACAAGAACGAAAATAGAAGGTAAATATTTTCCAGATAAGGTAATGGCATAGAATTTCGTAACTTCTACATTACGATCATTACATTGCTGAAAAATACTTATAATTATCCCAAATATGTAGGAACGCCGATACTACAACAACAACAACATCACTCGTCCAAACAGATAAACGTAAGTTTAAAACTTTCTACGAGAATAAATGAACGCAATATTGTCAAAATATTGACTTTGTAAATTAATTAGTATGGCCTCAGATAACGATCTTAACAAAACTTCCGTGAAAATTCATTAAGAAATGAAAATATGAAACTTCCCTGCGTTAAATTTATTTCTTAAATCCTACTTCCTTAAATTCCGCTACAATATTCTAGCCCTACACAGCAAACTAATTAAAAGAGGTAACGATATTATATTCTGTTAGATATCAAGCTATATTGTTATCCATGGAACCACAGTCGTAGACAGGGAGGCAAAGGCTGCCCTTAATAAACCCATATCCCAAAACAAACTCCCATACACTTACTTTCGTTCAAATATTTTTAAATATGTTCGTCGCCTTTGACAGGTTGAATGGGACCTACAGGCTCCGAATAAATTGAAATTCACCCTGTCATAGGCAATAAATCTTATACACAGGCTACATTTCGAAGAGACCAAGTTGTTTTAACTAGGTCCCGTATTGCCATTCTCGTTTAACACACAATTGTATTCTCGATGGGAGTTGTGTGTTGGATGTGATGCTGAATGCGGCGCCAAGCATATCCTAGTTGACTGTAGACTTTGCCCGTGTTTGCCAAAGACTCTACTCAGTCAACACTTTTTGCCTGGAAATAGCATTGCTGTCAAAGAAACGTGATTTCTTTGAGAGCATTGCTGGCAGTGCTGTCGTTCAGTACTTGAAGGCTATTGGTCTGTGTCATAAAATACAGTTCATTTATATAGATTTATTTATACATCATATGTACGTGCGATGTTCTAAATAGTTATAAGTATGTTGTAGTTTTCGAGTTTTAACTAAGGTTTGGTTGTTTTTAACAGTTTTTAAACACGTTCGTCTATTTTTGTTTTCATTTTGATGTTCACATCGTATCGAAAACCACTTATTGGCTCCTGTTTTCAACTAGTTTTCGCCACGATATGGCTGGAAACTTGCCGATGTGGCGTTAAGCCATAATCATTCATTCATTCATTCATTCATTTCATACCACTGAAGCTTGTAGTGTCGGCTGTTAAGCACACTAAACTTCACTTTTGACATTTACAACAGCAAAAAGAAATAACAGGGTATGTGATAGAGAAATATTAATGTTTGATGTCATTGCTCATTGTGATCACAGTGGTCTGTGATGGAACAACATGTCACATTTATTTAGTAACTGAGAGTCTGAAATCCATTTATTGTGAAACGGAGGTCGATTGCCGGTCTCTTGTGAGGAAATAAAAGAAAAAAATTTTTAAATAAGTAAACTCAGGGGGACTGATTTTAGCAATGTTGATAGCGTCATCTTCCGGCTATTGTCTTAGTGGCGTGACCCTTTTGCCTTTGTCCTGACTGAAAAAAAAAACGCTATGTAATTTTCACACCGCAAATTAGATCATTATCCTAGCTATTTAATTAGAATACTCTGAAGACGAAAGTCGATACTTAATATGTCTTTCCTTGGGACGGAGTGAAAAACAAGATTATAAATTTGTAAATTCATGGGGATTCATTCGCACGATTTTCTATGTATCTCATCCGAATTCGCTTCTTTAGGACATAGACTTTTTATCTTCTGCCATTCCCTAAGTACTGTCATGCATTATTTCCACTCTATTAGAAGTGACTCCTGCGAAGGAGCTAGCAGCGGCAAAGTGGTCAGGGTATGGGTTCAATCCGGGTCTTGGACAGAGACTTTGTTAACACCAGCTCTACCTGTTCACGAGGCCTTCATGACAATAACCGGCTTGTGTGTTAGATTATCTGCCATCCACCATGGCCTCTGATGTCCTCTACATGTACCTATAAAAACTGACTGTTATCTTATTTATTTCCATAAACGTTGATTTCTTCACAAAATCACACACATCGTAAATCATTCTTAATCTAGCAATATCCTCCCATAATTGTTTCCCTATACGGCAGTATACTAAAGGTTGACAAATGCCTTTCGCATCAGTTCCCTTTTCACACTGGCACATATTTGCCAATGGACAACATTTATTACGAAGTTGTACAGCTAGGCGCTGACTGCCTTTTGTGCGCAAACATATGGAACCAGTTCCACAGGGAAACATTCTAATGCTTCAAAACGGCGCTATAATCATACACAATCAATCCTCTTCTCATAGTGACACTGAATACCCAAGTGCTTTGGTCGTAACCTTGTTTATGGGTCATTTATAATATTTGCAGTACAATGTACCCCATGAGGGGTAATGCTGCTATATAACGCCAAGAGCAAATAATTGGGATCCAACCTATGAAATATGTTATCTGACAACGTTGTCGCAATATCGCAGAACGGTACAGAAAAGCACTTTTAATGCTAAATAGACGCAAATACCAGAACAAATTAACGTGTATGATAGATATTAATATAGTATATAAGTCAAAATCGATGTCTGGACAGTTCAGCATGGCAGAAATTGGTGTAAATGGATACAGTTGTGTCATAAAGAGTCGATTACACATAGCTTTCAGGGTATCAGGTTATCTGGGAACATAACTTCGGATTTTTAGAAAAAGAAGTCTCAGTAGTGTCCTGGAGGTGCCTACAGTGCTTTTAAACACCCGGCATTGGTAGTAACTTGCCAGATGCATGTACTTATGTTAAACGCAAATAACAGAAAAACTGGTTAACACCGACGGAAAGTTTTTGGGAGAAAAGTAAACTTGAAAACATAAAAGTATGCTTGAAAACATAAATCATGGTTCAAAACGATAAACCGTGCAAACGGGTCAAACGTTTCCAATTTCAAATTGTCACTGATTACGAAAGTATGAAATGTCATTATGTCATTCTAAAAGCTCACTAGATTAACTGACAGGATGACTAATAACATGGGCTTAATTCGGCATCTGTTAAAATTAGAATGTGAACTAATGGGAATTGTTAAACAGATCCAAAAAGAAGTTCAAAATTGAAATCCACGCATTACTGCGGTCGCGTCATTTTGCTCATCGAACATGGGATGAGAGTTATTTTTTCAACACATGACAGCTTTACATTTTGCGGTTTGGAGATATTGTGTCACCGTTTTTGCTACGATGATGGATTTGGAGTTGCCTAAGGTCGGCCTGTGGTGTCATCAAAACTCGAATATAAACGTTGATCTATACTCGAAACTCTCATGGTTGTTTAGTCGGAAACAGGCATGACGAAGAACCGCGAATTTACGCCTAGAGTATATAGCTCTGTATATAAAGTGCACAATGCCCTGTGTTTTAACCTTTTTTGTATGCCTCGGCCAGTTTAAGGTGAAAGACAGCACCTGAGTTATGTTTATGTCCACTGAAAAACTACTATTCAAAGTATCTGAAACAACATTAAATGTTTTTTAGATTTTTTTTACCCAGTAAAAGATCAATGAAAATTTGTCTTGTGATAGCTTCAGCACGTCTCCATTATTGACAACAAGGTGACGTTTACTCTGGCTCTCTAACGTCGAAGGTATTTTCCGTATAATATTTCAAGAAGTAGTCTGTGGCAGATTAAAGCCGTGAACTTCGCCGATGAACGACCAAGTGATAAATAGCTTTCTCAAAACCTGACATACTGAAAGGATATTTCTTCCACTGCTTGAACTATTCATGCAGTAGGCCTGCTATATCGTTTATTCAGTTTACGAGTAACCCTCAGAGGCACGGCCCATATATTCCTGGTTCAGGTCTAGGGAGAAATCGGAATCCATATCGAGGTAGTAAAACCATAGGAGCTGAAGTCCGCAATCGGGTAAGTCGAGAACGCCGTCAATTCATTGGTCACCAACGGGATTGGACGAAGAAGACGTAGCGCAAATAAAATAAACAGGTTGGTGAGTAGCATAATGAGCGACTCAAGACTTCTTGATATTTGAGGACGCAAACGGGATTTCTTAATGAAGGGTGTTACCGGCTATTGAAATGAGTCTCTAGTGAACATCGAACACTGAGGTCACTTTTTACTATTGTAAAATTAGACCACAAACAGTAAACTAGATGTAGATGCTCCCGGCTGTATACAGGCGTTTCGTGGGTACCAGAGATTTTGTAAATAGCATCGAGTCTATAAATACCATCACCCGCTTTGGCCAGTTCCGAAAAAACTAATATATCAGCTACTGTACGGTGTTTCAACCGTCAATATTTTAGTCACGTTGCCCTGGATAGACAGCTTTAGGCAGTGGCTGTCCGTATTTCGCTTTCCAAAACAATGTTTTTATGTTTGGTTTATTAACTGACAAACCCGTCTTCCATTTAAATCAGTTTAAAAGAATAATTACCCGTTACTATAATTATGAGTGATTTTAATGCCTACAACCCCCTATGGGACAGTAATAATACAAACTATAAGCGAAAGAGATAGAAGACTTTTTGCCAGAGGAGGACTGGTGTTGTCTCAATGATGGTTCCAAAACCTATTTACTAATTCTGTTTTTGACCTCACTATCTTCTTCATTACTTCTCCTTGACTTTTCCTGGAAAATATATGGTTATTTGTGTGATAGTAATCATAGCTTTTAGATGATTATGACGTTACACGAGGAAATGAAGTCTTGGTTTCGGAAACAGGCTTATGGAGTCCAATACCCAAATTCAGAAGTAGTCTGTCTGCATTTTTGTTTTAATAATATGGAAAATTAAAATATAAATATTAGGAGCTCGACAGCATTAACATAAAGCGATATTCGCATTGATTATGAGTGATTTTACAAAGAGCTGAATATAAGCAACAAATTAAAAGAAACACACTCTAGTAGACAATTGCCGTCTAATAATATTGCCAGGCTTAAGTAAATGATGTCACCGGGAAAGGCCAAATCTATCGGAAGACTTTAACGACAATACTCAAATATTAACATCCGATTAATTTCATTTCCGTACTAGTTACTCTAAATAACTAGCCACTTTGAGTTCTTACCGTTAAAAGCCGTAATATGGCTGAATTTATTTGAATTTCGTTATTTATGTCCAAACACATGCATTTAATCTGAATCTTGGCAATAACGTAACGCAACAGCCTACAGACTTGATCGCCTATTTGAAGACAACCTATCGTTGATCAGAATTCCAGACAACAACCAACCACCAGAAAGAATGCAGCTAGCACAACCATCTGAGATGCCTACTTAGACTCAACGGAAAGAACTTACGGAAAGTATCAACGTTGGCTGCACCCGTCAGAGTTTTACAGCTAGTGTATGGGTAGTTCACCTTTGTAGAACACGTGTGCGGAGTCGCTAATGCCATGATATATGAGAGGATGAAAGACTAGCACCAGTGTACCGGTTTATTCTATAGGCTGTGGATTCGGTATTCACACTGGAGGAGATGACAGAGTCAAGTATGCTTGGTGCCAAAGTGTAGTGCAACGGTAAAGAAATCACCTGAGAGCGAAGAGGAACGTTAGTTCCCTGCAGGCTACCCTCTTCTATGACAAGAACATTGGCCAACTGCAGTCAGATGCCAGCATTAGGAATGCCATAAACTAGAAGTGCAGGTCAGCTAAGGTGCGGTCGGAGCGAGAACCCAACATACTTGCTGGTCAAGAAACTTAAATGCGGTATCCACTAGATAACCAAGAGTTACTCTCCTTTTTATTTTTCGTGAATGAACAGAAACCTGACGACGCTCTCTTACTCGGGCACCGCTTTTTTCTAAGACACTAGCCTAAAAACACCCAATAAACACCCAATTACCCTGTATTTCCTGTTTTATTGAATTGTGATAGTGTGGTGAATTATTTGAAGCATCTGGCAGTGTCGTTTACCACATAAAGATTTTGCCAAACACGTTGATCAGATCCATTGAAATGAACAAGGCTGAGCGTTAAGGCGACGTGCAAGTGTGATCTAAAGTTCGAACAAATACTAATGACCACATTCACAACTAACTGTGATTTTGATGGGTTTTTTTTTCTTTAACAAGAAGCAAATTACAAGCCCTGGCTTAAGCAGAATTAGGTAAAAAAAATGCACTGATGTAATTGCAATTATATCACCAAATGTCCACTCCTTTGTTGATGTCCTGTCGTGTGTTCTCTACTCTACTCTATTTGTTTCTACTATACATTAGTGATCTTCTTAAAACCTTTATTTTTTCTCAATACTATTGCAGACACCTGCTTGCATTTCTAGTAATGAACTTGTCTATCACACGAATTTTCCAGTCAGAATGTTAATCATATCGCCGAAGTCTCCTTATGTTTTTCATCGGACAGGTTTGACTTAAATGAGACCATTATCAGTATGCCGAGTTTTTCGGAAATTGTAGGACCAGATACCTTGGTTGGTTGAAAGTCTTCAGCTTTTTGTGCCATCATATTGTCGTCATGCGACCCCGTATCAAACACAGCGTCTACCGCTTCTCTGCCTCGCTCAACAGAGGCTGTTGGCGGGCAGCTTCGCTTAGAACCTCGTTGATCTGTGCTTTAGTGTCACGTTTACAGCCTTTAGCTACAGGTTTCCCACTGATGAAACTTCTCGTCTCTGGACAACAATGGAACGATTGTGAATGATGTTGACATTTTCTTGAATTATTCCTAATTCCGCGACTAGTGGCTCTGACATGTAGTACCGGTACATCGCCACATTCATGAGATGAAGCAGGCTGTGGATCGGTCATGGAACTTGTGGCTTTCGCTAAACTATTGTCTTCGAAATGATTGATACAAGTAGTCAAATCTTGTTTAAGTACACAGTTTTTGTCATCAGTTTTTCTGTGACGGACGTTTGGCCATTTTGTGGCCCTCGGCATAGATATCCGAACCAAAATCACAGCTGTCAGACCAAACTCGGCCTAGCCAGCAATGGCGGACATCCGCCTCGCTGATGTCTACGCCACGAGGTCGGAGATATTCGGAGAAATACCGATTATTTTCGAAGTTCAATTCTGAATAAAGGAAATTTGTGCCAGCTCAAATCGATACGAGACTTTCGTATCCAATTAGCTTAGGAGAAAGTGAAATTATTCATCTTTTCTCCGAAATACTAGAGCGATGAGATATCACGTCTGATTGCAGATAGATCACTCGTACGCCATGGAGATCAAATGATCAGCTATGCTTTCTCCTGGAGTTTTGTTACGACAGTTCACGGGACATAATTGCAGTTATGTCACCAATGGTATACTCTTTTGCTGATGCCCTGCGGTATGTCTCAGCGATCTATTCTATTTTCCTACTATATAATAGTGATATTCTTTACACTTTTACTCAATGTCATACTTTTTGCAGACAACAGCTTGCATTTCTGGTAATGCCCTTGCCTATCACGCAAATTGTCTAGCCAGAATGTCCATCATATTGCTTCCCCCAGAAGATACCAGAAACTTGGTATTCTGCCTTTTGTAAGGGAAAAGGGAAAATTTTGTAAGGGAAAAGGGAAAATGTAGGGGGGCGTGTAAATTGCAACTATTTATGCATTTACATGAACAATTGGAATAAAAGCCTGGCTGAGGTCAATTGACAAGAGTGAGTGAGTGAGTGAGTGCTTGGGGTTTAACGTCGTATTTAACAATTTTTCAGTCATATGACGACGAACGAATCCTTATGGTGAGTCCGTATTTCACCAGATACGTGTAACGATTTTCCTGCTATCACACTGTCGTCACGGCTATGGTCTTCCTGTCTATGGTATAGGTATTTAATTGTATTTTTCAACCAGGCGACAGGAACTGGTCTTCCATGTTGTAAAGAGAAATCCAAGATCAGACAAAAACTACACGAATGTGTTTAAAATCAGTTGAAAAATGTTAATCGTGGGAAAAATTTTAAAACCACATTAACATTTGTGTAAACGTATAATCTGTATGATTGTTTTGTTTGTACCATGTGCGGTTTCTGTTAGAAACCATTTCCAACATTGGGTCGTAGAGTTATTCTCCGTTATTGATATCGTCATCTTTAAATTATGCTGTTCAGAGGTGGAAAAATGAGCTTAATCAAAACAAGACTTGGCTTACAAGGACTCATGGGATGATTTCTTAGTAGACTGCCATGTAAAAATGGGAATCGCCTAATCAGACAGCCTCAGATGTATCCCAGTAAGCTCAAGAAGTGGATATCTGAAGAAGGGTTGGGATTTTTAACGCCCTTCCGTATGCATATTTGCTATAAAACTGAACATTAGACTGATCTAGATTTAATGCGTTTTGATAAGAAAACGACTATCCAGATCCCATCGCTATTTCTTCTGAATTTGAATGCCTCGATCTTATCCACTATAGCGACATTGTTTCTTCAGACTGGCATGTTCCCATGTCGATGAGGCTGTTGTAATTTGAAGTCATAATCTTTCATTGATGGATCTACTGTTTAGAGCAAAATTATCGTAACTTAATTGCAGTTGTTTTTATATCCCGATTTAAACAAGAAACACCCAGGTCTTATAATCGCATAACACGGATAATTTCTCCATCATCGCTTCTTTTAAATTTCAAAATAAGAATTAAACATGATGAGTATTTTTGTCACGTATTGTTGTGCCTATTTTCTCCCAGTTACTGTCCATCCATGTCTGCCAACAAGTTCATATCGTGGTGATTCTTTTCAAATATTTTCTCTCTGTGAAACTGACTCCACCATCCCAGAAACGAGGCAAACCCCTAAAAATGTCCACAGATATGCACGAAAGCCTGATTATACGGCTTCCTGGACCACTGCAAATACTGGTTTTATCGATCTGGATTTAACCATACCTATATTTGCCTTTGGAAGCGGATAGTGATTACTCACCCCTATAAATTCATAAAACGCGCAGCCGATGTAATGACGCTTTCATGGCGGCAACCAAATAGAAATTAGATGAGATTTGTCTGATATCTGTCTACTTTCCGTGCCCATTCACACATACGCTCACACCCACCCATATGGCCACTTCAAAGTAGGCGCTTTATCGATAGTTACGAGAGCTAGGCGAGTCACATAGGCTCTTGCTGGTAGATTTGCAATCACAGTTTGTCAGGACATAAAACGCGACTAACATTACAGTATAGAAGTAACGGATGCAGGGCGTTATTAACCTAGAACACAAAGTGGTGAAATATTGGCAAAAAACAATCAGCAAATAAGATGAACGGGTCCTCCGTTTTGCTCTTTGTGAAAGTTTCATTTTGATTTTTTTAGCAACTTTTGTGAAAGGGTTGGCTAACATAACTTTAGTCCGCTTTAATCAGTCTGGACACTATCATCTGTGCTCATGACATGCACGGTCCTCAGTAAGCAAATAAATGCCTTTATGTCACGGAGCATCGTTGGAAAAGCAGCCCACACAGTCCCAAATTAAATCAACAGCCCTGGACTAACGAGGCAGTTATCCATGCATACCAATATCACAAAGAATATAGCATCCTTACGTCTTTCAACCAGCTTCTTGAGGAGCTAAATTACAAGAATAAACGAATTTTGAAATCATTTGTTGTTGCCAAAAGGTAAGAAATTGAGTTTTTGGAATCACTGCCCTCTGGGCATAACCAGAAAAGATATATGACAGGGTCAGATGACAGTCCGGCGCAAGATTAGTAGTGACCCCTTACACTGAGACAGCCACAGATGCAACCCAGCCACAGATGCAACCCAGTCACTGCATCGAGATTTATACATAGTTAAAACACGATCTTTATCTGCGTTCTCATGTTTACGTAGATCAAATATTCATTTATGTTGTGGAGGAGTCCAGGGAGGACACTCGGGAAAGGACGCAGGAGGTACCTCTTCTAGTTTGATGCTAGCTTCCACAATATGCTCCCGAACACGAAGACCAAAAGGTCTTAAAGTGCTTATTAAAATTTGTCTGCATGTAATTGATTAAATACATGTGATTGGCAGGGTTTGTTGGATGAACATTGATCCTTGTGGCATAGTGAAACTGTGTATGACATTAACTATATCGTGAGATTTCCCCAGGGCTTTTCCCGATTTTCTCCCACTGTAAAAAACCTTTTGTGGTGCTTCGCTGTTACAAAGTGACAGCTCCCTGATCGGGTTAAGACTTGATAAAACACCCCTGTTTATACTGATGAAGTCTTGGGATGGCTGCCAGGAAGTATAATGACATTCCCCATTTTAATCACTGGGTCAGAAAGTTTTAAACATTCACAAAGAACGAGAAAATTCTTTTTACAACGCTTTGTAACGATAAAGGAATGGGTAAGCCAATTTATTCATTATTCTCCAAAGAGGTTAACACTCTGCTTGAGAGTAGTAAATTTCTATTTAAAGGGGTTTATTGGGTATGCCTTCATATACGGCATTAAAAAAGGAACCACAACCAGGTATGGCTGCCACTGTAATTCCTCTATTCGGTTGACATATTATCCATGACGATTTACGCCGGACTCATGAATATTCCACTTATACGACAGCGGCCAGCATTATGCTGGGAGGAAACCGGACAGGGCCCGGGGCAAACTCACGACCATGCGTAGGTTGATGACAGACCTTCCCACGTACACCATGACGGAGGTTATATTTGCACATATTCCCACACGGTTGAGTATAACACGCTATGATGTGGCGCCATTATCGACCGCGGTATTAGCAAGTTAAAAGTTGTTTTATTCTATGTGCCAGTCACCCATGTCATCTGCTTACTTGTTCTAACGCCAGTCAGATAAATCTTATACTCTAACCATATTTAACTTGACACATCGAGAGGAAAAGATGAAGGCCAAGAAAGCGTTAATATTTAAAGTGCAAAACGACTTGGCAGCGTGTCAATACTTTTAAGGCAGGGCTTTTTTAGGAGTTACACGGTATATTGCTTGTACTCGGATATTGTGTGTGCCATGTACGTCACTCCTGGGATTCTGTGTGAGTGTTATGTCAAACAAATGAAGGGATATAAATGGACAATTTCACATCGCGAAAAGGAGACTCCGTGGCTCAATTGGTTAGCGCGCTAGCGCAGCGTAAGGACCCAGAAGCCTCCCTCTCCGGTTGTACGTGGGAAGGTTTGGCAGCAACCTGCGTTTCCATCGGGCTCTGCCCGTTTTCCTCCCAACATAATGCTGGCTGCCGCCGTATAAGTGAAACATTCTTGAGTACGGCGTAAAACATCAATCGAATAAATAGTTAAATCACAGCACGAACCATATCAGTCAAATCAGTCCTCTGACTGATGAACGGTTGCTCGTAGTTATTGACGAGATGACAGATCATGCATAAATCACTATAAACTCATGAGGTAATTGCACCGAACACAACTTTGATAATTCATCGCAATGCATTTTCGATTTAAATTCCATATGGTTTATTGCAAAATCTACAAAATGCTGCGATTTCTAAGGCATGAATGTAGCAATTGGCAAGTCATAGCCTTTTCCAAGTGGCATCTCTTTGGCAAATTTCTTTTTAAATTCACTGTATTGCAAACTGATGTAAATTGAGATTCACACCGTTATATGACAAAAAGAAAAGAAAATAAGATAATTATTTCCATCGCTTAGATAAATAAACTGGCCATATGTATTCCTTAATTCGTTAATTATAACTAGCCACTGCCCTGGGAGAGGGAGGCACAATTAGATTGTGACTGAGAAAATGTCGACCTGAAAACCGTTTTTGTTTTAGAGTAATGGAAGATAAACAAGACTCGGACGAGATGACAGGTACATAGGCTTTTCCCATTAGTTATCATATCTTGCCAGATTATATGAGCTTTCCATTTATTATAATCAATCCGACATTCGGAAGGAAAACCATTGTGCTTTATGTGAAATTTTGTTTATTGTTTACAATCAATGGTATTGCAGCAAAAATCTGAACTCGTATATTTATACAATGAAAACTTACAAATTAAAATGAATTAATAAATATCGTTTCTTAAAAAATATAATCATGACTGCATTATATGTCAAACATGAGCGTCGATTGTTCTACTGCTATAAGACAGAGTGCGAATCTAGCTAGAACTATTTTGACAATAATATTCTTTATACCATTCAGGATAGTATGTAGATTAACAAGAGACATGTAGTTCTCTTATAGCAGTGTTTTACTAATATTTAAACACTACTATTTAGTGTGCAAAAATTAATCCATATGTACTGTTTTAGACGTGGGTCAGTACTTAACAAATAAAGTTCGTATGCCTTATTTCCATGTGATTGTTTGCGAAATGTGATGTCAACACAGCATTGGGAATATGCCTTATTTCCATGTGATTGTTTGCCAGATGTGATGGAAACACAGCATTGGGAATATGCCTTATTTCCATGTGATTGTTTGTCAGATGTGATGGAAACACAGCATTGGGAATATGCCTTATTTCCATGTGATTGTTTGCCAGATGTGATGGAAACACAGCATTGGGAATATGCCTTATTTCCATGTGATTGTTTGCCAGATGTGATGGAAACACAGCATTGGGAATATGCCTTATTTCCATGTGATTGTTTGCCAGATGTGATGGAAACACAGCATTGGGAATATGCCTTATTTCCATGTGATTGTTTGCCAGATGTGATGGAAACACAACATTGAGAATATGCCTTGTTTCCATGTGGTTGTTTGCCAAATGTGATGTCAACACAGCATTGGGAATATGCCTTATTTCCATGTGATTGTTTGCCAGATGTGATGGAAACACAGCATTGGGTATATGCCTTATTTCCATGTGATTGTTTGCCAGATGTGATGGAAACACAGCATTGGGAATATGCCTTATTTCCATGTGATTGTTTGCCAGATGTGATGGAAACACAGCATTGGGAATATGCCTTATTTCCATGTGATTGTTTGCCAGATGTGATGGAAACACAGCATTGGGAATATGCCTTATTTCCATGTGATTGTTTGCCAGATGTGATGGAAACACAGCATTGGGAATATGCCTTATTTCCATGTGATTGTTTGCCAGATGTGATGGAAACACAGCATTGGGTATATGCCTTATTTCCATGTGATTGTTTGCCAGATGTGATGGAAACACAGCATTGGGAATATGCCTTATTTCCATGTGATTGTTTGCCAGATGTGATGGAAACACAGCATTGGGAATATGCCTTATTTCCATGTGATTGTTTGCCAGATGTGATGGAAACACAGCATTGGGAATATGCCTTATTTCCATGTGATTGTTTGCCAGATGTGATGGAAACACAGCATTGGGTATATGCCTTATTTCCATGTGATTGTTTGCCAGATGTGATGGAAACACAGCATTGGGAATATGCCTTATTTCCATGTGATTGTTTGCCAGATGTGATGGAAACACAGCATTGGGAATATGCCTTATTTCCATGTGATTGTTTGCCAGATGTGATGAAAACACAGCATTGGGAATATGCCTTATTTCCATGTGATTGTTTGCCAGATGTGATGGAAACACAGCATTGGGAATATGCCTTATTTCCATGTGATTGTTTGCCAGATGTGATGGAAACACAGCATTGGGTATATGCCTTATTTCCATGTGATTGTTTGCCAGATGTGATGGAAACACAGCATTGGGAATATGCCTTATTTCCATGTGATTGTTTGCCAGATGTGATGGAAACACAGCATTGGGAATATGCCTTATTTCCATGTGATTGTTTGCCAGATGTGATGGAAACACAGCATTGGGAATATGCCTTATTTCCATGTGATTGTTTGCCAGATGTGATGGAAACACAGCATTGGGAATATGCCTTATTTCCATGTGATTGTTTGCCAGATGTGATGGAAACACAGCATTGGGAATATGCCTTATTTCCATGTGATTGTTTGCCAGATGTGATGGAAACACAACATTGAGAATATGCCTTGTTTCCATGTGGTTGTTTGCCAAATGTGATGGAAACACAGCATTGGGAATATGCCTTATTTCCATGTGATTGTTTGCCAAATGTGATGGAAACACAGCACTGGAAGTAATTCTAGAACGGTGACATTTAATAAAGTGCAATTAACGCAACAGTTTTTACCTAATTCTGCTCAAACCAGATGGTAGGCGGCTTATAAATTGTTACCATTTAACTGTACATGAAGAGTTAGAAAAAACTGTTACTGACGTAAATTGTGACAATTTCTCAGCTATCACACCGTCGTCGCTGCTTTAGTTTTACTCTCTATGCTGTAGTCTTTATATATCGAATGCATTTGGCTATTGCATAATGGATAAGCTACAATATATGTGGCTGTTCCCATACATAATCAGGTACAGTATAACGGTTTTCACAATATAGAAGACTACAAGGTGGTCAAAAAACCAGAGCAGTACAGTGTGATAGATTGCAAATGGTTACACGTATTACCTCTTGTGAATTTACATCGTTTTGAGTTTTATTGCAAGTGTTCATATAGATACTAAAATCATAGCAAGCAATCGTCTGCTAGCATTAAGGCTTCAACAGAAATAAGCCAAAAAAAATTGCCACATATTAGACGTCAGAAGTGTAGAATTACTCCAAATGCTATGCTGTCCTCACATTTAATATACAAACGTATGTATATTTACGCTTTCTCGGTGCCGCTTGGGTGGGAAGGGTGGGGGGAGGGGGTTAAAAGGCATTATTTACGTTAAAATTTATTCTCTATTTCTTTTCAAAGACAGGTACTGCTGTGGAATTTATTTCGGTAAAGTAAGAAATAAAAACACAAGGAAAATACAGCACAATTTATGCGCAGTATCAGGATGCTGACATAATAAAGAATCTATTTTGGTTATCTTTCTTGCCTTACAACTGTGGGGGATGAGTGAAAAGAGTTTTCACACCAGCGAGTAATCCAAGGCTCGTTGGCCGGATCTCATAAAAGCTGTGGACGATTGGATATAACGTGAAATTGATGGGAATGTCCACAGAATGATCAAGAGCTTGGACTTGTTTCACTTAATTTAATTTTGTCGGGATGCCTGTAATGAAACCATTTACCGGTTACCAAACCCGGATTCGAATTATTTACATGCAAGAATATACGGTATAGACCTACCGGAAATAATCACTTTAGCCACGTGTTTAGAATGTACCAAAATGATGTATCATAGTTTATTTGTACGTGGTTAGTGCTTTTCGTCGTATGCTAGAATATTCACCTAAACGGTAGTGGCTAGCATTATAGTGTGAGGAAACCGTACAGAGCCTGGTGGAAACCCATGACCTTCTGCAGCTTGCCGACAGGCCTGCCCACGTGTCACACGAGAGGAAGTTACATGCAGAAGACGTGAAGGTTGTCGTTAAACGTTACATTTTAAAAGCTGACACGAAAATGTTATTTATCACTGAAGCAAAATGTGTGCTATTACATTTGGACGGATAGTGTATGTGTATTATTTGTGATATCTTTCTTTAAGGGTGAGTCTTACCATTAGAACGATCGAGTCTGTTCTAACGGGATGTCATGTTGTCTACATGACAACTGCAGTTGTCACGGAGCCAGTGCTCCAGGCTGGCTGCTTTGATGGACGGATGGATGGATTTTTCTTTACGGCGGTCAATGTGTCCATCAAAGCTTCCCACAACTGTTCCCGCATCATCCGCATCAAAGAATTCCTGTTTGATGTTTGTAAGACGGAAACTTACACGGCCCGAACCATTACTATTCATTTATTCTTGTTTGCCCTGCACAGAATTCATGTGTGTCTTGATGTAGTAACTCTCATTTCCAGATTTGACGCAAATGTTCAAATAATCCATTCATCTTCGGGAACTGCACACGATTACCTCACGCAAATGCAATACTGAAGTGACGCCTGGATGATGACATAAAGAGAATATTTGCTACTAAACCATTTGTTATTCATAGTTTTGTCCACCTTGTATTTCCATGCAGAGATTGACCTTTTTAAGACAAAAAGGGACATGCGTGGTAATTTGTTAACTATCACACTGTCGTGGCTGCACTGTTTTCACTCTTTTATGATGTAATCTCCTTGAAGTCTATTGTAACGAAATGCTAACAATTCTTAGACTATGTAAGAACAGAAAAAATCATCTTTTTTCAACACGTACCAGTTAATAATTTAAGTACACAAAATATAATACCACGAAAAACTTCCAGGCATCAAAGTAACAAATACTTGTATTTACAATTTGAATTTGATACAATGCCATTCTGCTTCCATGCTGTTTCCATTAAACTTTTCTCCTCATTTGCGCAGACTTTCCGGCTTTTAAGTTATGAATGAATCCATTTAGGCCAGCGTAACCAAACCAAGGACGTTAGAATGAGCGACTCAAAAAGTCATTCTGTGAACATAGCGCGCCTGTGTGAAGAATTTGCACAAACGTCGCGAGAACTCCAGAAATTTACGAAAGGGAAGGAATATTTATTTTTAATATATTTATGAAAAAGAGAGGGAAATAGATAGCAGTTTGACTTTCATAGAGAAATATTAGAGCAGCTGGCGACTGTACAGTGAGGCCTTAGATACGGCAAAAATGTGTTAAAGTTATTGAAGCTTTGATGGACACACTGACTGCCGTAAAGAAAAATATAAAATTGGCCGATTCCTCAGAATGTGGTTGGGAGACTATGAGTCACTATGCATCGAATTAGCCCATTCTGAGGATGTGAAGCGGATCAACCGTGCTTAAGGGAGAGTCATGAAGAAAGACGAAGACCAGGAAACACGAGGGGTGGAGGAGGTTTTCATTGAGGAGAATTCACCAACTGGCGCCGTGAATGCTCAGTCATCGCATTCAGTCCACTGTTACCTTGAGGAATCAGGACTGCCAGTACCCTTACGCAATAGAGATAGACTGGACAGGCTATCAGTTAAGTTCCTACCGCCAAAGAGTGACTTTAAGAGTACCATGTGTGATAACGAGCTAACAAATGATCACTATGAATATGAAGAAGGTACAGCGGACATTATAGTAAAAGGAAGGCTTTTCAAAAACCAGTCATGTTTTTTTTTAATTTAATTGAGTTTGTTATAGATGTAATTGAAAATGGAAATGATACCATTCTATACCACTGGTGCCGGATGGCGGCCTGTTAAGGAATTCAAACACAAATCTTAATATTGCAGCAATATAATTTACTTTTTTAACAATACACCAAACATTTCATCATGTCAATACAGGTACATTATTATTGTAACTGGAGACAATACACCTGAAATAATTACACGCCGACTTCTACAGTCCGAAAAAATTCTCTTAGCGTTACAAAACCGTTCATTGGATAAACACCACTGATACCCAACGGTCAACTATTTCAGTGTGTAGCACATAATCGTCGCCTTTCCGTCTGCCCTGCTGACTCCGACTCATTTTCCAGCGTTTTATGTGACAAAGACCGACTCAGCTAGGTCAGATGTTGCGACCGAATTAGAGGTTCCCTGGCAAACCAGCTCACCCAAATGGAAATTAGAAATAATCGCTCAGGTTTACGTTATTCTGATTTTGTAATTATTGCCATAATAACTTCTTAAATATAGGTCTTATTAATGAATGTAAGGACAAACCTTTCATTGTTAATCCATTGTCTTTGTCTGTTCAAAATTCTGGGAAAAAACGCCCTATACTTGATCTAAACATACGGACTATCTAAGGCTATCTTTGATATCATAAGACATATTTACGTTCAAGTACTGCGGATTCCAAGAGCGGAAAATGGAAGTTGATGGGGTGGTACCCAAGCCACCAGTTCTTACTAAAAAATATTCTGACATATAAAGTAGTACTGATAAATGACGTTTAGATATAGCAGAATTGACTCACGGACATCTGGACCGACATGACCAGCCGATTGATCGAAGCGGGCCCTCCGTCCGCCCGTCTGAAGAGAAGTAAAGGCCAAAATGACGGGTTGGACCTCGCAAGACCACCACACCCTCAGTCACCGGGATCGCCTTCCCTAATTACGGGTCGCGACCCACGGCCAACAGGTCACTTCCCAGTTGCCTCTCACACAACCGAGAAGAGGCGAGCCTAAATTCACCGCGCCCACGCGGGAGAGCTCCATGTTAGTTGCCTTCCACGACAAGCTTGCTTAGAGGGCTGAGGTCCTTTAGTTTTCACCCGGATACTCCACGGGGCTACGATTTCGAAGCAAACTTTAAGTTTTACTTCAAATTAACATCATTTTCTCAACTCATCGCGCCCTCCTCTCCTCGTGGTCGGGGTCATGACATTTCACCCCAGCTGACCAATGCCAAAGGAAAAGTCTATTTTAGAAACATGGGTGATAGAGGTTTCATTCTTAAGCCGTGCACTTTTACTATACAGTTGTAAAATCTTACACACACTGCAAGGGATACATGAGAAAAGTAATGAATCAGAAAAATACTCGTAACAGGAGTATAACACTAGATGGGGAATCGTCCCCTTGTTGCTCAGGTCGATTGTCAACCTGCCAACAGTGACAGATCGTCTGCGAAGTGACGGGAGGGCTTCCGCGGTATGCTGTTGAAGTTGTTATGCAATAGATGCGGCTGATGGAACAAGCCAAGGTAAAATATGTTTTGGTAACCGATCAGCCTGCTGTTTGCCTTTGAATGCATACAATAATATACTTTTCCGTCTAATGTTGGTATTTGAAACAAGTTTTGTATTACGAACTATACCGTGTACATATGACACTGAACAGATATTTATAACGAAGGTAAACTGATAAATAGCTGCCCCTTTCTCACTGTATCTGGACGACATACTTAGCTGAAGTAGAGCGTTGAGCTTTCATTGGGAAAATACTGTATATAATCTGTATAGATTTGATGTATTTAAAGTTGTCTAACATAGAGCTTGACAATATACGAAGAAATGTTAAAGTTCCTTCAGTAGTTGTACATTCATATTCAGGTAAGTTTTACTTGTTTTTCTGCCTGAAAAAAATTACACCTCACTGCTGCATCGAAATGTTGCGATTTCCTATCTATTTGAAAGGGGTCTTTTATATACGTCAGCTTTAGTACACTTGTATTGTTGAAACACCTATTTCCAACTCTTAATTTCTCCTTACGTCGCTTATCATCCACAGTTGATCCCGTAGGTATATGTTCAGAATGTACTCTTTGCAACAGGGAGAAAACATATCACTCCAGGCAAAGACTTTGTCTACGATGGTCTCAAATATTTTCATAACATCGAGCCAGGGAGACACAGCGTAAATTGGTTAATCTAAGGAATATTTTAATTCGGTGAAGAAAGGTGTTTCGAACTGCACAGAACACGGATCAGATTAACTGTTCTGTTCTCTCCGTTTTTACTGTATTTATACAGGTTTTCAGCCCACAGAACCCCGTGCCTGTATTATGTGATTTGAACATTTCTGAAAATTCACTAAATGTGAATGAACAATCAACTCATCTGCGGATGTTACTAGAACTCTATGCTGGTTTTGTAATGGAATAGTTTTTCAAATTTTGTTAAAAATGAGTTTACATATGTTGAGTTTAATGCAGATTTAATGCCTTTCATATTGACTGTATTTACTGTTACTTTAGAGCACTCGTGGCGATTGTCTTGTATAAAGACCAAAACGGCTTCCTCTCTGGCAGACTTTACGACAGGTGGGATAGTTTTAAGTTTGAAGTTGTAAATTATCCTTACTTAGACAGAAACATGCCGAATGGTCCCGTGTATAACTTGGGACACTCGTCGCCTTTTAGCATTTGCTAGATCCTGCATGTTCTGTGTCGATTTCAATCAACGTCACAATTTATTACTGCAAAAATCAGTGTGTCAAGGTTGTTCCTTCAAACACCTTCACTTCAAGTTTTACATTGAGTATAATTCTCTTGTAAGTAAATATGAGCAGAGCATCTAAAATCTAGGGCGCTCTGCTTAAAGTGGACATAAAGTCAGCCAATAAAGCTGAAATTTATAAAGTAGCATTCCAGAAATGTTCTGAAAATATTTTAAAATTCTGCACATCAGCAAAGAAACTAGCAAACAAAATCCAGTGCCTAGCCACTAATTTTGGTGACGACAGTTTGCCATGTTATAACTATCTAGAGTGACTTCACAAAATCTAGGGCTCTCCCGTACCATCGGTATTAAACAATGTGACAATGAAAAAAATACAAACAACAACGCCTGATACCCAACCAAAGAGTATGAAGCTCTTTTCCGTATTCAAAGGGCCGATGTTTGTTTTAGTTGACCGCGCGGTCAGGGCGTCGTTCGTTGACACAAGCGTCGTCTTTTAGCTGTTTGCTCGTCCTCGTCCTGGATGGGTGTAAGTACTTGACCTAGCCGGCTGTACAGATTCCATGGTATTTACCGAACATAGCAGGACTTTCTCATTGATAAAAGATTCTTTCATTCAGATTTTGGGAAGATATTTTCGTAATAAATCCGACTTTGCTCGGGAAAATAATACTAAGTCACAATATTTTTCTTCAAGCAAGGACTCTCTCCCGAGGCGGTTTTCTTGCCAGCTCAGCCTGACAAAATTTACTGCAGTATCCTGCCCAAAATACATCAGTTTAGCTCTTAAACTAACTGCAGAATACAATTTAATTGCATCGAACACTATCATCCGCTATAAGCAATGTTACGACCCAAAACTGTCTGTATTATAAAGAGATGGCTTGTTCGAAATACACGACAGTTTAGCCGCACAAAAAAGTAACCAAAACCAGCAGATTTTATTTTTCAACAATTTATGGGGGTTTAACAAGAACACATAACAAGACTTATACAAATACTAAAGTGCTTAAGTTTAACAAGAAAGGATAGCAATATCTATATAAATACTAAAGTACTAACATGTACAACGGTGTCAAGTCCAAACGAACGCATATACTCCACAATGCTTAAAAATGCACAGAGGCAATATTCACAAGAGGGAAAATCCACAGTATAACTGAGTGTATGACGAAATATACACAAAATTCCACAGACAGGGTCGTGTACTAATACATGGTCCGTGCACAAGAGCACAAATTAAATATACAAGTTCAGACTGAACGAGTGCTCGGTGGAGGTATGATATAACAAAGACAGAGGCTATAAAGACTCCAAACTTCAGCACAAAAGGCCTACTAAGGTAACACACAGCGAAAGCATCCAAAGCTCTCAATAATTCTCCTTTCTCCCCCTTTTACCTACTTTCATTGGTCTTATATAGACTGGTGGAATTTCCTAGAATAAGAAAATTCTTGAACATTTGTTGTAAACAAACAGGCCCCGAACTGAGCGTATTCTGGAACATTCTAAGGTAGAGGCAGACAGCAGGCCCTGAACTCAGCATATGTAAACAGTGGCAAGCTAAGTTTAGAAGCTGGCGGCAGTTGTTCACATAACAGAAACCACACTGACAATCGAGATTTAATAGGTTTTTGATGTGGCAGCCAATTATCTCCTGACGCTTTCAGCGCTTGTGATTGGCCAAGTTCAAACGGTCCTCTACAACATGGCTTGTGACAATGCCTTCGTCTACATCCGTCTGATGGCCGTCACCTTGAAGCTCAATAAACAGCGCAACCGTCATCAAAGGCTTTTCGCTTGGAACAACAGGGAAAACGATGCCTGCCAAGCCAAAGCCATTGGTGCAGGTTTTTAGCCAGTGAAGTCAATATTACAGGGGTCACCTGTTACAGGCCCACTTGTATCCTTGCAAAGAAAGGGATAGGACACGAAAGTTCACACAAAATTCCACCACATGACAACCATACCAGCTTTTTAAATGGAGATTAATTCTATCAGTGCTTCTCTAACGTTAAAACTTCTGTCCTTTTTACTGATTTACTCTGACATAAATGGTCCTAGTTTCCAGTGGGTGAGCGGAGTATATTCATACATGTAACTTGCGGAATATCTCATGTTCAACTCACAAAAGGAATGTTGGTAAAATGATGTTTCACGACACTATATTTATAAGCAAACAAGGTGGAAGGAAGGTATTGTCATTGTAGGCTTGTACAAATTGGTAGGCCGTACAATAAGCCGGAGCTTGCTTAATGTTGAGCGTCAAGCAAGGGAGCAAGAGTACCATTTTTAAAGGCGTTGGTGTGACCTGACTCCGGTTTGATCCTTAGTCTCTCTACTTCGTGATGCTATAACATCTACACACAACTGGGGAATTGACGCGCGAATACACCCATGTTTGATGGTCACTACTTGCAAGGTATGCAGCAGAGAATTCAATGAGAATTGAAATTGAACTCTGCTGACATAAAGACAAACTGTGTACAGTACGTTATCTGAATCTTACATTTATTTATTTTTTATAGTGTAAAATTAGTGAATTAGGAACGAAAAATGAAATTAGCCCATTACCATCCTAACTGACATAATACGCTCAACGGCGACGGGATGGAGCTATTCAGTTTGATGACCAACAAACGCTCCCTAACAAGATACAAGAACAGCCAAATGAAACGGTGTAAACTACATCCGGCCCTATTGCTGGACCAAGCGCTCATTAGTAACTCTATAGCTCTAATTGCGTGAGTGATTGAGGTGAAAAAAATTGAAAATTAACGATGCTTCTGTGTTTGAATATAATGTGATTATTTACTTTGCATGTAAAATGTATTGCTCTCTCGAGGTCTTGACTTGTCAAAGAAAATCATCAAAAGTTTCAGTTACTACTCATGCCATAGTCTTTTTCACTTGATATTTTTCTTGCTGAGAGCATGGTTCTCTCTTAAAATTCACTACTCTGATGAAATGTGAAGTGGGAAATTAATTTCAAAAATTAAATTAAATTGAATTCGGAAAAAATACGCTTAAAAACTTGCGTGACAGGTCATCGAAAAAAGCTCTCTTTGTGTTCCTGCGGGGAGATAAGGAGCAAGCCGTAAAAACCTCTGTATCGTAAATGACAACGATAGTATTAGAACGGGGGATTTGTCACAAGGAGAGATTTGCTCCGGGGATGATGGTGTAGAACGGCGGGCATGATTTGTGGTTCTGACAATCAAAATTGTTAATTTATGCTTTAAGGCATAAATTTACTTTCTCATTTGCATCTTTTCAATTTTATCCAGCAATGATAAACTGTACAGCCAATTCCAACACAATAAGTTGCATATACATCCTAGTGTCAACGGGACAAACGGTGATTCATGAACAGTTCTTAAGCTATTTCTTTCATTACGGTCTTCCAGTAGCCTGCGGATGGTGGTGGGTTTCCTCGGGGTCTGCCCGGTTTTCTCGCACCATAATGCTGGCCGCCGTCGTATAAGTGAAATATTCTGGAGTAGGCCGTAAAACACCAATCAAAGAGATAAATAAATTAAATGCGTACTCATTGATACTATTTAATTATCTCCACAGTGAAGCCGGTCAGTCGCGAGAAAGAAATATCTGATAACTCATGTAAACCATTTGCTATAGAACAGTCTGATTTGTAAATGCTTCGGTCAGTAAGTCGACATGTGAGGAGGCTCGTGAATATCTAGCATTCCGTGCCTATGGTACTAGGAGTCATGTATCTGGCATGGGATTCATCTTCTACTAACCCAGTCATTTGGAAATCACCCAGAGAGACACGTTATCTTCTCTAGGTTTAGGCTAATGGACCAATTTCCCACAATCTAGATAAAATGACCTATCACCCCCTACAGCGTAGATATGTTCCCAATATGCAAACGCGATTATTCAGCATTGATTATTGCACATCAATTACTGTTTGAAGCTTATTCTTGTTTCATATATATTTGTTTACTAGACTGGTATTATAGCCCATACATTGCACTCAAGCTTTTCCATTTCTACCACGGCGGTAGGGATTACAGATGTTAAAAACAGAACTGAAGTTGTGAGATATGTAAACTAACCTGTATACTTTATGCAGTGTAAGTACACAGTAAGGAATTTTGAATATACCATTGCTTTACATTTCTGCTTGTACTATTGCTTTTACGCTTTACATTTCTGCTTGTACCATTGTTTTTTGCGCTTGACATTTCTGCCCTTGTCTGTATATTGGAACGACTGTGAACACCGCGTTCTTTTCATATGCTCTGTTTGTAGTTACATGTTCATTTTTAATGTTATATTTTTCTAATTTTAAATAAGTTACTGCACCAATTTTATCGGAATTCCATGATTAGAGTACCTAGGATTCTCTCAATTGGGACATAGTCTAACAAGCTAGTTTTATGGTCCTTTAAGGAAGAAGCAACTGCATCTTTCCTACATCATTAAAATCATCACATCGGCTTTGTTAAATGTGTTCATGTTTCGAGACAATGATTTGAACGGGCTTGATATCACTAACAACCTTCTTTTTTGTTTTTCAATGGTTTGACCCGCTTTCTTCGATCTTTTGCGCTTAGGCCGCAATTGTTTTCAGTCGGAAAGTTCGGCATATATTGTATGCAAGAAATTCTAGGTGTAATAGGTATTGAGGTCACGTCGTTTTTCTTTTCATTTTACCTGCAAAGCAAAAATATCGAAAGAGATTCTTTAAAACATGCCATTAATGCTAATACATGTTCTCATGTCTGGGTGTTGCTGTTATAAGTGACATCTTCCTGGTGTTATTGCTCCTTTGATTGGTTCCGTTTCAGCACAGTGCTCAGCAATACAAGCCTTTAAAAGTGTTTATCTTGTATATCTCAACTAATTTCCTCGTCCTTTATTTGTCCCGCTTAGTAACCCGTTGAGCATTTATGACCATTCATTTAATGGCGGATTAATAGGCCGGCCAAATTTCAGTCGTCTGTTAACTTCTGTCGCTGGAGACCATATTTGTTAAAACCAATAATGGCTGTCATGCCTTCGCATCACCATTCAGTCCCCTGATTAATTAGACGCCAATTTCACTTATGGTAATACAACTAGCTTTGTCTGGCTTCGTTAAATCGGTGACTAAGCAATTCCATTTTGAAAATCTTCTAAGCAAATACAGGACAATTGGACTTTATCCTCTTCTTTTCCCATCAGTAATATTACATAACTTCACTTTATTCCATGTGATGAATAGTTTATGTGCGCAATGCATTAGCTTTGACCGGAGGGTAACTACTATGGGCTTTGGTCAATAAGCTTTTTGTGAACTTTAATACAGTGGCACACGTGACATTAATTTCTTTTTCCATTTTTTTGACAGACCATTACTCAACACGGTGCCATTTGAGCAGAATGTCAGACATTTGAGCTTTTTGGCGGTGATATTAATTACACGGTTGTGATTGCAGATTTGCCTTGGACAAGTGGATTGAACAGTTTCATTATAAAAACTCCAGACCTTCCAGGCGTGCGGAACTAGTCTAACTCATAAAGTTTAGTTGTTTTTGTTAATAGGGACATAACCATGTCAGTAGTCATGTTAGGGTTCATTAGGGAATGGCAATGATATATCTATAACGTGAGAGAGGCTAACCGGGGTTAACATCAACTAGTAAGTAAAATGAAACTGTAGTTTAGAAAAAATTGCCGAAAATATTGCGCTACCCGTTTTGGAAAAGACTCAATACCCTCAATGATTAAGAACAAATATACACTGTTGACCATAAAGTTGGAATAAATTAATTCGACGACTGAATTCGGAGTTATTCTAATTGTACGCGGTATTGAATGCTTGATTATGGCGTAGATATCAGCATAACACCAAGCCTATTGTAATCTTTAATGGATCGATTATAGGCTGCAGAACGGCGTAAAAACAAAATCTGGCATTTCAAGACGAAAGGATTGAAGGCTTTACTGCAATGTAATATCACAAACATAAACGTATTTGTTCCCTTCGTATTATAAGTTACAGATAATACAGTTTGTAAGAGAAACAGTCATTAATATCTCGTATGACCACCCCTGACACGAATCAATGCGTCAAGACGTCGTTGCATGCTGTCGACCAGATTGTTAATGAATTCAATGGGCAGAACCTTCCACTCATTGATCAGAGCCTGTGCCAGTTCTTGCAGATTTTCAGCAATATTGTCACGTGTGTTGATGGCTCGCCCTAACTTGTCCCAGGCATGTTCTATTGGGTTCATATCAGGGGAACACGATGGCCAGGGGAACACGTAACAGCTCCACCCCTTGCGCACGAAGAAATTCTCGTGTTGCAGCGGCCCTGTGTAGTGTAGCGTTGTCGTCTTGCAAACGAAAATTGTCTCCATAAACCCTTCGTGCGTATGGAAGGCAATGGTTTTCAAGGATATCAATGTACACGACGGCGTTGAAGTTTTCGTCGGGCACCACCAACGGCGTTTTTCCACCATAGTGAATACCGGCCCAAACCATGACTGAACCGCCCCCTCCCCCCCCCCCCCCCTTGATTGTTTTCCTGCACACAGTTATCTCGAAGGCTTTCTCCTCGCAAACGACGAACCCTTTGCCTTCCGTCCACAGGTTTCAGGAAGAAGCGACTCTCATCCGTGAAGACCACATGTAGCCAATGCCCTAACTGCAATTGTCTGTGCTTCCTAGCCCAGCGAAGCCTTTGGACTCGATAACCATGCTGAAGTAATCTGCGATTCACCGTTGTTCGGGAAACATTGATTCCGTAATGCCTCCGCCACAAACGGCGAAGATGGTTCGCAGACATTTTCCGGTTTGTGCGAGAGAGATTGAGCAGTCGGCAGTCATCTCGTCTCATAGTCAGTCGTGGTCGTCCTGGAGTTTGACGTGGCCGCAAATGACCCACGTCTCGATGACGTCTGATGATTTTGCTGACTGTACTTTGCGATATGCCTACAAAATCGGCAACATCGGACTGTTTGTAGCCTTCTTGATGGAGGGCAATCACTCTCCGGCGTATTGGCATTGGAGTAGCACGAGGCATAACCGGAATCCCCGCTACACTGCATTTTGTTCCATGCGAAACCGAGAACTCCGTTATGCGCGAGGTAATTTGACCTCTCTCTGAATGAAGATCACTGGAGAAGCACCAGGCACAGGGCTTTTTATCACTACCATCAGAGCCTCTTATGTAATTCTCATATTAGCATAGAATAAAACATTTTTGTACACGTAGTAGAGAGAGATTATGCATCAATTCGTGTCGGCTTATATTATTTTTGAAGCGAAAAATAATATTAAACTTCTGGGATTGTGTCTAAAATATTTTATTCCAACTTTATGGTCAACAGTGTAGTAATGACACATACTTTCTTCACAGTCTCGTGCTCTGTACAACATCGTGATTATACCGATCAGTATGTTGCCAGTATTTCCTTTTAAAATTATGGGCCTGCTCATTTTTTTGGAAGAATGAATTTGGCATTGAGATGGCCTGACAATTGCATAAATCATCTGTGGTATCTATGGCAGTACTATAGAGTCAGTCGTTGAAGATAATGTCAAAGCTGCCTACTGTTACAATGACATGTTTAGTGACTTTACTAGTCTGAGATGGGATAAAAAAAGGCTTAAAAACATACCAAAGTCCGCACCAAAAACTGTTCAAACAGAACAGTGTTTTGTCCAAAAACAATGACCTAGCCCATATTAATACACCGGTATGAACCCGCTTGTCATTTGCGTGTATCCAGTCATGGCATAAAAACCAGAAAACTAATTATTCAACGTAACAATAACAAGGTTTTTTTCTTTCAAAATGTAAACCAACTAAAAGCGTTTTCGTCGTTTTTCTGGAAGTTCATTTTATTCACGATTGCAGTGGCCAATCACATCGTCTTTCTCAGTTTTTCACAATGTGTCGTCACCTGTCTCTGAAGTATTTTTATCATACCGACGGTCATTAAAAACTGAACATTGGCATTTCCTGAATTTAAAAACCGGGAAGGATTAAGATTATAAAAGTACATTCCACACCAAGATATAGTGAAACAGAAGTTATGACACGCAGGGACGAAATTTTAAGATCATGTCTTACATGAAGGAGATATACCACATGACCCTTTTACCACGTGATTATAATTTACCCTAATCTGACAGTTGTCACCTCTCGACTGAATGTTGGATTCAAGCCGTTGCAAACGTTCAACAAGCGCACGATATTAAACCTGACGTTAAGTGAACTAAATCAAGATTTTATTTTGCTTATTTCGTGATTAAGACAACATCAAGTTGCAAAACGCGTGCATTTTCACTGAATTACAATTGCAGCACTTGCGCGACCATCTTGGTTGAAATTTTCAGGACGTCAAGGCGTCTCCGCGCCCGGGACGTTTGCGCGCCAACTGAACTTTTTATTTAACCCCAACTCACTCACTGACCTGAAAACTACGTCAGAGGCACGATATCAGCAACCATGTGTTGTCTCTTGATTAAAAGTAATTTGCCCTTTGACCATCACACGCGCAAAGAAAAAGTCGTTTAGATGTAAATGTAAGACAAATGTGGTTTATGTCTGAGCACAGTTTTTTTGAGGTAGTCGTTTAGATGTAAATGTAAGACAAATGTGGTTTATGTCTGAGCACAGTTTTTTTGAGGTAGTCAACAGTTATATTTCCGCAACAACAGTGCATCACACAAAAACACTCCGTACGTGATGAAAGATCTCATCTGTTTTCAGCTTTTATTACAAACACGTTGCTAACAGTTGAATGTTTTTCTGAATGGCACTAGACTGAGATGACAGCTTTCCGTGCAAATGACCTGCTGAAATAAGTTAGCAGGCCTGCTCAGAAAGATGAAGAAAGTGTTCTCCGCCAAAGGAATGGATGTGACAGTCCCGTGACACTGCCTCTGTCTTTTTCACACTGGTCACACTGAAGCTTAGCAAGTGACAGAGCCTTCCTCAAGAGACCACCCATTAAAATCAGCAAGGAAATGATGACTGACAATCCAAAGCCGTTTGCGCAGGCTTTAAGGCCGTGATGTAAATATTACCCGGCAACCTGTTATACATCCTTCTTGGATCCTTGAAAAGAAGGAATTTAAACACGAAAATTCACACACATACTGAGACAATCCAGTTGTTAACGAGGTTTAAGGCCACATCGGCAGAATTGCAGCCATACCGAAACATATTCAGCTAGCTTTTTTATACTCACATTAATTAGTGCAATATTTTTTCACATGGGCAATCGGGCTGGATTTTCTGCTGGATTTATATATTTGTTTGTCTTTGACAATGGTCGCCATGTTTCTAATGGGCGAGCGTAGTAGACCCGAATATTCAAACTGTGGAATATTTGATGTTAAACTCGCAAGAGGACTGGTGGTAAATTGCAGTTTTAACACACCATACATATTTATTTCCAAGCAAACAAGATAAAAGGAAGTATCTGTCATAGTAGGCTTGTACATATTGGTACAGTAATTCTAGAGGTTGACACAGGTAGCACAACTTCGCAAAGTTGGACGTTGGTTGATTGTTAATAATTGTATCTATCAATGATCGAATTTAATGTCCATGGTCTAGAATTGAATGAATGAATAAATGCATGGGTGTTTACGTTTCACATAAAACTTTCTGTCATATGACGACGAGAATACACTGTGCCCTCTTGTGGCAGAGCGAGTGCATGCCATTAAAGAACTGCCGGCACAGAAGTATCACGCCGATGGCACCGGACATGGCACCTCACCGAGTCAGATTATACCGACTCCTTGTCAATTCCCGTTTCCTTTCTCTAAGCTCTCAATAGTTAGGCTGTAACGAGTTTTAAAGTCTTTGATGTGACCCGACCCCATTTCATCCCAGGTTTCCCCCCAGGTTTCCCGATCTCGAGGAGGTCTAGAAGCAAGCTGAGAAGGAACTAGGCTACAGCTGGAACTTGACGCGGCAGTGCACCCATGTATGAGTGGTCAATACTTGCGACAATTTTTCGGTAGCAGATGCGTTTTAACCCTAAGTTACATAAATGTGAGCTTCATACAAGTTCCTGGTTTAGAAGCGCACATACATGTCGTTCCACAGGCCGTTTGTGTGGAGCACAAGTGGAATGTATCCATATATCTTTCGTGTAGCGGGGTAGACAATGACGTCGACATCACCCGACTGTGATGGTCATTTTTGTACTCGTATTATTTCCATAACCAATTATAACATCTTGGGGAAAGCAGCGTGCTGTATTAACTTAGCTAAATGACAAACTGCTATTGACCGCCTGAAACAGTGTCGTGGAAAAAATATCGTGTCACAAGAACCTGTTACATGGACGTACGCTCTAAAACAGTCATTTTACTGAATTAAATTTCATGTGAAATGAACTTGAATTCTATTGACATGAGGTACATTGTCTGAATGTCAAATTTATTGATAGCTTGTCTTGTAAAGTTAGTGAAATAGGAATGAAAAATGAAATTTACTGATTGCCGCCTTAACTGACATATTACACAAACGCTCATGGGTTTTATGATGGAGCCGTCCAGTCTCCTGGCTAGCAAACTCTTTCCATCAAAAAGAAGAGCCAAAATAATCTGTGGACAAGGAATTTTCAGGACATACTTGTCTGCAATGATCTGCCTCAGGTGTTACATACGATTTTAACTAGCTCCCACAGGTTATAAATAACCCCATAGCTTTCATTACGAGAATAAATTATCTCAGTCTAAATTTAAAAATTAACCAAATGTGGGTGTCTCAGTATAATATACCGAACAATATAAATTAAATTGTCCTCTTGAGATCTTGACTTGTGAACGAAAATGATTAAGTTAGTTTTTACTCATACCACAAAATTTTTCTGGACACTTTCCGTGTTTACGACATGGTTCTCATAGCTTAACATCATTATTGTCAGGAAATAATATTTAATTTCCTTGAAATGTGAAGTAGGAAATTAATTTTAGATTTTTTCGAGTTGGATTCGAGTAAATATACCGAAAGAATTGCGTGACAGGAATTCCGGGAAAAAGCACTCTGTGTGCGCCTCCGTGGAGATCGAGGCGCAAACCGTAAAAACGTGTGTATCGTATGGCACATGTCTTGTATAACTGACGGCGGTGATATTAGTAAACTGCACCTGTATCAAGGAGAGAAAGGCTCTGTGTTGATGTGGAACCGTGGACGTGATCTGTGAGCCTGGCAATCAAAATTATTTAATAATGCTTTAACTAATAAATGTAATTCATCATTTGTATCGCTGAATTCGGCCTATGCCGCATTCATGAAATGTACAGGCACCCATCCGTACAAACGGTGATCTTGGGCAGATCTTAAGCTATTTGTTTCATTACTAGAATTATCCCCATGGTTTGTTGCTGACTCATTTGCATTTTTTAAATTCTGTCCAGCAATAATAAACCGCAAAGCCAGTTCCTACACAATACATCGTATATGCATTCCAACGTCAACCATAAAGGAGATCTCTGAGCAGTTCTTTCGCTAGGGATTAATGCTTACTCATTGATACTATTCACTTATCTCCACAGTGAAGCAGGTAAGTCATTAAACATCTGTAGACCTTGTAATCTTCGCTACAGAACAGTCCGATTTGTAAAGCTTCGATCAGTATCTCAGAGGATGCTCGTTTTATTCAGCTTTTATTCAGCCCATGGTACCAGGAGCTAAGTCTCTGACGTGGGATCCATCTCCTATAAGCCAAGCCATTGAGATATACGATAGGCAAACTCGTTCTTGAAGTTCTTTTCTAATGTTATGATTTTGGTCATAACTTTGGGCGTATAAGATGCAGAGGACTTACCAATGCGTTAACGCAATTATTCATTTCACTTCAAGTACCGTTTCAAGCTTTTTCTAGTTTGATATACCTACTCCACTGGTGTTATGATTCAAACATTGCATCCAAGACAGTTTTCCATTATAATGTATGTCGGGATTGCAGGTGTAAAACCAGGACTTATCCCGGACAAGTCGTTAAATACATGCATTGACTTGTACGTTTTAGGCAATATAAAACAGGACATCAAAAGTAATCAAACATTTAATGATATACTACTGTTCGCTTTACGACTACTTAAATACCACTATGTGCAGAAACTTTGAAGGAGTAATCCCTACCAGGTCCGATATTTCTCATGATGATTGATGAACTGCTAACCGTAAACTATACATATATTGCACGGCTGTGAAATATATTTCCATCTTGTGTGAATTTGATAGGAAACCACAGACTCTCCAGACGATAATCTTATCTAGACTTTATTTGTAAGAAAAATCAAAACGGTGTCTTCACTCGCAAACTAGGACAAGCGGGATAGTTTCAATTGTGACATTGTGAATTATTCTTACTAGGTTATTCCATCAAATGTCTTCATAAGACATCTATAGTTCCCCACTGTCTAAACTAGCATGCCTCTTATAAATTTAATTGATAGAATTTCATCACTAATTTAATCTGTGTTTTCACTCAGTCGCTTAGAACATATTTGCGTCTTTCCAACATCATTGAAAACTATTAACTGCTTCTCTTTGCGTGACTCCGTCCTATTTTCGTACTTAGGACTTTCTTAGTTCTTCGGTGGTTTGTGTTTTATGTCGTTTTGTCGCCTTGCAGTTATTGACCTGGAACGTCCTTATTGGTTGACGGCTGGTATTCTAAAGTCTGACGAATAGATGTAATAAAATCACCGCTATCTTCACGTCAAATGGAACAAAGCCCTGAGGCCTGGTCCCTTTGCATTGTTTTAATGTGTTTGTATGTTAAACACAGCATGAGCAATACTCGACAAGTGACATCTATTAAATTGCAGTTAACATCACCGCATTTTTTACCTAGTTCTGCTGAAATCATAGTGTTAGGAATCTATACCTTTAAACAGACATTCGTATACCAGCCGTCAACCAATAAGGAGGTGTGTGAATTGCTACTATTTATGCATTTATATGAACAGTTGGAATAAAACACTAACTGAGATAAATAGACAAGGGGCTGTGTATCACTGGTTACCTGTGACGATTTGCCAACAATCACACTGTGTCGCTGCATTTTTTACTCTTTATGCTATGCGTCTTTTTTCCTAATTCTGCTTAAGTCATGGTGCTAGTCGGCATAGAAATTGCTACTATTTATGCATGTGCATGAACAGTTACAATAAAATCGTAAGATAAAATGAGAAGAGGTCGTATTTGTAACCATGTGCCAACTATAAGAATGTCGTCACCGTGCTGGTTTACTCTCTTTGCTGTACGTCTTTAATTACATTGTATCTGTTGTGAACAACTGGTACATATGTTTATACTTTAAGGCAGAGGAAGGTTTGATGTCGTCTACAATATGCATTTCTTTGTCAATTGATTTGACCTGCTTTCTTTTGGTCTTTTGTACCTAAACAAATATTGCTTTCAGCAGGTGAGGACGGCTTTTGGTTGAGAAAGTGCGGGTTAGACGGTATTCCCAAAAGAATGGGAGCATCCTGCCCCATGCAGGACTGGCGAAAACTTCTAATGACTAACAGTGTGAAATAAATCGTGCAACTTTTCTTGCGGCTACTTGCTGATAAATCCATGGTTATTGCTGTTTGGGCGGCTCTAGTTCAGTACGTTGCACGGCAATAACACAGGTAAGGGCATCTACGTTAAAAGCTTTTAAAAGCATTTATCTTTCATATCACATACAATTTCCGTTGTTAAAAGTGTTCCTCGTCACGTTTGGTAAGCCAGTAGGAATTTGGTAATTAATAGCCTGCCGAATGTCTGTCGTCTGTTCGTTTCTGTCTCTCGAGACGATGTTTGTTAAAACCAATAATGGCTTTCAGCATTTAGTTGTCTGACTATTTAGATGACAGCCTCATTTATGGTGGTAAAATTAGCTTGCCCTTGCCTTTTTCAGTCCGCGATTAGGCAATTCTGTTGTGGATAACGCCATACAAAGCCCATGAACAAATTCATCATCGATAGCGACTTCAGCATCGCTATCTTTTTTCATTAATTATGTTACATAACCTGTGAAAAATGGACGTCATAACAAGTGTGTATCGTGACTGGTCAAAAACTCCGAACATACTGAAATAGCCTTAATTCATATAATTTAGCTAGTTCTTTTAATACTAATATAATTATGACAATATGCGATTTGGGAGTCATTAGGCGATGGCAATGATATAAGCGGTATCTATAACCGGGGTTAACACGATTTTCTCTGCAGGTTTTGGAGTGTCTCTGATGAACAGGACTGATATAAACCATGTCTGCAAGCTTTGAACACAAGGAGATTTCTGTGCCAAACACTTAACTAAACATTTTGTATGCGTCAATCCCACAACGGTAATCAGTAAATAACATATCACTAATTTTTAGAAAACAACTACTGAAAACATTGTGTTCTCTGTTTGGGACAGACTCAGTGTCCTAATTGAATGTTCGCCACAAAAGCTCTGTATAATATTGTGATGAGACCGGTCAGTATGTCGCCAGTTTTTGCTTTGAACTGACGGGCCTACTCATTTTTAGGAAGAATCAAATTGGCACGAGGATGAGATCAAATGACCTGAGAATTTCATAAATCATATGTGCTATTTATCTGAAGACTAGAGAGGTGTTTATTATTTTAAATAATTATTTTTATTATTATTTTAGTTATTATAGTAGTCTGAAATAGGATAATTGGACAGTTAAAAGCTATTAAAGACACCAACCACATCCAAACTGTCTAAATAGACCTTTGTTGTGTCACACAGCGCTGACCCAGCACAACTGATATGTTAGCAAAATCATACTTGGCTATGAATTCTTTTGTCTTTAGCATCTTTCCAATACACGCGATAAGAACTACTATTTATGCATTTATATGAACAGTTAGGATAAAACCCTGAAGTAAGTTGACAAGAGGCCGAGCTATCACACTCTCGTGGCTGCTCTGGTTTGAATCTCTATGCTTTGCGTCTTAATTTTTTAAGTAACAACCCTAACACAGTTTTTTTTTAAAAAAGCAACATCCAAAACAGTTGTCTTTTAATTTATTTGAAGCGCATTTACAGTATGAACGACGGCAGTGGCCTGTCAGATGCTCAGCGTAAGTTTCAATAATATTTTCCGTCAAAAAAGTAGATCACGAACTCTTAAAATTGTAAACGTACATTCCGCATTACTATAGAAATCCCCGGTATTAGGCTTGCAAACTTTTCATTTTCACCATCACTCAGTTTTTAACCTTCACACTACCTCAACGACGCGATATCAACGGCTATTAGTGATCTCTTGATTCAAAATAAGTTGGTCTTGAAACCCCATTAAACTTACATGAACGCATGTAAATGTAACAAAAATACGTTGACAGTGTTCTGTAGCTGATGAATAGTGTCATCTGTTTCGACTATGCTAACATACATTATCTTTATGTTTTTCATGCACGCTGGCGACAATAATTATATTTTGATCGTCTTAAACAACCAGATTTTAGTGGTCTCACTTTTGAGATTGCGAAAACTTAAAGGAAATACACATGGTCTGAGAATAAGGATCTTGAAATGAGGAAGAACCGTATT
Organism: Liolophura sinensis; assembly: GCF_032854445.1. Lineage (NCBI taxonomy): Eukaryota > Metazoa > Mollusca > Polyplacophora > Chitonida > Chitonidae > Liolophura > Liolophura sinensis. The sequence goes on along the minus strand of NC_088302.1, from coordinate 6,350,965 downwards.
GATTTTTAGCGACCTTGACCTTTTTCTTTAAGGTCATGCGGTTCATTTAAGGGAAATTTTATAAAATGCTTGTATTTTCAAAACGCTCTAGAAACTTACACCACACTCACACCTTGGCATGAGGAGGAACCCTATTATCTTAATTCGCATTGGCAGCCTACTGACTGTCTTGTTGCCCGAGGGCAGACTTGTGGAAAGGCTTAACATTCAGGTAGCATAATAGCGCTTAATGAACGAAAAGAACATCATGTCTGATGTTAATTAAGTTTGTGTGGTGCATATTAGCAAAACTATTAGATAGCATTAAAATGTGTTTTTGAGACGTCTGTCAATACCAGTATATAGTCTACCTGTACAAATCCAACTAATCCAAAAGTAAAGCCTTGTATGACATAAGATTTACAGGACTGTAAGTATCGATGGGAGTATCGGATGATTGGTGGTGGGCTAGTTTGGTTTCTTGAATCCAACAACTTTTGCCAAATATGCAATGCGATTATTGCCAAGTTTAGATCACCTTGTTCTATTGGAAATGTTTATTCGTAATGCCTATGTTAATAATGAACTTTTGGTGTCGATATTTTCGACCCTGAAAATCTAAGACACCACATGAAAATACGGAAGTTTAAAGACCTTTCAGATATGGGCCTAAAGAGATCCTTACTATTGTTTATGTCACAATTTTTATCTTATCGTCAATTTGCAGTACGGGTGGAGACACTCTCGTGAGCAAGAAATGAGCTTACCCCAGGGTAATATTTTATCATCAACCCTGTTTAACATGTGTTATCCAGAACTTATATCAAATAACAAATATCTGGCACAGAGGGTTCTTTACATGTTGATGATTTTCTTACATGCTTCCGCTCCAAAAACCTAAGTAATATCGAACGACAACTACAGATTGGTCTGAATGACATCGAGAAATGAGCATCTAATATATTCGGCAAAGATTTGACTCCATATTCCATTCAATAAAATTTAGAAGGCCGTTAGCCTATATCATAAAATATAGATTGGCCTATTCACCACAATAATACAGGTGTTCATTATGCATGCACTTTTCTATAGTATATAGTATTAAGCTATTGTGGTTTTTTAGAGTTTCAGCTGTGTCGTTTTATTGGTTTTAAACACGCCCACCTGATTTGTTTTGTTTCGAATTTCCTCATCACATCGAAGCCTTTCTCTGTCCCCTGTTTCTATAATCGACGCCAAATCAGGCAAATTACTCTAGAAGTTGTTATCCTATAGTCAGGTGTTAAGGAGGATGGGCGACGACGACCGATAGCTTATCTCCTTACATTTGGTGACCGAATCGCGGCATATGCCTCTTTGTGAGGCACTGTAAGGATGAAGCCAATGGTGACACGATCGGGTCCTTTTTGCTACCTAAGGTGAGATCTAAGATGAGATATCGAGGAAAGCACCCCCTTGGTAACACATTTACAAACACCTGGAAGGCATCCGATGCCACATGTGCCGTCAACCAGGAGGGGCGTTCCGGGTCAATAATCGCAAGGCCAATTCCCAAAACGACATTTAACACAAACCACCAAAAAATTAAGAAACTACAAAAGTACAAGTACAAAAATAGGACGGAATCACACAAAGAGAAGTGGAGATACTTCAACATTCTTAACCAGGTAGGTAGTTAATGAGATAATAGTTATTTGCAAAATCCAATGGTGCTATAGGTTGGGCGCGCCCAACACGGGTCGGGGAACATCATATTTGCACACTGCAGGTCTTTGAGTTCGAACAGTCTTTCTGGACATTTACTGCCAAGGCATATGCTTTTTCTCTACAGTAGATCGACCGTCATTTCTAGAATCAACTATGATTTTATTATTTCTTTCCATCGAAACCAGAAGACTCTGTAGCATCTTGTTCGAGCGTATATAGCCCAGCTTGCAAGTGCTAGGAGTCTGTGGTGGTCAGGCGAAAGTAGTGCTTAACATCCGTATCGCCTGTGAGGAGAGTCCAGTTTGAAAGATAAGGATTTTGTCTTGAGAGCTATTTAGGCCTTCATACTACTTAACGCATTTTGAGAGCTCTGTTTTTCTGGCACATCCAGTTTGAAACTATTTTGTGTCGCTTTTGTATTAAATATAATGTTTATATAATGTATATGCTGGATAAATCAAATAATGAATATGCTGGATAAATCAAATAATGTATATGTTGGCACCCAAGAATATGTAGTGCTAACTTAGAGCTGTATAGAGAGTAAGATGTGGCCAAGTGTTTCCAATACTGAGGGTCATGTGAATGGCATTGAAACTATTTCTGAGAGCCCCACCGGAGGTGGTCCGGTGAGCACGAGTGTTTCCATAGCATACTTGCCCGTGAGGAGAGAGTGATACGGTCCATAATTACAGTACGCTAAATGCCAAAAATGTCCTGAAGGGTGCTAAAACGTATTACCAGGGAAATTTTTCTACTGAAGCGGAATAACAACTTGACCGATAGGACTGGAGATATTTAATATGCACACAGCAAATGATAAAACCTCATCAGTGGGCTCCCTGAGCTGACCTTTGGTGTGATTTCGTCACACTAAACTGGAAATGGAGAAAGCTTTCATTTATTTCAAGTTGCAAACGGTTTTCGCTGCGCGAAATTTAGGGACAAACGTAGCTACTTGACAACTATGGTCAATGTACATCGATGTCTTGACCAGGCCTAAAGAAAGAAACGGACAACTCAACACAATGGTGACTAACCGTTTCAAAAGGACGGAAAAGTAGAGAATAAAACATACAATTGATATGAAAGAGCGTGAGAACTTATTTGCAAATCTAGTCTTTAATACCTTCGATTTTTTGTTCAAAGAGAAAAGTTTGAAAATATCTTTGCATGGTGGGTATTTGGGACCACGTCTAAGTGCATACAGTTTTTGGGTAATAATGCTCTAAATAGTAATGTAATGCATGCCCCAAAGTTTTTTTTAATGTAAATTTGTCGTTCATATGCAAAGACATGCATTTAATCTGAATTATGATAATATTTATGTGTATATGAAAACTACGCATACGATAAAAATCCAGTTTGTTACATGAAAAACAAAAGAAACTTTGTTACATGAAAGGACCAAATTTTAGTGCAAATATGTTTATTTAACATGTGTTATATTCTTATTTATAACATTATTACACAAGACAATATATGCCAAGATGTGGTCCCAAACACCTGACAGGAAACTGTCTTATGTGCATTAATCAGGTGACACCAAAGAAAGAGTCAGATTACTGGAATGTGTAATATCATCGGCTCGGTGTGTGGGGACCTTTACAACCTGGAAAAGACAATATATCATGTCATTCTTAGTTGGGCAGCCGCCTACTATAATTCATTTATAATTACTACCTATTGTCAGTTGGCTGTTTTTCTTCTTCTCATTACTACGAGGTAAACAGACTGATGATGTTTGCTAAAAACATATTATATTGAGATTCATACTGCCAGCTTCCCAGTGAAAAAGTAAATTGTACAGCCAATTTTCAAACCTATAGACGGGCTAGACGTCAATTAATCAGCCCATACCGTGTTGTCCCATCAATTCAAAACAGGCCCGACCGACTGTTTCCAAAGCTTTGAAGACAGCATTTCCAACACAATTACAACAACCAAAGGGAGCAAACAACCTCTTAAGCAAATCTAATATAGACAGCCAGTTGATACAATAACCACCACTTACAAACCACAGATGTTCTTGAAAATTCTGCCGACTTAAAGCATCAGCATCTTGACCTTTACATACTGAAGCACTATTCCTTGTTTCCCGGACCAAGAACACTGTGACATTGCTACATGCAGACAAATCGATCCGATTATTTACCCAGACGGAGATCAAATTATTGTCTTCATACTTTGTCATGGCGATGGATTTATATGATTTACTGGAAGATCCGTAGCCATGTGAAAAGACCAGATCTAGTTATTTATGGGAATGTACACAAATTTATATGCGAATATATTCTATTAAAAGAACGAGCGGCAATAAGAAACGTCATTTTTGGAGACAGACGCATTGAGGCCAAATGAGAGTTGTATGTTGAACAACCTATAAGCTAGTATTGACATGTGACATTAAAAGATACCAGATGAGGAAAATATCGGTGGGAATACGCTCCTTTTATATATATATATATATATATATATATATATATATATATATATATATATATATATATATATATATATATATGGAACTTCTTCGGTTGATAACGATGTTAGTATCACTGTTAGTAACTACATCGAAATGGTGTGTTGATAAACCCCAAAAGTTGTATATCCATAAGAAACATTGTGCTAGTGTATTTCCTCACAAACTTCTAAATGCCACTGAAAGCATTTAAAGAGCGGATTCTATCTCCACGATATCTACACCTGTTAGCAAACACACAGCATCAAATACACCCCAACTGAACCACAGAATCATTAGCAAATAATTAACATGGGATGAAGTCCTGTCTTGCTACAGAGAAAGGCTTTACAACGTACGTCATCACTGCTAATCTACAGTATCCGGATGGATTGCGTCTGCTGACACGATGAACACTTACGCCCAGATCTCTCGGTGCAAGCTGTCAGGGGTAGGCATACACCATGTCCTATCTATGTCATAACCTCGTTCAATCTACAGAAATACTAACAAATGACCAGATGAATGTGTTTACAAGAGAAAATAAATCAGGTTTTCTGTTCCTGCCGTTCATTTATCCATGACTTCAGTGGCAAATCAGATCGAGTTGACGTTGTTTTTAATCTTCACAGTGTTCCTGTCTTAGAATTATTTCTTGGTAATATTCTCGGTCCAAAAAGGAAGTGTTCAAGGAAATATACTGAGATTAAAAGATGTTCATTCCATATGAAGATAAGGTGGAACGGACGTTGTGTTACATTGTAACGAAAAAAGACGTCTTACATGAAGGCTACAGACCACGTGACACGTGACTTCATCTCCAGTCGCTTTGATCCGACAGTTTTTATGTCTAGTTAGAACGTCCGATTCATCCGTTGAAACCGTTCGTCAGTTCGTATTCATGAATTCAATCAATCAAACCACTGTTATACGATATATCAACTACCATTTGCGGTTAAAATATTGCAAACTACGTACAACGTACAAAGTACGTTTTTATCCATGCACACTGTCTTTTTTTTAGTTAATCATGCGTAATTGTATACTAACAACTAGGAAGCATACAAGAATGGCACTAATATATCTAATCAATCGTTTAGTTTGTTTTTAACTTTAATAACATACGTGTATCTGTCATTTGTCGGCTGACATCACAACACTTTTCATTCACGTCGATTACAGCTGGACGCTTTTGCGGGGTGACACTGGGCCGAGATGAAAGCTTTCCATGGACATGACATATGAGTTTTGTTAGCAGGTCTGCTCGCAGAGGTAAACGAAGTAACGTCCGGTGAGGGAATGGATGTAACAGTCCATGTGACACTTGCCTCGTGTCCATCCTTCTGATGTCAGTCACCTTGAAACCTTGCAAGCAAAACAGCCATTTTCAGAGGTGCCCTATTAAGAACGGCAGGCAAAGGACGCCTGACAACCCAAGGCCATTTGTGCAGGCAGTCTGGCAGTGGTGAAAATAACAATGGCCTCAACTATGAGACTACGAAAGCTCCCAGACATTCTTATAGTCTATCTCATATACTTTACAAACAAAGCCATATTGGCAATATTACAGCCGTATCACTCGTAGCTAGATAAATTTTTACCGGATATTAACTAAAACAATTTCTACCTGATCATCGCAATATTTATTTGATTGGTGTTTTACGCCGTACTCATGAATATTTCGCTTATAAGACGGCTGCCAGAATTATGGCGGGAGGAAAACCGTACAGAGCCGGAGGAAAACCACGAACATCTGCAGGTTGCTAGGTACCTTCCCACGTACGACCACTTACGACCGCAATCATCGTATTATGACAAATGCTAAACTATAGTATGTTAATCATTAGCCCGACTAAAGAACACGTACATGCACAGACAGACAGAACAATGTAATGAGATGAATGAGTCTTATACGTGAGCGTGGGCTATTTCTTTAAATGGTCACAATCTGGAATTTAAAACCCGTGGACCCAAATGGGCAACCTGTGTATTCATAGATTTAGGGTGATATTGGAACAATGATTTCAGTAAAGCCGTTGTCTCATGGGGCTGTGGTCCATCATTTACGGTTCCGGAAGGAAGTCGTATATAAAAATGTTGGATCCTGTCCATCATCAAGGCGTGGGGCTGAGCCTTGGTGCCTGAAATATTCATTGTCTGCCCGGCATCATTGAAAACTGATGACCGCTTCTCTCTTGTGTGTTACCGGCTTTATTTCTTATTTGTATAACTTCTTACATACCTTTGTCTTTGGGAGTTAGTGTTAAACGTTGTTTTGGAAATGGATCTGCGATTGTCGACTTGGTATATAAATCTGACATATATATACCATTCGTAGTCCGTAAAACGGACTACGAATGGTATATAAATGTCAGACTTGACGCTTATATTTTAGAACCTCGACAGTAGAGAGTTTATACATTGAGACAAATGAGCCTTCTTTATATAACCGACGTATAAAACTTAGCCTTCAATTTGCTACAAAGCTTAAAGCTCATCCAACAAACCCTGCCTACGACTGTGTTTTTAATCCATCATATGTAGATTAATTTAATGAAAGTCATAGTGAAATCCCTGTGCTCGTTCTTCGTATTCGGGACCACATTGTGGAAGTCAACACCAAGATAGAGGATATAGTTCCGGATCTTTTCCGGAGTCTCCTCCCTGGCTACTTCCCACAACCCAAATTAATACTTGACCTATGTAAACATAAAAAACTCAGATACGAACCCTCTTATAATTCAGTAAAATTTTGCTGAAATTTAAGCTAAATATCTAGATTACAAATTTTTATATACTGAGGAGTCAATACTATAGGGTTATACTCCTCGTCTTATCATATATTTCTTCTGGGAGTGCCTAGAGGGCAGTGATATGTAGTGACTCCGGAAAATCCGGTCATTCGTGAAATTTTAGCCTTACAAAGAAAACTAATTTAAAGATGTAAAGATGTATTCTGTTGGATACTGAGCAATATTGGTAAACATGGACACTCAGTCGTAGACAAGAAGGCAAAAACTGTCCTTAATAAATCCATATCAAAAGTTTAACTCATTTTACGGATTTTCGTTCTAATATTCCTAAATATATTCATCGCCGCTGGCAGGTCAAATGTGACTTGCAGGTCCATAATAAACTGCATGCTATTATTGACTGTAATACTCACGATATGTTTGGAAGAGGCCAAGTGGTTTTAACGAGGTGTCGTATCAGCCATTCTCGTCTAATTTACAGTTTTATCCTTGATGGGGCTCTGCCCCAGTGTGTTTTGGATACGGCATCGAACATATCCTGGTTGAATGTTTAGACTTTGTCCATGTTTGGCAAAGATTCTACACAGTCAACTATATATATGATCTGTTTGACAGCATTGCTGTCGCTGTTGTCATGAAGTATTTGAGGGCCATAGACCTATATCATAAAATATATATTTTAATTATAATATAATCTTTTTATCTATGTATATTAATAATAAGATTTAACTGTCTTGTTTATCTGACTGTAAACCCATCCAAACATTTTTGTTTCGTATTTTCACTACCATATTTAAAACCTGAACCACCTCGTGTTTTCAACTTGTTCTCGCCAAGGTATGGCTGAAATATTGCCGACATTGCATTAAGCCATAATCATTTATTCATTTTATATCCTAAAACACATTGTGTTTTACGCCGTACTCAAGAATATTTCACTTATACGACGGCGACCAGCATTATGGTGGGAGGAAATGCAAACCCACGATCACCCGCAGGTTGCTGTCAGACCTTCCCACGTACGAACGGGGAGGAGACAAGCAAACTAAGATCGAGAAAACGTAATTGCAATTGTTTTGGGACACATCATCAATGAGGCCATTGGGCTTTGGGGATATTTGGGGATAGCCCACCAAATATTGATTGAAGGCCTCTATTGATATGTGGCTCAATCTTCCGTTACCAATGACTTCCGTTAGTTTCCGTCTTGTTGTGCTTGCTATGTTAATGTTGATGGGGTTGTTTTAGTGTATATAGTGGTAAGGATTGACCAGGATATGTTGTGGTATAGCTGATGTCATATCTTTTGCTTGAATCGAGGACTGGTACCCTGTAAACCGCTTATTTAATGGCCGGAAGTTTCACCTATATAGTGTTTACCAAAGGAGCTGTTAATCCTGTATGCACACCCTTTTAGAATATGGATTTGTAGCAGTTGTTCGTTTGTAAATGTGCTGTCCAAGTCTGCTCTCTGTTTAAGTAATCGCTGTATTACATAGCTTTTCCTTCCAATGAATGGCAAGGCTATCATGTCCTCGGTTGGCATTGGGGTGGGGGGGGGGGGGGGGTCCAGCTGATTGATGAGAAGGAAATGTCGGATGGTTTGTTTTATCAGTGTAGGAGGGTAGTTGTCCTGGTCGGTGAATACTTCGGTCAGATGTTCGATTTCAGAGTCTAGAGCTCTCTGGATCGATGGAATGCTGGCCACTTTCTTAGCTAGGGTAGAAATGACTCCCGTTTTCACTTGGATTGGATGATTTGAGTTGTAGTGGAAGTACTGGTCGGTATGGGTTGGCTTTCGATAAACACTAGTGTCGAGTTGATTGTTGTAGCGGGACATGAGGGCGTCGAGGAAAGCGATTTTTTTCTGGTTAAATGGTAAATTTGAACCGGGAATGTAGGTTTCGCCCCGGATTTGTTTTACGAGTGATTTGTGTTTGGCGTTTAACGGTTGGGTGGTGTCTTTGTTCAGAATGAGGTGTGTGCATCCATCACTGGGGGCCTTTTCAACAAGTGTGTGCAGTTTATCTTTGTCTATGACAACCGGTTGGATAATAATTGTTACCACCTGGGGGTAGTTGTTGCACATTGGCTGTATATTGGTAATGAAGTCATCATTATTCCCCTGCAATGATGTTGGGGTAAAGTTTTTGGAGAGTAAGGATATTTATTGGGAAGTGAGGTTGTACGAGCTAAGGTTGATGACAGTTTTCTGACTCACTTGGCCGTTAACGTCAAGCTTGAATATCTGCTTGTTGAATCCTTTGATATAGAGCCGGGTTAGTCTGACTTTGTATAGACTGTACTTTGTCAAACAGGTACTTGATCTCAGTTGTTGTCGAATCTATCTTTCTCAAGTGAGATGCCTTTGATTGTCGATCATGTTCGATCCGTTCTTTCACCAGAAGGCCAGATGTTGTGGTAAGTATTTTTCGGGCTGCTGATCTGAGGTTCACTCCTTTGCGTACTAATTGTAGATCTCTACTTCTCAGGAGAAAGGTGAGGTTGTTGTACCCCTGGGTCTGCTTGTTTAATTAGTTGGTTGATCTTATTGTAAGGCACGTCTCCATGTTGACTGCGTATACGTTCTTGAAGAGGCTTATATAACCTGAAAGAGTAACATCATAAAGTTTTTATATGGAGAACAACTTCTAATTTATTTTTACCGATGTTTCCATGTACATTCTAAAATTCTGCTCCGCAGGACGTTGTCCAATTTATCTATATGCCATTCGGTCTAGATAACAGCAGTTTTTTTCTAGATTGATGTGGATGTTGGCAAAAATCTCGAAAACTTAGATAATTTCATTGATATTACGCTAGGTTGTTTGGGGCATCTAGTTAGAAAGGATAGACTGTTCTTAATGTCGGAGAAGAAAGAGATGGTGGGAAATGCTTCACGGCCAAAGAAAAAGAAGCAAGTTCGCTCATTTCTTGGATTAGATGGATTTTACCGAAATTTTATTCCAAACCTTTCTCAGATCGCTGTGCCCTTAATAGATTTCACAAAGTAGAACCAACCAAATAAAAACATGCGCACAGAAGCTCAAGAATGTACTTTCAAAACCCTTAAGGGATGCGTTGGTACAGCTCCCATTATTAAATTAACTGATTTGCCCTACAGACAAACGCCTCAAACTGTGGAATCGGTGAAGTATTGATGCAAAACAAGCAGAGTGACAACGCATGAATCGTCGTCGGGGTGAGCGTTGCTTTTGACACGTGTTGTCGAGAGAAACTGTTTTTGCGGCGGGTCAGGGATGGTGTGAGGAGGTTTCACATTTCACCACGGTACTCCTCTTGTTGTTGACGGTCACTTGAATGTTGCAGGTCCTTCAGCCCGTTCTCGTCCCTCTAATGCAGCTTCACGGCCACAGAATCACCTTTCAGCAGGACAATACTCGTCCCCATACAACTCGAGTGAGGAGAATTTATGGATGCAAGCAACGTTCATGTGGACCCTTGGCCTAATTTTGCACCAGTTATGCACGTTACAGAAGAAATGGGCGGAAGACGTGGGACAGCAACGATGCCATCCCCATTGTGTAATGTGGAAATTTCACAAGCCTTTCTTGATCGTCTAGTGGCTTCAATGAGACGGAGGTCCAGACAAACCAGAAAAAAACTATATGTATTGAATGTATTCAAAAATTTAAGAACAATAAATTCTTATCTATGCACAGTAACTTTGTTAAGTGATTATATTATGTTACATGTGGCACATTTAACAAGATGATTGTACTATTAGAACGCAAGGCCGAAAAGTCTGCAAGGTGCGCAGTTAGTTCTATGTAACCGGCCTGTTAAACTGTATAAGAAAATGATAACGTCTGAGAAGCAATGGCCTTTTGTCATTGTAAATTATCCTTATTTCGACAGCAATATACCCAAGGGCATATATTTTAATTGCGTAGTTTGACACAAAACACTCTTCAGAAGAAATCGAACTATTTCATGGGATGTATTGTTGATTTGTTGATATTAGTTAAAAAATTTGCAAGTGCGAGAAAATGTAGTAAAGCATTTTGAAGAATGAAGAATGGAGAACTCAGACATTTATTTATCATGCGTCCTTACTGTTGATATTTTGTAATGTACGTATAATTCGTGTATTCTTGCGGGTTGTATGTGTGTGTATTTCGTCTTTAATTGTTTGTACCGCATACTTCTCACGATTTGCCGATGTTAAAACCCAGTAGTTGAGAGAATAGGATCCTCGTGGTGACAGCTGTATTTTGTAATTGATAAACTGTGCTGAGTGTGGTTCCTGAGATGCAGCTAAAGAGAGTGACAAAGAGCATTAGATTTTGAATGTGAGGGCATGCCTCGATTCTCAGTACCGTCTGATCTGATGGTTTACGCCTAGCGTAAACATCTAATACGGGAAATCTAAAACGAATTATTCTTGTGATGCACTTTATAGTCGGCTAATTTCACTCTAAATCACCCAGACTTGTTTAATGTCTTTCCAAATACCTGTCAATAACTATCTACGGCTATATCCCAGGTCAATGTGTCATCCCAGTTGCCGGTATGCAAACTTGTTCGAAATTTTAATGGTGTTTTTGTCTGACATTATTCCACCGCGGGTATTTCAGATGACTGTAATATATACTGTTGTGCAACTTAATTAATATGATGTTATGTCTTTGGCCCACTTTTCAGAGCACAATAAAGTCTTTAAAGGGATTATTGGGATTGAAGAACGATTCTGATTTCCACGATGATTAGTGTGAAATTATTTGCCACTACGGTAACTAACTTAACGCGCAATCAAATCGGAGTACGTGGGAAGGTCTTACAGCAACCTGCGGATGGTCGTGGGTTTCCCCCGGGCTCTGCGCGGGTTTCCTCTCACCATAATGCTGGCCGCCGACGTGTAAGTGAAATGTTCTTGATTACGGCGTAAAACACCAATCAAACAAATGAATGAATGAATCAATCAGTCAAATCGGATAATCGACACATACCGTGATACAGTTTACAATAATTCGCTGCACGGTATTTGGATTTTAATGACGAAGGACATCTGCCCAGATGCGGTTTTAAATTACCGGTCGAACAAAGCAGGATCACTTTACACCACCACAGAAGGAAAAACAGGTTCTTCGTCTTGGTTGCATACTTGTTACTTCTGAGAGCACTACTACAAAAACATAATGCAATCAGTGTTTACAAAGCCCTTATGGGTGTCGCTCATGTGCGCCGAAGGTACAGTTTGTCTGTTAAGCATCATCTTGACCAGGCGACCTGTTTTCATCAGTAAAATTATTGTAATTCCTGGCGTATATTCCTGGTGTCTCAGGGAGCCATAATTCATTTATAATTTTTCAGATTCGATATGAATATGATTTATGTTGTCAGAAATCGCATGCACTGGAACCATCAGTTTTAAGACACAAATTGCTTAATATTTTAAACGTCAGTGGTAGAATTACTGTCTACACAGAGACATTGCTCTGGCATCAATTTTCCGTTTACATATAGCGATTCCTGTGACCACATTAATTGTAATTAACACTTACTGAGACATGTCCAAACGCAAAGTGTTAAGACCCCGTTTTGTCAGAGTGTTAAATTGTTCTAGAATGAGTGTACATTTTGCTTACGTTTCGCATAGCTGATACTATATTTAAATTATTTAACAGCGTCGCCGTGCATTATTTACGGAGTATTGGCCTATTTCATAACATATAATTCTCATACGTTGCTATATTCACTTTTCTAGATTATCCATTTTACATCCACAGTACTGGCTCATGTCGCACCCTGAGCGTCGGCGTTTAATTTAAGGGAAAGCAATGTTAAAATGTTAAAGGGTGGTAGGTCAAAAAGTACTGCATTTATTGAGCTAACGGATTGCATTTATTGAGCTAGCATGTAAAGGACAATAGCACAAGGGGCATACTCCATGGTCGATATGCATGTCAAATACCGTAAATTACCAAATTCCTGACTTTGTAAGTGAGTGAGTGCTTGGGGCTTAACGTCGTACTCAACAATTTTTCAGTCATATGACGACGAAGGAATCCTTATGGTGTATGTAATGTGCCTCCTTGCCGCAGGGCGGATTTCCACCGCTCTTTTATTTAGTGCTGCTTCACTGACGACTTACCGAAGTAAGCCTCCCCGCCCGAGACAGTATACTGATACGGGTCAACCAGTCGTTGCACTATCCCTTTCATACTGAACGCCAAGCGAAGAAGTTACAACTTCCTCTTTTAAAGTCTTAGGTGTGACTCGACCAAGGATTGATCATGGCTCTACCGCTCCCGAAGCGGACGCTCTACCAACTGTGCTGTCCGGGCCGGTTGACTTTATTGTGTAGTTAAAATTTAAACAAATTGTTAAGGGTGTGTATGAAATAGTACAGCATGTATGGAGCAGTTTTACATGCATATAAAGCATAATGGCACAAGGGTGATGTTCCATCGCTGATGCTCTGTGCGCATATTAATTACCGTAAATTGCTAAATTCACGATTTCAGTACGGATTGTGTTGTCTTAGTTTGTTTTAAAGTAACACGAAAATTAACCTATAATTTTAAGTCTTACCTGTTTCCCATCGGCAACCGTTACTGTCTCTTATTTAGAGATGTTCTTGCCACAATATGACTTTAATGATGCTGGTGGCGTTAAGCAACAAACGTTCATAAATTCATTCAGTGTTCTTATATTTTCCAAATGCACAATCATCGAAAATCATTGTTCATCAGCTAACTAATCAATGTTTTCCAATCAAATCATCATTTTCGTGGGTTCTGTTTTTTTTTAAAGCTAATCGTCCAAAAAATCGTAAATATGTATAAGTGGCAGACTTATCTATATATATATATAAGTGGCAGACCTATATATTACGGATATAGCTGGCTGGCTATGCGTTTATGATCTTTGGCCCAAAATGTGAATACGTTTTATTTATACCTGTAAAATAGTGTTCACTTGTGATGTGCGTTAAACCCAATACACATGTATTGTAATGGAACTGGTGCCAAGGCTTATGTGATGATACTCCAGTGAGTTTCACCACGTCTTAATTTTTCTTGTGATTCCCTTTTGTGAGATATTAATTCTGTTAGGGATAGTGACATCTTATGACATTTTAGAAAGAACAAAATCCTAAATATAGGATGTGTCGAAACAGACATTCGTATACCAGCGGTCAACCAAGAAGTACGTTCCAGGCCAATAATCGCAAGGCCAATTCTCAAAGCGACGTATTACACAATACATCAAAGTACTAAGTAAGTATATGAAGTACGAAAACAGGACGTAGTCGTGCAAGAGAAGCAGTCAGCAGAAGCAAGGCATGTTACAGGCGGCTGAGTGAAATCGGTATTCAGTAGTGAACCATGCTACAATATCAATTAGCGATAACAAAATATGTATCTCAGTTGCGCTGTAATCCCTTTGCATTGGTTTGATATGATTGTATGTTAAATGTGATGACAGCACAGTATTTTGAGGAATTCTAAACTGGGTGACGTCTAATAAATTGCAATTTACATCACTGCATCTTTTGTAACGATTTCTACTTGATGTCATGATGTTAGGGGCGTGTAATTTACTATTTATGCATTTACATGAACAGTTAGAATAAAACCCTGAGGATTAGATACAATCATGAAGCGGAGACGTTCTGGGGCTTAAGTGATTGTTACGCAAAAGTAACCACGATTTCCAATTAATTATTAATTCACCTGTTTTGAAAAGTAACGTGCACTTAACAATAAGCCGGATTCACATCGGATGTCTATTATACATGTAGAAAGGACAACGCTTTTGACTTTACTGATATTCGCACAATATTCACATTTTGTCTTTTGGATCAATGGACCTGTCTAAAGAGTTGAGCCGCATTTGAACAACATATATCACAGCATAGATATGCAATCCGATAGATGTGACCTCAAGAGACAAGTGGTAAGGAAACAATAAATACAGTAATAAATCCACTCTCCTCGTCTGTAATGAAACATTTCAAGCACTCACCATGCCGTTGATACTTAAAGCACCAGCATAAGCCTGGAAAAAGCGACGAGCCTTTGAATACATGTCAACAACACAAATAGAGAAAAAAAAACAATACTTAGTACAGTGGGCAATCCGGCCACTTTATAGTCCTCCCCGCTTTGAGATCAAATATTAGCTTGCGACCAGTGTTGTCAAACCTCCGGTACTCAGTAGTCCACGAATGGGAAACAACAAGGAATGACAGGGATTCCTCTTTATTGGAGACCGGGGGTCATAACAACACCTCTAAACACCTCAAGTTAGTCAAGCGGTCTACACGCAGACGCTGCACTTCATCTGAACCGCCTGGCATTATGAAGAGAAAATGACGGTTGCGTGATAAGCAATGATTTATTGAACGCGAATTCACAGGAGGTATAGCTACCAGTATTTTCATCCAAACGATCTGCTCCACCCATAAATGTATGTTGGTTATAGGCGAGGATCATCTGTGACATTGGTATCTGGTAGCCCTTATCTTGATTTTCGTCTCTTCACACAGTTGGATTGACACTAAAAAATGCAGAAGCCGCTGTTACTACAATGATTATTCCAATGACAAACGAGAACTCATAATGATACATCTGGGTGACGTTTATCAGAGTAATGCTCGTTTTTCTTCATAACCTTGGCAGCGGTGATGGGACATTGCTGTTTTAGCATGGCCTAGTCTTCCATTTCCGCGCACTCCTTCATTTAACACTTGACCCAGGGAAATAGAGATAAATAAATCGTCCAAATTAGCGAAATGGCTCACTTTTCTTTAAGAGTTTCATAACAAAAGGTTCACCCATGCCTAATCTGTTAACTGTTTATGAGTTTTAGTGGCTTGAGGAGAGATTGCCCTGGACCCGTCAATCATTAAATGAAATCATGTCCCAGACTTCCAAACCATTCCGAATTTCTTTGTTCTGGGTGAATTGCTTCCGAGAATGTTCGTTATTAGGTAACATTAATAAGTAACAGCGTTTAGTCTTTTCTTGTCGAATGTGAAAACACCATGCGAATTTTGTTGACATCAGGCCATGTTCCTGAGGGACAAAAAACATTCCTTCCAAATGAGGACCTTCTCCAATTTTCTCCATCCTGCATCCGCCCTAGCTTACTTTGTGAAACTTTTTTCACACGCCCGTGTTATGGTAAATGCAATCAAAAATAGTTGCCGAACATTTCTGACAAACCATTTGAAACATTCTAATTTTTTTACCTTTTACCACAAAAGAGTTCTCAGCGCTATAGGGACAAAATTGAAAATACGCATACCGATCTGCCGTTTCAACAATGAACCTGGTAACCTTGTCAAAAAAGGTTCAAACCTCATAGCTAAGGAAATTTTAAGTTTTATATTCTCAAGTGAAACACAATATTTTGCTTTCTCAGAGGAACTTTTCTTATTCGAAAATACATAAACGTACTTGTATCTCAGACAAGATCATTTATCTTCATACATATTCTTATCCAAGACGCGGAGAGAATATTCCACTTATTTAAGTAACGCTGCACACTTAAAAGATAATGTAATAACAAAGATTGAAAATCTAAAACCAAGGATATACACAGGAATTATAATTATAGCAAATGCTAATGGCATATCAACTTTTAGACAGCTGTAAACTGTTTTAAACATGTCATTTGGAAAGGTCAAATGGAAATTTGAAATAAATCATTTAATATGTATTCACAGAATTCAAGCTATCATTTAAATAATAAAAAAAAATGATTTAGCGTAAAAACTTGTGAACATGTGAATTACTCCTGGTAGCACATGGACAGGTGCATTACTTATGCTGTAGTAATCTGCAAAAACTTGTGAGCAATGTCTTTGCTCAGGTATACTTTTTTAAAATATAAAACAGATGCAAGAACCTGCTACATCGGCTGTGACATGATTTTTTGGTAGTGATATTATCTATAAACGTATATAACAAAAATTTATTTAGTATGATAAATGAAGTAAAACACAGATGTTTTGAGAATTTCCCCTGCGATTAAAACACATTTAAATGAAGCACATTTTGTTTCATAATTTATGAATGATTCAAATGAAGTTTCTTGTAACATGTTAAATCTTCTAAAATACGGTAAACAAAAATCGTAACTGAAACTGTTGTCTCACAAAGTAAGAAAATATTGCATAAGTAGATAGTGCGACTTCATGGCCTACAAAGAACTGTGTACCTGTACGCAATTTAAGATCACTTAACAGCCTGCTGGAAGCTGATCGCCGGATACGTTAATACAAATAGACATTCGAAAGCTAAACTTACCATTAATTACGGCAACGAGTACATCTGAGTGGTCATTGTGAACAGCTGCGCCTGCTAATTCTTCATCATTCTTAGCATAACTATCGCTTCATTAACTTTCATCATGTTTTAAGGTCACATGTCAAAGCTTCTACAAATCATGTCCCCTCTCACTGACAGCGTTCAAAACATAGGACGCACGTTTTGACTGAGATATCGAGATTTATATCTTGTGCACTGATGACGTACTGAATTTCTTATCATTTAATATATATCCGGTCCAAAAAGTTACTGTGTTTGCAGAATTTTAAAAACGTTTCAACAATAAGAGTACACAGCTAAATCCTACATTAACATTCGCTATACGCTACACGGAAAACTGCATTCACAGAATGAAGTACACGTTACACGAAGCACACGGACCACGTGACACTTCTGTCTCGGAGTGGGAATTTTACGTCTGTGCCTGTTCTGATTTGCCAGTTATGTGTGTCAAGGGATAGTCACACTTAAGCCATTGTAAACATTCACCGATTCAGTCTTAAAGGCACAACGACGCGATGCCAAGGCTGACGTTAAACGTTAACTCAACAGGAGGTAGCGAGGCAGATGTATCGTAACACAATCATCATAGTAGCGCTCGCTTTGGGGCAGAGAATTTTAAGCACGTAAAGGGTCGTCCACGCCCTGGGCGTCCATCTGTAACGATGTCTGCGCAAGATCAGTGGATTCCTTTGACACACCTCAGAAACAGACGTCAAACAGCCGTAGAATCGCCCTAATCATTCCAGACCATCTTCGCACAAACCATAAGAAACCGTCCGCGGGAGATTAGGTTGCGCGCCCGTCGTCCTGCGATATATTTGTGGTTGACAGCACAACATCGTCAAACATTTGCAAATCGTTTATGAAAATACCATTTGACTAGATAAGTAATAAGACACTTAATATGTTGTCATAAAAATTCAAGTGTTTAGGCCTACATGTTAGTTAGCGGTGTGACTTGAAAAACCATTTTTTGTCTGCTCATTAATAATAGGTCTTTCTTTGATCATGAATAGAAAAAAGTATCTATTCGAAAATGGAAGAACAATATACTTATATTTATGGAAGTTAGTTTGCTTAGGTTAGAATTTCATTAAATAATAATATAATTATTCTTTTATCGCTATTTTCCTCTTGTTTTTTTTCTATGTTTTTTTTCTCACTCTTTATTCCTCTCTTCCTTTTCTAACCAAATATTTCACATTCCTTCGCAGAATGAGAAAGTGTAATTTCGCTTAAGCACAGAACTCGTGTAGAACGTTGACATCCCCGACGTGCTCTCAACTTCTGCCAGGTTGGCACACAAAACATCCGTTCAAACATACTCAAGCTATACCCACATAATTACACATTCCTAGGTAAATGCCCTGATTCACACCTTTGGGGAAAAATACCCCTCCACAAATACCCTACGCTAGGAATGCTCCGTATTCAGTGTACAGCTGAGATCAACATACCACTAGTTCGCGAAGACATCGGCTAATCGCTTATATATGAAATACAGCGCCCAACTCATTTATAGTGTGCAACATTATATGAGTTAAACTAAACATAGATGTCAACAAACGGCAGTTGATGGCCGGGAACTGCAGTGGATGTTCATTACATGTATTAGATGTCCACTGAGTTCACTCGATGTCAACTATTAGAGAGCCAGAGGTAAGCAATGACGCAGGACTCTGTTGTCAATGCAGCTTCTGTGAGTTCAATTATTGTTCATGCTGGCTTCATCTCCGGTCGTATGTGGGACGCTCTGCCAGGTTTTATCTCACCATAATGCTGGCTCACTGTCATATAAGTGAAATATTCATGAGTACGGCGTAAAACACAAATCAAATAAATAAATGAAGTGAACTGGATGTTCATAAAATAAACTGGGTACCCGTGAACTGCAGTGATTGTCCATTAACTGCACTGGACTACCTAATCCTGACCTATATCAGTTTTCTAACGAACGTAATCTTACACATTTTAAGTTTTGAGTGACACAAAGCTCAGTCGTTGTATTACTTGGTTGTACATGTAATCGGCCACAATGTATTCATTAGCTTAAAAAATCCCATTTGATCATTTAAGCCAGTCCATTAGTAAATAAATGTAGAGGCAATAAGCTGACTCACTGTGTTGTTGAGGAGTGGTTAGTGTACTAGGGTGAAATATTCATGAGTACCCGATTTTTTTAACCGCTATTATTTTAGGATTTACATGAACTATGCGAATAAAAGCCTACATGAGGTAAATTTACAAAATGCGGTATTTCACCGGTTTCCTGTGACCACAGGCGCCATTTTGCGTTTGACCATTCTTCATTTGGGCTTCATTCCTTAATACGGAAAAAGGAAATATTTATTTGTTTGTATAGGTTACACTAACTGATATATCACCTCGCAGACTGGCCACTTTTCTCTGATCTGATTTATTACACAAAATAGCCGAGGCTTACAACATGTACAACAGAATTTGAGCAGGGTAAAACTTTTCGGCTCTCCCTAAATTCCCAAAGAGCAAACCGCCGCTTTCAACCAGTAACACCATGGATTAGTGTTTTTTTTTCCCTTTCTTGTATTTGCTGAGAATAATACTATGTTTGGTATTACTCAGGGCTGTTTCGTTGTTATAGAACTCGCAATACGGGATGCGTTTATCACTTCTACCACTTGTGATCAACAGTGAAGGTCATAAACTGACCTGCGACAATGCTATTTCATCGGAAAATGTTTACATAGCATATGCAAGAGCAACATTTTACCGGCATAATGACTGATATAGTGTAATTCCTTCTGTGACTCCTAAACTTAATGGAATCCCACAGGGTGTGGCTATTTGCTTCATATCGGTTTAAAGTAAATAAAGTTAAATATGAAGTAAGGATCATCTTAAAAATAACTACACGTAAAAGTACTTTCATTTGTTTTTTTCACATTTTTCACAATAGTGTTGAAAGGCATTCAAATATTTGAAACTTATGGTGGGCTTTAGCCATACTGACAGTATCTAAAAACTCTGATGTCACATCAACTCTGTAGCGGGGCTTATGAGCCATACTGACGGTATTTAGGAACTCTGACGTCACATCCGCTCTATGGTGGGCTTTATAAGCCATACTGACGGTATCAAGGAACTCTGACGTCACATCAGCTCTATGGTGGGGTTTGTGAGCCATACTGACGGTATCTAGAAACTGACATCACATCAGCTCTATGGTGGGGTTTATGAGCCATACTGACGGTATCTAAAAACTCTGATGTCACATCAGCTCTATGGTGGGGTTTATGAGCCATACTGACGATATCTAGAAACTCTGACGTCACATCAGCTCTATGGTGGGCTTTATGAGCCATACCGACAGTATCAAGGAACTCTGACGTCACATCAGCTCTATGGTGGGTTTTGTGAGCCATACTGACGGTATCTAGAAACTCTGACGTCACATCAGCTCTAGGGTAGGGCTTTTGAACCATACTGACGGTATCTACGAACTGATATCACATCAGCTCTATGGTGGGGTTTATGAGCCATACTGACGGTATATAGAAGCTCTGACGTTACATCAGCTTGATGGTTGGCTTTATGAGCCATGTTGACGATATCTAGAAACTCTGACATCACTCCAGTTTGATGGTGGGGTTTATGAGCCAAAATGACGGTATCTAGGAACTCTGACTTAACATCAGCTCTATGGTGGGCTTTATGAGCCATGCTGACGGTATCTAGAAACTCTGACGTCACATCAGCTTTATGGTGGGGTTTATGAGCCATACTGACAGTATCTAGGAACTGACGTCACATCAGCTCTATTGTGGAGATTATGAGCAATACTGACAGTATCTAGAAACTCTGATGTCACATCAGCTCTGTGAAGGGGTTTATGGGCCATACTGACGCCATCTAGAAACTAGGACATCACATCAGCTCTATGGTGGGGTTTATGAGCCATACTGACGGTATCTAGAAACTCTGACATCACATCAGCTCTATGGTAGGGTTTATGAGCCATACTGACGATATCCAGAAACTCTGACATCACATCAGCTTGATGATGGGGTTTATGAGACATACTGGCAGTATCTAGAAACTCGGAAGTCACATCAGCTCTATGGTGGGCTTTATGAGCCATACTGACGGTATCTAGAAACGCTGACATCACATCAGCTCTATGGTGGGCTTTCAGAGCCATACTGATGGTATCTAGAAACTCTGACGTCACATCAGGTCTATGGTGGGCTTTATGAGCCATACTGACAGTATATAGAAACTCTGACATCAGATCAGCTCTATGTTGGGCTTTATGAAGCATACTGACGGTATCTAGAAACTCTGACATCACACCAGCTCTATCGTGGGGTTTACGAGCCATGCTGACGGTATTTAGGAACTCTGACCTCACATCAGCTCTATGGTGGGCTTTATGAGCCATAATGACGGTATCAAGGAACTCTGGCGTCACATCAACTCTATGGTGGGCTTTATGAGCCATGCTGACAGTATCTAGGAACTCTGACATCAGATCAGCCCTTTGGTGGGGTTTACGAGCCATACTGACAGTATTTAGGAACTCTGATGTCACATCAACTCTGTGGCGGGGCTTATAAGCCATACTGACGGTATCTAGAAACTAGGACATCACATCAGCTCTCTGGTGGGGTTTACGAGCCATACTGACAGTATATAGAAAATCGGACGTCACATCAGCTCTATGGTGGGGTTTATGGGCCATACTGACGATATCTAGAAACTGACATCACATCAGCTCTATGGTGAGGTTTATGAGCCATACTGACGGTATCTAGAAACTCTGACGCCATATCAGCTCTATGGTGGGGTTTATGAACCTACTGATGGTATCTAGAAACTCTGACGTCACATTAGCTCTATGGTGGGCTTTATGAACCATCCTGACAGTATCTAGGAACTGATACCACATTAGCTCTATGGTGGAGTTTATGAGCCATGCTGACGGCATCTTAAAACTCTGACATCACATCAGCTCTATGGTGGGCTTTATCAGCCATACTGACGGTATGTAGGAACTCTGATGTCACATCAACTCTATGGTGGGCTTTATGAGCCAGGCTGACAGTATCTAGGAACTCTGACGTCACATCAGCTCCATGGTGGGGTTTATGAGCCATACTGACAGCATATAGAAACTCTGAGGTCACATCAACTCTGTGGCGTAGTTTATGAGCCATACTAACAGTATATAGAAAATCGGACGTCACATCAGCTCTATCGTGGGGTTTATGAGCCATACTGACAGTATCTAAAATCTCAGATGTCACATCAACTCTGTGGCGGGGCTAATGAGCCATACTGACGGTATCTAGAAACTAGGACATCACATCAGCTCTCTGGTGGGGTTTACGAGCCATACTGACAGTATATAGAAAATCGGACGTCACATCAGATCTATGGTGGGGTTTATGGGCCATACTGACGGTATCTAGAAACTCTGACATCACATCAGCTCTATGGTGAGGTTTATGAGTCATACTGACAGTATCTAGAAACTCTGACGCCATATCAGCTCTATGGTGGGGTTTTTGAACCTACTGACGGTATCTAGAAACTCTGACGTCACATTAGCTCTATGGTGGGCTTAATGAGCCATACTGACGGTTTCTAGGAACTGATACCACATCAGCTCTATGGTGGAGTTTATGAGCCATACTGACGGTATTTAGAAACTCTGACATCAGATCAGCTCTATGGTGGGCTTTATGAGCAATACTGACGGTATCTAGAAACTCTGATATCACATCAGCTCTATGGTGGGCTTTATGAGCCATACTGACAGTATATAGAAACTCTGACGCCACATGAACTCTGTGGCGCGGTTTATGAGCCATACTGACGGTATCTAGAAATTTCGACATCACATCAGCTCTCTGGCGGGGTTTACGACCCATATTGACAGTATATAGAAAATCGGACGTCACATCAGCTCTATGGTGGGGTTTATGAACCATACTGACAGTATCTAAAAACTCTTATGTCACATCAACTCTGTGGCGGGGGCTTATGAGCCATACTGACGGTATCTAGAAATTTCGACATCACATCAGCTCTCTGGCGGGGTTTATGAGCCATACTGACGGTATCTAGAAACTAGGACATCACATCAGCTCTATGGTGGGGTTTACGATCCATACTGACAGTATATAAAAACTCTGACGTCACATCAGCTCCATGCTTGGGTTTTTGAGCCATACTGGCAGTATCTAGAAACTCTGACATCACCAGCTCTATGGTGGGGTTTATGCGCCATACTGACGGTATCTAGAAATTCTGACATCAGATCAGCCCTTTGGTGGGGTTTACGAGACATACTGACAGTATTTAGGAACTCTGGCGTCACATCAGCTTTATGGTGGGCTTTATAAGCCATACTGACGGTATCTAGGAACTCTGACATCACATCAGCACTATGGTGGGCTTTATGAGCCATACTGACAGTATATAGAAACTCTGACGCCACATGAACTCTGTGGCGGGGTTTATGAGCCATACTGACGGTATCTAGAAACTAGGACATCACATCAGCTCTATGGTAGGGTTTACTAGCCATATTGACAGTATATAGAAAATCGGACGTCACATCAGCTCTATGGTGGGGTTTATGAGCCATACTGACAGTATCTAAAAACTCTGATGTCACATCAACTCTGTGGCGGGAGCTTATGAGCCATACTGACGGTATCTAGAAATTCCGACATCACATCAGCTCGCTGGTGGGGTTTACGAGCCATACTAATGGTATATAGAAAATCGGACTTCACATCAGCTCTGTGGTGGGGTTTACGAGCCATACTGACGATATCTAGAAACTCTGACATCACATTAGCTCTATGGTGGGGTTTATAAACCTACTGACGGTATTTAGAAACTCTGACGTCACATTAGCTCTATGGTGGGCTTTATGAGCCATCCTGACGGTATCTAGGAACTGATATCACATCAGCTCTATGTTGGAGTTTATGAGCCATACTGACGGTATTTAGAAACTCTGACATCAGATCAGCTCTATGGTGGGCTTTATGAGCAATACTGACGGTATCTAGAAACTCTGACATCACATCAGCTCTATGGTGGGCTTTATGAGCCATACTGACAGTATATAGAAACTCTGACGTCACATGAACTCTGTGGCTGGGTTTATGAGCCATACTGACGGTATCTAGAAACTAGGACATCACATCAGCTGTATGGTGGGGTTTACGATCCATACTGACAGTATATAAAAACTCACATCAGCTCCATGGTTGGGTTTTTGAGCCATACTGGCAGAATCTAGAAACTCTGACATCACCAGCTCTATGGTGGGGTTTATGCGCCATACTGACGGTATCTAGAAATTCTGACATCAGATCAGCCTTTTGGTGAGGTTTACGAGCAATACTGACAGTATTTAGGAACTCTGGCGTCACATCAGCTTTATGGTGGGCTTTATGAGCCATACTGACGGTATCTAGGAACTCTGACATCACATCAGCTCTATGGTGGGCTTTATGAGCCATACTGACAGTATATAGAAACTCTGACGCCACATGAACTCTGTGGCGGGGTTTATGAGCCATACTGACGGTATCTAGAAACTAGGACATCACATCAGCTCTATGGTGGGGTTTACGAGCCATACTGACAGTATCTAAAAACTCTGATGTCACATCAACTCTGTGGCGGGGGCTTATGAGCCATACTGACGGTATCTAGAAATTCCGACATCACATCAGCTCTCTGGTGGGGTTTACGAGCCATACTGATGGTATATAGAAAATCGGACGTCACATCAGCTCTATGGTGGGGTTTACGAGCCATACTGACGATATCTAGAAACTCTGACATCACATCAGCTCTATGGTGGGGTTTATAAACCTACTGACGGTATTTAGAAACTCTGACGTCACATTAGCTCTATGGTGGGCTTTATGAGCCATCCTGACGGTATCTAGGAACTGATATCACATCAGCTCTATGTTGGAGTTTATGAGCCATACTGACGGTATTTAGAAACTCTGACATCAGGTCAGCTCTATGGTGGGCTTTATGAGCAATACTGACGGTATCTAGAAACTCTGACGTCACATCAGCTCTATGGTGGGCTTTATGAGCCATACTGACAGTATATAGAAACTCTGACGTCACATGAACTCTGTGGCGGGGTTTGTGAGCCATACTGACGGTATCTAGAAACTAGGACATCACATCAGCTGTATGGTGGGGTTTACGATCCATACTGACAGTATATAAAAACTCTGACGTCACATCAGCTCCATGGTTGGGTTTTTGAGCCATACTGGCAGTATCTAGAAACTCTGACATCACCAGCTCTATGGTGGGGTTTATGCGCCATACTGACGGTATCTAGAAATTCTGACATCAGATCAGCCCTTTGGTGGGGTTTACGAGCCATACTGACAGTATTTAGGAACTCTGGCGTCACATCAGCTTTATGGTGGGCTTTATGAGCCATACTGACAGTATATAGAAACTCTGACGGCACATGAACTCTGTGGCGGGGTTTATGAGCCATACTGACAGTATCTAGAAACTAGGACATCACATCAGCTCTATGGTGGGGTTTACGAGCCATATTGACAGTATTTAGAAAATCGGACGTCACATCAGCTCTATGGTGGGGTTTATGAGCCATGCTGACAGTATCTGAAAACTCTGATGTCACATCAACTCTGTGGCGGGGGCTTATGAGCCATACTGACGGTATCTAGAAATTTCGACATCACATCAGCTCTCTGGTGGGGTTTACGAGCCATACTGATGGTATCTAGAAACTCTGACGTCACATCTGCTCTGTGGTGGGTTTATGAGCCCTTCTGACGATATCTAGAAACTCTGACATCACATTAGCTCTATGGTGAGGTTTATGAGCCATGCTGACGGTATTTAGGAACTCCGGCGTCACATCAGCTCTATGGTGGGGTTTATGAGCAATACTGACGGAATTTAGAAACTCTGACGTCACATCAGCTTTATGGTAGGTTTTATGAGCCATGCTGACGGTATCTAGAAACTTTGATATCACATCAGCTCTGTGGTGGGGTCTACGAGCCATACTGGCGGTATGTAGGAACTCTGACATCACATCAGCTCTATGGTAGGGTTGACGAACCATACTGACGGTATCTAGAAACTAAGGCCTCACATCAGTTCTATGGTGGGCTTTATGAGCCATACTGACGGTATCTAGAAAGTCTGACGTCACATTAGCTCTATGGTAGGGTTTATGAGCAATACTGACAGTATCTAGGAACTCTGACATCACATCACACTTTTTCTTGATGTTCACCAGAAAGAAAGCATGTTTGGAAACATTATTTCAGTAACCTTTCACTCATGGGTAGAAATAGTTATTCCAATATTCAGCGTTATGATCAGAGTTGGAAAAACTCTCTGACGTTTCCAATCTAACGTCTGATAGTATAGCCCATAAAGCCCACCTTAGAATTAAAATGTTTGAGCGCCTTTAAGCCTTTTTCACAAAAATCTAAAAACAATAAATAAAAATAAACTTGTGTATAGTTTTAAGTGATCTGCTTCATGACGTCTACTTCGATTTGTGGAGGTCTTTTTCTTTAATGATAGAGGAATCCAAAGCGCCAAATATGCCAATTGCCTACAAACCTCCAGTTGTAAACAATCGTTTGAATCATTGATTGATTTGGAGCAGCATCGCAAAAACGAAAAAAAATAACCCCAAACGTGCATGGGCAATACAAAGTGCTTTTGACTCTCGAAAGGAAACACCATGAATTTATTCCAGGCCCATAATCGAACCTAAAGCCTCAAGGCATCTATGCCAAGCTTCAATACCTGCTTAATTACAAGTATTAAATCTGGTATTTCTATACCGCTCACAGATCATAAAGAGGTGTCTTGGTCGGTAATGGTTACAAATACATTCCTACACTACACTAGTTTATTTATATATTTATTTGATTGGTGTTTTACGCCAATCTCAAGATTATTTCCCTTATACGACGGTGGCCAGCACCGTTGTGGGAGGAAACCGGGTAGAACCACGTGTGGCCAACGTGAACTGGACTTGAGCTCACAGACACCGCATTGGTGGCACCCACATCCCATAAGGAAACAAAAAAAAATGTAGTAGGGATATGACATAGGGAAAATTCTATCAAAGCGTTTAGTAATAAATACCAGTGAAAGTGTTTTTATACGTTGGAGATGTATGAAACTTTTCATAAAATGTTAAGGCAGGAACATTGGCAGGCTCAGTTTTCAAGGAAAAATATCGGATGTAAATTGAAGTCATCAAAGAGTTTAGATAATCTGAAAACGCCAGTCTCGTTATAACCGACTATGTCTTCCAGCAATCTACGGGTGGTCGTGAGTTTCCGCTCACCATAATGCTGTACCCCGCCGTATAAGTGAAATATTCTTCATATTCACCAATCAAATAAAAAAATACGTCAATATTCCAAAAAAAAAATACTTTCCACTTTCCACAGTGTGGGTCTAGAGGTTAAAGCATACATTCCAACCGCCAACAGCAAGGAAGTTCTCGGATCAACAAAACGAAAACAACGTTCAAACAATAAATCGACATGTAAAGTATGTAAAGTAATAATTTAAGAAGCAAAGGCACAAGTACTTCCATAATAAAATGTACAAATTGTATGTTTCATCAACCTATATACTAGCATGGTACACGATTTAAATGCTCATTTCACTCAGTCGCCTAGAACATACTTTGCGCTTTCCCAACATCATCGAAAAGGGATGTCGGCTTCCCTTTGCATGATTCCGTCCTCATTTCGTACTTAATACACTTTACTTCTTTGGTGGTTTGTGATGAATGTCGTTTTGGGAAGTGGCTTTGCGATTATTGATTTGGAACAATAAGGTTGACGACTTGTATACGAGCTTCTATTTCGAAACATACTGTAAATGCCTTTTTATTCGCGTGGCACTAACATTCGCGGATTTCGAGGCAAACACATTTCCGAGAAAATAAGTGCCATCGAATATAAAACCCATGTAAGTAATTTATTAATGTAGCATGCACTACAGTTATAAATTCGTTAGCAAACACTACAGTTCTAATACTTTTTCAAACACGTTAATTAGAAATACCAAATTAGAATGTATTCCGGCTTTCACAAATCAAGCTTACTTGATCGTCAGTTAATCTTGCTTTCTTTTAAGGAGACTTAGCTCTGTCAAAGTTTCGCCACATTGCGACGTTGTTGTTTTTGATTTATTGCCGCCGTTAGAGACATACAAATCGAAAATTTGTACTGTGCGTGTGAACGTGATACGATATACATACGTGCGGGGGTTTCTGCACTTCAAAATTCCTTTCCATAATGGTGATTTCTGAGAAGTTCACCCAAATCCTTCACAGTTCATTTAAAGTTTCACTCACACTGCTGATGCATGAGAATTAAACAGTGGGATTTATTTATATCACATTTAATCCTTCGTCGAATATTTGCTCACACAGCAGGTAGGGCCTTTGTCTTTTAAAGATTAACACTCTTCAAAAGACTACAAGCTTAGGAGGATTAACTTCGTTTGTCTGATCAAGGTACTGTATTATATGGAATTTTTGTCATATCATACAAACAAGGTACAAACAAGGTAAACGGTACGAACAAGCATGATAACATTGTTATTTGAATGCTTGAGTTGTTTTATTCCTTGACGTTTCACTATTGAAGTTTGATTTTCGTTTATCAGTTTTCCAAAAATTCTGTTAAGATCCGCGAAAGTTGATTCCCGCGAATGTGTGTTCTTACCAAGTCCGCGACAGTTTATGCCCGCGAGTAAAAAGGCATTTACAGTAGTTGGCTTTAATTCTTACACTCTTTGCCTTTCTCGACATTTCCAGGTGATTACTGAGGTGTCTAATTGAACATTTTCGAGAAACATGCAAGTTTATTCTTGATTGGAGTATTACCCCTGGTGGGTTTTATGCCCGATATGGTATACGGCATAAGACATATCTTGTTCGCTACTGTGTAGGCTTTTCCGCTTTTCGACTGAGCTGGGCCGCCTCAAATCGACGTCTGACCAATATGGCCACTCCTCTAACAATACAGCCACTCCTATAACAATACAGCCACTCCTATAACAATACGGCTACTCCTATAACAATGCCGAGGAAAATAAAGTGTACACAATAGACTGGCATGCTTAAAAATATCATCCGCACAATGATTAGTTTTCTAGCAAAACATTGATAATGCTCTTCTTTCCCCGGTCGCTATAACTGAAAGGAAAGCCTGTCATATATACTGATGAAAATGTAGGTGATATTTCATATTCATTTTGAAAAACCCTCGCGTTGAGCCATAGGGCTGTGTTGTATATCCTGTCTTATTTACATGGAGAGCAACTTCGTGGCATTGTGGTTAGCGTGCTAGCGCGGCATACTGATAAGTCTGTTATCAATGTGGGCCCAACTCATGTTGGCTTCCTTTCCGGTGATACGGGGGGAGAGTGGGGGGGGGGGGGGGGTGCTCTGCAGCACCCTGCGGCCGTTGGTATCCGTATGTCTGTGCCAGGTTTCTTCCCACAATATTCCCGTCATATACGTGAAATATTCTTGAGTGCGGCGTATACAAATACATAAACAAATTCTCACAGATCAAATAAATAAATATTCACAAAGATAATTACATTGTCTACGCGTTAACATGTAATTAGCTTTATCTAAATTGGACACTAATGTACAGTGTATTCGGATTTCTTGAGTAACCCAGAATATTCTAGCAGGAATAACTGCATTAAATTGATGTTGTGACAGGATATGAATTGTTGTGTGACATGTAACAGTAGTAGTTGGGGGCTTGTCTGTATTCCTGAATAATTAGCTCTCCTTGTGCGGGATCTTTGTTGTATAAGCTCCACTCGGTTTAGACAGGAGTCTGATGGGCATGGCCCGAAGCCAGAGGGCGGACTTGACATACTGGAGTCCCGACGCACCTAAGCGTGCTCTACACTCGCGCCGCAGTCAGCAAGTAGCCGTGTTCGTAATGTGGCGCTATTTCTGGCTTACCGTGCTTTACCTGCAGCGGTCTTTTGCCAGTGATGCCAGGAGTTCCGAGGACGTTGGAGGATTAACCAGGTAAGTGGCTTTATACACCAATATTTTTGGTGTTTCCGGTGGTGATCGCGGCGGTACAGTGACAGCGCATCACCGTTAAATATACGACAACGATTGTTTCAAGCCATTTACCGTTATTCTAACGTGACAGCTTTCCAATTGTCATGCACATACCCTGGTGTTTTTACAAAGCGACATGTGTCTGTGCAGTTTATACTGTGATGATAAGGCGCCAGTTTTGCCTCTTTGGTGCCGATTTGCATGATAATTCTATCAGTATTTACCCAGAGAAAACGATGGTTTTCACACATTCCTTCACACACCAGTGACGACAATTGTCCAGACATTGTTTTTGATGATTATCGTGTCCTCTCGATATAGTGGTACTCCAAAACATCTGTGACTCACGGGTTTGTTTTAGTATCCCACTCTGCCCTGTCTGACAATTGTGGCGATATCTGAGGTACAGCTTAACTCTGACGGTTTTTGAAGCGAGCATTACTGTTCTTAATATTATTTCAGTTAAAGTTTGTATTTTTACAATGCATTACAACAGCCTGGCTGAAAAAGCTGGCTTGAAATGGAATATCACAAGAGCAATATATGACATTTATGATTTTCCAAGGGGCGTTCTTTTCAGTAAACAGGGATTGATGAAGGGCACAATAGAATTTGCCAGCTGCTTGTAAAAATAAAGCATTTGTTCAAAAGATTGTTTACATTGACTAAAATCCGATGCGATAAGCTCAAATGAGTTTCAACTTCAACATTTTATCCTCAATTCCGATGTCCCAATGCGTACTATATTCCAGTAAATATTTTTTTTTATAGATTCATAAAAATTAAATGTCCGCAGAAAAAGGCTGGTATGAAAGATAAAACATCACTTCAATTAACTAAATATGTCACTCGGACGTTGTTCACGGTTTTCACCCCAGAGGCGTGACATTAACAGCGTGGGAATATTAAAAAACATAATCTGTTTTTATGCCTATTATTATTATTATTTTATTAAAACTTTACTTATCTTTAAGGCATGGAGAAAATCTCTAAACTATACGTTATGTGCCGCTAACTAATCAATAAAACTGGCTTTGTGGAGTTCTCCTAGGAATAGAATGCGACCGTAGCCCTCAGTCTGGTCAAACGAGACGATTTGTAGAGCATCTGTGGCAAGCTAATTTGTTCGATCAATTGGCTGGTCTTCCCAGGTGAGAAACGTTACAGAGAAAAATTGCAAGCAAAATAAACATTTCACATTCCTTCTTCTTGTATTTTACAATTTTAATCTTTGAGTAATACTCATGCCTCAGTCAATTAGATCGACTTTCGTTGTATCGTTGATTTATTGAACATTGCTTCCCCCACATTTCCCTGGTTAGGCGTCTTAATGGATACCTGCAGATAACTCTCGACTCATGATGACAGCTATCGCAGCTGGAGAACATTAGCGACGAACGGCGGTTGACATTAACCGGGCGTCACACTAAGTAAGCCTCATTATTAAGGTGTTGTCAAAAAATCTAAGGACACTTAACCTGAACTTTATCCGTTTTCCTACAGGGCTGCCCTGTCAGACACATTCAACAAGTCAAAAGAAGAAAATAAGACCAGACGATGCTTTCGTCAAGATGTTGAGAACGCAACATACATTAATACATTAAGATATACATAAGATTGGCAAAGTTAATGCCTAGTCTTTTAAGTGGCTCACTTGTGCGTATGACCTTAAACCAAATGTGAGTATTCATATATTATTCAAAATGCGAAAAGACAAACAACGATAAAACATTAACATTTTATAAACAGCTAGAGACATTTGCATAATAAAGCATGTAACGGAACAATAACTGATGTTGACGTTGATGTCTAAATATGTGATGCTAACATTACAATATTTTGGTAAGTTCGACAATTGTAATTTTCAGTAAACGACATCTAATCCCGAGCGCATATCATTATGAAGTGTAGCAATACGCACTTCCTTTTCAGTCTATTTACCATGTGTGCATGCCTGGTACTTCCCAATCATTATGTCATTCCTGCTGAGATGTATCATTAAATAGGTCAGAGATCGTACTGATATAACAGCATAAGCCATCCGGCCCACAGCAATCAATTCCATCGTTTGTATACAGCATTCAATCAAATGCAACTCCTCTCCGAGCAAAGTCACTCATGTCTCATAGATGAAAGTATTTATGACCTTTTTAAGCATTATGAGTAGTTTCAAAATCTCCATCATTTCAACCTACCATTGACGATGCCAAGAGATAGTTAACTTTAACTTTAATGACCAGAAGGAAAATTACTTTCATGGAAGTCATTGTGTTATTTTTAAACTCTTGAGGCATTTATCACGGAATGTAATACTGCCTTAGCTTTCAGGCTGATCAAACGAGCTGATCTGTTTGCCATAGAAACAGCCCTTTAAGGAGTACTAAATTGTACCAGTTTTGACCAATTTTCTGTTCATTCTAGCCCACGGTGTCAATGTCTGCATTTAAAGGTCACATATAAAAACTGAATGGAGAGGTATACAAACACAAGCCATGCAGAGCAAGCTGTTGTCGTCTTGCTGTCTAGTTCTTACTGGATGGTGGGATATGCGATAATTCATCGGAAAGGTCACAGAGAAACAAATGTCGTAGTGTCTTGTTTCAAGCAGGAGTTCGTCTTGTGATTTACTTCGTTTTCTCTTTACGTACCATGTTTATGTGAGCATAATCATTACGTATGACAAGGGTGCTACATGTAATATCTGCACCATAAAGAATCAAAGAAGTTGTTAACCTTTGAACACATACATGGACACCTATGGTTGCAAAATATCCTTTTATTTCTTTTTTTCTTTATTTTGGTTTATCTTTTTGAACAGAGCTAATGGGTAAATTGACTAGATCTATTTTGTCTTTTTATTATTGTTGGTCTTCTTGCGGATTTCCTGGATATTCATCCTGATGGTTACTAGTGGATGGAGTTTCGAAATATGATTACAGCGATTGCCGCTGTGGAACGATAACTCTCGACGTCAATCGCACGTCAGACAACCACGCCTAGCATGCCTGTTTTAACGAGAAAAGGCCAAAGGAAACCTACACTATATCGGTTCAGGGTTTAAATCAAAGGTGCTTGGGAGAAGTCTTGCTGATACGCCTATGAAATCCATTCGATAGATTCAATTAGGGCTCTTTTGCCATTGTTAGCGCTATATTTGCAGAAATACAACTCTTGACTACACCAACTTGTGTCTTATTGGAAAGTACATGTATTAATGACCCCTCACGTCGTCTGCATTTTGTCGTCTTATTCGCAACATGAAATCACACTACAGGCCACATATGATGGCTTCGACGCTCCATTTAAATGAGCACAAGCCCATTTCTGTTCCGGTTAAACTTTTTTTGAATAAACTTGTGATGGATGACTTCAGCCGATGTTTCACGTCGAAATTTCTTGCTGTCTCCACGTTTGTTTTTCTCGCGTTTCGTTACTTTACGCCAGAGCTACAGTGAACCAACCGTTGATTAGCTGAACCCACCTTCCAATCGCGTACAAAAAAAACTCACTTGAATTCGGAGGCCGTTTCGGTTTAGTCTGATGTATTTATGCCGTCAAGACAATTGACATGACTTGTTTTTTCTTGAAACGCCATAGAACGGAAGATTAATGTTTGACTGCATTTTAAAGAGTTTACAAATTTCTCAGAGGTTAACCCTTATTTATGTGAAAAATTGGTAGCAGGCGGGGTATTTTAAAAACATTACGGGTAACATATTATTTTGATTGTTTTCTTTACTTGGTTTTTTCTTTTGGAAAAAGAGACACAAATTCAATTTGCAACCTATGCTACCGGGACTGTCTGACAAACTGTTCAGTAAATTAACCAAAAGTTTTGTCATTTTATTTCTTTAGTTATATATTTGATTGATATTTTACGCCATACTTGAGAATAGTTCACTCATATAACGATGGCCAGCACTATGGTGGGTGGAATCCAGTCCAAGCCCTGAAGAAACTCATGACCATCCCTAGGTTGGGGACGGTTATTTCTACGTGTTGTATTTTGAGCTGCTTGCATGCGATTACTTCTCCGTTATGGCTTGTTTTGCAGGCATGCTGGACATGTTACGTTCCTTTTTCTGACAGTAGCGTGATCTCCTCATGGGAGCCTATGGTAAGAGCAAATTGTACATTTTGGCAGTGGTAGAGCGTCCGCTTGGGGAGCGGTAGATCCAGGATCAATCGTGGGTCGAGTCACACCTAAGACCTTAAAGCACTTGGCGTTCAGCCTCAGTGAAGCAGCACTAGATAAAAGATCTGTGGAAATCCGTCCTGCAACAAGGTGGCACATTATATGCACGTTAAGGACTCCTTCTTCGTCGTATGACTGAAAAATTGTTAAGTACAACTCACTGTATTTTGAAAGAGCTACTCTCTTTCAAATAAAGTATCATTCATTCATTAAAAATAGCCCATGAGATGCTGCCTTTCCAAAAGTGAATGCAGGAAAGTGCCTGCCTATAATGTGTGACGATGATTATCATATGATATTAAAAGGCTACTCAAATACATCGTCATATATGGTGTGTAGAGAACATTCGTGTATATTTAAATACATCATTGTAGCCTGAAAAGTTTTTCTTTTTTATTTTCTTAGTTTTACTTTTGTTCATAGTGATTTTTGATGTTTTCATACTCATATCAAAAGCTATAACTACTGCCATGTTACTGTTATGTTATCGCCATCGCATGGTAAAATGCTGTTAGTGTGGCGCTAAACCCTAATCAGTCATTTATTCAAATAAAAAAAAATCACTGATCGATTTGCAATCAACTTAGCAGGAACAGAATAAGCCCTGTCATAGCAGCATCAATGTTTATGAGATATATTCTCATGCAATAATGACTTCTTTCCATATGTTGATGGAAACCACCTGCCTTTTGTTTCCTTAAGGCATGTGCCTCAAGAAAAATCTGAAATTTGTTAATGGAATTTATTCGTTTCACCTGCGAGATTCAGTTCTAGATTTATTTTGGCTTACTGAGGAGAGACGGGCGTATACGTAAGAAATCGCGTGTAAATTGTCTGGAAATGGACCAAACTAATGAAAGAGGATGATGTAGTGGTTCCGCATATAGGTCGTCAAGTGTATGTGTATCTGATTATTTTTGATAATGCGGTTCTGGATGTTTACTGCAATGACAGTGGGTTACGTGAGCAGATATTTCTACGTTATTTCGAATAGGCGTGCAAAGCAAACAGCAGAAAAAAATAATACATACACATAATTCTTTACTTTATCTCTTCCTTTGAAAGGGAGATATATGAGGCTACGTGGATATTACAACAAAATGAAAACCTCAAACTGCTGTAACAGCCTGTGCAAAAGTAACAACTTGCACATATGTAAAACTCCTGATGATTTACGAGTGACCAAAGTGTTACATGATTGAGATTGGAAACCTCTGCATATTAAGATAAGATATGATGCTCGCCTTGAAAATCTCTTGATCTGACGAGACAACATATATCAGTAAATAGTAGTTAAAGGCGGATATTAAAAGCCTTGTTCATTCTATGATGAATAACTACAAATCTGTCGCGTGGATGTGCCGTGTGACTGGATACCTTTATCTTCATGAATAATTGCAATCTTCACGTTAAAGAATACTTGGAATAAATCTCTTGGCACCGCAACCTATAACTTAACCCACAAATATTGGCGCAAGATTTCACATCTGCTACATATATCTAAGCAATTTAGAACACTTGTCAGAGAATTAATCTGATTGTAGTTACCATAGAACTGTTTTACTGGGTACTTCACAGGGAGTGACCTGCAAAATTACTTCATTACTGGAATGCGTTTTAGCCACTGACAGGGACAGCGGGTTTTTTTCCATTTTAATGGAACTACTGTCGCCAAAGCACAACGGGGAATTTAGGAATTTTTACACACTCAAACATTCGGTACTGATGGTTTAAAGTTTGTCCACAGTGCACCAGTGTTCTCGCAATATTGGTAGTTTACCTTATGAACATTCAGAAGCTGTTGGGCCTTAAGTGGTCATGTGGTTAGCGTGCTGGTGCTAAACAGTAACCCAGAAACCTCTCTGCAACTGTCATGCTGTCACTGTCGAGTGCAAGTCTATCTCATGCTAACCTCTTCTTCGGTCGTACGTGACAAGGTTATTTTCTCCAGGGTTCCTTGCATAATGCTGGCCGCCGTCACATAAGTGAAATATTCTTGAGTACGGCGTAAAACACCAATCAAATAAATAAATAAATAAATAAATGTTGTAGCTGTAGCTCAACATAAGCCTTACACGGTCATGCTTACACACACGTCTTACAGTAAATGAATGTATGGAAATGTAGCACATGATTAATAAATTGTTTCAGGTTAAGACGTAAGAACGTCTGTGATTCTTGAATACTCGGTTGTATAACTTGACATACCCTGAAACACTAGACATTTAATATTATACGTTTGATGCTCCAAACGGGAAAACACTATTTTTAGCATGTCATAATTAACACACGCTTTGCTCTCGTGCATCGACTTTGTTTCGTATCCACATGCACAATTTCATGTTTCCCAAGCGTTGACATGTTATTACAACATTTTCATATCTATATCTTTGTCAAAATCAGCCCAACATTCCTCGGCTTTAAACTTCCAAGAGTCGTACTAGAGCACGTAGATGGTGAGAACTATCTTTCTTTGAACACCTGGAATTTTGTATCAGCAAAGGAAATGTATACGCTATAGCTTTTCGCCCACTGTAAACCTTGAAGCGATTTTTGTTTTGCAGGCAGGAGCTCGTGTGACTACTGAATCTTCTTGCCAACTGCAAAACTTTGGAGTCGTTTCGGGCATTAATAGCAACAGGGTGTAACCGATATAGAGTTTGCTCACGTACTAGTATTATTAATATTGTGAGTACAGTTCTCTTGTCAGAAATATTGATGGGCTATGCAGACTATGTATCACTCATACTTGTGTCTACGTTCGCATAACGCAAGGCTTGGGACTGTGCATTCGTCGTTTTAAACAAGATCGCCATGTTGGATATATATTAGTTGCAAATAAGGCGCACCTAAGATAATGTTTTGATGAACGATAACACAAGATCTAATATGGTAAACGATTTGGTACGAATCGTGGTACAGGTCCTTCCATCATCATTTAAAATTGTTGACTACTTTTCTTTGCGTGAATCCTTTATTGTTTCTTGCTTAGAGTAAAAGGTGTTGACAGTTACTAACAGTACCCAACATGTACAGCCCATTTCTCTTAATCTATTGGAGTATTTGTTTATTTGAATTGTGTTTTACATGTATGGCGTGGATAATGTGCTTAGGAGGAGCAAGCTGGACAGAATCCATTCACCTGTTGACTTAAAAACGCAAGTAATCCTTGGGAAGGTTGAGTTTAGTGTGTACTACTTTCAGTGGCCACGTAATAGATACGGTGATTGGCATATGTTTCGTCAGCTCTATCCTTGACCCGATTCTCATCGCTTGACTTCTCTCGATTATCAAAGAAATCGACTCAGTGACGTTGTCTTCTTAAGGAATATCAGACTTAGTGGCATGGGCTTTATTAAATGATTCACTTTGCCAACACCGATCCAGTGTACCGAAAAGTAACATCCAAGAGTAAAAAAAGTAACTACCCAACCTAGCGTGCACTGACATAAGATGCAAAAATATCTGTCAGTCTAAAATCAATTTAAGTTAAGATGAAACACTTACGCTTATTGCTTTTATATTCTTTATTTTCAGTTGTGTAGGTTATTTGACGCTTTTTGTCTGTGTAACCGCTCACGCCCGGCATTTGGGAGAGGATTACTCACCAAGGCATAATTAACTACGCGAACTTACATTATGTAAAGCGTAGTTAAATACAGACAAGGCCAGACAACCGCTTAGCGATATGTCTCGCAAGTAATGAGTTTCTGTGAGCACAACGAAAACCCTATTTCAGTTGTTTATCACATTTGTGTTCAGTGTGCATTGCGGCAAGAAAGCATTTTCTCCAGGTACCTTTCAAATTTCTGACAACGCCTCAGGTGAACAAACGGGAGCTGGACTCGAACCTCCGATGGCATCGATGAGAATGAAGCTGTTATTGGGCCTACGTTATATCAATTTAAAGCAAAACATAAAAATACCTCACGTACTGTATGCATTATTAATTAAATAGCTACTATATATACAAATAATCCATTATGTAAAAATGTGATTGTATTCAAACTACAGGACTCTATCCATTCTTGACAGCCATATTATAAATGATTTAACACTTTCTCTATGTTACACTCCCCCAGTTTCAAAACGTCCTGGTTCCAGTTCAGACCCGAAGCCTGTAACAAATGGAACCGCGTGTCTTTTAACTCTACTGCGCCATGTTGGGATGTGGCCATTTCTCGCAGACACTGTACTATTTCCTTAATTGGAGGTGTCGGCCGTCTTGGTAGGCGTATAAGTCAAGGAGTCCCCAAGTGCGCCATAAACTATCAGTACAAAACAATCGGCTGTTTCCTGTACAGAATGTTTAGGACTGAGGTATGAGATTTCTAGCCTATCCCGTAACCTGTGGCTGATCCCATGATTTTCTATCGCTTAAAGGTTTCAATTAGCCGCTTTGTAATGTATTAGTCAGAGGTTGCGAACATTCCGCATAGTTCCTGCGGAATAATAATTATTGATGGTGTAAAATATTTGTCTTTTTGATTTGGGCTGAATAGTGATGACGTCATTCATATTTTGTTCTCGGGCAATATTGACGGTTTGTCTAAAATGTAATCGATGACTGCTTTCTCACCCAGGCTCGAGTTTATTTCACGTAATAAACAGGGTGCTATTTAAATACTGGGAAACAAACATGTGCATATAGATGTCCTTTTTCGAACTACTACAAGAAATTTTAAGCAGTTTAACACACGCAAACACTGCATTTCTCTACAATGTTGTCTCTTAATCGTTGCATAATGGTCTACTCAAAATTAATGACTTTCATAAGTCCATAAGAACATCGTGTACACCGGTTTCACAATGAAAGAATATATACAAAAATATACAGCTAATGATAAATGAAATGTTTGCGCCCAAAATCGTCTAAAGAGTTCCTGTGACCCTTCAGATGAAAAATACAAACATCTGTTTTTGTAGAATTGTATAGGTGTTGTTCCAGGTCATGGCGCCAGTAGGAATGAATGATTATGGCTTAACGCCACATTGGCAATTCTTCCGGCATATAGTAGCGAGAATAAGTTCACAACAGGAGTCCGTGATTGGTTTTCGATAAAATGAGAACATCAAAAATAAAACCAAAATAGACAAACATATTTATAACCAGTGAACAAGAACCAAACCTGAGTTAAAAGTAGGAGAACACAACATTTTAATCATGTATAATCCGTAAAATCGTGTATATGTAACATAAATTTATCTGTATGTATAATAGGAGAACTACGTTATATGCATAGGCTTTATACAGCTGATAAAAAGATTATTGGCAGTGCTGTTAAATAATTCCAATACAGAGTCGACTGTGTAGTCTTTTTTGAATTTGAGCGAAGTCGACCAGGATATGTTTGATACCTTATAGGCCAGATATTTTTGTCACATTGTAACAAGGAGCGGGAGTGACCTGTGTGGATCTTCGCCAACTACAAAACGTTTCGGGTTGCAAGAGTAGTAGGGTGTAAACAGTGTAACTTGTAGTTAAGAACAAGTATTTTGTATCGATTTTAGTCATCAGATCACAGCTAGATTGTTTAATGCACTGAGCTGCTTTATCCGATGTAAATATACGGGGTGTCCCAGAAGTCGCGCACCATCCAGGTTGAGGTTGAATGCTTGAGCTACAAAGCGGTGTGTTGCCCCTTCTGTTCCAAACATAAAAACCAATTCAACTGTTTCTTGATCTGTTAGTTTATTAGCCATAATTAACTCTGAAAGAGAAAAAAAAATTAAAATCAGTATTAAATCTGAAACACAGAAAAAAATGAAAATCAGGATGGTGCGCGACTTCTGGGACACCCTGTACAGTTTCTCTTGAATTAGGTATCAACGCTACACAGTGCTCCAGTAAAAATGT
The DNA here is from genome assembly GCF_032854445.1 of Liolophura sinensis. Lineage (NCBI taxonomy): Eukaryota > Metazoa > Mollusca > Polyplacophora > Chitonida > Chitonidae > Liolophura > Liolophura sinensis. The sequence goes on along the minus strand of NC_088302.1, from coordinate 6,310,562 downwards.
ACCTAATGTCAGGTTTGGCAATATATGTCTATGGATGTCACTGGACTTCTGAGATTCTGACTGAAGCTAGTAAATAGCTGTGAGAGTTACTAGCATTATCCAGCGTTCAGAGTCCAGCCCTTGTATTCGACTGAAGTATTCTGGAGGTCGAATTCAACCTACAACATCTGTCATTGATAGTTAAACTGAATGTAAAATAACTTTTACGACTTAAACTTGAGCCAGGAGATATTTTTTCCTGTTTTCAAGAAATTCTGACTGACAATATTCTGCACAGTTATTAAGCATATTTGTACAGGGTCTCAAAATCAGATCATCGTGCTTCTCCCAAAAACAGAAACTGATCGGATTCTTCTCGTCTGAGTTCGACTCGATTATTGCAGAAATCAACGTCCTGAGAGAAATTCTAGAGGTTGCGGATTGAGGACTTGGAAACATGGTGTTTATTATATTCGAGTCTCATTCGATGATGAACAAATAAACAGATGTGAAATATCTAAAGGCATACGTACGACTCAAACTATATTGTATCAAAACAATATGCAAAAACGTTCTGCACTTCATTGGGGCAAGTATTACTCACCGATACAGTCTTGTTCTTAAGGAATGGTGTTGGAGGGCATGTGGTTTGCTATTATGTAAGCATTTACACTGACAGTTAGAAAACAGCACTAACTGATATAAATTGGTTTTAGACTCTCCATGCTGTACCTCCTTAATTATGTTCAAACCTAACCACACAAACATACATAATGTAGAGTAGTTACACACAGACAAGGTCAGACAACCGCTTAACGATGTGTTTCGGAAGTTTTATGTGAGTGCAAACATATGGATACGCTTAAATGACAAACAGTTAATGAATTACCGTTGGCACAAGTCAAAGTTTGCATTGACGTTGTTTGTTGGTTTTTTTTTATTATTATTAGTGTTTGGAAGGAAGAATTGCAAGGAAGAATTTTTTCACCCACTAAAACTTCAGGACTTGAAACCTCAGCAAGAGCTGGCGAGAAGGACGCTCCAACTGAATGAACAAACATCCACCCCTTAGCATGCTTAAATCAAAACCTGAACACCAGTAGGGGGGCCTCCATGGCTAAGAAGATTACAATGCCAGCGCGGGGCATTGACCCAGAAGCCTGTCCCCAATGCGGTCGCTGGGAATTTAAGTCCAGGTTATCCTGGATTCCTCTCCAGCCGTACGTGGCAAGTTTTGTCAGCGACCTGCGGATAGTGGGATAGTTTGCACTACAAGCCCTTAAGCAATGGAGGGGCGTGTACAAACTGTACTGTACCCTGAACATCACGTTGGACAGGTACATGCTGGGATGAGTCCATTTCTGCCAGCCTAAACAGCTTCGTGGTAGGCGTATAAGTCAATGATCGTCGAGGGTGCCGAAGACTACCAACCAGACCAGTTGAAACCAACTGGTCGTTCTCTTTTCTGAATGTTTGGTCTGAAAATGCTTGATTATCTCACGTGGTTTGTAAAATTTCTGACTCGGCTGGTAAACCATCGACAGTGGCTGTTCCCGTTATTTTCCAACACTTGAAATGTGATAGTATGTATCTGCTGAATGACGTATTTAGGGGTCTACACTAGTATCCTAACTGGACGCCTCTTGAAATCGTTCGGATTACTATTATTATGATTAGGGGTTCAAGCTTCAAACTTGAATCCCTATTGTATTTGTTTATTATTATTCTCGGCAATTTTGTGATACATTTTATGAGTAAACGACAAATGGTACATATCTTAAATTTCAGTATGTTTTAAGAATGTTGTGCTGTTTGTGTTTTGGACACATTTGGTTTCGTGACTTGGAGGAAATTTTGGATTGTTTGCCAAACTTAAAAAAATCTCTAGAACGGCTCATGCAAATGAACTGAAATTTTAACTGCAGTTGCACGATGCCTAGGTACATTCAGGGAGTGATTGCATACTTTCTCCGTTGAAAATGGTACAAGCTCGCCTTTGGGTGAAAATGTCTTGTGACCAGTAAATCCATTTTCACGCTTTCGAATAATGTCCAAAGGTAGATTTACCACATTTGGCACATATCTCGTTTACATTGCAATTGTGACTGGCTGACCCTGTGCCATTGCAGGGCAATCGCCACTCCCCCCCCCCCCCCCCCCCCCAAATCTTGTCTTTTTGACTATAGGGTAACCAGGTCCAGGTGATTGACAGATATCCCTGTTGCAGGTGTGGGGTTTCTGTAAACGCCCGAGCTATCACCAGAGCAGTCAGTCTGTGCATAGCACTTCGTGGATTCAGACGTGGAAATATTAACTTCCTGTTACACGGGTCATGTTGTTGCGTTATTTCTTACAAAAATAGCATGCAAAGTCTGAGAAGGGATCGTTGTTTCTAATTGGGCATAGCTCAGCATGATCAAGCTCGTCGATCTATTCGCTGGAATACGAAGTTTCAAAGCCCTGTATGTACTGATTTTCGACGAATAACTTACGCTGTCATATGAAAGATATAAAGGTAAACAAAATGTATATGGAAATTTTAAATGAAAATTGCGAATGCCTTCTGGAGTGATATATATAATACACCATAAACTAAGGTAGATGCTGGTCAAAATCATCCACAAATTGACCTAGGTACAGTAGAATTTAAACGATAACCGTCACCTGGCTCTGTGATATGACGCAGATGTGCCTCGGGCAATTCCACGGTGCAGATGACGTCAGGAAATTGATTTTAGGCAGATCGCGCCGGGCATCGCTGCTAAAGTAGCTATATTTATGGGGGTCTACGCTACTATCCTTCCGAGACACTTCTTGCAAATCGTGTAGATTATTATTAGACTTCCAAGCTAAAGTTTGGAAAGACTATTGTTCTCGTACGGATTATCAGGCAACGCTTGAAAGACTGTTTTCGCTCAGATTATTTTTCTTCTTCTCTGACAACTGTTTTATTTTGTCTTTTTTTTTTCGTTTTGCGCGAAAACTGCGTGTCACAACTGTTAACTTTCTACGTATGTTCATTACCAAATCGCTTGGGCTATCTGCTGGAGTATAAAACTTTACCCACCTTTTGGCCATATTAGAGCAGTATGGAAATCTAAGAAAAACTTCTTCTCCAGAGGGGCTTAACCGATTGCAGTGAAAATTCATATTCATATACAAGACTACTGGGGTATAAGGATAGAAACGTTTATGCAAATCGATCGAGAAATGTGGAAACTCGCTATTGGGCGTTTCAGTGACGTGATTACCAGTGGATGAATTTTGTAAAAACAAGATAGCAATCAGATGTAGTTTGGTCTGCTGAATGCAACCGTCGATTTAGTTTTTTTCCTACGATGTACAGTTTTTCTGTAAACTGAAATTATAGCTCATTTCAGTGTCAATTTTCAAATGTCAAGTAATCGGACACGGTAATAGCTATGAAGCTGAAAATTGGTCAGATCAAGTCAGATCTTCAATTTTGACTGATTGTTTTGCCATTAAATTGCGTTTAAAACTTAGCTTAAGGTAGGTCAAGTCTAAAAACTGCTTAAAATGAACATCACCCCTAGCGGTCACATGCTCAAATCCAATTGATTCCTGCCAATCTTTTTTTCTTTTTTCTTTTTAATTAACATGAAATTATTAAGCACCAGACTACCAGTCATAGCAACTTGGGGTTCAAATCCAGTCAACTCCTTGCCATTCTTACCAAATGCATTTCGGATTTAAGTATGGACACTATGATTCAATTGTGTGAGATCGTGATGCCGGGTATTGCTGAAATACTTTTGTTTTCGAGATGTGGTTTCCACAAGCTACATGCAATTCACTCGTTCGGAGAGTTTATTGTCTTATATGGATTACGTTTATTTATTTTTGCTCGTAGTAGACAAACCGTGGGTGTTTTCAGAAGTTTTAGAAAGTGGAAGCTAAAGGCTGTGTGTACAGACCGCTTGAAAGCCGTATAACTGCATGCTTTTCTAGTTATTATTTTTTTTTCTTGTTCACCGGTTTTTGTAACTGCATGAAAATCGTAACCACTACACAGTTAGCAATTCTAGGTCTTAGAGGATATGCATGGGAAACCTTTAGCACTCTTTTGAACTTTCGCCGCCATATCGACATCTAACGAAAAATCTTCTCAAGAACCGGCTGAACCGATTGACTTGAAATTTTATATGCTGATAGAAGGCAAAGAGGCAAATTTAAATTAGATATATCTTGAAAACTCTGAAACCTGGCTATTTTGCGTATTTGTCAAGTGACCAAAAATGTTTGAAATTGAAAACTAAGAATACTCAGTTTGGCAGATTTTGTGCTGCTGATCACAAAATGAAAAAAAAACATCTTCTTGCGGACAGAATTCCTGTTACATTAAAGAAACGTAACTTACGTAAAATAAAAGACTAATCTATTCTCTAAAAATGCCTATCTTCAAATTCTTGTTACATTAACAGCTTTGCTGCTGTACCGCCTCAAATTTTTGTCGTTTTCGAGTTTTTCAAATGTTGTTTCTTGAGAACCGCTTGTCTGATTCAACTGAAATTTTACTGGCAGGTATGTAACCCCCCCCCCCCCCCACAAAGTATGAAAAAACTGAGCTCATATGCTTAAAGGTAAAGAGATAAATAAATTTGCATATGATCACGTGACCACAAATTTCGAATTTCAACATTAAAAGTATCCTGTCTAGTAAAGGTTATGTTTCTCCTCACGAATCTGCTTTTATTCTTGCCCATAAACTTGTTAATATGTCTTAATAAATGCATGACTTGTAGGACGTCAAAAAATGACAAAAGGCCGATTTAATATATTTGGCATATTTGTATGTACAAGTTATATAGTCAATATACGAATGTATTGATGATTAGAAAAATGTATGGATACTTTGCGAAAACACCACCGGGCTGTTTTCGCAGAGTATCCATACATCCAGTACATATCCCTTTTCCCATTCCTTCTTTTTTCGCGTTTTTTCTACTTTTTGCATGCTTATTTCTACTATTTAGCATACGATTTATTCAGTGCGTACAGAGCCGATCCCCAGAATTGTTGTCCTCAAACCGCAAAGAACATTGTATCTGACTGAGGTTCAAATGCAGTTAATTCCTGCCAATCTTTTTTTTTCTACCCTAAATCTGCGGTTCAAATCCATTCCTTATCAGCCTTACATTTTTAATACAATATTTAGCAGTTTGATGTTCAAATTTAATTATTATTATTCTTAGTCAACTCGTTAATTTGCAATATCTCAAAATCTGGTGAAGGTAGCAAAGCAATATTTTTAGGCGGATCGTGGATCCTACCCATATTGTAACAAACTTTTAATTTGGTATGCAAATAAGGCCAGAACTGACCAATAAACTTTGTTCAATAATTTTAAGCAGTTTGAAAAATTAACCTACTTTTAAACCAACACACTATCTGGTGCCAATTGACGCCAAGATTACAAATTTGCAAGAATTATTCTTTGCACTTTTTTTCATGTTATGACCACAAATCCAACAAAAATTTTACAAAGCCGTCCTAGGTAAATAACTCAGGAGCTTTGTCAAAGACTGCATGAAACCATTGACTGCAGAATACCGTGGGAACGGTCATCAGCTATGCGACAATGTATTCTCTCTGTCTTCTGCTCTCTGGCACCAACTTCACAACAGTGTATTCTTTCTGTATTTTGTCCCACGGTGTGAGCAGAAGATGAAAACCTCCTAATCTCTATTCTAGTCTTCCGTATTTGGCCAATTGTACATGATGCTTGGAAGTGTAAGATTCAAATCCAGTACATTCCTCACATTTTGTTCGTGCTTTTTACCATTATCATGGACACAAGGCTCCCAGAAGTGGTAAAAATCTACAACCCCGTCAACGCTGTTGGAGAACAGTTTTAATTTATTCTGGAATTACCAAATAATACCTAATATATTCCGCTGGATAAAGATTATTCTCGATGCAAACATTTTAGTGTTGTCATTTTGATCCGTAATGTAATCGTTACAGAACAGTGTCATATTCTGTTCTGACATTACCCTCGATGATGCAAATCCTTTGTCTCTCTAAACACACGCAAAAAGGTATACAAAGAAGGTCCGTAAAAGGACAAAATAATGCACTGAATATTTATGTGATATCTGTATAATGTATGATCTCTGTTATTTCTCATATCAGAGGAAAGAACGAAAAGCCCCCATGAGAAAGATGCACCTGTAAACCACATCGCGAGAAGCATAGCCATAGCTTTGCACGCTGTTTTTTTTCTTGTTTGTTTGTTTAAACTGAAATGCCCGTATATTTATTCCAGTGATAGCTCTAAAAAAAAAACACAAGTGTGAGGTGGATCCAGTTTCTGCAAGCTATTTTAGTTCTGTATTTATCTGCCAACACCTAAGCCCTTGATGACTTTGTTATACTGTCAAACATCTCAGGTGAACGGATTTATGCCGTGACCATGCTCTGCTCCAGAGGCGCCTTACCGCCTTGTTAGTTTCGAGTCATACGCCATAGCAACATTGGTGGTGGGTTCACAAAACTAACGTCACGAAATGGCGCTTCCCTGCTCGTTAGCTACGGTATGCGATACCGTGCGTTGAAGAGATATTATTTTACATTAAAAGTAACATTTTTTTGTGTTTTGTTCAAAAAGTTTATTTCCTATGTGCGCCTTAAAAATTATACATCCTCCCAGTATTGTGACATAGTGAAATGATGAATTGTTAGACGCAAGGCATACCATAGGGAAGATAAATTTTCTTAAGGGTGTTCTTCCAAACAAACACAGTTAACGATACAGATCAAATCTCCGACAACTAAATCTCCAGCATGCCATTATCCGCCCATCCCATAAGGTGAGCCGCGTTCATGTCATCGCTAAGTATGTGAAGTCAACTTAAATGTGCATCACTCAGCTTGGTATATTATCGACCATGTTAAGAAATGACAGGTGTGTGATTACTTTGTGGGCCGATTTCATTTTCTTTCTATATTCATATATGACAAATTCCTTTGGACACGCCATTTCACGAAATGCGATTTACTTTTCTGTTTCTTTCCCTTTAACAGCGCTGCGTTCCTTCAGACGGTTTTGGAGGCTCAGAGTTATGACAACAGGATTTACCCCGGTTTCGAAAAACGTAAGTATTATTGGCAAAGGTTTACTTGGCAAAATTACTATGGCCGGAGGTGGCAAAGTATTTGCCATGGCTGCAGTGCCATAGCTTATTACTTATTCAGATGTCTGTGTCTTTCTAGAATATGTAAAACGCTGCGTAGACCGGTCGGTGGTACAAAGCCGTGTGTAAACTGCTGGGAAGATGATCGGGTTTCACGCAAACAGGTGCAGTATCCACACACTCCTGTAGGCTTGAAATGTGTTGTGGATATATGCTGTAAACCGGCAAAACAAGAGGGCGTGAGTCTACTGATAAACCCTCGTTTTCTTTCGTTTGTCTGGCACAACTGTATGTGCTAGTGTTACCATCGTTTTATTACGGAAGATCGCAAAACGCTTGATGCACGGAATCACAACCGAAGCACTTCAGATCATCCTTTATGCGTTTTTGATCCAACTACAAAATTACACTATGCATTTTTTGCAAACGACACATTTGCCAACAGTGGATGATAAATGTACTGATAGCTGCGTACACATAACTACTAGACATCAATACAGTAATAAATAAATAATAATGTTGAATTCTTTCTACTGCAGAGCTTTTTTGCACAGAAACATCCGTACAGAAGCATGCGTCAGACAGATGTCTAGTTTTCCTCCATTTCCCGTATGCATCTCCTTCTTACAAAGTAAAAAGACACACATCAGGGTTTAATCAATGCTAAAATTTAAACTGAATATGACATTTAAATATTTTCTATTTTGATGGAATTGACCAGTTTGATCTCCCCACTGTGTTAATTCAGCTTAGTATCCATGAAATCTTATACCGTGAACACTGGCCACACGTTACATTAGCATGATTCTGCACCGCTGCCACTTAATATCATCAAGAGCAGTCGAAATACGGCGATTTGTAGAAACCTGACAAGCTTCTTTCTTATGCTTTCTCCCCACATAAAAACTCCTTCTTATTTACCTCTTTCAACCGTTTATCTTATTACAAAGCCGGTGATGTTTTATTTATTGAATTGGTAGTTAGGCGTTTTACCCCGATGGCTATCATCGGCCAGTATGTACATAAACTGCCCTAGTTATTTGATTTACTTTAATGAATGAACTTTGGATTGGAGCGTTAGGGTTCAGCACTATTTCAGCGACGGAGCGGCTAAGATCCTTCCTCTGAGTTGTTAGTTGTCATGTGAATGGAGAACGATGCAAGTCGACCAGGAATCCTTTACAACCTAGCACCGTGGCTGTGTTAACTTGTGCCTTCACCAACTATTGTAAAATGCGTCAATCCCTGATGCCGTTTATATTACACTTAACAACAGTAAAATATAGTGTTTAGGAAGTCCATAACAGCACATGTATTTAAGTCTGGTACATACAGTAAGTATTACATACAGAAATACAAAGTCTTTGTGTGATATGTCTGTGTGAGATATCAAACAGAACATTATACCTATTTCTACAGATCAGAGTACCATGTTGCTGAGTAAAGTTGATTCGTCTAATTTCCATTACAGAAATTGTTCCTTTTATTATTATATATTTATTTATTTATTTATTTAGTAAATATTGGTTTACATTACTCAAAATAACAAAACATTATTGAGCATAGTATATTCGACATACGGTGTGAATGGCTAAAGAGATAGAGTCTTAACTATATTTGTGTTTGCATTAAAGGAAATTCTACTACATTATTGAGGAAGACTGGTGTTACATTTGAATTACAAACAACGGTAAATCTGTGTCTCACAGACACATTCCAGTGTAAATCTTACCTGCATGTATAGTGCATGTATACTACATGTATAATATGTAGAAGAGATGATTCAGGACATTGTTTAGCAAGCTACGTATATTGAATACCTCCTAACTATACGCTGCCACTCTCTCACTATTCTATCTGAAGACTAGCGCCTGGCTGAAATGTACTTCTAAGAAAGCAAAAGGCTGCATGACAGTCCTCGATGTATGGCCATCGCCTGGCCTACTTTCCGCATGCAATGGGTCGAACTTTACCCTTATCTCAAATAAGTTAGTACTTTCCTGGGAATGTATTTTTTCCCTCTGAATGTTGCTTGGTGGTTTAAAGCAACTGAACCCAGACAATCCGTGATATTATTGCATTTCAAATTACACTTTTCATTCCGGTCACTACAATGGACAACTTTATTTCATTATTAAATGGCCGAAAACTTTTCATCTGGGGAAAATGATCAGAACTTCTATAAAGCTTTCTTGGTTTTAGTCAGAGAAATATTGTTTCTTTTAAAAGAATGATCCCACTATCTGGCACATGGTCTACGATAGGGATAGCGAAGAAGCTCATTTGAACCACTTACCTGCTTATTTACCCAAATGTGCAAACACAGGGACTTTTTTCTGCACTGGCGGTGGAAAATATATGCATTAAGCATCAGTAGACAGTTAATGAATAGTCAGATTGTTTTAGTATTGAATATTGACACCTGCCCGTTTATATTACCCTTGGGGGGTGGCCCGGAATTCAATGTCGAGTTTATGAGGCTTCTGAGGTCGTACGCATGAAGGCCTGTTAGCAAGGAAGGTCCACCCACCATAATGCTGGCGTACGTCGTGAAAATATTCTTGAGTACGGCATAAAACACCAGTCAAAATAAAATAAATACATTGCTGTTGATACCCACATACATCTGTGTTGTACTGTTGCGATTTGTGTGTAAAACGCAGTATGAAGAACAAATGGCCTTCGGCCTGGAGATTTTGGTTCCTGAAAGGTGTGTCGCTATTTCCAGCTTGTAGGTAAACAGAAACTCGTAGAAGGAATGGTATTTTCAATGCTGAAACTCAAGGTTAGACGTGTCTCTAAGCCTGTTTATGTGATGTAATATAATTAAAGTGGTGCAGCATAGAGGGTAAGACCAGTGCAGCGATGACAGTGTGATAGCTGGCAAATGGTCACGCATAACGGGGGAAATACAGTTTACCTCAGGCAGTTTTTTGTTCTAAATGTTCATGTAAATGCACAAATAGTAGCAATTTGCACGCCCCCTCGCATTTAAAGCAAATGATCCTTTCTTAACGATGAACTTTTAGGTGTGTGGTACAATCAAGTAGCCTAAGGTATGCAAGTTGCTCCTAGCTTGGTACAACACAGAGAAAACATTCCACTTGTAGCACGATCACAAGTGATGAATAGTACTTCGACCAGCAAGTGTTTAATGAGATTCTACGTCCATCTATCAAAGGATTACCGGCCTTGACCTATCGAATTTCTTTTAAACTAATTTGTACAAGGCAGTGTAGAGTAGGTCAATCATTTATTCAAGCTATCTACCAAACTAATGCGTCATTTTGTGCTCGCCTTGGGACTTGTGAGCTTACTCAGTAACACATGACTTTGTGAAGAAACACATGGTTTAGGGCTATTTAAGGTAGTACCGCGCGTCCTATGGTTATTTGTTTTCTAGAAATATTGTTGGCCAAGAAGGCTAGGGGTTTTTATTTAACTCTAAGTTACTTGGCTTCGGCTAATAAACTTTACCAGGTAAATAGATTTATGGACTCATAATCATCCGGGGAGAGTCGTTTATAATAAATGATACATCAAATATTTAAGCAAGACAAGGGAAATGCTCCAATGTGAACTATTTTGGGACAGAGATGACGTTCTTGCATGTCATCTCGCACGATGCAACATTCTGACAACTGGCCGGTATTTCACCTTTTCGAATTTCCAATAATATTTTCAGAGATGCAAACATTTCTTTTGGTGTTGGTCACCCAAAGACAAAAAAATACACTGTATAGCAGACCTCAGCCACTATATGTAAATTAACCTATATTGTTTTATTTATTGCAGACAAACCCACCAATGTGACCGTTCGCCTGGTTATGGACAGTATTGACTCAGTGGACGAAACATCAATGGTAAGTTTGTTACAAATGAACTCGTTGTAATGTCTCGTTGGTAAGTCGTTTGGCAATCCTCAAGGTGCCATTTATGTCCCACTGTAACTGTAACCAGTTTAGATCCAAAAGCAACTTTAGTGCCCTAGTACAAGTGGAAAACACATTGATATCCGACATGTAGCTGGAAAACAGAACACAATATCTGGCCTATAGATGGCAGTTAAGAAGACGATGCCGTTAGATGTTAAGTGCAGACTGCCAGCTTGTAGACGTTGGTGTTGAAGGTGCTTAGTACCGGCCAGTGAGAAAGGAGGCTGTTAACACTTGGAAGAACTTATAACTAATTCATGAGCAACTGTTTATTTCGACTTAGCTGGTTAGAGTTCTCCTGGATGGTTTCATTTTGTCCCTATTTTTCTAGAAAGAAAAATAATCTGACATCAAACAAAGTGGTGCAGTGGCACAGAAATTTCTTTTGGTGACATGTACTCTTAAAATGGAGTGTTAAACAGGTTACATGTGTAAAAATATGCCAACATCATCAAATATTAAGCCGTTTAAGGACTGTTTGCAAGTCGTTATGAAATTTTATATTACAGGACTTTACTAACAGTTCTGATGTAATCTAATCTGTTAGATTTTAGCATTATCTTTAGGGTTTTGCACAATTCTTCTCAAGGCGTTAACCTAACGTTATACATGCTTTTCCCCTCCACCACTGCCAAATCACTGCGTCTAACATTATTAAAGTACTGTACGGCATTTTAGTTTTAAGAGTGTGTTGGTGTGCATGATGAATTCCATGAACTTTCGATTATTGTCTTTCTCTGCAGGACTTCACATCAAATTTCATAATAACACAAGAATGGTACGATCGCCGCTTGCGCTTCCACAGTCTAATCGGCATATCCGTGATCGAATTGGACTCAAAGATGATAAATAGTGTTTGGATACCTGATCTGTACTTCGCTAACGAAAAGAGGGCAATATTTCACGACGTGACCGTGCCTAATATAATGATGCATATCAGCAACAAGGGATTTGTGAGGTATAAATCCAGGTAAGTCAGATAGGTCTGCTCCTTTAAGGAACAAGGCTGTTATTATAAATGGGTACGGAGGTAGTTAAAGTTCCAGCTCTCACCAATGCTCACTTATGAGTATAAGTGATAGAGTGCAAAATGATACAAGTGATATGAGTGCAAACGGCATAGAGTCATGGGTGTCCCCAGGGATTTGTCTGGTTTCTTTTCACAACACCTTGCTGCCATCGTAAAAGTGGACTATTTTTCAATCACAAAAAACACATCAGTCGATTAAATAAAAAAACAGGCATTGAAAATTCTCTTATGGAAGTCGTTTCTGAACGATGGCCTTGATTACATATGTTCTGCAATGCAGTGAAAGTTTTTCTTGCCTTCCAGGATTTTGTGACAATACGTGGTGGATTTGTATAGTTCAATGCCCGTGACACTCGGGCTTGGGCTCCGACTCAGTGCAGATTTTTATGACAATAGAGGAAACTCCATGAAATGGTTTCCGTCATATTCCGTCGGTGTTTATCTCCACATTAAAGCGTGTTACAAACATTAAATTTGTGCTACAAAAGAGGGGTTTTGCGTGGCTGTCGCTGCGAAATCACTACGTCTCAGACTTCAGCTCAAGTCTGGATTTGAGATTTGTTTCATTCGTATCAAGCTCAGCTGGTCGTAAATAATAAAGACCATAACGCCACAATTAACACAAATTCTCCCATCGTTTTAATAGCAAGCCAGACTTCGCTAACTTGTAGGGAAAGATTTGGATTGAAACCAAAAACTAGACCCTTAAAAGGGCAATTAACTTGGTTGTGAGTTTTAGGATTAACTTTTTGTTTTAGTAATGATCCTAATAAAGGATCTCTAAGTGACTATTATGGGGAATACATGATCTTAGTTTTGGGAAAAACCATCGAGTCTACGTAAGCTACGGAGACACGTGACTCGAAAATTGCGGCTTGCGAAGAAACGGATGCTGTTTGATTGGATGTGTCGATTATATTTATGTTAATTGCGACATTATTTTTCTCGCATATTAAAGTGATATGAATTCGGGTGACAAGAACGAGTTTCAGGTTGGTGCACGTAACAACGATTCACAGCAGTTGGTGAGGCAGCTAAGCTGGGCACATTACCAACCAACCTCAAAACTAACATAACTTCAGCCTCGTACCCAAGAAATGAAGGCCGTAAAAACGTGTAGTCTGAGTTAAGTCAAATATTGTGCTCCAACGAGCATAACAAATGCACAAGATCTAAGATTTGCTCGGAATCGTAGACTTACCCAATGTCTCCAGAGTTCTAAAGTATGTTTGTTGAAGCGATGCCACATCACCAAATACATTTATAGTAGATGCAGTAACTTGTCTTCAGCTGTTTACCTAAAACTCGCAGCAAAGCACATGTGGCACAATAGCGTTGTTGTTGTTGCTTTTTCTTTGTTTTTAAAACTCATTTTCATGTGCATTTTATACACGTACATTTCTGTAAATGTTTCATTAAACTTAACATGAAAAATTATTTCTCCTGTTAAGTTGAATTAGATGAATTAATGCTTTTTGGTGTCTGAAATTAAAGAAAAACAAAATTACAAAATTATACTTTAGTAGGATGTCTGATTGTGCAAGATTTTCACCTCTCCTAACGGAAGAGTTTCAGATGCATTCCTCATAACACTCGTTTTGTAGGTTTGAGTCTGAGTTAAGCACAGCAATAATTTTATAACCTTAGACTCAGAGTTTTGCATCAACGAAGGCGTCTTTTTTACAAGAACTTACATTTCTTGCATCACAGCAGTATTAATTCATAAAAGATACTAAGATCTCTGCCAAAAGGAGCTCGGTGCGCACTGTGTAATGTATAACACGTACCAGTTGGATTACCCACAAGTTCAATTTGCCAGGCTTAGAATGGACTTCTACCTCGTGCTCCCTGTAAATTAAAGGGACAATGTAAAAGTCACTTGGCCACGACCCGTTCCTGATTTAATTATTCTCAAAGAATGGTTAAACGATCTAGTGGCTTTTCACAATACAAATATCCCTAATTAATACATGCATATTCATTGTTTCATACTTTAAAGACTAATATCTGAAATCTTTTTTTTTTATTTATGCAGTCGATTAAGAAATATAAGCGTAGGTTTCCGCCGAGAGCAATGCTCCTTTGTTCCTTAATGAGATCAAAACTCGGAAACTGTAAACCCGATTTCTACTTTAAAAAGTCATAAATGATGTCTGCAGGTTAAAACCACATAATTCACGAGGAAAATTAAGAAGACTTGATGTAGGTGTAGATGTAGTAGCAGACGAGTTTTCCAGTGCACTGCCTTTACTGGATTTGGCCGTTATAAAATAAAAAAGTAAAGACATGTTGGCCATATCGTTTTCTGAAGCGACATTCCTGCTGAAAACGACCACACCGCATTGCATAGTTAATCCGATGTCCCTTATCGCTATAGTTGAAAAAGAAATGCAACGCCAGAAACCCACATTGCAATAGGATGTTAGGACACACTAATAATAATGGTGTGAAGAGTTTGAAAGGCTCAGTATCTTTAGGGAAAACGAAATTGCAAACCATTAAGGTTCAGTGTAAATCGCATACAATCCCCAAGTGTGTGAAGCCAGTGAATCGATATCATAAAAGGCGGTGTATGAGTGATATAAATAGGGGAAGCGCATTCCATACATACTTATTATACTTTTTCTCTTTAATGGATTTGGTATAAACAGCTCGTCCCTCGCCACAGGAAGTCCTAGGCTTTAGTGTCGTTCTCGTAAAGAGAACAAATCACGTAGCTCATATCTCATAGCCAGTAAATGCCCCTTACGATATTAGAGGACAACAGAGTCATTGATTTTGAGAACTTTCATACATATTCTTATTTAAAATTTAAAAACTCATTCCGCGTGAAAGGTCTAGTTTTATATTAACAAGGGTTTTTGACATCCCGATACATTTTGGTTTTCACGGGCCCCACGCTTAGTAACTGCTGCGGACCATTACACGGAACTGCAGTCTTCAACAGGTATGATACGAATCTGGACGACGCTCGGTCATTCCACAACGAGAAGAGTTTAGTCGTGGGCGCAGGAAGCCCAGAATTTGTTTAAACGGGCTATATTTTCAACAGGTCTTCAAGCAATCCACCACTGCGACGAGAGTTTCTTCTCAATTGCTTCCGCTCCAGCATTGTAGTCAAGTGCATATGTCGACCTCCCGGGGTTTACGAAAGTGAATAACATTACATTTTTCCCCTCTTCATTTCAGGGTGTCACTCACTGCTGCATGTCCAATGAACTTACAGAAATTTCCGCTGGACAGTCAGAAGTGTTCACTTCAGTTGAAGAGTTGTAAGAACATTGTTTTTCATTTAACGTCTGTTTCCGGTTGATGCATCCTCCGTTTAAAAGGTGGAATAAATAACCTGAAATGAGACAAAATATCAAGTTAGAACGCCCACACATATCTGAGACATTTTACGACAAAAAGGCCAAACCGTTTTTCTTTATTTCGACGTTGATAGGTACGCGAGTGTTAATGTAACAAGTAATACAAAGGCATGCAGATTAAAACTAGAGGAACAGTGCGTGTTACAGTCTGCGCATAGTGAAAACCTGTCTTTTGTCAATTTACATGAGTGAGGTTATTTTTACCTGTTGATGTATATTCTGTGTGCTGTCCTTATAGCACAGCTGGATAGATAAAATGCAGTTCTCTTTATATTAAATCTCTGATCTAGACTTAATCAAAGTGCTGTGTTGTTGTCACACTTATTAAACGGGAAAATTGAAACAATGCAACCAGACCAAAACTAGAAAGAACTACAAGGGCAACTGGTGATGTTGTAGCTATGATGTATAATCCTTTCATTTTTGTCGACCTCATATCTTCAAACCAAAATGCAGATCATGCATTGCTGTACTGTTTCGTTGCATGTACGATAATGCTTGGTAAAGCGTAATTGATCAGGAGTAACTACTCATTACTACTTACTTTACATTATGTGACCCGATCTAGGCTAACGAATGCTCTGCTTGATTGCGTATGCATATGTCATACTTTACAGTTGCGTACACGAAAAAAATTGTCAATTTCCACTGGCGGAATGAAAATCCTGTGGAGGCCAAATCATTTGAGCTGCCGCAATTTCGTCTGACAAACCTCGAAGCTGGACAGTGTGAAAATGAAACGACGAGTTCTGACGAAGGTAATGACGGCTCAGCCGGGGCCAAGAGATAGCTTAAAGGATTAGTCTCAAGATTAAGCTGCTGGTTTTAAGTATAAAGAGTATAATATGTTTAACAGTATGTTACCAGGAGGGCCTCTTAGAAACATAATTATGACTTTAAATCCACCAAAAACAGTTCTCCAGTCGGCCGCCCTGCGAAGCTCAGCGGGTGACGTCATAGAAGGTCAACCCAGGTCTAGTTGGTTTATATAACCTGGTAATGCGTATCAAAACGATGTCATTTTTGAGATGAATTCTAGCTACACAGAAGCAAATATAGTGTTGTGTCAATTTGAACCCCTCGTGGACGATGTTCAAGTTCTGATTTATGACACTGACATCTCTGGTCAGTCTTTAGATTTTGAGCTTTCAGATCTTTGAACTTGATCTTTGTCCCGGAATTTCCAACCACAATGGCAATACGAAGCGGTGATCTATAGCTTTATCCTGTGTTACACTGAAGGTCTACATTTCGTCTATATATTCTATTTTCCGAGTGGATTTTCTTCAAAATTGGGTTAGCGGGAATTAATTTTCGTGCATTTAATCAAGCCAATACTGAACAAAATCTTACAACTATTTCATTTTCCTAGATATATTATGGTCGGAATTACTTAAGCACGTCAAACAGGTATTATAAAGGGTCGCTTAGATCCTCTTCTTTTCCACATCAGAGATTAAAACAATGGGGGATGGATTATCACTATGTAAGATTGCTTTCGCGGCCACCCTGAGCAGTTTTCAAAGAGATGCCACTTGTTTTCGCACCATTCCTGAGTAATTATAATCAACAACCAGTATTTCTACCCCAGTCACTAATTCTTGAACAACACAGTCAAGCAACAGGATTAGTTTGGGATTGTTTTCAGTTTTTATTCGTCATCTATGGCCGGTCAGAAACCGCTAGCATTACCGTAGCTGCCAAACGGCCATTGCGTTGTTTTGCACAGGAGAGACACAGCAAACAGGATAGCGAGTATCAAAGTGACACTCATTGGAAACCATCACGTGTTTGTATCTACGTTTCTTTGACTTCACCGGCATACCGAAGATTAATCGAACTAATGCCGATTGAACTTCCGCTTTGTTTTACATCCCAAGCCATATCGCCTGTGTTTATATACATATATTTAAAGCTTAATTTTTTTCTCCCTGCCGTTAACATTTAGCTCCCTCCCAACTCCTGTCAGCCCGACAAAGATTTGGCTGTGTTTGGTGGATATAAAACCCTTCCGTGTTGTGCTGTGAATCCTCGCTTTCCTGGCGCCCAAATCGTCTGGGAACTTGAGAAAAAAATTAATTCCAGGGTTGTTCGACGAGCTTTTTTCACAACCATATGCAGAACAGCAAACCATTTAGTGGAAATTCGGTATGCTTATGACTTGTGTGGCTTGTTATCACTGAACTAAATGGCGAAGCTCTAACAGCTCGTAATGGTTCGACTTAACGTCATTCTGTGGAGACTACGGAGTGTTGGAGGAAAATACATAAGCCCGCCTCATTAACTAGCGATTTTAATGCCACATTACTCACATTGCAGTACTTTTTTCCAATATTATTTTAGATAATATTTATTTATCTGCACACTAATCCTTTAATGGAATAAATGATCAGTATTGTAATGACTAATACTCTACTTGCATCTGCATTGGCGATGAGACCAGTATTATAATGGTGAATTATTGATACACCCTACAAGGGATAAACCGACACCCAAATAATGCCGCTGTTACTACTAACAGCGGCATTATTTGGGTGTCGGTTTATCCCTTGGGGTGTAACTTGTCATTACAATTTCCGTAGACGTCTATGAACACATGGAATTTCAATTTACAGTGAAAAACTCACAACAAATGTTAATTTTTGGTGTGAATCCCTCTCAGTCAGTTGCGCCTTTTCTCCTCAAAGTGCCGTTGACTTTATTTATTTATGAGATTGGTGGTGATCGCTGTACTCCAGAATATTTTACTTAATCGTCGGCAGTTAGCATAAGGGTGGGAGGAAACTGGGCAAAACCCGGGTAAAACCTACGACCATGCGTAGGCTGCTGGAGACCTTCCCACGTACGGCCGGAGAGGAAGCAGGAATGAACAAAAGACTAAGGCCAGTATTACTCTATGCGGGAAGTGTTGCACATTGAAATTGGTTTAACAACTTGACATAAAACTAATTCTGAGTTGTTTTCTTTTCCACAGGAGATTTCAGTTGTATCCAAGTGAACTTCTACATGGAGAGGCAAATAGGGTATTACATGATCCAGCTGTACATTCCTAGCATCCTGATTGTATCATTGTCCTGGGTGTCCTTCTGGCTAACCATCGAGGCTGTGCCCGCCCGCATCTCGCTCGGCATTCTCACGGTGCTTACCATGACGACACAGAAGTCCTCAGCAGGGGTGTCCCTGCCCAGAGTCTCCTATGTGAAAGCCATAGACGTCTGGATGGCCATCTGTATGATCTTTGTCTTCTCGGCCTTACTCGAATTTGCTCTGGTGAACGTTTTATCCCGGCGAGAAAAGAAGAACGCGTCTTCTGTTAGATCCCCAGACAGACAGTACGCACCAGCTAATGAAACAATTATCATGGTGAGGAAAACAATATCTCCTCTCTTGTATTATTTCTGACGGAGGGGGGAAACAAAGGCAATAACCCCAAGGCGTCTAGTCAGAAATAGACAGAATAATGCGAAATAAATCTTAACATATAACATACAAATCATTCCATAAAAATATGGCCCATAAAGTTGTGCGCTGTATCAATTTATTACTACTACGCACGTGGATGAAATAAATCCACAAAAAGCTTGGGCTGAGGAAAATGCCTTCACAATGATATACGCTAAAATAAGGCGCATAAATCCAAATTGACACTCTGAATATTTAACCACACTTTTTTCAGTAAACTAATCAATATGAAATTAGTGCCGATGCCAGGAACACTACCACGGTAACACTACGTTTTGACTGCTGTGACCTTATTCTGCACTGAGCTGTGAGTTCACGGTAACACTGCGTTCTGTCTACTGGGACCGTATTCCCCAACTTGGAGTATTCCCCCAAGTTGTGACTCCAGACTACGGTAACACGGCGTATTGACTGCTGTGACTTTATTCCGCACTGAGGTGTGACTTCAGACCACGGTAACACTATGTTCTGACTGCTCTTGCATTATTCTGCATTAATGTGCGACTTCAGACCACATTAACACTATGTTCTGACTGGTCTCGCATTAGTCTGCATTAATGTATGAATTCACGGTAACGCTGTGTTGCCTACTGGGACCGTATTCCCCAACTTGGAGTATTTCCCCAAGTTGTGACTCCAGACTACGGTAACACGGCGTACTGACTGCTGTGGACTTTTCGCACTGAGGTGTGACTTCAGACCACGGTAACACTATGTTCTGACTACTCTCGCATTATTCGGCATTAATGTGTGATTTCACGATAACGCTGCGTTCTGACTATTGGGACCGTGTTCTCCAACTTGGAGTATTGCCCCAAGTTGTGACTCCAGACTACGGTAACACGGCGTACTCACTGCTGTGACTTTATTCTGCACCTAGTTGTGACTTCACGGTAACATTATGTTAGGACTCCTTGTATTCTCAAATAAGATGATAATTAACCCCATTCAAATCTTTTCGCAGCACTGCCTCTTCACATATTCAGATTTTGTCCGGCACCGAATTTTATGAAACTTAGAATACAAATTTGGTATCACGTAAATTTGATGTTTCTTTATCTTAATGACAGTCGTATGACCCTTATTTAAGTGATTAGTACAATAATGGTTTTTCTTAAGGCCTACGCTGATTTTGGAAATGCTGGGGATGGAGGTGGGGTATTTCGGACATCCGGATCCCTGTTGTGATTGGTTATTACGGTCATACTCAGGACGTTTTCACTTGGATTATTTTGGTGGGACTGATGGTTTGAGTACATCGGACATCGATAAAAGCAGCTGTTTCACCCATGTAACTGGCAAACATCAAAATGTAAAGTCACATTGAACGTCACTGGTTTGTGTGTGTAGTTATAACGTTTGAACATATACAAAGCCTGTGCACAGGTCTGGACAAATGGCAGTTTTGGTCTCCGCTATTAAGTTGTATCTCCGTTTATCCAATTTTAACTTATGAACCAATATGTACATAAAGACAACACAAAAAGCGTTACGGAATTCGGTTGAGATTTTACCAAATTATTATTAGACATTTCGATGCATTGATGTAAACATGTTTCTATGCTCACTGAGCTATATGTGGCTGTCAACTGGTGTGTGATATCACAGATTTACACCCTCGTTATCTTACGTATTTATAACTATATTTTAAATTGAAATTTCAGGTGAAAATAAACAACAGATAATAATAATAATAATAATAAAAGACAGAAAATCCAGAAAATGTTTTGAATGAAATACATTCAGTGTGTTTCCGAATGCATATCGACCAAAAACAGTGTGTGAAAACACCATAAGGTCACATGAATTTACTCCACATTTGACTGTCTAGTTTACCGTTCCTTTTAAAAGCATGTAATGCAATCACACTACTGATTTACAGTAAATTACCGACAATAATATGTGAATGAAATTCCCTTTCAGGTCGAGGAAAATCATCGTGCCAGGCAGCCGAATACTATGAACTGGTCCTGGGATATCAAAGGAATCAAACAGGCGCGAACATTGGACAAACTCTCTCGAGTGTTTTTCCCTGTCGCCTATGGCTTATTCTGTGCTGTTTACTGGATATTTTACACGAAGTTTTAGGAAAACGAACCTGATGCTGTAATTTGCATTTGTATTCATGAATACATGTATGTACCTTTATTCCATCTGGCTTGCAGGGCCCGCGGAGCGATTTGAGAAGTGGGGGGGCTAACTGCAGGCCCGGGACGATTATCCCTGCCCTACAGGCGAGGGTCCAGGGGCCGCCTAGGCCCCGGAAGCTCTGAAACCCTAGATGACCGGAGACGCGATTTCGGCGATTTACGGCGCTAAAAAGGGAAGGATGAATGAGCGAGAAAAGTGACTTGATTGCAATAACTTGAAACACCAATGGTGTTGTTGGATTTTGAAAACAATTAAGGAACTACAAAATTTCGGATCTTAATCTTTCTTTAAGATTGATTAAAACGACTATTACAAACATTAACGTTGGCAGTAACTTGAATATACCGCTGAGACTATATCTCTGAGGTAACAACTCCTGTGGTGGTAACAACAAAGTGGCTAATGTCTCCCCGCCATCATATAGGACAGAAATAGATTGCTGAATACACGGAAACCCTAATTCGACCAAGCAACCATCACAACAAGGTTGTAATGACTAATCGGTATATACGGTAACTTTTTAAACGGCAGTTCTGTATATTCGCTAAATAGAGATTGAAGAATTTCAATGGTAAATATGCAAGTGCTGAGAACAGCTTAAGTGACAAGCATGCTGATATTGTGAGTTTCCTCCAAAACAAGCACCATAACAGCCTAAAACTAGAGTCACAATTCAAAGTCGCCATTCTCATCTGGGTTACGCAGCAGATCTAGGCCTAATGAGCTCTGTCAAAGTCTTCCTTTTTGAAGGTTCCAAAAGTGGCTACTCGATTCTCATTTAAGGAGCTGAACTGATTAGCTACGGATACTAAATCTATGGCATCAGTGCGCTCCTTGTGGACAGTCAGAATTGCCAAATTGTTGAATCGACACTGGTTCATCGACGATCTAAGCCAGCTCTTTAAGCGACGGGCTGCAGAAAAGGATCTTTCACCCACAGCATCGGTGGCTGGATTGACCAAAATGAGTCTCATCAAAACTTCAACTTCTGAAACCAAACATTTATTCCCCAGGCTGAGTTGAATATAAGCTGAGTAGATATCTCGAAAACAGGCGTAAGTCTCATTTGGCAACATTGCCTTGAACAGTGTCAGCTGGGACTCAAATTGGAAGAGGTCAATATCGCCACTATACTCACTCTCAACGAAAGCCAACTCTGCCGCATAGTCCTCTCCGTTTAGGCAATTCATGAGCAGACTCTCCATCTCTGCATAGGCCTTGAACCCTGGCTGCTCAAAGCGGCTTTTGATAGCATTAACAGAGAGGTCAATCGCTTCAAAATATATCCTGCGGTATCGATCTTCGCATGTTCTGGGAAACGTTGCTTCCCCTTCACCAACTTCAAATCTACGTGGGGCCGACCGGTTTCTTGGTAGCGATGGTTTAGCTATTTCGTGCTCAGTAGCTTTGCTGTTGACAACAGCGTAGAATGCACTGAAATTGTCATCAGTTCTCATATTCTGTAGAACACTAGCGACAAGCTCTGCGTTACGCTGACCATCTACTGCCGAGAGTTTGCCCTGCTGCAATGTTTTGGACAAATTGTCAGTATGACTGTATATCCTCTGTCCCAAGTTCAATGCAAAAAAATAATCAAAACTCTCCATTTGAGCCTTCACGCCTATTATTCTGGCTCGCATTTCAGAATCTAGTTTGCCCTCCAAACATTCATCCCATTCTAACTGAAGCGCATCATAGTTTTCTAGGATGCGTTTGTAACTTTCAGCTCGGATTGTCCATCTAGTTGGACACAAAACTTTGAGCCCAGGTGTGTCCAGTTGCATCTCGGCCTTGAGTTGTTCCAGTTTTTCCTGGCGTTTAGGAGAAAGATTTATTAGTTTACAGATTTCTCTGGTTGTGTCCATGGCATCGCGTAGCAGCTTGCAGCCACTAGTTGTATCCTTTACGGCCAAACTAAGTGCGTGCCCATGACAGTGAGTGAAATGTGCATTCACTGATTGAGCCTTGATTTGAGCAGCCACACCATTTTTCCACCCGGCCATAGGTCCCCCAGCATCGTAGCACTACCCCCTGCAGTTATTGAGAGACAGATCCAGTCTTGTTAAGGTGTCTTTAATAGCGCCGACAATAGTGTCTGCGTTTATGTTAGGGATGTGGTAAAACCCGACAAAGTCTTCATGTGGCTCTAAGGCTTTGTCAATCCACCTCAGACAGACTGTTAATTGCTCCTTGTTTGATATATCTGTGCATTCATCTGAGAGAATAGCGAAAAATCCAGCAGACTTTATCGATGTTGCAATATCTTTCACTATGATGTTGGCCATGATTTTGAGTAACTCATTTTGGATATCATGGGAGGTATATTTGCCAGTTTTTTTTTCTAACCATTTCAAAATAGATGGGTCATAGAAGGGTTTCAAAATCTGTATAAAATTGGAGTCTTCGTCTGTGCTGCCTTGCAGTGAAAGCCCCTGTCTCCCCATCAGCCTAAGGTTCTCTAAAATCTTCACTAAAATGGAGCGGTTCCACTTTTTTTCAGCTGCTAGTGCAGTATCCAACCGCTCTCCGATATCTCCACATTGTTGTGGTAACTCAACGCTCTGAACAGCTAGTTTGTGGCACTGGGATTTCTGATGATCACGGAATTTTTCAAGGGCTTTTTTCCAGTTGGAAAATCCATTTATGAGAAATGCCTTCTCGGCATTTTTGGCGTTACCAAGTTTGCGCTGCTCGTCAGCAGTGACACAAGTGTGACATAATACAGTGTCATTATATTCCAGATAATGCAGCCAAGAAAAGGCTTTGAACCACTGAGGTTGAAAAGATCGCTGCTGTTTCCCGAATATCCTGTTTGGGAAATTAAAATTTGACGGCTGGTTAGGCGAAGTAGAGACTGGCTCACGCATAGCCATACCATCCAACGAATGGGGACTATCGGCATTAGGACCAGATTTTTGGGTGGCAGGTGTTGTTTCTGAAAGCTCACCGGCCGTAGTGGACTCGGTCTTCTCCGCAGTTTGCCCGTGTGAGGTACATGGCTGGCTCTCATCATCAGCGAGTGTCGGAATTTCGTCAACAAGCTGTGATTTTGAGGCGAAAAAAGAAGCTATATCAGGCTGTAAGCTTCGCTTTTTTTTTTGCTCCTGTGTTTTGTGACATATTTAAATGTTGGTGCGTTTTTGAAAGCGACACTGAGACACTCAGTCTATCTATAGACCTGACATAGACTACGTCAAAGCTGCATGTATGGGTAATACAACCATATAGCTGCCGGAACGCCTCTGAAGTTCACCTTGGCTCAGAACACTTCACTAGGTATTTTTGGGGTTTGACCTGCAGCGCCATCTATACATCCGGTAAAATGCTTATTAATTTGCACAAAAACAGTTCAAACTAGATAAATGGCAACATCAGTGTTACGCTGTCTGTTAAAAGAGCGAGGCCTGCATGTTATGATGCCAACTTTATAGTTTACTTCCGTGAAAACTAAAGCTCAAAAGAGAGATAAAGAGTGATTGGTGTTGTTGTCTTAACGTACCGGTATCGAAATCCGGTACCTCTGCAATCCCACTGTTTATCAGATCGCGACGCAAAGCCCCCATGGAAAATGGAGTCATGTTAAACGTTACGGTACAGTACTGACTATGTGGCCCTGGTCCCGTAAAATATCAGATCAATAATAATGCCGCAACTAAATTTTAATTTCATTGAACTTGGAATGTTTGTGGACATTTTTAAAAAACATTTGGTTAGGAAAAAGTGGGGGGGCTTCAGCCCCCCCCCCCCCAGCCCCCCCTGTTCCGCGGCCCCTGGCTTGTGTTTTTGTGGACTCAGAAATGGAAGTAGACTAACGACCAGTTCTATTCCACACCGTTCTCTATTTATATGAAAGGTTTACACTTTTACAAAGGATTTCGTACCTTAGTGACAAGTAGAATTGTGGCTTGACTTTTTCCTAGGTGGCTGATTTTTTCATGTCCAACCAACGATTTGAATCATGTGAAGTGTAAATTGACATCACCGTGGAAGGATAAAGAAAATCAAAGCTATCTTTTATTCATGACAGGGCAACAATTTTTGTACGTGGAATGTGAACTGTAAATTGGAATCGCACTGGAAAGTTCAAAGAAAAAATATCCGCGATCAGCTTAACCTCAGTGCTCGTTCCTTGGCTCGCCTGAAACAATTACCATGAGAACGTAGTCACCGGCCTTGGGCTTTTCGTGAGGTTTATTATGTCTATAATAGAAAATCAGTGGCATTTATCGTAATCAATTTCCGAGACTTAAGTGTTTTTTATCAACACGCCAAGTCTGATTGTGTAGCTTTCGTCTCGGCTGAAAAGAAATTAATTACGACTGTATGTCTTGGCTCGGCCACACGGCATTTCTAGTTCGAGCCAAAAATCTGGAATAATGGGTTAATGCCAACTGAAATACCATCTAGAATCTTTATCACCGCGCCCCGGTCATGTGATCACTTACAGTTAAATAAACTGACCCCGCGTTTTGCCTTGTTTCCGTCGATTTAGTAAATAAACTAAAACATTCAAAGTTTGGAGCGATAATAGGCCTCCAAATATTCACCTTGTAGAATTTCGCTTTGAGCACAGAGAGAAAAGTACCGTGAAATATTAAGACTTCATTTGGTCCCGCCAAACCGGCGCAATCAGCTAGCCTTCCGTCAAATCAAGTGACTTCGCCGGGGCAAACCGAGTAAAGGTGTTCGCCGATCAGCTAGTCGGTGTGAGATCAAGCAGGCCCTATGTAATCATTTCGACAGTACAGAGCATCAGCAACGGCAAACCCCAAGGCCGATTTCCGTGTAATCATGTACAATTTAGAACACCATCAAAGGGCAACTCGAAGACGCTATTTCCGTGTAAACATGGGCAAGCCTGAAATCAACATTTCCTTATCAGGCACGTCAGAATGGTCATGCTAAAGTAGCTGCCTCACCACATGAAAAGTGATTCGTCGCAGTAAATAGAGCTCGACTGCAGACCTTTTTTTCTCACAACCTTTCGTGGAACTTAGATCCTCATGAACCCCATATGAATTCAATTACGGAATTGTAGATGAGATCAGGTATATAACTGGTATCATCGGTTGTTAATGACCCCTACATGTTGAACACCTTATGATGTTCGGAGAAAAGGAATGTTATAAATTCACCGACGTGTCATAAGGTGACGAATGTTGATAACGAAAACGTTTTTACAAAGTACTCTTTTTTGTATCTAACACTTTCTTCGAATTCTTATGCATTTCGCAAAAAAGGAAAGTTGTTCTGGCAAATTCGGCGCAATTGTTGAAAGATAAGATTGTGCATTTGCCGGCCTGGTTTTGATGGTGTCAATCGACACTTAGTCGAGATCACAACAACAACCGATGAACCAGTTAATTTAAAACGTCTGAAGGCTTTACCGTTGTTGTAGTTCTGGAAGATGCGTTGTGGAAGGCAACATTTTGTAACTTCCAGTTTTAAAGATACACAAATGTTTTACCGCTGTTGTATATTTGACTGCTATAATTTCCAGTTCGTGTACATTGTAGTAGCCCTTTTATATTCTGATTAATTTCATAGCATACATGATGTTGCTTATTCCAACAATTTTGTCGTTTGAGGAATAAAGTTCTTTTTTGCCATACAAAATGTGCACTGTCAGAGTATTAACCTTTGGATGGAAGGCTTTGTTTTACAAAATGACATTGGTAATTGGGGCATCAGAAATCACCAGTAGAGTACAGTAAAGACATAGTCTTTTATAACAATAAGCACCAATGCGTGAAACCAAGAAACAATAAGCTAAGAAAAAAGGGAATGTACAGGGTTTTGGTAGACCTGATTAGGTAGTCACGCTGCTCAGAGCTGGGCAATAAAAAAAGTCCCGTAAAAGAATGTCACCTTACAGTGACTGTACTATGTCATGTAACTCGTCTGGAATTTATGCAAAGTTGACCGTTGTACAAACTGTAACAAATACCAACTGGGCTTTTATTTCAAGATGTGTGTTTTACTTTAAAGTATTTACTTATTTTGAACGTACATGAAAGATCAACATTTGTAGAGCCTGCGTTATGATTCGATGGTTTACACAGAACAACATACCACACTAAAATTCCATGAAGGTGTCTTGGATGTTATGCTCACTCATTAATAATCTTTTAAGTAATTATATATGTACACCAGGGAGGTGAGGTATGCCCAACTCATTACAAGAAACAGGACTCACTCAGTCACGTATTCTCGTCGAATTGACCAATTTTAAACGCGGCTGGTGAATAGTAAACTGAAACAAATGCGGAATCCCAAAAAAGGGACATACTGGATCCAGTGCGTGACTTCAACAAAATTACACAGAGTAATTATCACCAGCCGCTGTCCTTATCAATCTCTAACAAAGGCGCGAGGAGTTATCCGTGGTGGTAGAGGCATTGTTACATTGATGTATCTTACCTTACCACATGAATGACGCGTCACGTCCTTATACGGACTCTCTGTAATTAGCTGTCATGGCATAGACGAGCACGAAACCAAGGCTCATATTTGCCAAGTAATCGAAATCTGTGACTACAGGGTCTTAAATTCACAGACAGTTTTTCGGTCAAGTCTATTTGGAGGCCACAGGCTTACCGTATGACAGGCCCAAACTAACGGAAACTGACATGTCTCAGTACCATAGGGTAAGCATCATTGTAATAATGAGCGACATAATGGTTTACGTCAAAATCCCGAAAATTAAGTTGTCATCGGAGATATGTGTATAAACGAAAGACAAAGGAGTATCCAGGATTTCATGCAGGCCTTTGATCTAAGGCCTATTTGTTCTTCCTAACTGGACGGATATTTTACGACAACATTTTTTCTAGATGAATAAACTTACCCATAACGAGGAGGAAAAGACATCAAGGGTCACGTTTTTTCTTGTAGTTTCGTTAAACACGCATATCCATACGATCATATACAGGCTGGTATACACTATCTCATAATATTTTACCCAGATTATTTCAGCCGCTTCCAGGCCGCTTGGTTGTTTCACGAAAAATGTTTACCTACCAGCTGGAGAAAGCGATTTCCCTGAGTAAATTACGCTCGTTGGCAGTAGGTTGCATGTCGATAAGGCATGTCGAAATTAGAGCTTCAACAACGTTAAAGCCTTCAGACGTTTTAAATTAACTGGTTCATCGGCTGTTGCTGTGATCTCGACTTAGTGTTGATCGGCAGCGTCAAAGACAGGCCAGCAAGCACACAAGGTTATTTTTTGTCAAATGCGCCGAATATTCCAGACCACCTCTCTAAAAAGCTTTTTATTTCAATAACGTCCATTTTTGTTATCTGTTTTCTTTCATTGTTATCGGCCGCCGCCCACGTTATAGTGGAAGAAAGCTCACAAGCCGAATCAGTCACACGCTGAACGAGTTTAAATTGAATCACTTGACTCAACCGTCCAATGATATTTTGAATTTCTGTAAGGATTTTCCTGCTTTCTGTGGCTGTTCGATCATTTGATTGTCATTGAAAATTGGGCCATCGTGCCGTTTCAAGGGAGAATGCAGCTTTATTTTTCAGCTGGTAGAAAGAGTAGAGTATGAATGATACACGACCACACGACGACATTAGGAGCGAACAATGTTAACAATTTCTGACACTGACTCTGACACTGACACTGAAAGTCGTCTTAGCACGTGATTACTCTGACGTAAGGATTGGCAACAATTTGCTCGGCTAAGGTGGACCCCAAACACGTAATGCCGTTATCATGGCAGTTGTCATGGCTTTTGGGACAGAAATTGCCCATCAAATATTACTCCCGGGCATGAAGTTTGCACACACTTATCTTTTCGTCTGTCGATTTATTGCAAACAACGTGCCACTCGTTTATTACCTAAGCCGCATGAGCCCAAGATTCCTTTCTGGTACTTAAGGCATGCCGCTGTACTGACAGCCAGAACAGATCTGACAAGGACAGGTAACTTTCTAAATGGAGCGCGCTCGGACGTTGGGTTGGGGTCATCCATGGCTAAACAAAATGTTGCCAAGCCTAACGTTTGACCAACCTAGGACTACAGATGTCCCAACCCAAGCAACATACATATTTTTAGATCTTCTTTATCCTAAATTAACAGACTGAATTTCTGGACTAGGGTATGTCAAAGAGCCTCACAGGGATTAAAAGCTTACCTAATTCATAAACCAAGACAGGGTTTGACAGAGTTTACCGATTGTATAATTACCTGTTACTTTGTAAGTTCAAACTTGTATACACACATGACACTGTAGTACCATGACATGATGTATATTATAGTACGATTTGCTTCATTCTTGTACAGAGAGAGATGTACACAGACAAGGTCGCGAAAATCTGTTTCGGCGTTCCCAATGAATGCAATGTTTATGAAAATGTGATAGGTCATATCTATTTGGGCATTGATTGAACGTTGCTCAAACGCTGTCATATCAACAGAATTGTGTAAATTTTATTGCGTATGCTACACATTTGCAGTGCACTTTATTGTGAATGTGGGTTTTCACATGGTATTTCCCGTTTCGTGGTGTTCTATTTGCTTATTTTCACCACCATGTCGTTTTCCGAAATAAAACTTTCTTGTGTCTCTCACACATGCATTACGTTGGTGCATAGAAGAGCACATCAAGCCTCCAGCGGTCAGCTTATGCAGCAGTCCAGGTAAATGTCGGTTGGCTGTTATTTTGGTCTCATTCATTCTATTACCAGAGCATCCTTGATTCCTCTGCAAGGGAAACAATTGCGATGGTGTTTCTCTCTTGAATACCGTGATAAGTGAACATTCTTATTCCATGCGATACCTTTCCCCTTATGCAGCTTGGTATTATTAAAGCAGTTCTGTGATGTAGCCGGCTAGCACCTCCAGCCATACATTTCATTGACGTTTAACACCATCTTCAGACAGTGTGCATATGTTGTGTTACTCCTATTTTATGTGGACAGAACACCTGACTGCCCTGGGATAACCACTGAACTGTGGTACTGACGAACTTTCTCGTGCGTGACATAGGGCTATGCACATCATTTACAGAAAGCAAGTGGTCTCCCGCTAACTTTACACAGCGGAACAGAAGCAACGTAATCTGCTTTCTTTCACCAAGGATAGATTGTGAACAGTGAATACCTCAAACCCGATATTTGTCCGATCGTATGCGTCTTGTCTGATAATATACCATGTAGAATATATTCTCATATGTCATAACATGTTTTTATTTTACAATATCTTTGGCCCATGAACCTGGTTGTTCCAAACCAGATCCGACTAGTGTGCCTACGAAGGCCTTTCAGGCAACCGGTGGTATATTACTGGTTCCATATCTCATCGCTAAATATTTTCTTCAGTGCTGCATAAAAACATTCAAATAAATAAATACAGATTGGTAACGTTAATTTGTGTTCTGAGCTTTTTCAGTTATACGCATAATTAATCTTCCCCTACATGTTTGTCCCTTGGTAGATTGGGATTTCTGTGACCATCGCATCTGACTTTCTGATGTTCTGTAATCCTCCAGTGTACAAATGTCTTCTGATGGGTATGTGCATGGATTAGGCTGTAATAAACCAACAAGGGAAATGGCTTCTTCAGTCAAAAATTGTGTCAGGTAGCAGGCGATAGGTCTGCCATAGTCCGGATTTTTAGCAAATATCACCTTACCACATCCACACACGATGGTATATCTCTCTACACGCCTTGGTCTATCTCCACGAACGTTGGTATATCTCCTATAAGGCAGTAGACACCATCATAAAAACGGCAGACTTTGGGTATTACTTGAATATCAAATATTCATCATTAGCTCTGAAGCACCCATTAGCGCATCCTGTAACGTCAATATACCGGTAATATTCACATCTGGGGCCTGGTCATGGGAATACATCGTACTTCTGTAAGGAAAGAAAGATTATGAGGCGATAAGCTAGCTGGTTTGGCAAATCATTTCCCTCCGTTCAACTCGTACCACAGTATACCTATGATGTATTCATTGACTGATAGTTAATACTACGAACAAGAATTTTTGGCTTACAGGTTTATAGTGAGGCACAACCAGGGTGCCCCCACTCAGTCAAAGCCCAGGTACCTGACCGCCCACCACCAAAAAGCCTGACTTAAAGCTGCACCCAACACAACCAGAGTTGCATTCGAACAAGGGACCTCATTGGCTGCATATTTCCGATGTATGTTCTGTAGTATTTCGTTTAATTTATTGAATGAAGCTTTGCTAAAACAGAAATGTTAACGTTATCTTTTCGTAGTCTGCAATCTGTGTTATATAAATTACAGACCAATGGTTTCGGCCGCAGTCCATACCTTTAGTTTTACATGCAACACAGAAGAAGGTAGGACACACGCCTTACAAAGGGGAATCAGCTTAGCTGATGTCGTCGACGTTGAACCCACGCACTCACTCACTCACTCTTGCTTTCGTGTTTGTGTTCCTAAATATTAAATTTCCAGGCTACTCGCATACGCAGTAGAATAACAACCCGTTTAAGCAACTAAATATGAGTGAGTGAGTGAGTGTTTGGGGTTTAATGCCGTACTTAACAATTTTTCAATCATATGACGACGAAGGAATCCTTAGAATGCATGTCAACTAAATCTGAATACAACTGATATATGGCAACTCTCTAGTTTTTAATATTTCCCAACAAACTTTTCAGAAAGTTATTCAATGAAATGTATATAGTGCGCATGTTGAATAAATCCATATTTTTTAAATCAAGTCTCAC
Organism: Liolophura sinensis; assembly: GCF_032854445.1. NCBI lineage: Eukaryota > Metazoa > Mollusca > Polyplacophora > Chitonida > Chitonidae > Liolophura > Liolophura sinensis. The sequence continues at coordinate 6,278,760 of NC_088302.1, read as the reverse complement.
AAGTCGCACTTTAATAGTTCACATTGGAGCCAGTCGTTGTACACATACATAGAATATTGAATATTCTCTGGAAGAGAGACCAGGCGATATGCCCTCAGATTTTTGCACAGACTGATCGCAGGGCTTTGCCACAATAAGGGCCGGTTGGGCTTTGAAATCTATCCGAAACTAATGATCAGAGTTCACTGGAATATGACAGCTAACGGCAACTTGCGTGTCACTTTGATAGTTAGCTTGAATGCCACGGCTCTGGAGAATTTGTTTCATCTACATACAATAGCAGAGGTTTTCCCCCCGACAGATAATGTTACTTAAGCCAACAAATGTCAGCAAGTCTCTTTGCCAGCATTTCGACAAAACGAGATCCACGACTTTAAGTGTATTTTCTCACGGCACACTTCGAACACAGACATCTGATTTGTGTTAAGTGTTTTAAATAGGACTTGAAAATGTGTTACTTCTACGCTTATATAGTCGGGTAATTGGCCCAGAAACGAAACTGTCGTCAAGGCGTAGTCGGGCGCACGGTTAAACACGTGACCTGACTGGGCCAATGGCCAATCATCTTCCCAGAATCCTCGTAGATTTGGCCTGTTTATAGTTTTAAGTCAACCCATGTGTTAGGTCTTTAACCTAGCAACCACTGTCATTGTGCATATGCTTTCTTTGTATGGTAAATAGCTCGTTATTTCTAGAATCAACTGTGAATTGTTTATATTCTAGTGTGTGGTTCGAGGGTTCATGTCTATGCCGAAATAGACATTCGCATATCAACCGCCCACCAATATGGATGTTCCGGGACAATAATTGCAAGGCCAGTTACCAAACTGGCGTTTAATACAAACTACCAAAAAACCATATTAAGTACGAAAATAGAATGATATCATGCAAAGAGAACCAAAGAGAAACAGAAAACAGTTTAAAATGGTGTTGAAAGCAAGTAAAATATTTTCTAGGCGACTGAGTGAAATCAGTATTCAAATCGTGTAACTGTGCTTGAATGTAAGTTGTTGACAAAAATATATATCTCAGTTGGGCTTTGATTGCAACTGTTCGTATATCCAACGTGGCGGTCAAATTCAACGCTAGCGGATCATTAGTAAACCGTTCAGTGGAAGAAAAAGATCGGACATAGTAAGGATTGATTCGTTTAGTGGATTAACCATTAAAAGTAGTTTCTGCAGTAATAACATCTGACTTTAGCCTGGCTCGCATATGTGGGTTTGTTGGCTGAAGTAAAGCGGTCGTCAGACAGCCTAAGTAATCCTCAAATACAGTTTCGCCTATCAGGAAAGTCCAAATATTTGATCCGATGAGTTAATTCCGCCTTCGTGTTATTTCGTAAGCTGTATATTTCTGTACTGTCACGAACCGAGTGAGTGTTTTGTCACCCACTATACTTGCGTTTCTTTTCTGAGCTTTACTGTCTATCGTCTTTGTACTGTAAGGCACAATTATCCCAATTCGACAGGAGGTTTCGATGCCCAAAAGGCCAGTTTTCGTACAGGGCAGAGGACTGAATTATAGCTGTGGAGAGAATTTGGTGGTTCACCGCTAGATTGGACATCAATCATTCGTCAGTGTGCCATTGTGTACGACTTAATTGTAACCGGGTTGCCATTATTGACTTTCACTTCGGCATTCATGAGGTACTGTGGGTTTACTTGTTTCTGTCGACAGAGACTTGCCATTGGCACTCTGGAAATGTATCTGCTGTATCTCTGTAAGAACTTGTGGGTCGTTCTTTATATTGATTTGTATATTGTGCTGTTTATATTAGATCGTTCAATCATATGTATGAAATTGATTTATTTAATTGGTATTTTACGCTATACTCAAGAATATTTCACTTATACGACAGTGGGAGGCAAAGCCCAGGGGAAACCGGCAACCATCCGCTGGTTGCTGTCAGACCTTCCCAGGTACGATCAGAGAGGAAGCCAGCATGAGCTGGACTTGAACTCATAGCCACCGCATTGGTTAGTGGCTTCTAGTTTATTGTGCCGCGCTGACGTGCTAACTAACCCAGTTACAGGTGATGAAAGAGTATGCGAGTCCGGTGATGTGCGTAGAGGAACGGATTAAGGAAACCGGTGGACTAAGCTCAGAAACATGTAATATGGGTAACAAAATGAAGTGCGGGTTTCCTTTTCCGAATTCTCACAGCCATTAGCTGACCTCCATCATTTGCTTACATGTTCTTTCCTAGATATTTACCAACATTTTTATCATTTGCTTCACTTGCGACATTACTGCTCCACTGTGGGGTTTCTGGGGTGAAAAGAATAGGGCCTCAGCCATCTACGCAAGCTTGTCGTAAAAGAAGACTAAACCTACAGCTCTCCCGTGTGGCCCCTGTGATTGTAATAGGCTCACATCTTCTCAGTTTGTGTGAGAGGCAACCGGGGTACGACCTGTTTGGCGTGAATTGAGAACCGTAATATCTGAGGACGGGACACTGATGGCTGAGGGAGTATTTGTCTTGTGAGATCCTCGCGACCAACCTTCCACTTTGGCCCTTACTTGGAGAAAGACAAGGGGTCGAATGGGCGTTTTCCGATCAATCGCCTTGGTCACGTCTTGCCTTTGCGTGGTCCCAATTTCCTCAACAACACCACTCTTCAGAGAAGAAATGTTATTTCTCAAATTTCGTTTGCGTGACTACGTGTAAGTCGGTGGCTCATGGGTAAATCGATGAGTACGTGTATGATGTGTGACCTTAGTCACTGAGTGGCAGACGGAGGAGCTCGTGGTGGAGAATTGGATTTGCTTAATGAGGCCATCTAAACCAGTAGATGGCCTGATGGGGAGTTTTTGATGTGTTTTCTGTTGGGTATCCCCAGGTTCAGGATCACCTTTGTTGGCACTCCGTGGGGGTTGGAGAACACTTCGCGCGAATCTTTATATGTTCTGACAAGAGTACCCTAGATCTTTCAACAAATGTATCTATCAAGTCTTCATCTGAGCCAAGTGCTGATAAAAAAGTTGGAGGTTTTGTTAGACTCTCTTGATAAGGATAATGAACTGGACAATTGGCCGGCTTTCATCGTTCTCTCAACAAAGAGTGAACAAATGTCAGCCTCGAAAATTCTTCCTTTTGTCTTGAAAAGATGTCTTCAGAGCGCTGCAGGAAGTTTAAAAACGTTCAGAAACTGAGATCCGGATGAAGGATAAACAGACGCCGATATTTCCATCAGTGGTTCCTTTTTTGATGGTTGGCTGTGGGGGATGGGATGGGGGGGGGGGGGGCTCCGTGGCTTAGTTGCTGAGCGCGTTAGCGCAGCGTAATGACACAGGAGCCTCTCACCAATGCGGTCGCTCTGAGTTCAAGACCAGTTTATGCTGGCTGCTTCTCCGGCCGTAAGAAGGTCTACCAGCAACCTGCGAATGGTCGTGGGTTTCCCCCGGGCTCTGCCCGGTTTCCACCCACAATAATACTGGCCGCCGTCGTATAAGTGAAATATTTTTGAGTACGGCGTAAAACACCAAATAAATAAATAAATAAATGAATCAATAAATCAATAAATCAAACCTCAGCCGGGGGTAGACAGCCGACCGGAGGAATCTATTGAAAAACAGGGCAGCTTTTACCATAATCTAATTCCGGATGTATACATCATTGTTTTGCTTTTGGGCACGCAGCTCAAGAGCGAATTGTATTTACAGAGCTGACAACAAACAGCGCACCGAGCGCTTGTATACTTTACAAACATATCGAGGCATGCACAAAGTGCATGATGATCTTTTCCTCTTATCCTAGAACATATCCCTTCTAATTCTTTACAGCGTGTAGCTAGGTGAAAATTCGCTAAAGCAAACGAGATTCCATTTGAGATGTTCTGCGAGGCTGATAGTCTAGGGACTCTAAATGCAGCAGACTATCCTATATTAAAATTTAATGAACTTGTTTTCCGAACTGCCGATAGAACTATCCCTAGGACCTCGACAAATCCAAAAGTAATCCCTGGCATGATAATGGCTGTCGTAAATCCATTGAAGATCGTAAAAAGCCTGAACACAGTTTCAATCATTCTCCTTCTGATAATAGTTTAAACCAGTTCGTACTTTTCGAGCTAAGGCTCGTCGATTACTCAAGTCCAAGATACGATCTTGTTAGCGGAACTTTGTTTCAGGCACAACGTCAAAAACACATATGCGTAATGTGTGGAATATGGCCGAGAAACTTAAGGGCAAAAATAATAAAACAAAACTTCAGCATTTGAAAGAGGGATATAATGTATTAACTTCTCCATCCGATAAAGCCAATAAATTAGCTGAGGCAATTTCTAGCAAATCTTCTTCAGAGAATTATACTTCAGAACTCACCCAGAAGGAGAAAATTAAATTGCTCTATTCTTCTAAAAATTCAGAAGATTATAATCGTCTCTTTTCATTCTCAGTGAACTTAAAACTGCATTTAAAAAGGCACACTGTACTTGTCCTGATAACATATATTATAAGTTTCTGAACCATTGACCGCCTGGTTCATTTGCAACTCTCTTGGACTTGCTTAACGATATTTGGATACCTAGTAATTTTCCACCGCCATGGAGGGGGGCGTGCATTATCCCGGTTCAAATACCTGGAAAAGATCATACTGGTCTAATTACCGTCCCATATCTTACCAGCTCTGTCTGTAAGACAATGGAACGGCTGATAAATGATAGACTGGTTTGGTTTTACGAAATAAACAATTTAATGTCTAATATACAATATGGTTCTCGTCAAGGTCGATCTACAACTGATCAGCTTGTTCGTTTCGAAACTTTTATGCGTGAGAGTTTAATTAATAATGAACATGTGGTGCCTTAAAAAAGCTTACGACATCACATGGAAAAAAGACCTTTCTGATATGGGTCTTAAAGGTCAATTACCGATATTTATATCAGAATTTTTATTACCGTCATTTTAAGGTACGGCTGGTGTCCACTCTTTCTGACTCGCATGAGCAGGAAATGGGTGTGCTCCAAGGCAGTATTTTATCATCAACATTGTTTAGCATAAAGAGAAAGACTTTATCAAAAACCCTAACATCGGGCACAGAGGATTCTTTATATGTTGATTTCCTTATGTGCTACCGAGCTAAAAATATGAATAATATCGGACGTCAGTTGCAGCTTTGTCTCAATAAAATCGAGAAATGGGCAACTGAGAACGGCTTTAGATTTTCCACGCCTAATACCGTTGGTATGTTGGTATTGTTGAAGAAAATATATTTTTGGGTATAATATTTAATAATAAACTATCGTTTGTACCTCATATTATAATGGTTCAAGCTAAATGCACAAAGGTTCTCGATTTTATTAAGGTCGTGTCAAGCACCGATTGGGGTGTTGAGGTCTAAATTGGAGAATGGGTTGATCATTTACGGTTCCGCTAAGAAATCGTAACTAAACGATCCTGTTTATCACCAAGGTTTAAGGCTCTGCATTCGTGCTTTCAAACCTCACCAGAAGAAAGTGTAATAAGCCTGCTTTATATAATCGACTTATTAAACTCAGCCTTCAATATGTCACGAAGCTAAAAGCTCATCCAACAAACCCTGCCTACGACTGTGTTTCAATCCATCATTTGTAGACAAATATAATAAACGTCCTAACAAGATCACTTCGTTTGGTCTTCCTATACGCAACCATATTGTGGAAGCTAACATAAAGCTCGAGGATATAGCTCAAGTGTCTTTTCCAGAGTCTGCTTTCTGGCTTCTTCCACAGCCTAAATTGATATTTGATCTACGTAATTATAATAAAACAGATGCAAATCCTCTTATAATTCAGCAAAGATTTGCTGAAATTACTGCCAAATATTCGGATTATCAATTTATATTCACTGGCGGATCAAAGGATGGGTACAGGGTTGCTTCAGCGGGTCTCCCCTCTTTGTCTTACATTCTATTCTCCTCACCTTATCATTTGTTTCTTCTCAACGTGCCCAGAAGGCAATGGTATGCAGTGACCCGCTCTCCTCGCTTTTGGCAATACAGAATAATGAATTTAAAAATCCACTAACTCTTGATATCTTAGCCTTACGTAGGAAATTAATTAAAAGAGGTAAGGATATCATATTCTTTTGGATACCAAGTCATATTGGTATCCATGGAGACACAGTCGTAGAGAGGGAGACAAAGGTTCCATTAATAAATCGATATCCAAAAAAAACTCCTATACACTGACTTTCATTCAAACATTGCTAAATATATTAGTCGCCTTTATTAGGGTTAATGGGATGTTGAGGTCCATAATAAACTGCATGAAATTCACCCTGCCATTGGCTATATAATTCTTATACTCATAGTATGTCTCGAAGAGACCAAGTAGTGTTAACGGGGTGCCGTATCGGGCATTCTCGTTTAGCACACAGTTATATTCTCGATGGAAGCTGTACTCCTGAGTGTGCAGGATGTGATGCTCAGTGCGGCGTCAAATATATCCTAGTTGACTGTGTAGAGTTTGCTCATGTTCGGCCAAGATTCTACATAGTTAACGCCATATATGATTTATTTGGCTGCATTGGCTGCGATGCTTTTGTTAAGTATTTAAAGGGCATTGGTCCATATCATAAGATATAGTTCATTTATATATATTTACATGTATGAATTATACATACATACGATGTTCTGCATTGTTATAAGTATATTGTGGTTTTCGGGTTTTACCTAAGGTTTGGTTGTTTTTAACTGTTTTTAAACATGTTCGTCTATTTTTGTACCATTTTGGTGTTCTCATCCTATCGAAAACCATTTACTGGTTCCTGTTTTGAACATGTTCTCACCACGATATGGTTGTAAAATTGCCGATGTGGCATTAAGCCATAATCATTGATTCATTTATTCGACATTAATGATCTCGATGTTATCAAATAGATGATTCTCGATAAGGTGACTACAGCATCACTACCAGGTCGATTCCGTGGACGCAGTCCAGGAAGCTATCCTCCGCCATGTCAGAGTAGCCACCACACTGGTTGACCTTCACAGCTGGGATACACTCGAATTAACACTCGAACTATGGTCTCAGCTTTGCAATCCGCAAAGCAAAAAAAAAATGAAATTAATATATATGGCAGTATTCTGGGTGAAAAATTAATTACTCATCTGAACTATGAATTCATTTTCTATTGATGGTATTGCTTCCACATCTCACCTGCAAATCTCTGTATCTCCACCTTGTATGGGTTTTTAGAGTAATCCACACCATGTCCGATCATTCTCATTTACTAAACAATATATTGATCCTCTGTTGGCTTAAACAATCCATACATAGCAAAGGCGATGAAATATATATATCCAACTTCGCAACATTTAAAATAGAACCACAGATATCCAAATAGTACACCGTATCTGGACCTACCTTTGTATCGCAGACTTTACGAGAGGGATAGTTTCAAAGTTGACTTTGTAAATTATCATTACTCTGACAGTGATATACCGAAGGGTCCTGCATATAGCATGTTCATAACACCCCGTTTAGACTTTGTTAGGTCTTGTGTGTTATGTGACGATTTCAATCAACGACAAGAGTTAATGCAACAAAAACGAATGTGTCCAGTTTACTCCACCAAACGCTTTCACTGCAATTATGTTAAGTTTTATAATGGATAAAGGTGGACCAGTCAGCCTTCGCCACTTCTGGTTCTGTGTTACCTGAACACTGGTGTCAAACAAAATATTTGTATAAATCGTAATTTAGTGAAAATGAAAAATTATCACTGTGAGTTTCATCTCTGATCGCCATCCAGTTAAGGGCATTAAACTTTAGGGCGGCCACTTCTCTCCAAATAAAACAGTAACAAATTCATAAATAGCTACATTGATCATATGGTAGCCTTTCTCCGAATTATTCCACATAGATATCTTGCAATAATACAGAAAACGTGTCAGGGCCAAGATGTCAAATATGTTATCCTTAAGGTCCAAAAGGTGAGTACTGTGTATATTCTCACGATTCAAATATGGATTTATAGGTGTAATTCTTTGATTTTGTTTAACACCCTACTTAGGACATTCTGTGTACACGGTAGTTGACAGTTATGGGTGGAAGAAGCCGGATGGATTTTAACGCCATTGTGCTAAGGCACTCACGATTTGTCCTCTCTTACAACATACAAATATGGAACATAACAGACGTACAGCACAGAGAGTAAAACCAGAGCAGCGATGACATTGTGATAACTGGTAAATGGTCACACGTAACCAGTGAATCTACACTTTGTCAGTTTACATCAGTCAAGGATTTATTCTAACTGTTCATGTAAATGCATAAAAAGTTTTATGCTAGAGCGCATTACACGCGCTCTAGCACCATGGCTTAAGCAGAGTTAAGTAAATTAAAATTGCAGTGATGTCAGTTGCAATTTATTAGATGTCATTGGCCTAAAATGCCATATTGGTCAAAGACAGGTGGCCCTCAAGGAACAGTCAACGCAGCGACGTTGGCCCCTTAGTAATGTCACCGTTTCTGGAACAATTATGATGCACATGCTTGATTAATTATCGCACCATGTTGACTGATGTCCATGGATAACATCCTCAAACCTTTGTAAGAAATGTATAGTATCCGCCTGTGCCACAGTTAACAGCGGCGTCAATAGTTACTTGTTGTACGAATACGAGTTGTTCTATTGACAACAAACAGCGAACAGTGAGAGGAGGTAAATTCACAAAATCATTTCACATGGCCTGGACACAAGGCGTCTCCAAGCGATTGACGAGTCTTAAACACTTGCTCTTTTATCCGATATTTAAATTTCAGTAAGTATCTGTACGCGTAAGATGAAGTATTTTTGTACTTCATATCTCACCGCTGTTAACTTTACAGAGATTTACTGTCAGAGATTTATTTAGCTATTTCATTGGTGTTTTTCACTTATAAGACGGCAGTCAGCACTATGGCGGAAGGAAACCGGGCATAACTGATGAATTTAACCATCAAAACAGACATCCGAATCGCCTACCGCGATGGTTGATGTTATGGATAATTAAATGTATCTCCGTTGCGCTTCTATTTCTATGTCTAACGTAGCCATCTAAAATTCAGCACGATGAATGGAATGCAACTAGCCATGGCTTAAGCGGAATTAGACACAGTTTTGAAGCCGAATGCCAGAAAATTTGGACACTGTGTCCATATTTACGTACAAGAGACTTACGCTCATTGTAAACTTTAATAAGAATCTTATAGTCATGGCGTTTGATGTAATAACCTTAACACACTAGTTTTTGCAGTGGTTACTTCTGTCGTTGGTTGAAATCGTCATTAATTCACACCGTGGTTTGGAGGGAGAAACGGAAGTCACAATCAGATCGATATTGGTCTTAGAAACATCTGACTAATGGAGATAACTCGGTACGAACGACAGCTCCTGAGTGTGCAATTTGTAAATGATGAACGATTTTGCCCTCTGAGTTTACCAGTCTCGCAATTTCACTTGCAGATTGTATCACATCAGCCCATAATCAAACTTAAAAGCAATTCATTAATCATGTATTTTGAAATCAGTAAAACTGTGCTGTATATATAGCAGAATGGTAGGCTTCATTCCGTGAAATTATATGTATCATTGCCTTAACGAAGCCATTTTTGAAAGAACGATGGCTTTCTCCATGTCATCGTCGCCATGTTTTCCTCCCACCATTATGCTGGCGCGAAGGGCGAAAAACACCAATCAAATATATAAATTAAATACTTCTCTTTCTACAAACTACGACATCGTCATGACTTCACTGGAGAAATGCACTGTCATCAAAATGTCTAAAGCAATAATGATATGATGTCGGCAGGCCTGTATTATTTTTTATAGCTGACCTAACGACTACACTCTAGCAATCGGGGCCTCCGTGGCTCAGTTAGTTAGCGCGCTAGCACAGCGTAATGATCCAGGAGTCTCTCACCAATGCGGTCGATGTGAGTTCAAGTCCAGCTCATGCTGGCTTCCTCCCTGGCCGTATGTGGGAAGGTGTGTCAGCAACCTGTGGATGGCCGTGGGTTTCCCCCGGGCTCTGCCCGGTTTCCGACCACCATAATGCTGGCCGCCGTCGTATAAGTGAAATATTCTTGAGTATGGCGTAAAACACCAATCAAAAAATAAAAAATAAAACACTCTAGCAATCAAATGCCCAGACTGTTGTTCCATATTTCCGCAGAAAGCCCACGCTTGAGCTCTTGTGGAGAATTATGTCATATGTTTGATGGCATTCTGATGGGGTAGGGGTCATGGTAAGGCGGTGAAGATTGCGTGGAGATTTTCGTAAACAATCTGGACGTTAACTATGACGACAGAAAAGTGTCAGCATCAAAGGAAGAAAAGCGCCATTGCTGGTGATACTCCACAGGACATTAACAACAAAATGCAGTCAATATATGACAAGTTGTAGAGCAGCTGTCGAAAGGAACAACCAAGGAAAACTATACGTGCAATAAATACTTCAGATTTCCACTTGTGTGGAATCGTGAGCTCAGTTCTTCGTTGCACACACGGTTTCCTTTAATGAAGTGTGACCGGTTACGGTTTTGAGCCACTCTGGTGCTGAGACGAGAGGAACGTCGACGAAATCAATTCAGATCACAAGACCACTTTTAGAGTCGACCTTTTGAAAAAGGTAGATATCAATATCATGGGTTTACACGATGAATTCTTGAGATCATCTCCCATTGTTAGTTTGGGGAATCGCTCCCCCCCCCCCCCGACGCCGATGAGCGAAATCTGATATATTCCCCGATCACCCACATTCTTGCAAATATCTGAAGCATCTTTCATTCATAATTAACGTTTCTACCAATCTTTTGCTGTTCTCTCGCCTCAAGATCGTTTTATAATGACTGCTTCAAACCAACCGTTACACAACCTTGTGCTTTGGTTGGTGTAGGTTTTTCGGCTTACACATGAAGCCACTGAATTTTATTACTAATAAAGCTTTTCACGTCCATTTAAATGATAAAGCCCATAACAAAACCACGATTTTCCTTGAAACTTGATGGTTACTCATGTGTAAAGAGGTTCATGTAGGGTCATATAATGCTGTGGATTCCATCAGATATCTGGTTTCACCTGGCGTATTTAACGTCTAGTGCCACAAAGTTCTTGTACTTGCTCTACTTTTTTATACAACTTATTTCCTATGACATTTTTGCAGAAAATATGAAATACAGATTTATCATACATCATTTAATCACTGTCTTACAAAAATACATTCCATCGCTCACATCTTTTGCCACACAGGATTTTTTTTAAAACTCTTGCATCTTTAATCCCGTCATAAGTTTTACAGAACTGTATACTTGTATCTACATTTGCCCTCTCGATGTCGATATGTCGAGTATTTAATGAATAGCTATCTGATTTAATGTGCAAAATTCAAGTACATGTATGTTTGGAAACTGAATAAAACTTCTGTGCACAAAAGTCCACAATTTGCTAGTACCTCCAAACGCCTCATTTTTAAGATTGGTGTAAAAACCGAACTACAGACCTGACTTTTCATAGTAATTTCGCTTGGCGTTGCGTTGCACCTTCTTGATAAGACGGTTCCCAACACTACTGAATCATAGTGTCATCTGAACACGGTTAATAATTGCAGTTAACATCATTGCATGTTTTAAAAAAATTCTGCTTAAGCCATGATGCTAGGGGACATGTAACTTGCTACTATTTATGCATTACATGAACAGTTAGAATAAAACCATGACTGAGGTAAATTGGCAAGAGGTCATATTTCATCAGTTACATGTGACCATTTTGTAGCTGTCGTTGCTGCTCTGGTGTTACTGTCTTTAATTGTCTATCATTGTTTAGCCTTATGATCTTTTCATAAATAGTACCAATTATCCAACCCAGAAAAAAACTCAGTTACCAATAGCAGGCAAACTCAGTGAGTCATTCCAAAAAGTAAACACTTACATAAATTACTTTGACCAATCGTTAGACGGCGATAGATGTAATTACACAAAACACTATGACAGAAGAATGTTTCTTTCTGCAGTTATAGGCCAGGGCAACGGAGAAGGTAAGGTCTAGCTTTAAATAACATTATTTTCAGTGAAACAAGATCATTATCTGTAGAAAGAGTATCAACTCTACTGGGAACTGTGTGATTACTTAGGGCGTAATTGGCAAAGTGGGTCATTTGTCTAGCATAGTTACATACATGGGCTTTGTATAAGCTCTAAGTGACAAGAATGGGCCCTGCTTGTCAGTGCCAAAGTCACGTTAGCCTAAGTGTAAACGTTATTATCTGTTGTAGGCCTACTTTACAATTTCTGTCCTCACGCACTGACAAAAAATGATAAAAAACACACACAAGGGACAGAGTATAGGAGGTAAACAGCTGCTGTATTAATTCATTTGTGATAAACGTTATCGGGGATCTTCCCGTTTGTTCACTAGCCGAATTATCCTTTAGAACAATAGTAATATGTATTTGCCTGTTCATGCGTTCTCCAGGGAATGCCGATACGATGTTGCTCCAACGAAAACCTGTGTTCTTTATGTCGCTATTTACTGAAAGCACAGTGTTATTTTCTCTGCCTGTGTAGGCCTCTTCCTACACCTGAATTGACTTTACAGAGAGTAAATATTTTAAACCGCTATCGGAATTGCGTGATAGAGCTGTAAACTCTCGTCAGATTAAAAAGAAATTTCTTGCACAGAAGAGAGCTTCCATGCATATGCACACACGTTCGCGTGAGATCACAATTCGGCACAAAAATGCAGAATTACCATTGTAAAAATCATTAAAGACTGAGGGAGTGGAGTGAGTGAGTTAGTGCTTGAGGTTTAACGTCGTACTTAACAATTTTTCATTCATATGACGACAAAGGAATCCTTAGAGTGTATGTAATGTGCCTCCTTGTAGTATTCCACGGATTTCCACCGCTCTTTTCTCTAGTGCTGCTTCCCTGAGACGCCTTACCGAAGGCAAGTAAGCTGATCTGCCCCAACAATTATACTGATACATCGCACTATCCCCTTCATGCTGAACGCCAAGAGAGTTAAAGTTACAACTTCATCGTTTAAGGTCTCATGTGTGACTCGACCCAGGAACTACCGCTTCTGAAGCGGAAGCTCTACCAACTGTGCCTTAGGGGCCGGTCAGTTTCTGTGGCTGTAAATGCAACATTATTAGATGAAATGATATATATGTTTGATAATTTCATGTCCTTCAATGCGACAAAATCATGAGATTACTTTTCAAGTCTTAATTTATCCACCTTAGATAAAACCGTTTCAGCAGGTGTTTTATTGTAACAACATACTGCTTAGGACAATGCAGTGATATTCTGACTTGCAATTATTTAACCACTATTCAGTACAGGAAGAAAATAGCGACACACAATACCAGGTAGGACTTGGTGTTCGTGAAGTGTGGGGTGGGGTGGGGGTGGGGTGTGGTGGGGTGGGGTTGGGAAGGATAGGTCATTGGGACAGGTCAACGGTGATACACCGGGCACTCTGGTTTCCTCCACTATTGAAACTGACGGCTGTCATATAGATGAACAATTCGGGACCAAAGTGTTAACCACCAGTCACTAGTTTCAGCTAATAGCCTGACATTAAGTAGGTCCAATGTTGTTCCCTCGGTTCTGCCTGATTTCCTCCCACAATTATGCTTTCCGTCGCCCTAGATGTGTAAGTGAAATATTCTTGAGTATGGCATAAAATGACAACCAAACTAAATAAATAAATAAATAAGACAATGTGTAGTGTTAGTACAATGTGCACATTGTTTAATTGTGTACAGTAGAGAATTACACTAAAAAGTTGAGGAACGGTTTCGGTTTACTATATGGGTTAGTCAGTAGAGATGCCCTATTGCAGGGGCGGCACAATTAATGGACACATACCAGCGTTTTTACTGGGCCAATTTTAAGGGTGAGACAACGACTTTCCCAGAGGGACAGTTTCAGGTCACTCCTATTATAATTTGTTTCCATTAAGTATGGTTTTTTTCTAGTCGAGGGTTGACATGGGAATTGGAGTGGGCGCCATGATATCTCGGCTTTTGAAGGGTATGCTCGATACAAAAGGCCGAGTGAGCGAGACAGAAATCGAAGCCATACCATGGCCTGGCGCCATGGCTTAGTAGATCACATAATAAATGCTATTTTAATGCTATAATTATTTGCTTCAATAATGAGGTAGTGCCAGGTTAAAACATACTTCCACAAAAACTGAAAAGAAGTATCGTTTTTGTGCGTCCTTTATAGTATTTATATTCCAGATGTTACTGCACGTAAAATGTAAAACTGAATCTTTATACAGAGTAAATGGCTGAAGCGAATCTAGGCAGTAATCCTCCAAATAACCTTATTGCTCTCAGACAGTGCCGCCTATTAAAGCTGTGAGGTAGCCGTTACCCGTGCCATTCCACGACATTCCACGATCGAAAACGGATTATTTACGTGTAGCCGAAGGACAATTTCACTACTGTTGCAGTACAAGACTGTCTTTCTTTACCATCACAGATGCGAAACGAACAAAACGATGGGCCATCAAATCGCAATAATCTCCCCATCTGGCACATTACTCAAAATAGACGGGTATACATACTGTTATTCATTTAAGTGTGTAAGTTAATGCCCGGGCCTTTGTCGTTTGCATTGTTTAGTGTGATGGTAACACAGCATTTTGATTAATTCTAGTCCAGGGACGTCGAATATATTGCAATAGACGTCGCTGCGTTTGTTTTTTTTTTTTTTTTTACTTAATTCTGCTAAACCATGGTACTAGGCGGCGTGTAGGTTGCTACTGTTTATACATTTACAGTTAGAATAAAACCCTGACGGAGGTGGATCGACAGGAGGCCGTGCTTCACCGGTTACGTGTGACCATTTGTCAGGTATCACACTATCGTCGCTGCTCAGGTGTTACTCTCTATGCTGTACGTCTTTCATTATGTTGAAACATTCTCTCATTAGGCCAAAAAATTGTGATAAAGACGAGACTTCATTGGATAATGCAAAAAATAAAATCTTCTAATAGTGAGAAATTTCTTTTTATGTGTGTGAACATCTGCTATTAAGGTATTTACATGAATAGCTGGAATAAATCACTGATGTAAATAGACGTTTACGTGTGACCATTTGCTGATTGACACACTTTTGTTGCTGTTATTTCTTCTTTCATTGTCTTACTCTCTATGGTGTTGTTTTTCATGTTATGTGGAAACAAGATGAGAACACGTTTTCCCACGCCTCGCAGGGTTGGTGTCCAATATAAATAGACCGAGCCGATCTTCTTCACAGTGAGATCAATTTGTACAATAAGTCATTTCAATGAGATGAACAAGCTGTTTTCTTAGCTAGGGAAAACTTAGACAACAACCAAACCACAGCAGGTTTAACCAGAGGCTTCTTGGTCTATAAAGCAAATAGAGGCTTGCGACTCAGAAAGTAAAACCAGAACAATGAAATATTCGTAACTCGGACAGTTATACTGGAAACACATAGAAAAAGTCTTGTTTTAATGTTACTGTATTTTTAATGTGAATCTGATGACAATACAGCATTCTGAGTAATTCTAGACTAGTGACCTCTAATATATGGCAAATGACATCACTGCGTTGTTTGCACCTAACCTGCTTAATCTATGCGTCGAAACAGACATTCGAATACCAGCGGTCACTCAAAAAGGACGTTCCAGGTCAATAATGACGAGGCCATGAACGTAGGAGACTTGTAATTTGCAACTGTTTAAGCATTTACATGAATGGTTACAATAAAGAGGCCGTATTTACGTGTGACCAATTTGCCAACTATTACACAGCCGTCGCTGTTCTGGTTTTACTCTCTGTGCTGTACTACTTTAATCATCTTGAAGGACGCAGGATTTTGTCTTGACAAAAAAAAATTTGGTGTATGCATTTCGAGAAGCAATTGTATGAAAATGCTGCAAATATTAACGTCAGGAAAACGAAGTATGAGTCAAGTGTAAACCCTTTGCCGATGGAGTGAACACAATAATTGTTCTAAGAAAAAACAAGCTGTGTTCTTCCCAGTCATATCTTGACACTGATTAACGGACAGCCGTCGTATAACATGATGTATTAGCCCAGATCACTTCTGCAAAACCAATTCTCAAGGTCGCCGTCTTCTCAATATTACCATCATTTGCACCTTCAAACAACGCGGAGCCGTGTAGATCGATAGATAGCATGGAAACTGACGCAGTTTGCTGGAGGAGGCGTTAATAGATCGTCGTACCATTCAACAAAGATGTTCTGAGGCTGCACTTACATTTTCCGCTATCATCGCACATCGGGTGCCTTAAGTCCTAATCCCATCGAGGAACCGCTAATAGATACAGAATATGGTAGGAAAAGGTAGAGAGTTGTAGACTTGACAGTACTTTAACACATGTCAACCTAGTTCGAGTTCCGTCGGAGCCATCTGCGATAATACAGCATAATAACAAAGGACATTTACTTGTGTGTAAGTAAATGCTTCTACGTGAAAGGAGATATCTTCCTAATTCTTATGTGACTACCGCAGATAAAGACTATTTTAGCAGGTGTTATATTTTAACTCGACTCCTTAGTGTTTCCACTTTATTAAAACAGCGCCGTGATTTCCGTCTTGCGATCCGCGTGCCCACGTCAGACCTATTTATGGCGCCTTTGGCAGTAAACATTTCTGCTGTTCATCAGAAGTTCGCAAGTTGATGTTTTTAAGGTTGTTCAGAGCATTCATTTGAGTAGTGTGATCAGCGATGAGGGCATGTGGATGATTTAATGGCCCTCGACATAAAAATGACGTGATTGCTGCTATTGAAGGATTTAGATGAACAGTAAGAATAAAACCATAACTGAAGTAAATTGACATGAGAACTGAGACTATTTCACTGATGTTATAGTTTTACTGTCTATGCTGTAAATCTTCTATATTGTATTTCTAAGCATCAGTGAAAACCGGTTGCTTTGCATTATTTTAATGTTTTTAGATGTTGTATGTGATAGTAAAACACATGACAGTGACGTCTAATAGTCACAAATGGTCACATATATTCGGTAAAATACGACCTTTTTTTAAGTTACCTCATTTACGTTTTCTTTCTAACATTTCCTGTAACTACATCAATAATCTAGTGAATAATAAAAACGTTTGTAAAAATGAATTGTTCTGAAAATGTGTAGTACTACGCGGAATCGTAAACGCCAAGCAGAAACGCACTGTTTAAGGGTTGCGTAACTGCCCAGACCATACGAAACCGCTTGTGCTCTGTACAACCTTCCCCACGTCCTTATGTCGGGTCGATTCTGACACAGGTAAACCTTAATGGACGTCTACGCCGGCCACAATTTCACCTGCGCTGGAACCAGAGGCAGTGGAATGCGGTTGTGCTTTACGACGAATCACGTTTTACGCTACGATTTGTCGTCGGAAAATTCTGAGCATGGCGTCGAAGCGTTGAACGTCAGACTCAGTGCTGCGTACTGCAAGTTGATCCATTTCGTGGCAGTAGCGTAATGGTTTGAGATTTCTGTAGGAACGTGGCTCTTCTCGTAATTCATGGGAACCTCAGTGCAGCGGGATATCGTGATCAGGTCCTTTTCCCAGAGTTGATGCCTGTCTACTCTGCTCATCACCCAAACTTCTAATTCCAACATGACAATGCGACACCTCACACACCTGTTTTTACACAAAATTTCCTGCAAAATGCGGGTATTCTCGTCATGGAGTGGCCATCACCTGACTTCAATCCTATTGAACAAGTATGGGGTGCTCCTTCAAACCTTGAGACATCAACCCCAGAATGGTCAAGAGTAGAGCGTTATGTTGGTACAGCAATGGCACAGATTGAGCAATGCTGTGTTAACCGGTGATACCGGGACAGTGAGACACCTTTGCCCAGCTTTTGTGAATGGGAGAAGGGGAAAATGTGGTGCAACGCAAGCTCCAATAAAGATGGCTAATCCATGTGAAATCAAAAAGTCACCCCATGATGCTATTGTTGACTGGAGGGTACACCAAGCGCACCTTAATGTCTCATACTGTTTTAGTGTACGTTCCTTACGCCCATAAACTAGATTTAAACACTAGCAACACATTTTGTTCTACAAGGGTTTATTTGGATATAGAATTAGGCAAAAATATATACATGCACTGATTTAAATTGCAATACACTGGACGACCTTATTACGCCGGTTTTCACCGGTTACTGGTGACCATTTGCCAACTACTACACTGCCGTCGTTTCTCTGGTTTTACTCTCTATGCTGTAGAGTACGGATAAAATATTTCAAGCACCTTATCAGCTGCCGAAAAGGCCAATACATTAATCAAGAATAATTATAGACCTTCAGTAACACTTCAGCAAGAAAGCGAATTACGGGAAGAAATGGCTTCAGCTGTACCTTTGTAAACTATTTTTAACAGGGGAACAATAACTCTCATTTATGTGTGATCAGCTCACGTAAAAACAAAGTAAAAAAACAGAGCTACAAAGGAGTAATCATCGTAGAGAGTAGATCATTTGTCTGACAATTTTTACATAAGTATAGTTAGGATAACACACATTTAACCTAAGATACTATAAAGAGCAGTGAAACCACCATCGGATCATAGTAATGACTCTAGCAAGGACAAGATGCCGTGATTCACTGTAACAATGATTATCCCGGAAGATTATCTGGCTAGGTACAGGTATAACCGACGCTCGGATGTACTACAGTAAATCATGGCAGTGGCGCGTTGAGGGGTGGGGGGGGGAGGCATTTGTTAAAAGTTACTCCACAGTTAAATCACCAAGGGACAAACTAAAATATTCATGATTCTGACTTTTACACTGAAAGCATTTAGGCAAGGTCCTAACGGGCGCTGGATTTTTGCTTCGCCAACTGTTTAGGGATCTTAGCGTCGAAACAGACCAGAATGAAAATGATGTTAATATTAACGTGAGGGAAAATGAATTATACGTCAGGTGTAAACCCCTTTATATTTGAGTGAACATAATAGTCAAAACTGGGCGTACACTTCTCCATCACGTATGTATCTAGTACTTGGATGTTAACTCCTGCCAATGGCGATCCGCAGTCATTTGGCGTATACCAGGGAAGGCATGTTACATTTTGACTAGCTTTAAACTGATTTACGTACACTGGTGTCCCCAGCCGTCATGATGTATTATCCCAGATCGCTTCGGTGGAACCAATTCTCAAGCCCGCCGTTTCTCAGTATTACCATCATTTGTACATTTAAACAACATCGAGCTCTGTAGATCGACGCATAGCAGGAATTGACACAGTTTCCTTGAATAGGCATTAAAAGTTCGTCATACAATCCAACAAGGCTAGACTCACTTCAACCACTATCTGCGCACACCGATTGCCTTAGGTCATAATTCCATTGGTGATGAGACCTTAAGGCTGTTGAGAAAGCCATCAAAGGCAAACCTGAAAGCGCTATTTCCCTGTAATCATTTGTTCTTCAGATGTGTGAAAAGAAAAGCATGTGAAAAGACAACCATGGGCTGATCAGAAAACCATCAAAGGACCTGGAATCTTGAAGCGGAAAATCTACGCACAACACATTAATGCGTATGATAGCTAATGGATCACTTGTGCTCTCAACCAGGATAAACATGTGATGTCGCTATAGTTGCCAAATGTTACGTAATACCATAGTTAATCTATTCTAACTCATGATTACACTTATTTCATGCAAGACTGCCTTTATTTTTACTCAAACAAAAGTATGTTTCCAAGGAAGAAAAAAGAGCTACAAAAATTCTAACTCTTACCCGATATGCACCCTTTTCCGAAGCGATTTCACCAGTCCAATGTACTGTTAAGGATGGCTGACATACCATTGCAGAAATACAAATTTTAAGCTTGGCAAAATATGACGTAACTTATCGCATGGCAAAGTTTGTGTTTTACATATTAAGACAAACGTTAACCAAAACGTAACTTTGATAGCACGGAGAAATACACACATGAAGGTTTCAGTAAAGGTATTGTTCTGGTTAACGTTGATCCTTATACTGCAAAATAAAAACAGTGCCTCATTTGAACGAAAAATTGGTGTTTTTGATCTAGAGTGCGTATTTGGTGTCTTATTACTAAGCAACCATCTCTTTTATGGCATTG
This sequence comes from Liolophura sinensis, assembly GCF_032854445.1. Lineage (NCBI taxonomy): Eukaryota > Metazoa > Mollusca > Polyplacophora > Chitonida > Chitonidae > Liolophura > Liolophura sinensis. Next base: position 6,258,680 of record NC_088302.1, on the reverse strand, counting down.
TAACTTTCATGCTTCGACCAAGTTTTATACGTCTGATTCTAAATTTACATAATTGTGCTGGGATTTTGAAATTTTCACTTTCTTATTGCACCTGTCTGGGGCCGATTCTCCGCCTTACCATACCAGGTCCTTTGAAGGCGCCATTTCCATGTAACCATCTACCGTTAAGAAAACTATCTAAAGAAAATCATCATCGTATCATTCAACAAAACTCTTTTCAGACTATACTTACCTTAATCACTACCATCACACAGCGGATGCCAAGTTATAATCCCCTTGAGCACGAGTCTAGAGATACAGAGGTCTGGCAAAATGAAGGGAGTTTTATACTGGACTAGTAAACAATTTTAAGACTATGCATATGAAAAAAAGAAAAAATGGCGCATAATAAAGCTGATAAATTAACAACTGTATTTAGGCTTCTCATAGGAATGTCGATGCATTTTACTCTTCAAAATCACTAGCATAAAACTTGAGCGATTCACTTAGTACATGACACATATAACAACGGCACTCTCAAACAATAAATATGAGAATTTCAAAAACATATGACTTACATCACCAAAGTAAGTTCAAAAATACAATTTACGTAGTTTAAACAAGGATATATCATAGGCTCTTAAAACTGATGTCAATTTAGTTTCCTGAGGGTACTTTTTTTTAACTGCCTCTGCTCTGCGTGGGAGAAGCCATTTCTCCTTTCAAATTTGATCAGGAGCATGTCGACGATACCGCTTCCCCCGGAATCTCTTCGTAGGTCCATAGCCGGCTGTTCCACTCCTGCGCACGTAGCCCACCCTTCAGCATGATATAAGTTCAGCATGATAATAAGTTAAACTAAGGTGATAGCAATAGTCAATGAAAATAAAAATCATTGTCATTGAAGTACATTGTGTATGGCGTGAGGATAAGCGGTATGATGTTCATAAAACACTGAATATTAATGAACTACCAATTCTCACTACTTACCAGCCCCTTGTCTCGATCTGTACAAATCACAGAAACATTGCCCTAAGTTAAACACAGACGAAAAGTCAAAGTAAACGACGTGGAAATGCGGATACAACATTGAGCCACACTAAGAAATACCGCTGTAACACACAACAACAACAATAAGCTGGCTACAGACTTCCATTAATTTTCCGTAAGCGACAATGTTAAAGTTTAGCGCTATAGCTCACTCAGTGGCCAATAAGCTTTGGTGCATACCTGGCCCAGCCTGTAAGAAAGAAGCCATGAAAATCTTGACATAGGTTGACCGTCAAAATCTGGGCCTTTCTATGCCGGCAGATGGGAGGTGTGTCTAGCAACGCCAAGGGGACGTCGTTCGCAGCCTCATCACCACCTGTCTCCTTGTGTCCTCTCGGCCAGAATTTCAAATTCATACCTGCCCAAAGCGTAGACAATTTCCATCATTTTGACACCAATCATGCACCGGTACACCAAAAACGACAGGCTTGCAGCAACAAAAAAACTTTACACCCTAAAATATACAGAACTACATTCCAGAATATACAATTACATCCGTCCCGAATAACGGAAGTTGTAATGGGGGTCTTTGTCCAACTAGCGCTGCTGGTTTCGCTCAAAATGGACGACACATTCACCTATACAAAGAGGAAGGTATAACTGTGGGGCTACGTCAGTCGATGCCATGCAAATGTTCACCTTCATTCCATCCATTTCTGGGCAATCCAAATATTTTCGACGACTCATTTTTTGTTGACAGCCGCCATTACAATCGAACTAAAGCCTGGATGCGAAAACGCGAATTCCAGTCTTTGAAAGTTGATTTAAAATCGACTATTTGTCAATAATTTTCAGTGGTGGGTGTTTTCTGCCTCTTTTTTGATAATCAGTCGGTTACATTTCGCGAGAAGTATAATAGGTGAGCGCAAATGGTAGATCCGTCCAAATCGTTTCATTTGAGCTTCAAAACTGTTTCAATTTGTTTCACTGGTGACATCAAAGTGTTTTAGTTTCCTTTGTGTGCCATCTAAGAGGATCCATGTTCAGCAAAAAGCGCCGTGGATTGATAGGCGTATAATTCTGTGCGTCGAAACGGACCTTCGTGTATCAGTCGTCAACCAGTAAGGACGCTCCAGGTCAATAATCGCATGGCCAATTCCCAAAAACACAAGAACGAAGAAAGCATATAAACTACAAAAATAGGACGGAATCATGCAAGGAGAAGCAGTCAACACTTTTCAATGATGTTAGAATGACGCAAAGTATTTTCTAGGCTACTGAGTAAAATCAATATTGAAATCGTGTACCATGCTGGAATATTAGTTGTCTATAACAAAGCATGTTTGTAGTTAGTCATCTATGCTGATACAACTTGCTTCTGCTGTTCTGTCTCTTACAGGTGCTTAGATACCGGTAGGACTTAACGTTCTGGCTGTTTTTATTTCAACTGGCTGGGGGAAATGTACATTCTTACGATAACTAACTAGTAAAAACTGCAATATGCTTGTAATGGTGTTGTGCGTTATGGTTATGCCAGCAATGCTCAAAGGAGGTGCATTGGCAATAGAGTGAGTGAGTGAGTTAGTACTTGGGGTTTAACGTCGTACGTAACAATTTTTCATTCATATGAGGACGAAGGAATCCTTAGAGTGCATGTAATGTGCCTCCTTGTTGCTGGACGGATTTCCACCGCTCTTTTATCTAGTGCTGCTTCACTGAGACGCCTTACCGAAGGTAAGTCAGCTGGTCAACCAGTCGTTGCACTATGCGCTTCATGCTTAACGCCAAGTGACGAAGTTACAACTGAATCTGTTAAGGTCTTGTGTGTGACTCGACCTAGAATTGACCCTGGATCTACTGCTCCCGACGTGGGAATAGACACTACAAAAGGGATCTTTTCTCCCTGGTTATGTTTCATTCACTGACTTAGGCGTGAATGCGGCGATCCAGGCTTCGCGGAACGTTTAAACCATAAATGTCCGTTAGTTACCGTTCTCCTACACGTATTTCTGGTATGGTTTTGTCGTCTTTATGCCCCGAAAAAATGGGACTTTCTAGCATATATATTCTAGCATTGTACACGAGTTGACTACTGATTTCACTCAAGCGCCTAGAACATACCTTGCTTCTTTCCAGCGTCATTGAAAACTGTTGACTGCTTAACTTTGCATGATTCCGTCCTATTTACGTACTTTACATACTTTCTTAGTTCTTTGGTGATTCGTGTTAAACGTCGTTTTTGGGAATTGACCTTGCGATTATTGACCTGAAACGGTTGCTGTACAAATGTCTGTTTCGGCGCATGTTGATCAATAAGTTATTCAATTTGAAAAAAAAGGATCCATATAACTGAGACGTACAGCGTGTAGAGGAAAACCCGAGCAGCAACGACAGTATGATGACTAGCCAATAGTCACACGTAGGCGGTGAAATAGGAACTCTTGTCAATTTACCACAGTCAGGGGTTTATTCTAACTGTTCATACACATCGTTTAATAGTAGCAAATTACACGCCACTAAGCACCGTGGCTTAAACAGAATTTTAAAAGCATTGCTTTTGACCTGAATAGGTGGCATCGTTTTGGGAACTGGTCTTGCGAGTGTTGACCTAGAACGCCCATTTTGGATAATGTGCGAATCTCTGTTTCGGCGCATGGATTACACTCCATTCACTAACTAGTTCGCAAATTAACCCACTCATCAGCGAATCCGTCAGTCAAATAAGAACAATTCCATCTATAAATTTGACAATCTATTCATCATCCATGTATATATTTAGCAACCATTTTTTAAATCAGTACAAAAATCAATCCGTCAATCAATCGTTCACCATCTTTATTTAAACGAAAGCAAAGACAAGAAAGACTATCAGAATATTATCGGAGAATTTATCTCTGAATAGGTGGTGGTTTCTTCACAAGGGTGATATTTGTGTAAACTGTGGGACAAATGATCTACTCTCTTGTGAATTATTCCTAGATATCATTTGATGTTTTCACGATAGCTATATAATTATTCCTCAAACGGAAATGCTGATTCACAATTTACAGTAAAAGGGCCAACATAAAACTTAGTTCTTTTCCTCATTTTATTAGGAATGAATGAATGAATGATTATGGCTTATGGTCACATCGGTATTGTTTCAACCATATCATGGCGAGAACAAGTTGAAAGCACGAGACGGTGGTTGGTTTTCGATATGATGGCGAACATCAAAAACAAAACAAAACAAAAATGTTCGGACATATTTAAAAGCAGATAAGAAAAATCCAACGAGTTAAAACTCGAAAACCACAAGGTTTTTGAAATAGTTAATACAGAAAACAATTAAAATTTATATTTTATGATATAGGCCAATGGTCCTCGAGCATTTTATGACAGCATCGCCAGCAATGCTGTCAAACAAATCATATATGGAGTTGACTGTGTAGACTCTTTGCCGAATCTTTAAAAATCCCTGTACAGTACTTCAGTTTTTGATAATTTTTTTGTTTAGGGCAGATTTAGTTTCCCTGTCTATTTCAATGGATACCACTACAAATCGGTATCCAACAGAATATAATATCTTTACAGTTTTCTGTAAAGATTTTAGTTTTCTATGTAAATATAAGCGTCATGTCCGACATTCGTATACCATTCGTAGTCCGTAAAGAGCGTTCGAAGAATCGCAAGATCTATTTCCAAAACAACATTTAACACTAGCTCCCAAAGACAAAGGCATGTAAGAACCTATACAAATAGGAAATAAAGCCCGTAACACACAAGAGAGAAGCGGTCATCAGTTTTCAATGATGCCGGCAAACAGTGGATATTCCAGGTATGAATTCCATATCGAAGTTCAAATTCGTAGTCGATGAATGAGTTCCAGGCCAAATAACAATTAAATAAGATATCTCAGTCGCGCTTTGATTGCAACCGTTCATAAAAGCATCATGCGGATGGCTGCCTTTTACGGCTCCTAGCCCCAGGTTAAGCGGTATTAGATACAGTTCGAAAATGACGAGCTTTACAGACCTTAACCGAACATATTGTGATTCAAAAGTAACGGACGATTACGTCTTTCTTATAATTTCTAGAATTAACACATTTTTAAATTCATTATTCTGTATTGCCCAAAGGTAGGATAGCGAGTGACTACGCATCACACTGCCTTCTGGGCACAGAATAAACAAATTTTCAGGCCAGGAGAATAGCCCTACGCTGTGCAGAAAATATTGGAGAAGAAGATGGAAGACGAAGAGAAGAGATTTCCTGTTCTGAGACAGCCGCATACGCGACCTTGTCCCCATCCTTTGACCCATCAGTATGAATAAATTTATAATCCGCACAGATAACCTTAATTTCAACAAAACTTTGCTGAATTAAAAGAGCATTTGTATTTGATTCATTATGTTTACATAGATAACAAATAAGTTTAAGTTGTACAAGTAGCCAGAAAGGAGACTCCGGAAAAAACAATGGAGATATTTTCTCTAGCTTGATGTTAGCTTCCACAATCTGTTCACCAGACGAAGGGATCTTGCTGGGATAAATTAAATTTATCTACATACATGATTGAAAAAAAAACAGTCGTAGGCAGGGTTTGTTGGATGAGCTTTAAGCTTTGTAGTATATTGAAGGCTCAGTTTTATACGTCTGTGATGTAAAGAAGGCTCATAAGCCTCCGCGTATAAACTCTGCTGGCGAGGTTCTAAAAGCACCAAGGCTGAGCCTCAAACCTTGGTGATCGGATCCAACATTTAAAGATATGATTTCCTTGCGGAACCGTAAATGATGGATCCATAGTCCAATTTAGAGAACCACATAGATTTAATAAAATGGACCGGTCAGCACCCCAATCGGTGTTAGACACGGCCTTTATTACATCGAGAGCCCTTGTACATTCAGCTTTAAGCATTTTTACATGAGTTAATTTGTACCCAAAATAAAAACAAAATAAGGTAATTTGTGATCAAAATCTTATACCCCAAAATTTAGCGTCACCAACACAATTTTAATCTGTTTACCACAAAAGTTTAGCTCATGGGCAAGATAAAATTTCAGTTTATTGCAAACATGCATTCCCACGGTTTTGGATGTTGAAAATCTAAAACCGTTTTCAGTTGCCCATTTCTCGATCTTACTGAGACAAAGATGCAACTGACGTTCGACGTTATTCTCATTTTAAGCCAAGTAGCATATAAGGAAATCATCAACATATCAAGAAATCTTTGTGCCCGATGCCAAAGGATTGGCCAAGCTATTGATTTTGATGTTAAATAAAGTATGCGGCCCTGGGGTACACCCATTTCTTGTTCATCAGTCGGAAAAAGTGGATCCCACCCGTACCTTAAACTGACGATAAGATAAAAATTCCGATATAAAAATCGGGAGTCGGCCTGTAAGGCCCATATCCAAGAGATCTTTCAAAATGCCGTATTTCTAGGCAGTGTCGTAAGCATTTTCGAGGTCAAAAAATATCGACACCACATCGATCCTTAGTAGATATACCTTGACGAAAACCACACTGTATGTTAGATATTAAATTGTTTGTTTCTGTAAACCAAACATGTCTATCATTTATAATCCGTTCCATAGTCGTACAGACGCAGCTGGTAAGAAATATGGGACTGTAATTATACGGATCAGTATGATCCTTACTCGTTATTGGAACCGTGATGATAAACGCCACCCTCCATGACGGTGAAAAATCACCAGTAATCCAAATATTATTCAACAAGTCCAAGAGAGTTGCAAGTGGTTCAGATGGTAAATGGTTCAGAAACTTATCGTATGGCCAGGTTTTAGACGTTATCAGGACCACATGCAGTGTCGAGCGCCTTATTTAATGCAGTTTGGGATTCATCGATATTAAGCAGGCGATTATAATCTTCTAACTTTTTAGAAGAAAACTGAGTGAGTAAGTGCTGGGGGGTTTAACATCGTACTTAAAAAATTTTCAGTCATATGACGACGAAGGAGCCCTTACAGTGCATGTAATGTGCCTCCTGGCTGCAGGACGTATTTTTACTGCTCTTTTATCTAGTGCTGCTTCACTAAGAATCCTTACCGAAGGCAAGTAAGCCGTCCCACCCGAGCCATTATACTGATACGGGTCGCTGCACTATCCCCTTCTGGTTTTTAATATGTTGGAATTTGGAAGTAAAATACTCATCGGAAGATTTCTTAGATTTCACAGATAGGGAAGTTAATATATTGTTTCCGTCTTTCAAATGCTGGGCTTTTGACCTTAAGCTTCTGAACCATGTTCCATACCTACGTATGGGTGTTTTTGACGTAATGCCTGAAACAAAGTTCTGCCAAGAAGATCGTCTCTTGGACTTAAGTAATCGACCCTTAGCTCCACAAATACGAACCTGGTTTAAATTATTACCAGCAGGACGTACATTAAAACTTCGCTCGGACTTTTTACGATCCTTAATGGCCTTGTGACAGTCCTTCTCATATTGTGGTTTACTTTTGGATTTCGGATTTGTCCAGGTCTTAGGTATGGTTGTATCCGCAGCTATTAGAACAAGCTCATTAAACTTCAGTGTGGGATCCTCTGTAGGACTGAGATCTGCGAGCCTCACAGAACATCTCAAATGCGATCCAGTCTGCTTTGGCGAACTTCTTAAGAATTAGAATAAACTTCGTCGAGAAACGAGAAAGTTAAACTCGGAAAAGTCATGCATTGGGCAAGCTCACGTATTTACTGGCTTGAATGTGTGAGAGTTAGGCGAATGATAGACCATTCCGCAATACTTTTCTCGCCACCATGTAAGCAGGATACATCGTGTCATGTTTATAGCAAGCGTGTAAGCAAAGGCTAAAGTGCTGTATAACGGTATAAACGAGACTACATGTACCGGCCGATCAAGATCCGCGGAAGATGCGATCAGGATGGTGTCAACACCCACACGTGGACCGCCCATCATAGCCGTATGATCCGCGTAGAATCCACCCCACATGGATGGAGATGTGCGTAAGATGGGCAAAGAGTATATCGTTAGGATCGGGCAGTACTAGAAGTGAGTATAGCATAAAACACAAATGAAACAAATCTTATTCAACAAATACGAAGGAAACAACAAAAAAAGAGATGAAGAGGAAAAGAGTTGATGAAGCCGGTGATGAAAGTGGAAGAAGAGAGATTTAGTGTTGAGCCTAACAGATGAGCAGCTGAACGAGAAAGGTATATGTATCATCGGCAAATGTGGAGTTAGTGGTTGCGTATGGAGAATGAAAAGTGGAAAAAGAAAGGCTAAAATTGGAGAAAGGTCAATATGGGAAATGGCAAGGATATCTGTTGTACAGTAGTGACTTTTTGTTTATTGCACTTAATTTGTTCCATTTCAAACATTTGGCATGAAAGGAAGGATAGTCCATGCATGTAGTTTCAAAATGTTTTATTTTTTAATTACAGATAATTGTACTCGTGTCTTTTTATTGCATGCATAATTTTGGCTGTAAATGTTTCAATTTGGTGTTAAGTGTATTGGATAAATGTTGCTATTGTGAACGTTTAATTGCCAGTTCGGTCTGATTTCTTCAACTTTACTACCTAAGCTATTTTCTGACATCTATTCGAATATATATATATATATATATATATATATATATATATATATATATATATATATATATATATATATATATATATATATATATATATACTTTGAATGGATGATTGTGTGTTTAACATGGCACATACATTATTCCGGTCAGAACAAATTACGAAGGGTATGTGGTCTCAACAGAAACGTGTTAGGCTCCGCAATTTATTGCCAAACTATCGATACCAATCCGAATATAATCTCAAAAACATTAAATTTGACACACATATCGTAGCATTTAGAAGCCGTCATTCAGAAAAAAAGAATGAACTTTGAACTGAAGCATGATAGTCTGTGTATTGCTCCAGTTGCCAAACTTGATAATATCTTGCTGTTATGATGGTGATTAGGGTTAAATGACGTGCCTTAGAGGAAACCACAGTCTACCCAGACAGGAAACAAACCCCCTGGGTTAAGGCCGGAGCTACACCGCCTGACGCCTGACACTGGAACGAACGTGTGAATTCAGTGGCTATGTACTAGAAGACAGTGCGTCATATATATATATATATATATATATATATATATATATATATATATATATATATATATATATATATATATATATATATTGTTGGCTTTGTGTCACTGCTTAGATTCCATATAACCGGGTACATTAAAGGGTTGAAGATTGAAAAAACATCTTAAAATAAACTTGTGACAAAAGGATGTAAGGAATTATTTCCTCACACGTTGCAGCTTAGGAACGACTACTGCTAGATATGACAAAGAAACTGTGTTCTCTGGGTAAATTGCCCATTGTCAAAACCTTATCTCTTATATTTCTTAGCTTTGGCTAAGTAAATGGATAGTCCCATGTTTCACAACCATTCTAAATCTATTTTTTGAAAAGCCTGGGTCTAATGCAAGCATATGAATGCAATGATCGAGTCCTCAAACAGTTTAGCTTACCTGTAGGAGATACATGGATGCAAGACTTCAGCTTAATACTCCAAGTACTTTTTGACATTCTTAACGATGTTCTTATCAATTACATTAAGAAAAAACAAAAATATGTACAAAGCAATATCAGATAGACATGCAAAAATATGTATATAAAGTATGTGCATTAATAGTTAAGATTTTTGTTTTAATATAAATAAATATCTTTACCTAAACATAGAATCGGATACACATTGCTTCATTGACCATGTTTTGCGATAATGTGTTTCATTTACAATATCTCTTCATTTTTTGAAATCAAAGTTTCCCTTTAAAATACAAATTTGTCAGCCCAAATTTGTAGATAAAGGACCATTTATGTTTTGATGGGTTCGACAAAATCAGGGTTAAACAGATAATATTTTTTCCTCTCTAGATATAGAAATTGCCTCAAAATACGCTTAAGCAACACCAGGCTTTAAAAATTAGGATTTCTTTTTCACCTTTATTTGTATTATTTCTTTTCTGAATGTCCTGTTTTATGTTTTCTCCTTTAACGACGCATAACACACAATAGCAACAAAAAATGTAATTTACTGTACCGTTGATTATCAAGGACGAAATATTTCCCCAGTGTCATTGTTGTTTACAAGAAAGCTTCTTAATTTTCGGAATGACTGCTAGAGCCTTAAGACATCTGCAGTTTAAAGACATTTTCAGGCCCCAAGGAGAAAGCTGAGAAGAAATACATTTCCTGCATCCTTTAATGGGAAACAGACTAAACTATTCTGAATGGCTGGTGTGAGAGAGAAGTCCAGGCTATGCCTCGTCTGAGCTGCATTTTAGGTATGGCAGATTTATTCGAGCGTTACCTGGCTTCACAGTTTAACCCAGGAAACTTTATCTCCACTGTCAGCCAGTCAGCATCGATTCTGTATCCCTTTAAGTGAGCATAAATAAGCATGAAAAAGTTTTGTTTGTAATGAATATAACCTACTTGCCATAGATGCAAAACAAATGGGCTTCAAGAAGTTTTATGCCGTACTAAAGAATATTTTACTTCACTGACGACTGCCAGCATTCTAGAAATAGGAGACCGGGCAGAGCCCAGGGAAACTCACGACCATCCACAGGTTACTGGAAGACTTTTCCACTTACGGCCGGAGAGGATGACAGCATGAGCTTGACTTGAACTCAAAGCAACCGCATTGGCGGGAGGCTCCCGAATCATTGCGCCGTGCTGACGTGCATTATTTCATTTTGTTCCTTGACAGACGGATTCCTGTTTACATTTCTATTTTCCGTGATATTGTTTCCATTAACGACATTTAAGGCTCCTGTATGTATTTTTATCACTTTCAAATACTAAACTGAGGTCAAAAATATAAACGTTAAAATTAAAAGAGACAGACTAGCAGCCAAATACATGCACCTAATGCTAAATTGTAAATACACGTCAAATGTCATTTCCACAAGTATTTTCAGAAAATTTAATAGGCAGTTTTGTCTCTGCCAGCAATTTATTGCCTGATCTTTTTAGGCAGAAGTTGTGGGCTTTGGTTACGTTTTCAGCATTAGTGTTCAGGTTTAGAAAGAAAAATATTAGCCATCTCTTAAGCTGGTATCCTGAGACCTTAGTGGTACAAAGTCACCAAACATTTTCAAAAAATTCACAGATTTGTCCTCGGTACAAAGCTGTTATGGGAGAATCCAAGAAACTTTGCAACCACATCAGTGAAACTTAATTAAACAGATTAACTTGATTTTCGATCATAAAGCCACAATTGAGGCTTTCCACTAACCTAACTCTTTGAGAGAAATTTTACAACGAACTGAAAAAGTAAAAAATAATTATTTATAAATAAATAATAAAGCCACTTTTGGCAGTATAGCAGTGACATAATGGAGGTAATTATATAATAAATCATTCATCATGTACTTGCAAGTATGTTTGCCCGTTATTTTTATTACCAGTACTTTTTTTTTTTTTCTATTTGTTTGTTTATGTTGGTACAGTTAATGAATACATTTCTCATGGATCCGCAAGTCATTGATTTACAGTTTTAGGGAAACTGTAAACATTTTCTCCTTAAAATTATCCAATAATATAGTCCATTTCAACCAAATATTTTCTTTTTCTTTTTTGCATAAAGCTTGCTGCAGTTGAAATATTATTGAATATTATATGCGAAATGTATATAACTCTATTAGGTGCGGTAACTAATTAACAGAAAAACTACGTCGTTAGATTGGGAATTACTGAATAACTCAACATTTCATATGTAATACCCCATAAGTTTCATTTTTGAAGAAACTTAATTTTAAAAAAAAATAAGTCGAATTCAATTCCAAAACAGAATATTCAAAATGCATAGGTAAAGTTGCCCCCTTTGTATTCGCCAAGCAAAGTTTGATTCCACCTACCGCTGTGTAGCGTCGCATATGGCTTCAACATTTGGAGAATGGGAGACCTTCCTGCAGGCAAAGACATGCTAACTGAAGGAAAGCGAGTTGATGGCAATCCGTGTGCCCTCGGGATATCCAGTGGTTTGTGGAAATGCCCGTGGTGAATAAAACTCTTCGTCGTCTTTGGTTAATTCTGGTCGGGAACGAGAAAATTTCAACAACAACAACGGATGAACGGACATGCAAGCATGTTATTGAATCCGTAATTCAATCCGAAAGATTGAATCACGGATGAAAAATTTCTTCCGTGATTTTTACAGCCGTATAGGCAGAGGAAATAGTAGTGATACCATGAAGGTCGCCAGCTAAAGACTTGAATGACCGCGAAGCTAAAAATTTAATGTTATGAAAACTTGAGTTTCGGATAAGGGCGTTCGTTTCCCTTTGCAGAGCGGATGTCAAGACGTCCAGATTTACAAGCCCTCTCCGATCGATTCAATATCTCCTCACAAGTTCAGCGTCTCTCAAAGTATCAGTGGGTGATGTTCTATCCCGAAAAACTCTCTCATTTCTCAGAATTCTGTCCACTAACTGGGTGGTGGCAAAAATAGCGCCAATTTTCTCGTAAAAATGCCGTACGCCACCTCCAAGGCTGTCGTGGCGGTATGAGAATTTTTACTGCAAAACGCTTCGTGAAAATGGGACGTACAAAATATCGCAGGACCAATGTACGTATAACAATTTCATACGCCACTTTGAGAAATTGGGTCCAGATGGGAATCCAGCGCACATGAAAATCCATTACCTGAATAGGAGTAATTATGAAAATAATTACCTGATTGCCATTAAACTTAAGCATGCACAAGTTTAGATCATAGAGATGAAGTTTCATCACAATCGGCTCAGCAGTTTGGGAGGAAATGTATGGACAAAATCGTGTCGACAGACGGAAAGACTTTGTTGACGTGGATATAATTACGGCACTATGCCTTTAGCGGAATTAGGTTAAAAAATACAGTGATGTTAATTGCAATTTATTAGACGTTACTTATCTAGAAATACTCAAATACTGTGTTGTTTATCCTTAGTTCACGAGGAATACAAGTGTGAATTCCGTCAGAGCGATATGGGATAACACATCTTATATATAATGCCTTAGGGTACTAGTGTCCTTTAGTCAATATCATATAACAACGTTCAACCAAATATAAGGGTTACGATCGAGTTGTTATCGAGTTGTTTAATAGTCAACAGTGTGAATTGTATTTGCATAGTTCGGATTTCCAATTTGGCTTCAAACGAAAATGTTCTAATGACCCGTGCATTTACGTCCTCAAAGAAATTTCCAGTTTTATCGAACTAACGGTAGACCTGTATTTATATGTTTTCTTTATGCCAGCAAAGCATTTGATAGAGTTAATCACTGGACCTTGTTAAAAAAAGTTAATTGACATAGTCCCTATGTGTTATATACGGCTTCTTACCATTTGGTGTAATGTACAGTAGTTTACCGTCAAATGTGGATCTATTTTATCACCTTTCTTTAATGCTACTAATGGTATTAGACACGGTGGGATTTTATCGCCATCTTTGTTTGCCTTGTATTTACATGATCTTGATGTTAAGGTACCAGAATTAGGAGTTGAATGTAATATCGCCGGTATGTTTGTTAATCATTCATTGTATCTGTGTCTCTTACAGTGTTGTTCGGATTACTCTGCTATCCATGGTATCATGTATAACCGGAAGAAGTCGGGTTGCATGCTTGTATCGCCTGCTGGCTACAAGAATTTTACCCCTATGCGATGTAAAATATATGGGTTACGTGTCACTTCAATCTTGTATGTTCTATCTTTAAGAGTATTGTGATTGTTATAGCTGCATGACGTTAGGTGCATGCCTCGCCATGTTTGTAAAGAACACAAACGCTCAGTGCGCTGTTCGTTGTCAGTTCTGTAAATACGCTCGCTCTTGAGCTGCTTGCCCCAAAGTGAAGCAATGATGTATGCATCTGGAATTAGTTTACGTCAAGAACTGAACTGTTTTTGGTAGATGGCTTGTGGGCGATGGATTGTTAGTTCGTGTATCCAAAACTTTGTGCGACTTGTTTTAGTGGCTAGAAGGTAAGATTGGCCGCACCGGGAACATTCCAAACTTCCTATCCATAGCAGACGGGATAGATATAAGCTCGGGAGCCCCCGAAAGAATTTGCATTAGCAATGTACGCAAACGGGTTGTTATCCGTGTACACAACACAATGAGAACCCATTAGATAGTCCAGAAACTTTTCGGTAACCGCCCATTTCAAGGCCTACAGCTCAATTCTAAAGCTAGAAAAATCTGCATACCTATTCTCTGCTCCTTTAAGTCCCATTCTAGCATATGCTATTGGGTGCAACTTTCCCTTCTCATCCGTTTGGGACAAGCATGGACCTAATCCCTTCAATGAAGCCACTTCAATGTCCACTCCCAATACAAACTCCTGTCTAATCCTCGGATATGCCAACAATGGCACATTTATCAACAACTGTTTCAGCTGTCTAAAAGCACCATCAGATTTCCGTTATATTGATCTTTCCTGTTTTCCCAATGCAATGGGGCCGCAAGTTCGGCAAAGTCTGGCACAAATATCTTATCCAACTTGTCTTAGATGGATCAACAGTTACCCCTGACTGGTTTACAACATAACCTAAATGGGCAACCTCCCCTTTGAACAGTTCGCAGTTCTTTAATTTAACTTTAATCCACTATTTGCCAGCCTTTCAAGAACCTCATCAAGCCTTTTCACGTGCTCCGGGAGTGAACAAGCATAAATCAAGATGTCATCCAACTACAAGATCAGCTCAGTCAAATTCAGGTCACCACAATTTGCTCCATCACTTTGTGAAATGTGAAAGGGCTATTCATAAGCCCCTGGGGCATTCAAGTGAACTCAAGCAAACTCCAAGGTGCTCTGAATGCGGTCCTAGCAGTGGAATCCTCATGTATCACTACCTGAAAATATCCATGGTGCAAGTCTCCTCCATCCGAGGCAGAGGAAATATATCCCTAACCGTTTTTGCATTCAACTGACGATAATCCAAGCACAACCATAAGAAATTATCCCTTTTCCTGACTAAAACAATCGCGCTGGCATATGGACAATTTGACTTCTTTATGATGTTTGCAACTCTTGCTTCACCCTATAAACCATGTTCGGTGGAACCTTACGATAAGGGAGGCTAACTTGTTTGTTCAATTCATCACCAGATGAATCTCATGAGGGATTAAATCACACATCCCCAGATCATAGTCCCCCATTAGAAAATGTCTGCTCTCTCTTACGAATAACCCTGGCCGCTAATAACGCATGTTCCGAACTGAATCCTGCCAAACTACTGTACAATGGGAGTTCATAAATTGTAATCGTGCTATGTGGAAAAACAAACGTCTCAAGTGGTGAGCTTTGGAGCTCATCTACCTTAATCTCATCCTGAGTTCCACCAACAGCTTGAGGATCTTCCTTACTTCCCAAAACGGCCTGCTTAACAGCCACTCACATTTCCTTCTCCGCACAAGCAATGGACACCTCTCAACAACACGTATTTCGCACATTAGGTCTCCTTGGTAAAAGGAGGTATAAGCACCTTGCCTCTACTGTGATTTGCTACTAAAATTCCAACTGACTCTTTCGTTAATTCCAGTAATCCATCATAAATCAGACATGGGCCGATCGCACCACCTCCGAGAGTAACTGTTTGACCTGACCTACTCACTACCAACTTAACTCTTCACCCTTCAGAAATACCTGCTTACCCTGTAGCTGTTCTGCTCTTTGTACACCATATTTAACGAACCTAACTTCTTGAGGCTTCAGGGACTGGCTCATTCACCATGTCCAAACAGTTAAGGAGTGAGCAGGTGAATTCTCTGCTCTTTACTCCTCACCAACTACTCTAACAAAGTCCCCTACAGGACTGAGCCCCTCCAGCATTTCATAATAAAATGATGATGGAATCAATGACGTTTCTCTGCCCGTGTCCAATATGCATCCCCGTGTCCTATTTACATCGGACCTCAATATCCGCAATCATTATCTTAGCTACCGGACTGCTACTCACGAACCCTGCCGCCTCAAACGGTCGGGCAACATCGGGCACACTACACCTGGGCATATCTACATCCTCTCTGCCGGGGGACATCATTACATTTTGTATAGATGTTGACTCTGTCTGAGTTTGTTGTTCATTACCAGACTGACTCTTTCTCCTTCAAAAACGCTTTGAACTTAAAACAGTTACGGTTGATATGACCGGGTTTCATACAGAAGAAACACGTAAGACGTTCCGACCGGAAATTAGACTCCCCACCTACAGGTGTGTTACCCCTTGGCCTGTCAACCACATTTCCCATTAGTGATTGCAGCTGAACATCTGCCCTAGATTGTTGCATTTTTACCTCTTAACTCTGTCATCTGTTTCTTTATCTCCTCCTGACTATCCAAAACCTGCTGCACCTCATCTGAACAACGCCTAATAGCATTCACTTCGATATCAGCTGAAGCATTATCAACATCATATGACTGCTCTTCAACCATCACCCTATGCTTTGGCCCTCTCTTCGTCCCACTAAAAAACACTTCATCTCGTGTATCCTTAAAAAAACTTTTGTGTCTGATAGCACGATTCTACGCACCTCCGGGGCCACAATAGAGTCCAAAGAACAAACTGTTCTTTAAGTGCATTACTTCGTAACTGCTCTAAAGCGGCACGTTCAGATGCGCTTTTTGTGGACGTTAACATTCTACTATAAAGCCTCGTGAAAGCACGACTAAACGTAGCAAGATCCTCATGCTCTGCTTGCACGCCTGAATAGAACACACCAGCTGGAGATTGCGCACATTCTGGTGATCCAAAACGTTTCCACAACACCTCACATAACCCTATATAGTTATATAGCTGCACTACAACATAAGGTTTCTTCCTTTGCAGGACCTCCTAGATTATCTAGGACAATACCTGCCCACTCGTTACAATCCTTGCCATTATGGCGAGCATAAATTTCGACCTCCCCTAACAATTCACTCAAACTCAAATCTCCAGCTCTACAGGGTAACCCATAAAACCTACTTAGCCTTACTGATGGAGTGGCTTGAACGCTAAGCCGCTGAAAACTCTGAGCTAGTGTGTCTGCTATAACCCTTTGTGAGTCAGTAAATTTTGCAGCGACACTAGCAATAAGATCCTCTTCTGAAGAGTAAATATAAGCGTCATGTCCGACATTCGTATACCCTAGCCCTAGCCAGGCTTACGCCCAGATGTAGCCGTAATAGACTGAATAGTTTAGAACAGAAAAAGAATAGGAAAAAAGAAGTAAAGAAAGGTACTATAGGGAAAAAATCAAAGGGTAAAACTTATCTATGCTAAGGACAGAAAATGGCGAGGAAAAAAGTAGTTAACATGATTAATCATAACAGCTTATATGGGCAATTGATATCGCCCCCCCCCCCGCTCAAATATGTCCACATCTCGTATCCATAATGCAATATTTAATATGCCATGCTTGTTGTGTAACAAAAACTGTACAAAAATTCGGAAACCAAGTTAACAACTACATGGAAAGTATTGCCGTAGGTTCAGGGGAAAACAAAACGGACTCACCCAATGAAAAAATACTTCAACGGCAACACAATTTTACTACAGTCCAACAACAATGGAACAAAAAATGTTCAGTCATTATAACTAAACCTCTTGGAAAGTTCAGTCCTGGATTTCAGTCCATACCCCACTTAGTTCATCGCCCTAAAACTCCTCTGAAACCTCGGACATCAACAACCCATAAGGATTGATAACAAATGCCTGCTTGCACCACAGATCTCCCCAAATTCTCGGTCACAATCTCCTAGGAACAGATTACCACGTCAAATCCCGTACTTGTCGGACAACAATATGGAAACCTAGGGGTTCGTCACAGCAGGGTTTCGTTATTATCCAAAATAATCCATATTCATCCCGAATCCCACTTCTGACACCAATTTTGTCGGAGGCTGATGGTCTAGGGTGAACTCCAACAACTCGGGATTTATCGTCATGGCGGTTATATTATAACTAAAAGGTAAACGATATAACGAACCCCTGCGAACATACATTCGAAAACACTATAAGGTAACGCCACAGAACAAACGGAACTACAGATAGTACAGAAATTACTTAGACTATCATGTGGCAGTATAAAAGTATCATAAAATGCATAATCCTGCTTTCTGCGTGTGTGACTGTTACCACAACCTACTGAATGCAAATGAATTTCAAATCATCCTATTACGTTGACCCTTATTACAGTTTATCATTGAAATACATTAGCCATAACAGATAAACAATATCCTTATTATCTGCTAATAAATGCAAATACTTGTGAATCCATGGATTACAACCTTTTAAATTCCCAAAGAATATCCCTCATTGCACATGGCCTATCCTGATATGCAATAGTAGACAAAACAAAATACAATATAACGCACTACAAAACCAATCTCACAGTGACACGATTACGATTATTCACTTACAAGCTCGAACAAGGAGAAATAAAACAGGCGACTATCACCACAGTTACTCCAGACAACAATACGCGTGGCATACCGCCATCTTGTTTTAGGTTGAAAAATATTAGAACAACTGCAGCCTGTACACCGAATCTTGTCAACACAACAATGATAAAAAAACACTTAACTCAAAATACTTATTACAACCAAATTACTAAACATACTAAAGAACAATACAGACAAACATGCAAAAAAAAACACCTGTGCTCACCCACTGTGAAATGGTCCCATTGCTAATCATATCAATGTGTGGAACTTGTGGTGTTACCAAGCAAAGGCGATTTGATAGTGAATATGAGAGATTTGGGGGATGACTAAGAACAGGCGACAAGTTCAAAGAAACAGACTATAGAGCCCGTGTTAGTCAAGGCACGAACGTTAAACTCTTTAGAAGTTCTTATTATATTATCCTGTTATACTGACACATCTGCCGAAACATGGCCTTTTTGGCAAATCGAAATATACATAATAATTCTACAGGAACATGTCAAAGGGTTAACTGAAATAACCAACTCTAAGACTCAGCAGCCTCTTCCGCAAGATTTCGAAACATCACACTTGTCTGTATTCTGTATTCTACGGAACACAAGTGTGATAGACTTAAATATAAAGCAGACATAGTTGTTTTTAAAATTTTGTGTTTACCAAATAGAACGATCGATTTGCCACCACACTGCATTCTGCTGGGGAAAATATGCTGATTAGTTAAGAAAATATAGGAACAAAGCATCTCTGATGTTGATAAAATTAAGAGAGGTGGACAACAAAAAATACCATTGGTTGTTTTTGTCTTCTCCGCACACATGGTGTCTCCCAAAACGTTCATTCGAAGCCAGAGAAATTGCCTGTGTTTCCGGCCCGGTGGGAGCAGGCGATTTACAAATTTTCGTAGCTTGTAGAGAATTTGTTGTATGTTAGAAGAGAAATAACGATTATGTATCTCTCGCTTTGCGCTTAAGAAAGCTTAGCAGCCGGTTAAGTGTGATTTATACCGGTATATACAAGGGCAAAAAAATCGTTTATTTGTAAGCATAGCGATATCCTTTCATATAAACAGTTTTATCTATAAAATAAGTCATTTTTCCCGATTTTTTTACACCGCTTCAGTAGCCTAATGGTTAGGGCGTCCGCCTCAAAATTAAAATTTTTTAACAAAAATTAAACAACATATTTTGTTGAGTACTCGAATTTGATATAATAGTTACAAATGCGTCTTGTTGATAATGCGATTCCCGTCTTTGTAATATTAAGTTCAATAGATTCTGAAACGAACCTTCAATTCCATTAGAGTTCATGTGCCGTTGACGAAATTACAATATCCGTTGAAATGCCTAATAAGTGTAAAAATACAAAACAATTCGTGTGTGTCATAAAGAGGTGCGGTGAACACTATTGTGTTGGCACTGCCGTTATCAAGCCTGTCGCGAACATCTAGAAAACTGGTGAAGGTGTGACCAAATACTCTCTAGTAGAAGACTCCATCTGAAACCAGTTCCTCTGAGACCGTATTAGCACCACTTGTTAAGGCCAGGACGATGTGCAATTTCCCCTGCTACCCATCGATCTACAGAGCTCCACGTTGTTTGAAAGTGCTAATTACAACATTAGTGGGGCGAAGTTGTCCTTGATTAATGGTTACAGCGGATCACTCAGGGATATTGCACCATATTATACGATAGCTGTAAACACCCATATATGTTAATCGGTGTGAAAGAGAAACAAGCCACAGTGTAATACGCCTCTTCTGGGACTGAAACATATCACAGTATATCACAGTCCGCCGTGCGGAAGAGTTAACATGTCAGTACCTAAACTGTGATCAACAAAGAATACACCTTCCTTTTACATTACATAATCGCTTCTGTCATCTCAACATCGGAGGATTCACACTAGACCTTTAATTTCTTGTCTCAAACGTTGATGTTATCGCCATGTTTACATATAAGTCTTTCTAAACAGGACATCCTACATTCTCTGTATAACTGGCAAAATGACATGTATTCAAATCCCTCCTTTGGTGAAAAAATTGCAGAGTGGTTTTAAACAAACGACCTTCCCCGCTTAGATTGATTCGATTGCCAATATAAACGTTAAAATAACATACGAGCGTCTCACATACATGTCCAAGGGCTATCTGCCCGGTTAGTTATTTCCGGTAGAGCGAACAATATCACAAGATGTGATAAAATGGTTCATGCCGTTTTCAACATTTTACACCATATTTCACATTCTTTATTCTTGCTTTCGTCTATTCGGTTGACCATTTATTTTATACGTATTTAACGTCATGCTGAAACGTTTTTAGATTTACACGGAATGTACAGGTGGGCAAGACCAAGCAGAGCCCGGAAAAAATGGGCTGCTAAATTTCAGGTAAGTGTTATATTACATAAAACGTTACGCCAGCAATTGAGTAGCAAACATTAGCACCAGCACGAATATAAGGCAAAAGTTAAAACCTCAAGATAGTACCCATGGTTTGACCCTTAAGGTTAAATTGTGATATATTTGCCCACAAAGAAGCGCTTTAAATGTTTAACGTTTTCAATTCTAACTTATACATTTCACAACTAAGCGCCTAAACCGTCCAAACCTTTAAAAAGTAAAAGTGAATAAAATTGTGTTGTCTGCTTCCGACAATCCTCCGATCATAAGGGCAAAGTGTTCTTCTCGTTAACACAAACTCAAGATACATGTAAGTAAGGACTTTCTGTTCATAAAACCTTCAGCCTCTTTTTCTAATGGTGACTTTTATCTAATCCACAATTATTAGTTGCATCTGGCATGTCAGCAGTTGTCAAATAATGTCAAGAGAACCATAAGACAGCAAGACTTCAGAGTCAGTTTTCACACGCCATCGGGGAAGTGCACACAATGTCAACGCTTTGCAAATTACAGGATATGACTCCTTGGGCTCGGTTGTTTGGTACTATAAGGAATTTGTGACAATTATCTGTCTGTTCACCTGACAGTGCTGTTAAGGCTGCGCTTTTAACTCACGAGATTTTGGAGGAGCCAGTCCAATGTGGATAGCTTAGGTCGAACATTCCGGTTTCTTGCACCTATAAAAGTTGTCGCGGTCATATAAGCGAAAAATTAAGTAGCCGTAAAATCATATATATTCGAAAATCAGTCAATCAGTTCTCTTACACGTTACACAAATGTGGTCTTAAATACGCCGCCTGCAGTGAAAAAGTACATTGGAAACATACAGAAATGAATTGGTGGGGAAAAAGCAGTAGGACGGGATAACCATGCTAAACAACGTTCTTGGGGAGTTACCGTATCATATCGCGGAAAAAGTAATAACATAGACATGTTTTCCCATGATTTGTGTCAGGTTTTACTCTTTTTCACAACTTTCACAATAGCCACCTTCCTTTTTTTGCCCAGAAGTGGGATATAATGTGTTATGTATGACTATTTAACGTCTTCATGTACTGTTAGTCTGCGGACCTTTGTGTTGTATGTTATAAGCATAACAGGCCCTGTTATATATGTACAGTGCGGACCTGGCCGAAAGCACCGTGTTCAATGCTCTGTTTATTTAACTGGCTGTTCATTGGCTGATTAAACTCGGTGTTTAAAAATAGTTGAATCCACCTGGCACGTATATAAGCCGTGTTTTCTGTGCAGAGGGGAGGTATTTTTGCTGCATCCACTGGGAGCCAGGAGAGTGTGCGACGCTCTCGTATCGAGTCCATTATTTTGATATGAGCTGGTGATGCCAGTTTCAGTTGGGAGGACAGATTTTTATGCCGGCACCGTTTGTGTACCACAGTAGTACTGATGTCTGGTTTATGTGAATTTCTGCGGAAGTCACGTTTATTGGTGTTCGGATCTTTATTATGATTATACAGTGTGGACTGTGTAATTTGTTTAACACGCTGACCTCACCTGACCGACAAGGTCGTCAAGGACTCTAAACTGAAGTTTTCAGTTTTGCAAAGGACGTTCGTTCTGCCACAAGGTGACATTACTCTACGTCTCTGAACGGCTCGTTTGTGAGCTTCTGCGGGAGCTGTGACTGATCTAAAGTGGATTATACCTCCATGCCTGTATTTACCCTGTGTTGTGCTCTGCGGGTGTGACGTCATTCAAAGGCTTGACTGTTCCAGTTCTGTGTAACCTGTGTACTGTGTTCGTGTTCGCTAACCTGGCGAAGTACCTGTCTAGGACAATTTGTGACTTGTGTGAATTGTGTGTTTATCCCATGGTCTTTACGTTGGATTTCCTGGAATACATTCCTTGGGATGCAAAGGTGAACTGGAAACTTGTAAAGACCGGTAATGCTGATGTGTATGTTGTTGTTGTTGTTGAACTGTCTGTAAAACTGTCCGTCTCATTTTATATATAAAGCATTGTTTACATTGAAATATTGAGTCACTGAATCTGTTTTCTGTTGCCGTTTTCAATACCGTAACAGAAATTGGGGGCTTGTCCGGGAACTGATTGTTTCCCTTTTGTTTTGCACCGGAGATTTGAAGTTAAACACAAGTGAGAAGCGATTGCTTAATTTTAACGGTGAATGATTCAGTGGCTAAATATTTACAATGGGAGATTTTGATCCTAAACAGTTTGTTAATGCGCCCGATCAGGATGTTTTTGAGAGTTTAAAGAAGGAAGACTTGGTTAAGTTAGGGACATTTTTAGGTTTGTCCATAAAGTCTTCATGGAGGAAAAGAGATATGCAGCATACTTTGTTGAAACATTTAGTGGAGATAGGGAAGTTTGATAGTTCTGCATTATCTGATTATGAGTTCGAGGGTCAGTCTGATGCCGAGCTTAAGTTTAAGCAGTTTGAGTTAAAGTTGAGATTGGAGAAAGAGGAAAGAGAAAAAGACAGGGAACATGAGATAGAGTTAGAAAAGTTGAAAATGCAGAGAGAGAGAGAGGAAAGAGAGAGGGAAGTGCAAGTGCAGAGAGAGGAAAGAGAGAGGGAAGTGCAGAGAGAGGAGAGTGAGAGGCAAGAAAGAGAGAGGGAAAGAGAATTGGAGTTCCAAATGAAAAAGTTAGAGTTAGAGAGAGATGAGAAACCGGGTCCTTCCGGTAGACAGGATTCCGGATTTGATGTGACCAAATACATTCGGTTAGTTCCATCCTTTCAGGAAAAAGAGGTGGATAAATATTTTCTGCATTTTGAGAAAATTGCAAATAGCTTGAAGTGGCCTAAAGAGTTCTGGACTATGTTATTACAGAGTGTGCTAATTGGAAAGGCCAGGGAAATTTATACTCAGTTAAGTGTAGAGAATGCTTCCAATTATGACTATGTGAAAGAGGTAATTTTGAAGGGTTATGAATTGGTGCCTGAAGCTTACCGCCAGAAATTTCGTAACTGTGAAAAAGGTAGAGATCAGACATACGTTGAGTTTGGTCGAGTTAAGGAGCAGTTGTTTGATTGCTGGTGTATAGCCAAGAAAATAGGCAAGGATTTTGAAAGATTGCGTCAGCTTGTGCTGGTAGAAGAGTTCAAGCGTTGTATTCATAATGATGTAAAGGTGTTCGTTGATGAGCAGAAGGCGAGTACACTTGAAGAGGCAGCCAGTTTAGCTGATGATTATTCCTTGACACATAAGGTTACATACACGGGTAAGCCATTTAATTCATTTACACGTAGAAATACCCAGTCACATGCAACAGGTAGAGGTAGCTCTACACAGAAGAGTTCTACACCAGGCTCCAATGGTTCTACAGCTCATGGTTCACGTAGTTCAGATTGGAATGGTAGTCCTCGAAATAGGGTCACTTGTAATTTTTGCAAGCGGGTAGGTCACGTGATGAGTGAATGTTACAAGTTGAAAAGGAGACGGGAAGCTCAGAATGAGTCTAAGCCCACAGGTCTTTGTGTTGCAATGCACAAAACATTGCCGGAAGTTACATCAGCAGTTAAAAGCAGATCTGAGTTAGCTGATACGGGATTGGATAAGATTCCCAAATGCTCTATGGATAGCTTCGCTCCGTTTATCAATTCTGGTTCAGTGTCGCTTAGAAGCGACATGTCTTGTGCTACCCCTATAAAGATATTGAGGGATACTGGGGCATCTCAGTCTCTGTTGTTGATGAATACTCTGCCCTTTTCTGAAGAGTCATACTCTGGGGTTCGTGCCCTTATTAGAGGTGTAGAGTCTAGTGACTTTGTCAGTGTTCCCCTTCATGATATTTATTTGTCATCAGATTTGATATCTGGACCTGTCAGGGTAGGCATTAAGCCTTCATTACCTTTTGAGGGTATTCATTTGTTGTTGGGAAATGACTTAGCACATGATAAGGTTACTGTTGATCCCTTAATGGTTGATAAGCCTTCTCTGAATTCAGTCACAGAGCCAGTTGAAAGCGAGATAGCGGGTTTATATCCGTCCTGTGTTGTTACAAGAGCTATGTCTAGAAAAGTCAGTACAGACCAGGGTAGTACTGTTGATTTGAGTGAGACTTTTCTCAACAACATGTTAGATGGAGATTCTTCCAAATTAGACAGCCAGCAGGAAGTAGATACTAATTTTGTTAGTGGTGATCAGCCATTTTGTAGGACTGAGTTGATTGCTGAACAACACAGTGATCCAAGTATTTCTTGCTTGTTTAATGATGCAGCTAAAGATGGTGAATCTTTACCTGACCCATGCTACTACTATGTCAAGTCTGGCATATTGATGCGGCAGTGGAGGCCTCCCGATGTTTCGTTGGAGGATGAATGGGCAATTAAGCATCAGGTAGTTGTGCCCAAGTCTTATCGTAAAGACATACTGACCATAGCGCATGAAACGCCGTTAGCAGGTCATTTAGGTGTTAATAAGACCTATCATAAGATTCTCAGTCATTTTTATTGGCCAGGAATAAGGAAAGATGTTACTGAATTTTGCAGGTCTTGTCATGCATGTCAGTTAGTGGGGAAACCTAACCAGACAATCCCCAAGGCAGCCTTGAGGCCTATTCCTGCAATTGGTGAGCCATTCAGTAGAATCTTAATAGATTGTGTTGGTCCGCTACCTAAGACAAAGTCTGGAAATCAGTATATGTTAACCATAATGTGTACTTCAACTCGTTTCCCAGAGGCAATTCCACTAAGGAATATTACTGCCAAGACTGTAATTAAGGCTTTAGTTAAGTTCTTCACCATGTTTGGTCTGCCTAAGTCAGTACAGTCAGACCAGGGTTCAAATTTCATGTCTGGTGTGTTCCAACAAGTTATGCATGAGCTAGGTATTAGCCAGTATAAATCCTCAGCTTATCACCCACAAAGTCAAGGAGCACTAGAGAGATTCCATCAGACACTGAAAAGTATGATAAGAACTTACTGCTTTGAGACAGGGAAAGATTGGGACGAGGGTGTACCTTTGTTAATGTTTGCTGTAAGAGAGTCTGTACAAGAGTCACTTAGATTTAGTCCATTTGAGCTTGTGTTTGGCCATACTGTGCGTGGTCCACTACAGTTGTTCAAGGAAAAGTTTGTGTCTGGTGATAGTGACAATGTTAACCTATTACAGTATGTGTCAAGTTTTCGTACTAAGCTCAACAGAGTATGTGAGTTAGCCAGAGAGAATCTTACAGCTTCTCAGAAGAGTATGAAAACTAAGTATGACAAAGAAACTGTAAGACGCAGATTTGAAGTTGGTCAGAAGGTATTGGCCTTACTTCCAGTTAGTGGTAAGCCACTTGAGGCTCGTTATTTTGGACCTTATGTAGTAGACAAGAGGCTAAGTGATCTTAATTATATTATTTTCACTCCTGATCGGCGCAAATCTAGACAACTTTGTCACCTTAACATGTTAAAGCCATATGTAGACAGAGATAGCACTGATCTCAATGTTGTACATCCTAGTGGAGTTGTTACCTCTAACTTATGCCCTGATTCAGCTGTTAGGGATGATCAAGATTTTGACTTAAGGTTCCGGTCAGCCAAACTCCAGAATTCAAGTATTCTGGAGGACATTGATTCTGTGTTGGGTCATCTGGAATATCAGCAACGCCAGCAGTTGAAGGATTTGGTTCATCAATATGAACATTTGTTCCCTGATGTTCCAACCAGGACTGAATCCATCTACCATGATGTTGAAGTTGGAGATTCCAAGCCGATTAAACAACACCCATACAGACTGAACCCAACTAAAACTGAATACCTGAGAAAAGAAGTTCAGTATTTACTGGAAAATGATCTGGTCGAGCCCAGTAACAGTAACTGGAGTTCACCTTGTATTCTTGTGCCAAAACCAGATGGGACGTACCGTATGTGTACAGACTATGGTAAAGTGAATGCCGTCACTAAAGCAGACAACTTTCCCATTCCAAGGATCGACGACTGTATCGATGCCGTGGGAAAGTCCAACGTTGTCTCCAAGTTTGACCTATTGAAAGGATTTTGGCAAGTACCGCTCACGCAGCGCGCTCGTGAGGTGTCAGCGTTTGCTACCCCAGATGGTTTATACCAGTACAAAGTCATGCCCTTTGGGATGAAGAACAGCCCTGCCACCTTTCAACGACTTGTGAACAACGTTACATCAGGCCTTAAAGGGTGTCGTGTTTACATCGACGATGTAATTATATTCAGTGACACTTGGGAGGAACATTTAAGCCAATCTTACAGTAAATTTGGCCAAGTGTGAGTTTGGTTGTGCTTTTGTCACATATCTAGGGCATGTTGTCGGACAGGGTCAGGTAAAACCTGTTAATTCTAAAATCAGTGCTATCTCTTGTTTTCCAGTGCCAAGTTGTAAGAGAGAGTTAAAGCGTTTTTTGGGCATGGCAGGTTATTATCGTAAGTTCTGTAGGAACTTTTCATTTGTTAGTGAGCCACTAACTCAGCTGTTAAAGAAAGGTGCTAAATTCTTGTGGTCCATTGAGTGTCAGAGATCTTTTGATAGATTAAAGGCCATGCTAAGCAGCGGCCCCATACTTGTAGCACCTGATTTTAATTTACCATTTAAGCTAGCTGTTGATGCTAGTGATATATCTGCTGGGGCAGTTTTGTTACAAGAAAATGAAACAGATCACGTTGATCACCCTGTATGTTTTTTCTCTCGCAAATTTGACAAGTGCCAGAGAAATTATTCGACAATAGAAAAGGAGTGTCTGTCCTTGATTCTAGCATTACAGCATTTTGAAGTATATGTGACTTCAAGTTACCCCATTGTTGTGTATACAGATCACAATTCCTTAACCTTCTTGCACAAACTAAAAGGTAAAAACCGAAGATTGTTACGGTGGAGTTTGCTTTTGCAAGAATTTAATCTAGAGATTAGACACATAAAAGGGAAAGATAATGTGATTGCTGATTGTTTGTCACGTGTCTAGTTGGTTTTCTGCAGCTTTGTTTTTAAAGATTGTGGCAAACGTTATTATTATTCATAATTATGAATATGTTAAAGAAAGTTTTATGCAAAACTTTCTTTCCCTGAAGGGTGGGGGTGTTATGTATGACTATTTAACGTCTTCATGTACTGTTAGTCTGCGGACCTTTGTGTTGTATGTTATAGGGGGGGGGGGTTGATTTGCACTGGCGCTTTTCCGGCCCAAAGGGCCGATGCGCGCCAAAACTTGGCGTCATTGAAAATGCTTTTAAGGTGGATAGTATATAAAGGAAGAGTATATTATTTAGGACAAGGAGAAGAAGTTTCAGTACTAGTGCTATGGACATTGTAGCATTATAGCCGACGAATTTTGGGCTTCATGACTAAAAGAAGAAAAAAAAAAAAACAAAAAAAAAAAGTGTTTGCAGAGGGTCATTATTCACTATGATGACCGTTTCTTAGTGTACAATCCATATTTATAGTACAAGATGGGCAGGTACATGGGTTAAAGAGAGATTTTGGGAAAGGTGGGCGTTAGAACACTCACGATGTTATGACATATATGGAACACAGAGTATAGTACAGGAGGAGCTGAACAGTATACATACACAACACCTGGACAAAAAAAAAAAAAAAACAGTAGAAGCGTCAGCTCACATCAGTTCTGTTCGGGTAAAAAAAAACGACAACAACCATTTTAAAAGCAACAAATAGGCCGATCCAACCATGTTAACATTAAAAAAAAAAAAAAAAAAAAAAAAACGATTATTAAAAACGACGACATCTGCTAAGAAAATTCGCCAGGGCCTGGAAAGTCTTACTTCGGTTCGCTTTAGGATTTAAAACAGATGCTAACGTAAAATGCCGAAGGCCAATGGAGCGTAAGTCCCGGTAAAGAACACGGCGAGCGTTAGAGTGCCGGGTACACGTAAATAAGAGATGAGCGATATCATCGTTAATTAGGCATACGTCACATAACCCAGATGGGTGCAGATTCATTCTGAATAAATAGGTATTTGTAGGTACATGTCCAGAAATAAGGCGGAAAACTAGCGTTTCATCTCGTCGGGAACGTAATGATATTGGCGAATTTAACAAGACAGAACGATTATACTGGTGAAAAAACCTCCCCTTATTAGCTTCATCCCACTGCCGCTGCCAAATATCCACAAACTTAGGTACGACATGACTCATGATTTCATTAATGTTTAAGGGCACGTGTATGGATATATCTAAAAAGGATGAAGCTCTCTTCGCCAGGGAGTCTGCCATTTCGTTTCCCACAATACCGACATGAGCTGGCACCCAGTCAAAACTCACAGAGACGCCCTGGTAACGAAGAGCGGTGCATAAATGCAGTATTTCAAACACAAGTGATGAAGAATTATACCAGACATAATTTGACATGGCCTGCAAGGAAGATAAAGAATCGGTAAGTATAACAGCCCTGGAAGGTTTTAGGTCGAGGAGAAACTGAAGAGCACAGATGATAGCTGTAAGTTCTGCTGTAAATACTGAGATAAAATTGGATAATCTAAAGGATTTGGAATATTTTAACTCTGGGACACAAAAAGCTGCACCAACTCTGTTGCTGTCTGGACACTTGGAGGCATCAGTGTATACCTGCAAG
The DNA here is from genome assembly GCF_032854445.1 of Liolophura sinensis. NCBI lineage: Eukaryota > Metazoa > Mollusca > Polyplacophora > Chitonida > Chitonidae > Liolophura > Liolophura sinensis. Next base: position 6,229,337 of record NC_088302.1, on the reverse strand, counting down.
TACTGGGATAGGCTTGTATGTATATATTCCGTAGCACATAGTAAGGAAACATTCGGATTATCAGATTTTTTTCTATCATCGTTCAGAGTAGTCGAAATGTAGGGAGGTTCTAGATTCCATGTGGGGAAGTCAGGAACACGGGATGACTGCAAAGCAACATTATCACAATCTAAAGACGAAGATATGTTCTTTGATCTCAAACTAAATGGTAACCCAGCATAACTATTTAAGTCATGCAAGTTGTCATAAAAGGAAGGTTCGAGCATACGAGACGAAGCATTATTAACCGAACATTTGAGCCTGAAAAAGAACTTGAGGGTGCGCAGGCGCCGACGGATAGACAATGGCCACTCGTTACAGAATACCTGTAGAACGTTAAGTGGTGTGGTGCGCATACCTCCTGTACATATCCGCAGCGCTGCGCACTGAACAGAATCTAATTTTTCTTTAAGCGTAATGCAAGCAGAATCATAGGCTTCACAACAATAATCAAGTTTGGTACGGATGAGAGAGCGATATAGCAGTAGTAATGATTTTTTCTCAGCCCCCCAACATTTGCCCGATACACACCTCATTAAATTTAGAACTTTATCACATCTTGCTATCAAATAGTCAATATGTTTACCCCAAGTAAGCCTATTATCGAATATAACCCCGAGATACTTAAAAGAAGAGGAGATTTTGATGGTCGAGTTATTAAGGGTTAGACAAACATTACCAGTATGGCGCCGTGTAAACACAACAGCTTCTGTTTTAACAGAAGAAAACTTAAACCCCCAGTCCCGGCTCCATTTCATTATATCATCTAGACCTTGCTGAATATGCTTGACACAAGAGGCAAGGGACCTAGAGCAAAACCACATGCATTTATCATCAGCGAAAAGCGTGCAATTTAATTTAGGGGATATGGCATTGGGTAAGTCATTTATGGCTACATTAAATAAAGTGGGAGATAAGACACTTCCCTGGGGAACCCCATTCTCCACCGGAACCATGCGAGAATAACTCTGTCCCACTCGAACTTTAATAAAACGTCCGGACAGGAAATCTTTCAAAAAACCCAAACATTTTCCCACCAATGCCAATATTACGCAGCTTAATTAACACCCCAGTCCTCCAAACCATATCGTACGCTTTTTCTATATCAAGAAACACGGCAAGTAAATAATCTTTATATTTAAAAGAGTGTCTGATGGAGGTTTCTAAATTAACCACATGGTCAGTAGTACAACGTTTGTTTCTAAAACCGCTCTGTACTGGACTAAGTATATTGTGTTTCTCCAAAAACCACATCAATCGAGAATTTATCATACGCTCCGTGACCTTGCAGAGACAGGACGTGAGGGCTATAGGCCTGTACGAAGATGTGAACGAGGGATCCTTACCTGGTTTAGCAACGGGCACAACAATTGCCGTTTTCCATTTAGCAGGGAGTTTCATACTAGACCAAACGGCATTGTACAGCAATAGTAATATAGTCATACAGTGATATGGCAAATTGTACAACATGGAGTACGTAATAGTATCCTCACCCGGTGACGAATCCGAACATGAGGATAAGGCCTGCTTTAATTCTAGTAAAGAAAAATCATTGTTAATTGGCATGTCATCAAAAAGAATGTTATTAAAAGGATGCATTTCTTCAATATTTTCCTTATGGGATATAAACTCAGGAGAATAATTGTTTGAACTGGAAACGAAAGAGAAACTGTCTGCCAAAATATTGGCTTTGTCAATATTAGTAACATAATTACTATTATTATGAACAATAGTTGGGGTGTTATTTGATTTTCTTTTACCTTTAATCGAGTTTATTTTATTCCAGACTTCTTTGGTATTTGTATTTTCAGATAAATTCGAACAGTATTGTCGCCAGTGATCTCTCTGAGCTGTTTTAATCACCCGCTGTGCTACAGCTTTAGCTCGTTTAAATAAAACAATGTCTTGGTATAGGCGAGTGCGTTTTGCACGATTTTTTAAACGTTTCCGATTTTTTATAGCATTAGAACAATCGTCGTTCCACCAAGGAACAGGTATTTTACTAGACACCTTACCTGAGGATTTTGGAATGCATTTTTGTGCAGCCACATCAATGGCATTAAGTACATTATCTGCAAAAATATCAACATCATTATTATACACATCCTGAGAAAAAGACCTCAAACATTCTTCTTTGTATACATCCCAGTTTGCCCTTTTCACACACCATCTGGGAGGCTGGCCTACAGGATTCACATGGTGGTCTATATTACAGGTGACTAGAACTGGTAAGTGGTCGCTGGGACAAGGGCTTATGGTATCAACGAACCAATTAAAAGACAGACCTATATCTGCTGAGCAAAGAGTAAGGTCTAAGTGAGACAGATTACCAGAATGAGGATCTACACGAGTGCCCGTCCCATCATTTAAAACACACATTTCATAATCATTAACTAGAGCAGTCATTACCCTTCCATTGAAATTCGTTGTAATGCTACCCCATAAGGGTCCGTAAGCGTTAAAGTCCCCACACAATATATAAGTGCTATTAATATAAGACATAAGAGTATCAAAATCTTTTCTATCAATACGACTAGAAGGATTGTATATATTAACAACACTTGTGGGTGCACCAGACCTCGTAGCAATATTAAAACATTGTGCCTCAATACTGTTAAAGGGAGGTAACTTTAGTTCTGAAAAGGATAGGCCGTCTTTTAGAAGCATGGCCAGGCCCCCTCTCCCGTCTGTATTCCTATCCATTCTACCTATAAAATACCCAGGGTAAGTAAAATCCATATGTGGCTTTAAAAAAGTTTCTTGAAGACATATAACATGAGGAGCGGGCTTAAGATTTTGAATATAACACTTGAATTCCTCTCCATGAGCGCCAAGACCGCAAATATTTTGATGTAACATGTTAAAAGTCATTGATAATAGAGGTAAAACAAGATAGGAATATATATTTATATTATATAAAGGATACATTATGAATGTTCACCATCCGAGGACACAGTAAATAGAATATTGTTCAGTCTTTTAAAATCAACAGCCTCAGAGCCAAGACGACTCTGAGCGATGCTAAACACTACTTGTACCAAACTCTTAGGGTCTTCGATTTCGAAGACTTTTATTAGTATTTCCGAAAAGATGGCGATAAGCCTTGTGGCCATTGTGAAGGACATATCGTCTGTCTGAGTGGGTTCACCACGTGGGGTTTGAGTAGCTATGGACCTAAGGATTGGCTTGACGGGTGTAATCGTAATAGAATGGGGCTGTTCAGGGGGGGTATCTACTACCGGCCCTTCTGTTAGAGCTCGCTCATTTGACCCCTCTGGGTAAATTCTATGGGGGTTATCTTCTTCACGTACTGATTTTAAAGCATCAGCAAAAGAAATTTTCTTGGTAACCTTTATGAACTGCGCTTTACATACCTGCTTTCTATATGGGCAACCCATATACGCCGAGCTATGGCTCAGGGACCCGCAGTTGACACATTTGGGGCGATCCAGGTTGTGGCATTCATCAAATGTATGGCGGCCGCCACATCTTGGGCATCGCTGGCGCCCCCTACATTCCCCTGAAATATGCCCAAAGGACTGACATTTGAAGCAACGTATGGCGGGTGGAACATATTGCTTGACAGGAAATATTTCGTAACCGAGAGAAACTTCTTCCGGTAGTGCATCCGAATTAAAATATAACAACACACATTTGGTTTTAGTTTTTTCCTTCCCTTTAGTCAGACGCTGTGCTTTCGTTACTTTGTATTTTTTCAGTGCTTGTTGTACTTCTTCTTCAGTGATGTCTTCCCCTAACCCATAAATCACCCCACGTGAAAGGGTGATATTGGAGTGCAGCCTGCAGGAGACATCTCTTCCCATCAGCGTTGTTATGCTGAGTGCCTTTTTGACTTGAGTGGCACTATTACAAACAATCATTAGGTCTTTACCGTTAATTTTCTTTACTTGTTTTACATTGCCAATTGCTTGTTGTAAACTCTGACCAAATTTAATTGGGTTCCACCCAGTGACGGGTAAGCCCCCCATAGATGAAATTACAACATTGTTATTGTTATTTCCCTGCTTCTGACCCACCTGCTTTGCTTTCTTCCCTTCCTGGGAGCTTCTATCGGTTGAAAAATCGCGCGTTCGTTTTGTAGTGGATCGCGTTTCCACGACTTCCATGTCGTCTCCTTCTGCGTCATCCATGGCTGTAACTAATGACTATAGTGGTGTATGCACAGGGGAGTTATTACAAGACGACAGTTAAAAATAGCAGAAGTTGCTCGGGAGCTGCTCCGAGCCAGGGAGAAAAGACGAAAGGCGCTCTGTTAGGTGTGGAAGAGACAGTGTAAGTACAGGATTTCCTATCCCACAATTGTACACTATACCTAAAGTATAGTAACTTATAGCCCTATGCTACTATATAATACTAACGATATTACTATTATACACTATATATTACTATATACACTATATATTACTATATACACTATATATTACTATATATACAATCAATTATAGAACTTTTTTTCTATGGATTAACTATATTTCTAATATCAGATGTGACTGCTTATCAGCCAAAAAAAAAAAAAAAAAAAAAAAAAAAAAAATTGTTGTCAAAAAGCCCAATACTAAGCAACAAACGTGTATTATTAATTTAGAATTTACAAGACCGAAAGCTATCACAAATAAATCCAAAAAATATCAAATATACAACACTATGAAAAACCACTCTCAATGAACGCCTGTACAAGAAAGGGGGTTAAGTTGACCTTTGCCTCCTTTGCCACGTCCAGACATGCTTGATGGATTCTATCCAATATAAGCGTATGTTATAAGCATAACAGGCCCTGTTATATATGTACAGTGCGGACCTGGCCGAAAGCACCGTGTTCAATGCTCTGTTTATTTAACTGGCTGTTCATTGGCTGATTAAACTCGGTGTTTAAAAATAGTTGAATCCACCTGGCACGTATATAAGCCGTGTTTTCTGTGCAGAGGGGAGGTATTTTTGCTGCATCCACTGGGAGCCAGGAGAGTGTGCGACGCTCTCGTATCGAGTCCATTATTTTGATATGAGCTGGTGATGCCAGTTTCAGTTGGGAGGACAGATTTTTATGCCGGCACCGTTTGTGTACCACAGTAGTACTGATGTCTGGTTTATGTGAATTTCTGCGGAAGTCACGTTTATTGGTGTTCGGATCTTTATTATGATTATACAGTGTGGACTGTGTAATTTGTTTAACACGCTGACCTCACCTGACCGACAAGGTCGTCAAGGACTCTAAACTGAAGTTTTCAGTTTTGCAAAGGACGTTCGTTCTGCCACAAGGTGACATTACTCTACGTCTCTGAACGGCTCGTTTGTGAGCTTCTGCGGGAGCTGTGACTGATCTAAAGTGGATTATACCTCCATGCCTGTATTTACCCTGTGTTGTGCTCTGCGGGTGTGACGTCATTCAAAGGCTTGACTGTTCCAGTTCTGTGTAACCTGTGTACTGTGTTCGTGTTCGCTAACCTGGCGAAGTACCTGTCTAGGACAATTTGTGACTTGTGTGAATTGTGTGTTTATCCCATGGTCTTTACGTTGGATTTCCTGGAATACATTCCTTGGGATGCAAAGGTGAACTGGAAACTTGTAAAGACCGGTAATGCTGATGTGTATGTTGTTGTTGTTGTTGAACTGTCTGTAAAACTGTCCGTCTCATTTTATATATAAAGCATTGTTTACATTGAAATATTGAGTCACTGAATCTGTTTTCTGTTGCCGTTTTCAATACCGTAACAAATGTGACTCCCTTCCGTGTAGTATTAAATTGAACGTGGGGCCTCCGTGGCTCAGTTGGTTTGCTCGCTAGCGCAGCGTAATGAGCCGGGAGTCTCTCACCACTGCGGTCGCTGTGAGTTCAAGTCCAGCTCATGCTGGCTTCCTCTCTGGCCGTACGAGGGACGGTTTCCCCCGGGTTGTGCCCGGTTTCCACCCACCATAATGCTGGCCGCCGTCGTATAAGGGAAATATTCTTGAGTACAGTGTAAGGCACCAATCAAATAAATAAATAAATAAAGTGAATGAGATTGTCCCCTCCTTGAGTCCTTTGGGATCTTATGTCTCCGAAACCTGATATTTAAACCTCGCTATACAGAAGTCAATTAATTGTTGAAGCATTCGTATGAGTGTCCCTCATAAAGCCTGTTAAAAGCGGCAATTTAAGCACAGTTGTCACCATTTGGGTGCAAACGTTACTGGGGTGAAACATGTCTAATAATAGTGGTAAACTTGCTAATGTGTGAATAAGTCATTCTAACTATGAAACTTATTTCTTTTCTTCAGTATTTCTGTCTCGGATGTATTTGTTCATTTATTTGATCCATGTTTTATGCCGGACTAAAAAATATTTCAATTTATTAACGAAACTAATCTTTGGGAATTTGACTTTTGATATTGTTTTAACGGTTGACGGGCAGATCTGTGATTCCGATTTTGGCTTTAATACTACACTTTCTTCTGTAATACTACACTTTTTACTTACACCTATCCTGTTCTGGTATGATTAGTTTTTAAGTTCAGCTTTCCAGTCTAGAATACTTCGGCCAAAGAGATAATACAGTCCTGTTTGTGTATCACATTACACAAGTACACCCTATAATAATATCATTTAACAGCGTTCTCGGAATATGTTTATTTATTTATTTGATTGGTGTTTTATGCCGTACTCAAGAATATTTCACTTATACGACGGCGGCCAGCATTATGGTGGGTGGAAACCGGGCACAGCCCGGGGGAAACCCACGACCATCCGCAGGTTGCTGGCAGACCTTCCCACTTGCGGCCGTAGAGGAAGCCAGCATGAGCTGGACTTGAACTCACAGCGACCGCATTGATGTCTCGGAATATGAATTCACAAAATAAATTACGCGTTACATACGTGACACTTTTGCTCGTGATTATTATTTTACTACCCTGTATGCTCTGATTTGCAAGTTTTGTGTCAATGGATAGTCACACTTAAGTCATTGCAAACGTTTACTCGTTCAGTCATTAAAGGCAATAAGGCGTCGTGCAAAGACTGATATTCAACGAACGTAATCAGGCGGTTGGCATGCTTGCCGCAGGATTAACGCAACAGGAGGTCGTGAGCAGCGCTCGTCCGACACCAGAAAATTTATTCAGAACGACAGGGATCGTCAGCGCTCCAGACGTCCACGGATAACGACGCCTGTGCAAGATCGGTGGATTACTTTGAAACACCTCAGAAACACACCTCAAGCAGCACTGGAAACCGCTCGAATCATTCAACACCATCGTCGCATAAACCCATAAACTAGAAAAAAATCGTCTTCGGGAGATTGGGTTGCGCACACGTCGTCCTACCTGCTTCCATGACGACCTGTTTTATAAATGTTTTGTGTACCTGTAACCTGTTCTGTTCACAGTTATAACTCTTTTCATAACACCTTAAGTTTGATACAATCAAAGAAGAAACCCTCCAGGCCTTTTTTGTTGTTACGTTGTCTCACATATTCCAAACACTAAGATATTTTGTATAAATAAAAACAAATAATTATTCATATTGCATAGACAATCCTTCTTTTGTGAAGTAATCGGTATAGTCGGTGGCCTTCTTATAGCTTACACATGCGCATTTCGGGCAAATGGATCCAACATTTGCCTCCCAACTGAATAGCGAATGAGTACTGACTGGATAATACTGCCTCAGAGACATTTCAGGTTGTTGATGCACCAGAAATGTATGCACTGCTGTTTTGCACTTAGTTAAAATATATCAGAATTTTGTCTCTTTTTGATAGAATGGAAAGCCTTTTGCCCAGTGTTTACTACCCAGGGCCCTGCAAGTTACCGAGGTAAGAGAATGCTGTGACCCCACGCCTAACAACCATCGCTCAAAATGGTGGTCAAGGTAGATTATTTTTTAATATGTTGCAGAGAGTTTGGGGATATACATTTTCGGGGTTGAAATTGGCAAATTAGTACGTAGAAAGGAAGGGAAATCAATGTGCTCATTTAACTTTAATATCGGGCGTCTTAGTGAAGGGGGACTACTCTTGCGGGCCAATCCCGTACGTGAGCATCTCAGTATTATATGTAATCAGTAACATTCGCATTTCAGACTGTCGCCATTTATTTTACTAGAAATGTCTCGAGATCTCACAGTACACGGGAGCTGGGTGCTAATTTTCGCTGGATGGCCTACGTTTTAACCTAGCGGCGGCATGCTAACTAAATTAGATATCTGTTTCATTGAAATTCTGCATTAGAAATCGTGCCCTCACTCACAGTGACAGTGACACGTAGAAAGTTTTGCTTTGAAATGTTGCCCTTTTATTAGCCTTGAAAAGGCCACTGTCCCCGACTGGGTGCTAATTTGATCACAGCTAGTCGCAAATTACATGCTCCCTAGCACTATGGCTGATGCAGAATTAGGTAGAAAAATTGCATAGAAAATTTGAAAAATTTATTTCCGCCCTAGTCATTGAACGGCTTGTTTATAATCATAAGCGCTTGTTGCCAGATTGGCCCATTCTGCAAACTTTTGGAGAGGTACATCCGTAAGTCTACTAAGCAATATCCTAGGGTAAAGATGTTAGGTCGGTTGCATTTCAGATTAGTACACCATTATGGCAAATTCCTGCACAATCGCAGGTTCCCCAGCGTTTTCATCGTGACTTTTTGGAAGTTAGCAGGAAGTTCACGAAGTGGACTAAAACATGAAGGGGTGCAGATAAAAGTGTGTATCTCCCAAAAACATTGCACTAAAATCTGCATGTTAAGAGGTGTTTTTAGGACCAGAAGAAGGGAAGCAATGCGGGTGTATTGACCTAGTGTGTACATGTTAGGAATGACTGAAAGTATAGTTAGTTCACAAAGCAATTTTGTGCTAAAGTTCAAAACTTCATTTTTCTTTATCAAACAAAATATCTTAAATGTTAAAATAAACCGTGCGTCCCACTAATTCGGCTACAGCAATGTGGTAGAGGGATTGTCGAGCGGGGGAGTCTATGTCCGTTGTGAAAGTATGAAAGCCAAATATAATTAAAGACGTACAGCATACGCAGTAAAACCAGCGACGGAAATGGGCAAACCGACGATATACGGCCTCTTATCAGTTTACCCCAGGTTTTAACTGTTCCGGTAAATGTTTAAATAATAGCAAATTACACGCCCTTAGCATCATGGCTTAACCAGAAAAGACTGCTGAGTAACATGTAAAATACAAAACTTACAAAAGTAAATTATGTCCAACACCTTTTTGTAGGCGAAAAATTCATTTGAATATACTCACACCGCATAACCCATTCTTCTGGTTTGTAGACTAGCTGTCTGAATAATTTCATGAGAAGTGTGTCTCACTGTGAAATACTAGTATATTTCAAAAAAGGGTTTTGCGCTAATGACACCAATTTAAACACAGTCAGAAGGAAAACTTGATTGCAGCTGTACATTTCACCCGCTTCGTGATATGTATAGATTTATTTATTTACTTATTTGACTGGTGTTTTACGCCGTACTCAAGAATAAATATGTATAGATGTGTGAATCGTAAATGGGAAGAGGGATATGCTGTCTCTCAAGAACGATAAAGGCAAGAAATACCATCTACTTTCTTTATCACCACTAATTGCTCAATGATTTATTGATCGATCGATTGAATGGTGTTAAAGACCATATTGAAAATTTTACTCGTTCGACTGAGGTTAACGGCAAGGAAACGGAAACCGAAATGTCGATGTAAAGCTCAGGCTTTTGGCACTAGTAATTTACGGACCTAACGACATATGATAGTTTCAACCGCACCACAGTGAGTTCGCCGAGTAGGCAAAGGGTAACCAATCTCTAACGAACGCCATGTACATGTTCAAACAACTAAAAGGCCCTTCGGGCTTTCTCGAAGGCATACATCTAAAATCACTAAGGGTCTGGAAAAATAGTTGAGCCAGGTGAATTTAATGTCCAAGTGTGGGAGTGAACCAACAAGTCGACTACAGGTCGAAAGTTCAAAGACAAGCAAGATACGCTTGCATGTAACGACGCAAGTGGAGCAGGATAATAACAACATCAAATTCATCTACAATAGTATTTATTTTTTGTTGTTAATCTTCAGCGATGTTCTTTTACCATGTGTTATTCAACATTCATGTACTAATTGTGCGCCATTCTTGGCCACTAAAAGAATACGTTTGAAAGCAGCATTTCGGAAACTGCTTACCATCTCAGGATGTCCCATTGTATGAATATATCAAGTATTAAACAGTCTTGGTGGAGTGTCAAATTATACTATTCTCTTATAGACTTAAAACGAGTTTTGGGACTATAATAGATTATTTTTTATTTCAGAGCCGAAAGACCACAAAACGTTCAATATGGACAGGTAACTAGCGTCATGCAGCACACGAGCTGCAACAACACAAGGTAATACAAACCATGGTAACCATCGCACTAGACTTGAATTGCTGTTCTCAGCATGTTCTAATCAAGGGTTATTTCCTTTGTACCGGCGTTGTATGATCAGATACTTCTCCAGGCACTCTGGTGTAAACGGTTCGACTAACCGCCGAAGCCAATTATTGTTACGAACCTTCTGTAAAGCCATCAGTGTTTCAGACGACCCCACATGTCCATTGCCTGGAAAATATGCAGATGTTAAATGCTGTTGATGGGCTTATTTGGAATGTATCTGGAGTACAATGGACAGCGAATGTGCGCGTAGGTATAACACATGGCCCCATAGTCGTAACGAGGCACATGCTGAGCAATGAAAGGTTAGCCAGTCGTGTGGAGATTGGGTTTCCAATGCTGAATAGCTGGAACTTTCATGAAGACAATATATGGAAGTACGTGTATGGAATTACGAGATTTGAAAGATTTATTTCCAAGACAACCACAAAATAAAGTATGCATCCAGAAAGCACTCTTTGCCGGTACTGACCCGTCAGAACAAGGTATTTGACATACTGGCACAAAGTCCAGATATCTTAATCATAATTTTACTTGGGGCCCGATCTAAACTGATAGCTTCGGAGTGCGTGCTTTTCTACTAGACTTCTAATCGGCATGAATAGTACCAATTTATTTAGATGGAATAAAAGTTTTGAATTTGGTGTCGCCTTACATGCATCATTACTGTACATATCTGACCAAAACAAACTACCTGAAAATCGAGATTATTTCTCATGCAAATGCATGTCTTAATAACTGTCTGTCGAAACTGGACAATGCGTAAAATAAAGCACTCGCGGTCGAACTCTAGTGTCATTATGTAAGTAGCTTATCGCAGTTCGCTTGAGGTGTTTGATTCACCTGGTTTATTCACCTGTTAAGCGGTAATATAACGTTGGGATAAAGTCCTCGGTCTATTATGTAACCGCTTACGAGGTGTATAACCGCAATTAAACACCTCAACCTCAGGCGAAAGACATAATTAAGCGTAGATGACACCAACCTTGGCATGACAGTGATCCTAAAGTAGCCATGTCAGAGTACACTGCGACATGACATGATGGTTTAAAGCATATCATTATACGCACAAAAGAAGCACCATATGGCCACCATTGCGATGAAAGCCAAACGATATGTCTAGGCCACAGATGGTATGATTATTCCTCGTGCGGACACAACTCACTTTGGAACCGGTACCCAATCCCAACTAATAATATGGTCTCATTACCTTTTACACGACTTGATACCAAACAAAACACCACATATCGTTGACGGATATATGAAAAGGTAATATAAAACCAAGAATATGGTTTTAAGGAAAAGGAAGAGAGATATGGTAAAAATATTGCAATTTTTTTTTAATTTTTTGAGGCAGATTTTACATTTCCCAATTTGGGCTCTACCGCAACCAAGTTGTAAGGCATTGACGCCTCCAAAGCAGGCTAATTCATTTTCCCTTTTTTTCAATGTTTTTTGTCACTGCCGGCTTGACACTTTCCAATCCTTGCAAATTTATAAGCGCACATTTCCCTTTCATTTTTACGTAACCTCTACAAGACACTGTAATTGCCGGCCAGATTCGTTTTAATCATTTGAGACTTGTTAGTGGACATTTTGCTTTCGCGGCTCGCGTAACGTCTAGAAGACGCTGTCGTTGCGGACTTGTGGTATGGCCGTCGTTGCAGATTTCTCGACACCAACTTCGCTTTCCACGACCGGCGTAACGATAGCAGAACCGCGTCGTATCAGGGAGCGTAGTGCAGCCATCGCTCTTGTCAAAAGATTTTTACCCACTACTATCCTAAGAACCCAATACAAATGAGAATTGATAGCCGAGTTAGTGATGAAGAACCGCATAGCCAGGAAATCCCACTCTGCAGACAATCCAAAACCCATCTGAACAGAAAGCATGCGAATCTGAAAAACATTAAAAGAAAAGTACCAAGATCAATGTTGTTATGTTTATTTGATTTTTTGGATTGGTGTTTTACGCCGCACTCAAGAACTCACTTATACGAAGGCGACCAGCATTATGGTTGGATAAAACCGGACAGAGCCATCCGCAGGTTGCTGCAGACGTTACCACATACAACCGCTGTTATGCTTATGCTTGGGGTTGTACATCTTAGTTATTAGTTTTTCAGTCCTATTCCGACCAATGCCCCTGTTATGTGATTCACTAGTAACCACAGAAGTTAATTTATTTATTTATTTATTTATTTGATTGGTGTTTTACGCCGTACTCAGGAATATTTCACTTATACGACGGCGGCCAACATTATGGTGGGAGGAAACCGGGCAGAGCCCGGGGGAAACCCACGACCATCCGCAGGTTGCTGGCAGACCTTCCCACTTACGGCCGGAGAGGAAGCCAGCATGAGCTGGACTTGAACTTGGTGAGAGGCTTCTGGGTCATTACGCTGCGCTAGCTCGCTAACCGACTGAGCCACGGAGGCCCCCAGAAGTTAATGAGAGGAAGTGCTTTTAAAATAGTGTTCAATTTGGTACAGCCTGCTACAACTGCGAAAATAAAAAGGGCGCTTTCTTTGTAAATATACGTCGTCCGTGATTATAAAAGTTTCCTGTGTACAATATGTGATTGTCCATGTTCCAACCTTTAATATGATTTTTTACCGTTTAACTTCGACAGTACTTGAACCTGTACAAAGCCATTTTGACCTAATTTACCACCTGCACGGCATATGCCAATTTCACCCGGCCCGCTAACTTCAGTCTGAAAGCCAGCTATATGCGACCTTCCAATTTCATCCCTCTTGCCAACTTCACCTGAACTACAAACTTCATCCCAACTACTAACTGCATCCCAGCAGCTAACTTCACCCTATCTGCCATCCAGGTTTTTCATTCATATGGCAGCAGCCAGGGTTTTCATGCATATGGCAACATCTAGGTTTTTCATTCATATGGCAGCAGCCAGGTCTTTCATTCATATGACAACATCCAGGTTTTTCACTCATATGGCAGCAGCCAGGGTTTTCATGCATATGGCAACATCCAGGTTTTCATTCATATGGCAGCAGCCAGGTCTTTCATTCATATGACAACATAGAGGTTTTTCATTCATATGACAGCAGCCAGGTCTCTCCATCATATGACAGATGCCAGGTTTCAGAATGGAAGGAAGTAAAAATCCTCCTCACGTAAATTCACCCGAGTGACGAAGCGACCGAATCATTGGGTGCTTGGTATGAAACTGAAGTAGTCTTGATTAATAGCTGGTGTAGACTATCCGCATGAGCCTTTAAGCTCGGCCTGCCGGCGAGATAATATGTAAAAGAAGTTGTATTGTACCTACCATTAGGGGAGTAGTACAGATGATAAAGAGAACCGATATGCTAATCATCAGCGCTATGAATTCTGGCTTCACCAAGGAAGATCTTCCCATTCTTTCTCGAGCATAGCGCATGCGCAGAAGCTCTCTGATGACAGCAATATTGCAGACAACCATGACTGAGGTGAGGATGAAGCCTGATTTGAGGAATGAAAGAAAGTCAGAATTTTATGAAGAGGACCTTTGACAGTTCAAAAGAAAGAATGGTTAGAATCATAGACCTCCCTGTATCTGTAATACGTGGTTAATCCATCATACTCAGATTACAAATACCTGTTAATGGTTAAACACAGTAGCAATAAGTTTTCAAATTGCTTTGTGCGAATTATTTGCTTCACATAAGTAACCATAAACCATAGGGTATTACGGACAAAACATCACATCAATGATTTATTAGTTATGTACCATTACAGGAGGGGCATGTAGGCTTGCGCTTGTCCGTGTAGTCTTTCACTAATCATTCCTACATGTACGAACCTACTTTAACACGTGGTTCTTGTTGGTATATACCTTAAATATAATAAATTTAACGAAGAAGATCATCACAGAAGAGTTTTTGGGCCGTTTTGTGTATTTAGAATAAGTTGACCTCTTTCGAATATAAGTTGACCTCTTTTATCTTGTTTTCGAAGTTGATAGCTTTCCTGAATCTTTTCATTTTCATAAAGGTTAATGAAATGAAACCATATCGAGTTTTCCCGTTCCAACAAACGTTTTTCGTTCTGTTGTGAGTTTTGGCATACAATTACTCATACGAGTCCAGCCGGTAGAGGACGTGCTAAAGGAATACTTCCAGTATACCTGTTTTTATTCATTTTGTCTGGCGTTTAACTTCCGTTCTCAAGAAGTTTGTGTTGCTCCAAGGATGGAAGAAAGTATAGTGCCTGACCCCGGGATGACTAAACGATCTTCGACTTAAGTAAAAATTTCAATCATTAAACTTAGCATGATTGCTTCCGCCATTTAGTTGAAATTTGTCCTGTAGTGACTTACCAAGTTAACCAATATTTTGACCCTGTTACATGAGAAATATCAATTTTAAAGTGATTTGAAATTTTGAATTAAGTCTAAGATTGCTTCGTGACACTGACTGAAGATACTGATTTGAGATGAACGACGAGGCAGATGTCCGCGCTATTGTTTCAGATGCAACCTAGCATTCAGTTTCGACACAAAACATGCGTGGAATAAATAATAACGTAACTAAGGCACAACAAAGAGGAATATGAATACAGTGATATGCTCATCAGCAGATGGATACACACATCCTACATTTCAAACATATGTACATGAATTTAGTGTGAAGGCGATGTAGTTTATACCTCCAGTGAATGGGAAACCTCCCATGCCTGAAGTAATAAGGACGGGAGGTCTATTGTTGATTCCTGTCTTTGATGTGAACATTGGACAGAAATCTGGTAACTAAATACTCATGTATTACACGAGAACAATGCTCAACCCGGCTTGTAATGGAGTCGCCATTAAACGGAAAAAGGTATTCCATTAGTACATGTGGTAAGCTGCTAGAATGCTTCTCCTTTGTTCAGGCGTTTGTTCAAATCCAGCCTCCGAGTGGAATCGTAGACATTGTTCCCGGGGCTGTGATGTTGATTAGTGGTTAAGGCTTTTGGTTGGACCGTGGCAAAGTGTCGTTACTAGGCGTCGCGAAACAGAGATTCGTATACCAGCCGTCAACATTTAACCATGGTCCATGTCAATCATCAAATTTTGAAAACATTTTATGACACAAACCACAAAGATAAGGTAAATTTAGGGGTTACTTATATTCTTGGAAAGAGAAGCAATCAACACGATTCAGTAATGACCGAAAGGCCTAAGGATTTAAAAAAAAATAGGACTAAAGCCGATTGATGGAATATGCTTGACACACTATTTCTGCTTGCAGTAATAACTTGTTTCGTTGATTTATTTATTTATTTATTTATTTCATTGGTGTTTTTCACCGTAATCAAGAGTATTTCATTTATACGAGGGCGGCGAGCAATATAGTGGTAGGAAACCGGGAAAAGCCCGGCGAATGCTACGTTGAATGGCATTGTCACACTATACATAAGGCATAACAAATTTTACAAGGCGAAGTATGTACACGCCATGGTCAGGATCCTTCGGCATGTTGATATTCAAGTAAAGATAGTGCAGGATGTAAATATTAAACCCACTGTCGTTAAGTCAGCGTGACAATAAACCTATGTGGTCCAGTTAAGATCAGCTTTGTCGCTGGGTTCGTAAGTTACTTACCAAAATTTGATGGTTTACTCAGTGCACATCGGACGTGCTACTTATTGATGTATATGTTCTGGTGTTGATAGAAGCACTCAAAACATGAAATATTTGCCGGTTTTTAAAACTAGTTAAGCCTTTTATTTTTACAAGTTGTTGAAATTTGTAACACAGTCTGTATGGATTGAACATCTCGATCAAAATCTGTAATTCAACCATTCTCACAAATCAGGGTGTTGGTACTCTGATACACTGGTCACCGTTACATTAACGTCAGAAGCAATAAGGCTTTCTTTATTTCTACTCTTTAAGAAGGTTACCACTCATGGGATGTTACATTATTTATTGAATTACTTAAATTTCTCATTAATAACCTCTACGTGAAATTCGGAGATACCATTTACCAACAGTGCATGGGTATTCCAATGGATACCAATTGTGCGCCTCTTTTGGCAGACCTGTACCTGTTTTCATATGAATACGACTATATGCAGAAATTACTTTAAAGTAATATCGTTAAAGCTCGATCCTTTTCATTTACCAAGCGGTATATTGATGATCTACTAGCGTTAAATAATCCCATATTGCTGAAGCGTTGAAGGAAATCTATCCGCCTCTATTGGATTTAAAGGAGACAACAGATAGTCCTGATGGTACATCTTATTTGGATCTATATTTATACAAAGACGAACAAGGTCTCCTTTCATGCCGCCTTTACGACAAAAGGGACAATTTCAATTTTGATATTGTAAACTATCCTTATTTAGATAGCAATATACCAAAGGGTCCTGCATATGGCGTATAGGTGTCTTGCCTTGTAGCATTTGTCAGATCTTGCGTTAATTGTGATGACTTTAATCTGCGTCACAAGTTGCTAGTTCAAAAACTAGTTTGTCAAGGATACTACATCAAACGCCTTCACTCTAAGTTTCTCAAATTTTACAATGAGTACAACACTCTCGTTGGCAGGTATGGACAGAGCGTTCAGAATCTCTGGCGATGTGCATTGTGATCAACCACATAGACGGCGCTGTTATCCCTATGTACATATCTATCACGTACATGGTATTTAACAATATAGATGGAGCTGGTCGCCCAGTGTAACCGTCTATCTTGTATGTCATGTGTAATATCATAGATGGCGCCTCTTGTAGCATGAGATCTTTACATATTAACGGGAAAGACGTAATCGTCCGTTACTTTTGTATCACAATCCGATCGGTTAGGGTCTGTAACGCTCGTCATTTTCAAACTGTATCTAATACCGTTTAACCTGGGGCTAGGGGCCGGAATGGCAGCCATGCTCATTACATCAGCATTATGCCTTTATGAACAGTTGCAATCAAAGCGCGACTGAGATACTTGTTTAATTGTTATTTGACATGGAACTCATTCACGGACTACGAATTTGAACTTTGATATGGAATTCATGCCTGGAATATTCATTGTCTGCCCGGCATCATTGAAAACTGATGACCGCTTCTCTCTTGTGTGTTACCGGCTTTATTTCCTATTTGTATAATTTCTTTGTCTTTGGAAGCTAGTGCTAAACGTTGTTTTGGATTTGGAAATGGATCTTGCGATTATCGACTTGGAACGCCTTTTACGGACTACGAATGGTATATGAATGTTGGACTTGACGCTTATATTTTAGAATCCGGGTAATCAGAATGCAAGGATTGTAAAACATTATTAGTGATTTTGAACTCCAGTCACAAGCACCATTAAAAAGGCTACAGCGTAGAGAATAAAACCAGGACAGCGAAGACAGTGTGACATACAATACACGCGATAAATCGTCACACAGGTAACGATGATCCAGTCACATTATGATAATGTGATTCTTGTCACATTTTCACAGTTAACGTTGACTACTAACTGTTCATATAAGTGCTGCGATGGTAGCAATGTAGGCTATCTCTTACACCATGGTTTAATCAAAATTAGTGGGGGATGCGGTGATTTTAATACATGATTATTAGATGTCAAAGACCTAGAATTGCTCCTATTGCTGTATAATCGTGACATAAGAGAGACAGCTAGCCGAGAGAAGAACTATAAGGAGCGAGTGACATATGTCTAAGATAGAAGCGTTGATTTTAGGTATATATCAAAGATTACCTTTGAGCTTTCGTGTTTTGCTAAACATTAATAGCGATACCAAGGCCGAAATAATGAGCTCTAAGCAGAACAGTTTGCTTTTTCAACGACCTCGAAGAATCTAACTACAAAGATGGCCATGCTTTTATGAAGCATCTTTCGTAGAAAGATATGTATGTTCATTATTTTAGATCAGCAGATAAATGAAAGGAAACTAAAAAAATAAGCAGGCCATGCTGGGTAGACTTCTGAAAACAATATCCAAAACTACATGCGTCATTTTTGATTATATTTTATCATATTTTTGTTTTGTTTCGACTGAATGAAATCCTGACAAATGGTGGCCTTTAATGAGGATTGCAGAAGTTACTTTGCTGTTACCTTCTGTGACATAGTAGTAGACATATGCACGGCCCAGCGGTGAAGGATCGTCCCAGGTAAACCAGCAGAAAGATCTGTACCCGTACTTGTTGATTCCAAAAAAGGGCAAAGCCGCAATGATGTTCTGAAAAAAAATATCAAAAGCAGGGAAGTTGGTAGAGGCTCTGTATTGTATCCGATGAGGTCTATTTAATAGCCTTATCATATAGAATTGCGTACTTTAGCATATATTCTTGTACTACCGCCTAGCCGCTTACAGTTTTTCGTTGAAAAGTCTGATTCCACCACAACCATAAGCAAAAGCTCCCATACAAGAAGGCACGTGTCAGATATTTATGGTTTCAATTAAGGGCAGAAAGAAATTGTCAGAACTTCAAACACGAAACAACCCTCAGCATGCACCACGCCCCCTAGACAGCCCTTTCTCTCTTCAATTCTGCACTCTTTACCTTTTATTTCATAGCTGTTTTACGTAAAGCACAAAACTGTTTCAGATTACGTACGGCGCGCAGTTCCACAGAAGATGGAACTCTGTCCTAATACAAGAATACTTTTGCACCTCTTCAAGCATTTAATATACATGTGCATTCAGACAGAGGTGATATCCATTCATTCATTATTTGATTACTCAAGTATACTCAAGTATATAACAGTACTAAAGTATTTTTATCCTATATGATCGGTAAGTTTTATGAATGGCGGAAACTGGAGTAGGGGCAAGTAACATGCTCTTTAGCGCCTAGACTACGGCCCGTTCCCCAAGTACCACCCAGACGAAACACTACAGACATGACCACGTTTGCTCAGTGTCTTTGTCTTTAGTGCAGTGCATTAGATGTTTACTGCTACGAGAAAATCCTTGTGTTACCTTAAAATAATACTGGTGAATACCAAACTGTCATATGTATGTCATATTCTTTATGGCTGGTGGGGGGGGGGCCATATTTATGTGACGCTATTAGTCCAAAAATTCAAACACACCTGCGATTAAAATGTTTTGCTCTTGGAAGTTTAAAATGCGTACCCTGCATCTTTACTCCAGAAAAATGTACCAGCAACAATCAGACATAAATTGCTCGATAAATGCGGGTGCTGATCTTTAATCTTACCGAGTAAACGAAGACCACCGCCATTGCCACCAGTGTGGACATTGTTGTCCACATCCGAGGATGGCGAAAAGGGGAGACGATTGCCACAGCTCTTTCCAACGCCATGAGTACGACAATAGCATGAGATGACTTGAGGAAGAAGGTCTGCATATAGCCCAGATACAAACATGTAGCCAAGCCCCCCGCAGCGCAGTAGCCCGCCCAGTAATTTACCACTTGAGGTATGCAGTTCATGACTGTTGGAAACAGAAACAGTAGAAAGTTCTCATGGTGATGTAACCGGGAAATGAACAATTTGACCGCATTATTCCGAGGCTTCCTACGGAAAACGTGAAGACTGTAATGCCTTGTATATAACCCGACAAACACTTTGCAAACAATCACATTAAATGGATATAAACCTACAGAATATCTTTTATATAGTTTCATAATGCTAATATTAACAATATTCAGTGCTGTGCAGTACTATATTAAATATTGTCCCTATATACATGTAGAGAAACCTCCTTGACCCAAGTACGTAGCACGATAGCGTCATGCAATAACTCAGGAGCCTGTTCCTCATGCGGTCGCTGTGAGTTCAAGTCCAGCTCACGTTCAAGGTTCCTCTCCTGCCGTACGTGGAAATGTCTTGCAGCAGCCGGTTTCCCCTTACCATAGTGCCGGCCGCCGTCGAAAACGCGGAAATATTTTTGAGTACGGCGTAAAATACCAATCAAACTCCAGACTTTACGCCCCAGCCGAAACACCGAGAGCTGTATTGGAAGACGCAAGAAAGCAATCTTTGTTGCTAACGTCGAAAAACAAATATATCTATTAGGTGATACTAGGTGCACTAGACGATTTGCAACCCAGTTGGCATCCTTCACAATTCTAAACTCGCCCTTCACTTTATAATAAAAGCAATGTCATAACGTAAGTGTGCGTGATTATTACAGTCTTCTTTATGATCTTACCAGCGTATCAGCATACATCGTTGGGTATATCAAGAAATAATAGGAGATAGACAAATCTGAAGGCGAACATAACGTACATACACACGACAGGTTCAACGATCTGTCTAGAGTGAGTGAGTGCTTGGGGTTTTACGTCGTACTCAACAATTTTTCAGTCATATGACGACGAAGGAATCCTTAGGGTGTATGTAATGTACCTCTTTGTCGCAGGACGGATTTCCACCGCTCTTTTATCTAGTGCTGCATCACTGAGACGACTTACCGAAGGCAAGTAAGTTGCCCCCACACGAGCGATTATACTGATACGGGTCAACTAGTCGTTGCATTATCCCCTTCATGCTGAACGTCAAGCGAGGAAGTTACAACATCCTCTTTTCAAGTCTTAGGTATGATTCGACCAAGGGTTGATCCTGGATCTACCGCTCCCGAAGCTGACGGTCTACCAACTGTGCTATCCAGGTCGATTTGTCTGGAGCTACAAAGTAAACTTCAGTCGTGTACTTCTCTTTTGCTTCTATGCGACTTACGCAAACAGTATGGTCATATTATGCGGTCAACAGTTGTGAACCGTTTTCTTACTCAAAGTTGTTTAGACAGTGGCTTTTACAATGGGATTGCCATGATACTGGAGTGAAGTGGTAGATTAATGTCACCTTACATGCAGAACTTAGTACCGAAGGTAGCGTGGCAAGGTCGAAGGCCGAACCGACCAAGGAGAGGCCCATAGGTATAGTGTAATTTTAATTTATTTCCCCGTCATGTTCATGAGACACGGTAAATATTGCCGCCGAACCTCCGCTTTTATCATGGCCGACATGTGAAAAGCATGATTGGGAAAATGCCAAAAAGTGACAACCGCTTCTGATTCTAAAATTTGTCTGCGCTGAACGCAGTTGATTTCCACTGCCTGCTGACACATAATCACCAATAACAGTTTTGGGAGGTGTTGGAAGGTGAAGTTCAGCCTTGAGGTATCCTATCAATCTCGCGCAAATCAGCGATCGGCTGATGCTGCCAGGGAAACAGACTACTCATGTAGTCGGGTTCCCCCACAGGCACACGGCAACCTTAGTGCTGAGTACTTGTAGGCCCCAGCACTATATTCGCAATATACTATATAGTAGTACTCAGTGCATATCAGCCTCATGTTACAGTGTGCCTGTGAGTTCCCTGGTGTATTCTGCGCACTTTTTATGTGATGTCAGGTACATCACAAGCCTATCTGACCGACGATTGGTCATTTATATATAGTTCCCTATTTCTTCTAAAATTTGGGACACCTGGTCTGCTCATTTCAGCCAATATATGTGTAATGCTAGCAGGAATGCTGAGTTTCTTTTTTCTACCATGATTCGACCATCTAATGAACAACGTACTAATATCTTTATTTTTCCAAAGGTCTGGTAAAAAATATAATATTCTATTTTTAACACTGTTACGGTATTGAAAACAGCAACAGAAAACAGACTCAGTTACCCAATATTACAATGTAAACAATGCTTTATATATAGAATGAGACGTACAGTTTTACAGACAGTTAAACAACAACAACAACAACAACATACACATCAGTATTACCGGTCTTTACAAGTTTCCAGTTCACCTTTGCATCCCAAGGAATGTATTCCAGGAAATCCAACGTAAACACCATGGGATAAACACACAATTCACACAAGTCACAAATTGTCCTAGACAGGTACTTCGCCAGGTTAGAGAACACAAACACAGTACACAGGTTACACAGAACTGGAACAGTCAAGCCTTTGAATGACGTCACACCCGCAGAGCACAACACAGGGTAAATACAGGCATGGAGGTATAATCCACTTCAGATCAGTCACAGCTCCCGCAGAAGCTCACAAACGAGCCGTTCAGAGACGTAGAGTAATGTCACCTTGTGGCAGAACGAACGTCCTTTGCAAAACTGAAAACTTCAGTTTAGAGTCCTTGACGACCTTGTTGGTCAGGTGAGGTCAGCGTGTTAAACAAACTACACAGTCAACACTGTATAATCATAATAAAGATCCGAACACCAATAAACGTGACTTCCGCAGAAATTCACATAAACCAGACATCAGTGGTACACAAACGGTGCCGGCATAAAAATCTGTCCTCCCAAATGAAACTGGCATCACCAGCTCATATCACAATAATGGACTCGATAAGAGAGCGTCTCACACTCTCCTGGCTCCCAGTGGATGCAGCAAAAATACCTCCCCTCTGCACAGAAAACACGGCTTATATACGTGCCAGGTGGATTCAACTATTTTTAAACACAGAGTTTAACAGCCAATGAACAGCCAGTTAAATAAACAGAGCCTTGAACAAGGTGCTTTCGGCCAGGTCCGCGCTGTACATATATAACAGGGCCTGTTATGCTTTCACAAAGGTCCGCAGACTAACAGTACATGAAGACGTTAAATAGTCATACATAACAACACTACTAATATCTGTCTCAAATTTTAGAAGAATTAGAGTAACACGTTCCCAAAGGGTGAAGCCCATCAAGCTATGACAGGAATGTCGTGGTGTCCCAAAGTTAGGATTTGACGTCGCAATGTTCAACGCCACCGTGGTGTCACAAAGCTTTGAACACTTAGAACAGAAACAGGTACATAAATTTCCGTCGGAAACAATGACGCTATTTATTTATTTGATTGAAGTTTTAAGCCGTTCTTTTTTCTTTTATTTCACTTATATGACTGCGGCCAGCATTATGGTGGGAAGAAACCCACGAATGTGCGCAGGAAACAGTCACGCTAGGTAAGTGATGATATCTGGTGCGGTGAATTTGTAGTGTGCCTACCCCTACATTGACACAGAGCCCCATTAGGCCTTCCGTTTTCGATTGTAGTTCTGTGTATTTTAGGGTGTAAAGTCTTTTTTTGCTGCCAGCCTGCCGTTTTTGGTGTACAGGTGCATGCTTGGTATCAAAATGATGGAAATTGTCTACGCTATGTGCAGGTATGAGTTTTAATGATGAAAGTTGGAAATTCTGGGCGAGAGGACACAAGGAGACAGGTAATGATGGGGCTGCGAGTGACGTCCCCTTGCCGTTGCTAGGCACCCCTGCCAGCTGCCGGCATAGAAATGTCCAGATTTTGACGGTCAACCTATGTCAAGATTTTTATGGCTTCTTTCTCACAGGCTGGGCCAGGTACGCAACAAAGCTTATTGGCCACGGAATGTTTGAGACTGAGCTACAGCGCTAAACGCTAATCTAGTCGCTCATTTCCTAAACTAATGCGGGTCTGTGGCCACATGTGCAGCGATTAGCGCCACCTAACGTCAGGGGGAGGGAACTTCAACCACTGAAGTATATATGGAAGGAAGATACGTTTTTAGTATTCTGAAAAACAGCAGGAAACTGTGTGCACACACAGCGTGTATATATGCCATATTACAAATGTGGACGGTTAAAGCGCTAGCGCAGCGTAATGACCCAGGAGTCTCTCACCAATGCGGTCGCTGTGAGTTCAAGTCCAGTTCATGCTGGCGGCCGTACGTGAGAAGGTCTGCCAGCAACCTGCGGATGGTCGTGGGTTTCTCCCGGGCTCTGCCCGGTTTCCACCCACCATAATGCTGGCCGCCGTCGTATAAGTGAAATATTCTTGAGTACGGCGTAAAACACCAATCAAAAAAAAAAAAAATCAAATGTGGACGGCATTCCTGTTCGATGGCAGATGGACTTCCATTTCGATGCATCACACGATGGTACACTGCAATTACTGCTGCCTTTGCAAAAGTCTACGTAACCAGTGGTGTACATGTTATACAAACAAACATTAGCAGGAACCTAATGAACCAGATGCGTGTATTGACAACAGGTAAACCTCCTTAATTAATCCTCCTAATCCGAGGGGACTACGCATGCGCACCAATGTCGATAAGCAGTACTTTTGAGAAATATATAAATGTAGCCTTCACAAAAATCAAGCTTCGTAAGAAACCGCTCAAGGGTTCCTAAATTGCCACATGTACACATTCAGTTAAGTATTTCCTGGATCTTACTTTTATTAGCAGTTAGTTGTGCGGAAATGTGATTTTATGGAACTCAGACATGACCACTTTTGGATATTTTTGAAAAGGGTCCATATATTTCAAATGGGCAATTTTCTCAATTTTCAATTATCGTTTTAAAAAAGGGCTCTGGAGCCCTTAAATCGTTAGCACCAGGAATATCGCACAAACTAATGTTAACTGGAAAACATAATTCTTTCATTCATGTAGGCTTACTAAGCCCGCCGGGAAGAAGCGAGAAATTAGAAATATTCCCAATAGCTGAATAAATATCACTGTCCTGTACAAACTATATCTTCTGATGCAATCGTGGAATAGATGTAAATAAAATGATGACTTAGGCGCAAAAATATGATTTAACTATATCTGCACCGTGAGGCGCGGTACCATACATTGATAGTCAAAGGCTGCGTGGGCACGGGAGATATCATTCAGACAAGGAGGGCATAGCGGGTATGTCCGGCCGGCTGGCTAGGCTTGCTGGGCGAGTTTTTCCTCCTTTCATATACACCTGTATGATCAGGCAAAATAATGTATTCAATTAACACGCCTTTCACATCTACACTTACGACAACTTTAAGGCCCTGTCACACCTACACTTGCCACAAGTTTAAGGCCCTGTCACATCTACACTTGTGACAAGTTTAAGGCTCTATCACACATACACTTACGACAAGTTTAAGGCTAGTCACACCTACACTTACGACAAGTTTAAGGTCAGTCACATCAACACTTGTGACAAGTTTAAGGCCTTGTCATATCTACATTCGCCGCTCGTTTTACGACCTTATTTAATAATCTGTTAAGGGCTAAGTCGAACCTACATTTACAACTAAGTTAAGTCCTAATCGTGCTTACACTTGCGACTGGTTTAAGTCCTAGTGTCTCCTGCTCTTACAATAAGCTTAAGGTCTATTCACATCTACACGACTGGTTTAAGGCCCAAATATTATACGTCAAACAAATCTTCATTTCTGGTAGCAGCTTCTGAATGCCAGACAAGTACTTAAGAAATAATGGCTGTGGCCTGGTCCAAAAACAATATACACTTCCTTTTTACTGCAGGCATGTGGTAACGTTGCAGCAAATCTCTGGTTCAAAATAATTACAGGTATGGCGTTTTGTACTCTAAATCAGCTTATCATGCGAATTGACTCGTACCTCGCTAAATCGTAGTTTGGATTTATAAGCGCATAGATACATCGCATATTGGATGTCGAAATGTGGCATACGTATAGATCGAGTTTGGAAATTGTAACCAAATTATCATCAGAAAGTGTTATGAAATCTGATGTGATTTCCGACATGTAGTCATGGAAAAATAGGAACACAATACTACATACCTCCAAATCCCAGGTCTGTAGAGCACAGGCCTGTCATTAAAATTCTAGGGATGGAATTTTGTTTTGATACCCAGGTGGTACGGCAAATGACACCAATGATGATTGCATTGGGCACAATGATGGATACGGCGTATAAGGTCCCAGTTACTGCCTTTCCTGGGATAACTATATGGGCAGAGCTTCCGTTTGTTGAGCAGTTGTCCATGGTCATGAATGGTTGATGGCCCAGGTTAGTGGCTGACTAGCATTATATACAAGCCCTAGATAATTGCTCACCTCATTAGCTGTTAACATTCATGGGTGGTCAATGGAGTGAGAAATCCTTACCTAACATATCCGTACTCTCCCTGCCTAGGGCGATTGGTATCACTCGTTTCCTGCCTAAACACAGGGCAGATATTACCCTTCCTCCTCTGTGTGCAGTGAGCAAGATCTAAGCATATGCTCACAGGAGATATACTGTCGATATATGTACCTATGTATGTATACAAAAACATATGTGAACATGAGATACATTATCTCTTAAAGAAGTAGCCACATTCTTTCGGCATGTTGCGTTGTTCTGGTGTGCAGTCACCAAAATGGTAAATATTATATTACCAAGCTGAAAAGCTCCCTGCTTTGACTTATACAAAACTGTAAACGACTACTAGCGTGGCGTTGATTTCGTGATACTCTATGTAGATGGTATGCAGGGGGTTTATATTTCATTTGTTTAACTGCTTATTTAGTGACATGCTATGTAAATAAAATCCCAAATCACTGCGACATTTAAGAACCAAAATGTTCGAGGTATTTTGACTAAGTGTATGAGAACTCACCATTGTATTACTTATCATCCTATAACATCTTAATTTAAAATAGAATCCTGTGGCATTCTGGGGCGCCAGGGCAAATTGATTATAATTGCTCGTGACAAGTTAACCGACTACATATATATTACAATGGTTGACGTCCGAGCTCAAAGTGACTTCTGGTTCAAAGATTACTGCGTGCACCGGAGATGACCATGTTGTAATGTACACCTGTCTTTAATTAAATGAATAGTAAACTCATTATGTAGCTGGGGCCCCACTATCAAGATTTTATAAATACCATCCAGTAGCACATGCCCATCAGTGAAGAAAACAAGAACAGTTTTTTTTGAGTGGGGGGGGGGGGCGTGTAAGAAGAGCATTCGGCGTTTTCTTTCTCTGTTCAGCACTCACTTGGAATTATCTCGTTCAAACGTGAAAGGCGTTAAAATAATGAACGTTTTCAAACATATGTTGGTACCTTCAATTTGAAATGGTTGCAGTTTTCTGCTCAAACACTCCCTGCACTCCCTGCGATTTATACACTAATAATATTGTAATCTATATCACTAAAATAACTTGATTTAACATTAGAATAGCCTGTATGTCCATTTCCAAGGTTAAATCTGTCATAATCATTAGCGATCGAAGTTTTCCATTTGCGATTTTTATTTATAGATTATTTCAGAATGCAGCCGTCGAAACAGACACTCGTTCAATAGTAGCACGTCCAAATGGAATATTTATTTATTTGATTGGTGTTATGTGCACGACTGCCGTCAGCTTCTAAATTTAGCTTTCCACTGTTTACATATGCTGAGTTCAGGGCCTGCTGTCTGCCTCTGCCTTAGAATGTTCCAGAATACCCGTTAGTTCGGGGCCCGTTTGTTTACAACAAGTGTTCAAGAATTTTCTTGTTCTAGAAAATTTATGCCTGTATGGTTTTCCGCATTGTGGAATATATGTGTCCGTTTGGACATAAGTTGTCCACCGTTGTACATAAGTAAGTAAGTACTTAAGTATTTGTATAGATACTGCTATCCTTTCTTTTTAAACTTTAGTACTTTAGTATTTGTAAAAGTCTGTTATCTGTTCTTGTTAAACCTAATAAATTGTTGTAAAATAAAATCTGCTGGTTTTGGTTACATTTTTGTGCGGCTAAACTGTCGTGTATTTCGAACAAGCCATCTCTTTATAATACAGACAGTTTGGGTCGTAACATTGGTGTTTTACGTCGTACTTGTGAATATTTCCCTTATATGACTTCGGTACACATTAAAAGTGTAGGTACATAAAAGTGATGTATTCCAGGTGACCATTACTGTTCCTATTCAAATTTCCTACAAATAATGTGCACCTGTGTTACAAATCTTGTGTACATTTTGTACACAATTGCTTTTAGAAAGTGGTTCATAAGATGTGGCTAATTAAAATATCCATCTTAACTGCGTTTTGATTGCAACTGTTGCAAAATGTATATCCAACGTGTCAACGTCGTTCAACACCATGAATACATTTCCCACGCCTCTGAACAGAATTCTGGCAGGAATGGCCCTTTTTTGGTAACTCATTGCTCAGTCCTAAAAAACTTAGAAGCATGATGTCCAGAGTAGGGCTCCTCTCAGTCACCTCCTTTGTTACACGACAGCAGGTATGAAGTAACACGTATGAATTTCATTTTGAAGTGTAAAACTACAAGAAGTGGGGCATCGCTCATTTAGGAACTCACTATGTAGGTTATGTCACGTTGCTGATAACTATTTGTAGGCAAACCATTGACATGACATCAGAGATTATGGGTGGCCAAAATGTACGTCAATTCATCTCTAATCGAGGTTCTGAGCTTGGGTTGACGGATTTAACCATTCTCAGAGGACCCTTCTAACCATAGCATCCTCTTAAAAACGCACCATTAAAGTGGGAGAGTGACCCCAAGGAGGCTATTCGGTAGGGCCTTATAAGTAGACAATAGACCGAATTTACATTGCCATGTGCTAGATAATGCTAGACTTCCCAGTGTATGTTTTGGCAGTGAAAAGTCGCAAGTTGCAATCTTCCTTGAAACGTTACAGTCAACAATCAGACTGTGACAACACATGCGTGTGTAAATATCTCATACCCTTACAACCTATCCAAGCCTCTGTGTTAGATGTCACCGTAAACTATGACATTCTGCCAAGGTCAAAACCTTAATCTGTTTATTTTCAAAGAATCAAATGGTGTTTTGGTTAAATGCTTGTGGGAAGATAACATTAAACTAAAGGAAAGAATTATTTCTGAAAGTATATATTTTACTGAAAGGCAGTAAATTGCGCTTTTCTTGGTTAAAACCCAAAATTTGTTTTGATTATCGTGTATGGATTTTTGGATGAAAATATCTGGTATATTCTCATTAAATACCCTAATGCCGAATAGGATGTAAATGTGTTAGATGCTCGTAGTGAACGTCGTCTCTGTACTGACCCACCCCAGTAGAGGCTTACATTATATCACCCTGGTTTATTATATCCTTCGACAAGGTGTGGCCTTTCGTCTTGCGTTTTTCACGTACTTAATCTCCATTGCTGTGAACTATGTTTCGCCGATTCGTTGTGTGTATACAGGATTAATGAAAGATGTGATAAAAATCATTGACATCCTCTTTATCTAAAGCCCTCAGTGATGTGCGGGTTTTGGTGGCAATAGGTGGTTTACAGTACTCCATGCTTGTTTCCGATCCATCTCAGTTTTCGGTGTTAAAACACCATTTTTTGTTAACAGTTATTTATGGCATGGGTTTCAATACACTTTGGAATCAACTTATGCTTGTAGAGATATATTTATTTGAGGAGTGCACGGTTTGCATCTTGGTGAGAACAAGGTGAACTGAACTGAACTGTTAGACCATCTTCAATCACTGAATGACCAAGTGTCAGCTCACACATTGGGTTATAACCAAATGAAAAAAGTTTTATTTGATGGGTACCATTAGATTTAGGTTCATGGTAGTGAAAGTATGTAAGTAGCCATCGCAAATACATTTGCTGGACAGCTGATCCTACTGTACTGCTCTGCGCTCCACTCTTTCACAGACATAGTTGTAAAAGTAAATTTAATAAAGCGGGCCTATTTGGATCGGTTTTCTCCGACAGTTCTTATGCAAACAGCTTTGTACATCGCGGAGAAATGTTATCCACAGATAGGAGGTATTTGAGGTAACCGGATAGTTTAGAATGAAGAGTGTATTCGGGATACGTTTATTTGAGGAGTGATTGTACCTTGAGCAGTAAGGGTCTCGTACCTTACATGAGCAGATCCAGGTTCAAGTTTAGGTCAGCTCGGAACTAGTAACAAAACAAAACCAGCCGGTACTGGCAGCACAACAAAACATGTCGGCAATGGTAACACAACAAAACCAGTCGGTACTAGTAACGCAAAATCAGTCAAAAGAATGTCAACCTGTGTGTACTCTTAATCCGGCTCTATGCCGTAACAGTAAGCGTGTACAGTGGTAAATAGCTTGACAATTTTTAGAACGTTCCTAAGATGATAAAAAAGATCATATATTTGTAAAAAATAGTCATTTGCACCGTCAATTTGTTAACCCAAATCACCGAAATAATAACTCAATTAACTTCTTTAACAGAGTTTTATCCCTGAAGATAAAAACATCAGTACTGGTTGATATACTCCTAACTGTATTGATGACAACATTATGATTAATTCTAGACTAGTGACGTATAATAAATTGAAATTAACATCAGAGAATTTCTTTTTACATAATTCTACTTAAGCCATTGCGCGAAGGATTTTTTTTATTGTTGTTTTACGCCGCACTCAAGAATATTTCACTTATACGACGGCGGCCAGCGTCTTAATTATATTACAGATTATTTTAAATAGCTGACCACCACCAAAAATATCACTGGTTAGTTAGTTACTATCCCAGGTTATTGTATAGAGAATTAAAACCCACCAAAGTTCATAATTGTGAACTATGTTCTGTGCTTGGATTTCTCATCTTTATGTAAAATAACCATTAAATTTCATGTTATCTGATTAGATGTAAGCTACAACGACATTGAAACATTTATCTGAACAGGTATTAGCAGTGCACCAGCCTGTGATGCAGCCAGTAATCTGTATATAAATATCAGATGAATATCAGCACGGGCTATTCAGCATTTGGAGAACTACTTTTCGCATCCGATATTATAAAAAGTAAACACTGAATTATATGTCCCTTTGTCGTAAACTATATCTTTTTTGCGTTCTTGTGAACATACAAACTTTAGAAACTTTATTCCATTTTAAATATATCACGTCATTATCATGTTAATATCAAACATCTGTTGCTGTTTGAGCCTTTTTGACTGGAATGTGAAGAGTCTGATAACCAGATGTTAACCGGTTCCTTTTTCTGTAGATGTATTCAAATGCCATGAATGTACTTCATTCAAGGGGTTGAGAACACCTCTGTGTTAACACTGTCTGTTTACTGTGTCATAATAAGAAGTGTTCTTTACGATATCTTTCTATGTTATGTAGGGCAAAATGTGAACAGTCTTAATAGAAACCTAGGAATGAGGGAACCGTTTATATGAGGTGATCTCTCAAGCCAGCCCTCTAGTATGATAACGAATGTTAACCAATTTTAATGCGTCAGAACCGTTTATATGAGGTGCATTACACGCATTAATGAAATTCGGATTTGAGACCTGTAGCTGCGAAATTGTCAACCCGTCCTGTGTATTCATTCATTCAATGCATATTAAATCGCCAGCCCGTCTTATTAATTAAATGGCTATTTGTGGTAATGATAGTTTTGTATTCGCTGTTCTCGTGTTACTCGCGATGATGCAACCTTTTATATTATGGATCTTAATTGTTGCAAATAATTGTTCTGCTAATCTCCACCCGCTCGTATGCTATTATCACCCACAGATAATTGGCACGGCATCAAAAGGCAAGGCGTCCAATCAAGCTGAATCAACTCCAACTAATCACAATTCATTACATTTAACCATTCACGTTTTCTTTCTTGTCCTTCAGTGGCACAGCAGAATCCATTTCTTCCACATGGACCTCTGCAAAAGAAACAAAAGATCTAAAATCAATACACAATGGACAAGACTAATAGCAAATGCAGTTGATTCAGAAAATGGTCGTCGCTGGCTCATAAGGTAACAATCTACTACTGAGGTAAAACAGACAAGAATAAGAAGCATAGGTACAATAACATTTATTTTCTTAATGATTCGTTTTACTTAATAATGTTACGAAGAGGTGTAAATATTCCAACGTCATTATTTGTACATTTATAGTATACTACAGTTCAGTAAAAATCCTTGGTAGTTAGCATGATGTGTTTTCTCATGATGCTTATGGAGGCATAGCTGTGATTAAATAATTCAAGCTACTAAAGAGGAACAAAAATGGAAATCTATGAAAAATTCATTTCCCATCTCTCACCTTCGTTTATTGTACTTATTGGCCGGCGGTTGAATACCCAGGTTTGTAATGAGCAATAGGAGATCAGCACAACCGCAGAAGCGATACTGTAATATCGGAATGTCCACACTGGACCGACGTTGTCAAACAGGCAACCCGTGAGCAACACTCCAGAACCACCGCCTAGATGAAAAACAGAAGGTTACATTTTACTTTAGTGATATCAAATTTGTATCGAATGAAAAGGGGTAAAGACAAACGTACAAGTTAAATTTTAGTGGTGAAATGCAAATTTCAGTTTAAAATATATTCTTCAAAAATGTATGAGCAGTTAAGCCTGATGTTGACCTTGTCATGGACTAAAATCTTATTGATTATGTAACAGAACAAGGCTGGTATTAAGATTTAAGCCTGGCATAATGTTTAGTACACTTTTGAGCAACTGGCTGCAGGGTCGACTGTAAGAGTTTTAAATTGCGACGACGTCGCGTGTTGGGGCCTCCATGGCCGAGTGGATTATCATGTCAACGCAGCGTAAAGACCTAGATGGCTCTCACCAATGCGGTCGCTGTGAGCCCAGCTCATTCTGGCTTCCTCTGGGGATCTGCCGGTAACCGGATGACCGTGGGTTTCCACCGGAGACTGCCCGGTTTACTCCCACCATAATGGTGACCGCCGTGAAATAATCTTGTGTACGGCGTAAAGCACCAATCAAAGAAGGAAAGAATTCTTAGGTCACGTGTTCGAATGCAGGTATTGTTTTTTAGTCAGGTGGATTGCCAGGTATCTGTTGCAGGGCGTTAGTTTAGTCTGATGACTCTAATTTCATCTACCCAGTGTGTCCGCCGTCATATAAGGGGAAATTTTAGGCAAACAATCAATGAAATATACAACCAATACAATATGTATGTTTTATACATGCCTTGTGATACTGATCCTATGCTTGGGGATCAAGAGGTAAGTTATATCTAGCCTTGCATATAATCTTGATCTGTTGCAAATTTGGTTCAATCCAGTTTTTATAATATGATACATGATGGTGTTATTTGTACTTTCTTCCTTATATCTAGTGCAATTGCCTGATCCTGCCCAGTTTCCTCCCACCATTATGTCCGATATCGTATATACGCGAAGTATTCTTGAGTACGGCGTAAAACACCAACAAAATAAAAAGAGTCATAAATAAATCATGCCTAATGTTACGAGCTTCCCCCCTTATAGATATATGCGCGATATAGTCCTCCGTGTTACCCTCAACAAGAAAGAATATGTTGCCTCCATTGTTTATCAGCCTGTTTGCCATGGTTATTCCTGTTTTATTAATTGTTTGTTTCATTGTTTGTTTGTGCCCAAACTGTTTGCTACCGCGCTTTGGCGAACAGCTAATTTTTACGAAACTTTGAGGAAACTTGAGTTAGTAACAAGGAAAGGAGAAATTATTAAAAGAGGCGTTCATTTCCGGTTAAAAATAAAGAAAGGCAGTTAAACGGCTTCACTAACTTAATACTTTTTGTAGATTAGTTTCCGGTTTACTTTTATTAAGCGTCATACAAAGTATCTGATACCTTACCTATACTGATCATTATACCGCTGAGCACGCTCTGGAATGTAAAGAGTATGGACGCTGGCGCTATAACAGAGGCGTGGTGTGACATGGCGGCCCACATCAAACAGAACGTCAGTCCGTGTAGCGGCTCGATGGGAAGAACGTACCACGGATTGTTCAGGAAAGAGTAGGCTCCCATACGTACGACATTCGCCAAAATGCTCAGGTATATCGCCTTTATCTCTCCGATTTTCTTAATGATGAATCCACTGAGCACAAGACAAACCAACTCCCCTGCTGTTCGTGACACAACAGCCAGGCCCATAGTAAGCTGGGAGCTGCCTAACTCCTTCAGATACCAGAAGAGAAACATCTCCACAC
The DNA here is from genome assembly GCF_032854445.1 of Liolophura sinensis. NCBI lineage: Eukaryota > Metazoa > Mollusca > Polyplacophora > Chitonida > Chitonidae > Liolophura > Liolophura sinensis. The sequence continues at coordinate 6,195,244 of NC_088302.1, read as the reverse complement.
TGAGATGAAGAGCTCCCAAAAAGGCGCATATGAAGAAAAACACCAGAACATCTGCAGATTTGATGACTTTGCACAATATTTTGTGTACTTGTTGTGTCCTGTTTTTGCTTGGAATTTTCAAAGTACCAAAAACAATCGTCGTGATAAGCAAGATGCCACTTCCGATGTAAACGGGAATACTGAAGTCGATCTCGCTTTCAGCTCCACTGCTAACATCCAACAGAAAAGCTGCGGGCAAAGCAGCGACAGAGTAACCAATACTTCCACATACTCGCTGGAGCCCATACGAGGATTTTGTTTTCAATAACAGTCCGTAAGCTACGGCGTCCAAAGCGCTTATTATCACAAACTCCGATAGACTGGATACAAAAAACAGCAGAAAACAAAGCCAAAATGTGACACTAAATGTATGTTCGTGATAAGTGCTCTCAGCGATAATTCCAGCATTGCTGCATATCATGGATGTGAAATTTGAACATACGTCCATCCCCGGATCATTCAAATGGGTTTTGTTCACGCGGTAGACAAATCCGTTTGCCATATATTCATCGCAACTAATGCTTTCATTACTGCCTGGAAGAGTGCTAATATTTCGCAGAAGGGAAATGTCTAATGAATGAAGAAATGATTGAGATTCAAAAACAAGTAGGTCATTGTCCGTTTGTTGAGAAATGACTGGACATAAATCAGTTGTACTACCGTAATCCCCAGACAAGTGTTGTTTTTTTAGTCCCTTACATAAAAGCTGATCAAGTGATGGAACTGTACTGTCTTGACCGTTAGTGCTACGTGACGCGCACACCTTCGTACACTCTATGACGTGGATGCCATCGACGGGACAAGGAGCTGACAGAAATTGTACAGTAGAACTGTTAATGCTCACCAAGGTGGCGGTAGCCGAGGGGTTCGCGGGAACTTGCAGAAAACATATTCGAGAACCAAGAAATAGTAGGAAAGCAGCGATGAAGACAGCTTTTCTAATGTTGAAACGCTCTGACACGGCCACGAGCAGTGGACGCAGTGGAAAAACCATAAATGGAAGGAACCCTCCGATGATGCCAGCTTCTGTTGCGTGAAGCCCCAGGTTTTTCAGAAAGATGGATAAAAATGGCGTGATGACACCAGATCCTAAGGAAAGAAAATTATTTTATTATTTAAAATAAATACCAGTGTTAATCGTTTATGTTTTCTATCCAAAGTCACATACATTCAGTTGTTAAGATGACAAGGCTAGACAGAACTACAACGACCGTCTTGTTTAGCATAAACAAGTTCAGTCGGATAAGGTAACATTTCTTAAAGTTATGGCAGATGGTCTCAGTCAATGGTTTATATTCAATTCTGAAAGCATTGTAATCGTCCTCATCGCTAACATCGTGAGCGAAATTCAACTTGTCGCAGAGGCGGACTTAGAAACGCATTGTTACGTCCGTTATACAAACTGATTTCATATGAATTTCTCCAGTGTGGATAATCTTGGAATTGAGACTTGAATATGAAGTCAGCAAAGAGGTTGGTCACGGTTCATTAACATATTTGTGATAGAGAGAATATTGTTACTGAGCTGTATATACATAAACAATGTGAATATATTGTATAGATTTTTTTTTTTTTTTGATTGGTGTTTTACGCCGTACTCAAGAATATTTCACTTATACGACGGCGGCCAGCATTATGGTGGGTGGAAACCGGGCAGAGCCCGGGGGAAACCCACGACCATCCGCAGGTTGCTGGCAGACCTTCCCACGTACGGCCGGAGAGGAAAGCAGCATGAGCTGGTCTTGAACTCACAGCGACCGCATTGGTGAGAGGCTTCTGGGTCATTACGCTGCGCTAGCGCGCTAACCGACTGAGCCACGGAGGCCCCTATTGTATAGAGATGAGTGTTTTGATTTCATATATTTATATTAGGCCCCTACATATTAGGTTTCCAGTTTATCAGGAGGAAGGGATACTCTATATTGTCTTTGTACCACATACACATACTTGAGATTACACTAGAAGGATATATTCTATAATATGTTTGTGTCTATAAAACCACTGTATTGTATCGTATGTATGCCCAAATCGACGGCTATCAAGTGATCAACAAAGACATTTAAAATAATTCAGTCGGAACACATGGCGCCGTCAGAGTTTCACACAGTCACAGGTGTTGTAAGTTATCGTTAGAATTAAAATTGTTTGTCTTTGATAATGATACGAAATCCTACATGTTTTTTAATAACTGTGTTACGGCAATATAAGTAAAACGTACAGCATAGAGAAAAAAAACCAGAGCAACGACAACAGCGTGACAGCTGGCAGATTGTTCAGACAGGTGTATACAATGGTACTTCTGTATATTTTTTTTACGTTTTCTCAATGCTTTACACACGTAATCGGTCACATATTAAATGACCGTATAACACCAGGTACTTACCGAAGAAGAAAAGGAAGAAAGTAATCTTGAGTTTAAGCAGGCTTCGGTCTACAGTCATGCACCCCATCTTCTTGAGTGGATGGTCCGGGGGTCCCGCTCTGGCAAGTATCAACCAGGTAAGGTACGTATTGTTTATTTCAGATACAGTGCCCCTGCCGTTGAGAGCACCGACTCTCACGCTGTGACAGTGAATTTCCCCCGGTAAGACTGTGTCACAGCTGCTCGACCTCAATCTGTCTTTACCCACGTGGATGACCTCAAGGTGAAGGCTTTCCCATTACTGGAACACCCAGTTGTATTTACTTTACCGGCATTGCCCTTTTATCGCACAGCGAAAAGAGCGTATTTGTGTAGTCTATGTTTGCGGTATGTACAGTACATATCTCAAGCATCCGAGCAACCTTTCTGCAGTGACAACCATCGAATCTTGAGCAGTGATTGGAATTGATACAGCTGAAATGTGTAAAAAAAAAACACAAAAAAAAACGTTACACCAACGTATGTGCGCGCTATCGGAGCATTGGTGGCAACAGTCGTATAACTGAAGAATTCTTGGTTATGACATTACAGGGTGCATCTTTCATCCTTCTTAATATGCAATTGAGGATGTGTAATATCATATCACAGTACTAGTCAAAAGCTCAACTTCTTCTTGGGAGATTGAGGTGGGCTGAAAAAGGCTCTAAATTACAGAGTTTCTTTTCATGCCTTGGGGTTCCGTCTGTAGAGTAGCTTGCAATGATGACGTCAACTATGATAGCTGTAAACACATTTCTATCGGGAAACAGACCTTACAGGTGTTTTAGCGTCTCCGCAAAGTTTTCTTCTGTTTGGGTATGTAAACCCGACTGGACCATCGTTATTGTGCAGCATAATACTTCGTTCATAAAATATTGGTTAAATTATGTTGCTTTACACTAAAAATTTAGTGTTGTCTGTTCGCACTCTTTAGCTGCATGATACGAAATGATCACATTTCCAGTAATTCGGACAGGCAAATTAAAAAAACTGTTTGCTGCAGATAACGATAGGGCTCGTGGCGAGTGAAAAAGCTGACGGGCTGGTGAAATTCGAACGCTACTAGTCTTCTTTAGCTGGGAAAAAAATGGGTCGGGGTACATGTCGTTATAAACGAGTGTATCTGTTCTGGTAAATTTTTAAGGTTGTTGCTATTTTGTTCAACTTGTATTTATTCTGAGAAGATTAACGGCGTTTCGTTTAACGGCGTTCGATGCTACAGTACGTACACCAGTGTTCACCAGCAGGTGTCCCTCGCCCTGCCGGAGACTGGCCTCGTACCTTGTCAAGCAACTATATGTGTAGTGATCGTTAAGCTACTGAAAAGGTACGAGACTGTCTAGTTATCAATTTGCGGCGTGCTGCTGCTGAAACTGTGCTGTGCCACACTGGTGACCATACTTTGGTCGTCAAAACAGCGCGATTTGCAAAGTTTAAATTAGATTACTTGTGGCGTTTTATTTATTTATAAGAGGATGAAGGGGTAGGTATATAGGAGCACAGGTGTCAGTATGACAGTGTGACAGGAAAGATTGCACACGATCATTTCTAAAAGGAGTGGAAGGAAGACCGTCGTTGTGTACAAGTATGACGCTGAGAAACATGTTATGCAGTGTCGGTGTTTGGCATTCCTCGAGTTTCACCTAGAAAGCTGAATATGAACTACCACAAAAACATTAATATTGTCAAAATCGTCATTTGTTGCTAATTTCAATAACATTCAATTAGAATTATATACCTTAGTCTTAAGCCAGGTCACGTAGGTCACTAACTAATAGAGCTTTCCACGGTAAGTCACTTAATACGCCACGCAGGAGCTACCTCCTTTGCCATTTCGACTTCACTCACCTCCGTTTACTTTCTTTTAACGTGGGGATTGTTATATTCTGTGCGGCCAAAGGCTGTCATTACAGCTCAAACCTATTAAAAAGGAAAGAGAAATATTGTACAAAATAAAAAGTGTAAATGCCACCCTCTTATATTGTGTTTCTTATTCGTGTCGATAAAACAACAACAACTGGACGTCATCATTATTTTCGTGCAGAAATCTTTTTCAAATCAGACAAAATATAGTTAATTTTTTGTTAGTGTTTGGAAAACCTTGCTGCTCTTGTTTTGCACCGGTACGTGTTTTATTAATCCATGTCGTGCTTCTGTTAATATGTTACAGCACATCCATCAGTCCAACATGGCCATGTCTGTCTGTCTGTCCTTCCATGAACTTTTTGGCCAAATCATGACATGCATGGCATATCTACATGTACAGAATCGCTGCACTTCGAGCTAAAAAGTTCTTTAATTTTGACTTTTTATACGCCTGACTTGAGGTGGGTCGTACAAATAGTATCGTGATTTTGTCTGTCCATAACAGGCAACAAATCGACTTGTGCACGTGGAGTTTTAAGTCTTGGTAGATACATGGATATAGAGGTGATGATGATTGCATTACATTTGTTCATTTTTACCAGAATGTCATGTTAACCAGAATGCCATTTTCCATATGTCAGCACAGACAGGTGTTATTCTTGAGTACGGCGTAAAACACCATTCAAATAAATAAATAAATAAAGCTACCACTTCATTTGTTTTGTGTGTGCAGTTTTAATTGTTGGTGGCTATAACATGGATGTAAAGATATCAGTGAAGCTGCACAAGATAAAAGAGTAGTGGAAATCCGTTCTGCAACACAGAGGCACATTACGTACACTTTGAGGACTCTTTCGTTGTTATATGACTAAAAACTTGTTAAGTACGATGTTAAACCATAAGCACTCACCAAGTCACATTGCTTTAAAATTTACAGTTACGCTCCTACTTGTGATATATTGGTTTTTATGTTAATACTGTAGCATAAGAACTGCTTCAGTGAGTATGAATTTAGGGTGTTTCTATGTATTTTGATCATCTATATCAAGCTTCATGACATTATTTGTTATTTGTTCTGCTATGTCAAGGGTATCTTGAGATTCCAAAATCTTTGTTTTCACAGCGATTCATAAAGATTGAATTGGGACATGTGGCTTCACCATGATAACCAATTCTGGACAAACCCAAACTGAGTGAGCAAGGGCCAAGACTCGAACATCTGACCTTACTGGTTAGGGGCTAGTGATTCTAAGTAGGATTGCATAAGCTAAATACTACGAGCAAGATAAACAGTACGGCTTGTGGTATGATTTAGGTGATGATATATTTTCATTATCAGTACTGAGGTGTCTCTGACTGGTACTGTAATACAAGGAACTGCCCTCCTGACTAACTTTAACACAACCAAAATGCATACTACACACAGAATAGAGACGTCGACTGCATATATCGTACCGTATATGCAGTGAATTATTTCACGCGACCCAACAGTTGTCGAAGAGTACCGTCATAGCCTTCAGCAGGGTTATTCCAACCACAGGGAGGATAGGTTGATACCGCATTCAGCTTAAACCTATGGAAACAAACTATATGACGTCATGAACATGAAGTCGTGCTATTTATATGTAGGTCAACATGTTTAACTTGAGGGCGGATTACTTACACTCGCTGACAGGTGTATGTACACTTAGCATGTAGGAAGTATAAACAACGAAAAGCAACACCAAAATTCTACGTACGCATGTTAATTTATTTATATTAATTTCCATCGAAATTTTGACGATCATGCCCCGTTAAAAACGTCCAATCGTCATCTTATGTGGCAAATAAAACGCCATTTCCAGCGCCCACATGAAAACCCGACCTCTTTTCCGAAGTTTGTATGGCACACTGGGCGCGCAAATGTCTGATGTCAGCGTCAAGAGAAGTGTCGGAAAATATCAACCCTGCAGGCCTTCACCCTGATCTTCATCATGTCAGTGACGGCACAAAGTAGTTGAGCTAAGCGAGAATCCGTAGCTGGTAACATCCCCCGAACGGCACCGGCGTACGTCTTGACAATTTACTGAGTGCATTGAGTACTGCTCACTGACGCAGCTTCTTGCGTAGCGCTTGTTAGCTAAATATCCCGTTCATGGCTGCCGTCTGTCGATGTTTTCTTGGTTTTATTTTCACATCTCAACACTCCCGACCGAAATCTTCTCGCGAAGATTTACTTTAGGAATGTCTGGAACTCATGCAACAATCAGCGTGGGTATAGTACGGTATACTTAATAAATTAAACGAGCCTTACCTGGAAGTTGAAGCTTGATTGGAATTCTACCGAATGGAAGTCAGGAACGGAGAGATCATGTGAGAGCGCATACTAGGTCAAATAGTCAGACTTCAAAGGTGAATGGCCACGACTGTATAAGTAAGGGCGGGTAATGAAAATAAAAAAATCCAGGGTGGGCACATGAATTTATTAATTCTACCTCACGGAAGTGACGTCACTACGAGACCACGTGAGACTTTAAAGCGGCGTGGTCATGGACACCAAGAAACATAAACACAAAACAATGTTTGAAATCTGTTCTCAAAATTTAATGAAATAACCTTGAATTTGCAAACTCCAAATAAATAAAAGTGAGCATTTAGTACATGGATGTTGTCTCCTAATATTTCTCTTATGTTGCATCATTTTGAATAATAGGAAACATTAAGCGTGGAATTTGTCATCCCTAGAGACCCACAACGTGGGAATTAGAATAATTGTTTCTCTTGTAAAATATCATGTAAGTACTCTTATTTATCCACCCGCCACATTTCATGATTTGGTCAATGGGTGTGACTCTACAAGCAGCGATCGAGGTAGAGACAGACCTGATACTGTGACTGGAATATCGACTAGCATCAATGTCAGCTAAGGACAACACAGTTTTAAGATACCTGGAAATAGTGTCTCTGCTAAGGGGCTTATGAGGTTTTTGAAAAGAAATAGACTGTATGTCATCCTCTTTTCTGATTGATTCTGTCTTTGATATGTAGTGATTAAGACAAAGCTACTGGTTCAGAATATTTCTCGAGCATGATGGGCAACTGGTGTTTCCCGGGTCTGGTTGTTTTAAGTTTCTCGGAAAACATAACAGCACAAGTGGTTAGCGTGAAATGTAAAAATGAAAGCCTTGACGTTTGCAGAGATTGCATCCTTTGTCCTGCAGGTAATGCTATTAACATCACTGTCTTTAGAGTAAGTTCTTTCAATGGTAAGCCTCCACTGGAGAGAAGCTTTAGATATTTCAGAACAATATCTGTATCCCATGTATCTGTATAGCGAGGTAAACTTGGGCGGCGTTCAAATAGTCCTTTCATAAAACGCTTAACCAAAGGACGTAAAGAGTGGCTGCCTTCAACAGAAACAGTCGCCGAAAGCGCTGAACGAATAGCATTCATAGCACTATTATCCAAGACCCGATGCGTGACACTCTGCCATCCTACAGTCGGATTATAGAAACTTACATCCCATTTTTCACAAAAAAGCACCTCACCTCCGCAGATACACATCATACTGTTCAAGCGAACCAGGTCTCCATGAATCCATCAGAATATCACAAATCACCCTGGACAGTCCTTGCTAAGAGAATGCCTGCCGGATATAACTCCTGCCATAAGTCTTAGTCTGTGCTGAAGAGACTCTCTGGGTGACCAGGTAGCAGAAGAGTTGTCTTCCCCTTCGAGAGCTGCAGTGGTGGTCGGATCAACATTCGCTTCAAAACAGGATCCGAAACACGAGTGGGCCAATTCGGGGTAGATGATGACGGCAAGGCGTTGGTCTTTGTTCATTTTCTGTAGCACTGCTGGGATAACGCTGAAAGAAGGAAACATGTACAGCACACTAAACTCTGACCATTTTAGTGAGAAGGCATTCACAGAACGAGCCTCTGGGTCTGGTCTATAGGATACATATGGCCTCATTTGATAGTTTAACCTGGAGGCAAACAAATCTATTTCAGGGGTAATTTTAAAGTAGCTCTGGATATCACCAAAAAACTGTGGGTTAAGTTGCCACTCAGCATCATTTCCGAAATTTCTGGGCTGATTATCAGCATCATTATTCAAAATAAAATAAAAGCCCATAAAGCATTGCACGAAATGTTGAAACAACTAAATCAATGACTTTGGCAATATCCCTAATGCTTGGGAAATTACATGATAATAGATCTTGACATGCTTCTTTAACCTTAAGTGCCTTAGCTGAACTTAGGGACACAGTAATATCTTTGGAATTCAAAATGAAACCTAAATATGGTATTGACTGAGATGGTGCAAAAAACGATTTGTCGGGGTGAATAACGAAACCCAACCGATCAAGCATAGAAACCGTGTCAATGACATTTGCTTCACATTCCGTGAAAGAATGCCCTATCAGTAAACTGTAATCAATATAGTATGAAGAGATATGACCTTTCTTTCTCAACTCTGCATACACAGTTTTCTCTGCCATGGACAAGATTTACCTTCATTCATTTATTCATTTAATTGGTGTTTTACGCCGTACACAAGAATATTGCACTTATACGACGGCGGCCAGCATTATGGTGAGAGGAAACCGGGCAGAACCCGGGGGAAACCCACGACCATTTGCAGGTTGCTGTCAGACCTTCCCATATACGGCTGGACTCCGTGGACAAGAGCTCAATCCATTGACAAAACATGTAAATTGATAAATAGTACCTCTCCAGTGGAATTTCAAATATATTTGGTCAGTGGGTGCGATTGGAACCGAGTAATAGGCATCTTTTAAATCCACACTGGACATGTAACAATTTTTCACCATTAGTTTGAGAGCTACATTAAGAGAATCCATTTTGAACTTATAATACTCAACTGACTTGTTTAATGATTTGAGATTCAAAATAGTTCTGTGGGTGCCATCTTTTTTTCTCTCGAACGAAAATATATTCCCCTGGCTCATGACAGGCAGGTCTGATAACCCCTTTGTTCAGAAGTTTACTTATTTCTTCATCAATAATCTAACATTCCCATTGTTCAAATGCAATCTCTTTTGGAACTGATACTGACATGGTTGCTGCTCAAAATCAATTTTTGCACCATCAATATGCGACAAAATATCCTTATCAGAGGTTATTTTAGTCCATTCATTGAACGAGGTTTTAAGGCATCCTGCTTTGAAATGAGCCATGTAATATTCAAAATAGACAGTTAAATCTTTTAGTGTACGATCGTTTAACCGTTTTATGTGGCCAATACTCTGTATGACACAACTATCACTTACCTGTGTATATGACTGGTGCATGACTGTCGGGCGTATGTGGTCGCCCCTCCCCCTCTTTGGACAGGTGGCATTTCATCGGCCGTTTTCTGAGAAGTTGTCTCGTGACGCTTATTTGCCCATCAGAGAGGATTGCTTTAACTTTTTTATGTTTTCGGGAGATCAATTCCAAAAAGGTACTTAGTGACCGGAATCGATGCAAGGCAAAGCGGTTCATGTTCTTTTTTGAGTACAATTCTCATGGGATCCCTCCGCCGCATGTTCATTTCAAAATTGGCATGTCCAAGGAGAGCTATAGCGTCAATGCCAAGCCGTCTGATTGCAACATCATCACTTCGCTTAGATTTTGCCTAGCGCTGTAGGATGTTTACCACTGCCTCCGAAGCTTTAGCAATGGCCCTCTGAACATTGGCAAAACGCTGGTCTCTGCCATTCTGCCCCCCGTCTTAATTTTCTGAAAATCTCAGGATTGTTCATGGGCACAGTCATTTTTTCACAGTTGACTGGCTTATCTTGTTTTTCTTTAACCTTTTCAAGCGGCAGAGCTGTGGAAAACCGACCATTCACAAACGTTCGTATCACAAACAAGTTTAGGGTCTATGTCCGGGCCACATGGCTCATTCTCAGCCAGCTCTCTGTCGAGTAGAAACAACTGCCGGAGTCCGATTCGTTTTCTGGGGTATCCTTGTGATGGCCATTGTGAGTGAAGATATTGTCCGAATCAACGTAAGAATCGTTATCAGACTCACTCAGATCATGCGTATCCACGTGATTCGCCATTTTGGCGCGTTTGGGTTGTTTGGTCGGCCTGAGCGGCGACTGGTAGTCCATTGTTCCCCGATTACATCGGCCTTTAAATCGGTCTCCCGAGTTGGTAACCGTGTGGTTGTGACGTTTGTTTTGATGAACTTCGTCACGAAGTCATTCCTGCCAGAGTTTATAACATCCAACAAAGGGTCGTTAATCCCAGCATACATGAAAGACAGAGAGGCCGCGCCTGGTGTCCAGGCGAGAAGCAGTCGTCTGCTACTCACTCTCACCGACGTCTGCCAGCAAAGCTTCGTCGTCTTTCGAGTCCATGATCATTGGAGACAACTTCGTGCAAAGCAGCGAAGCGTGCTTAAAACTGTATTTTCTACAGAGCCTGCAGGAAAATTCACACACACGCAAATGTACTAGCTGAGTCAACCAGTAACACGCCCATAAGATTCGAAAAGCAAGCTTGAACTGACGATTTGACCTAGCATGCGCTCTCACATGGTCTCGTAGTTACGTCACTTCCGTGAGGTAGAATCATTGGTTTTCTACATGTGGGCTCTATAGCTCTGAAAAGTGGACTCTTCCATGGAGCGATCGACGCAAGAGAAGTGTAATAAAAATGAATGGTTGAATAGGTATCAGTTTGACAAACGAAAGGGAGTGACATGGATTGAGACTGTGACAACTGCAATAAAAGAGGAAGAGTCCATTGTTTTTGCAGTTATCACAGCGTATACGCAGTGAATGAATGCATTATTTCTTAAATATTTATTTTGATTGGTGTTTTACGCCGCACTCAAGAATATTTCAATTATACGACGACGGCCAGCATTATGGTGGTAGGAAACCGAAGGAAACACACGACCATCTGCAGTTTGCTGCAGACCTTCCAACGTACGGCCGGGGAAGAAGCCAGCATTAGCTGGACTTAAATAGGCAAATATAGTGTACGACTACTGCTACAACTATAAGGACATTAATTACTGATCTATTATCTAGATTTAGACCGTATATACATTACCTGAAATGGTAAACAAATAATTTGTAAAATACTGTATATATTTGCGTTTTTATCTGTAGTGCTGCATTTCCCCATCCTTTGTATGTAGGCCTATTTTAAGTTCTGTCTGTACAACCAGGGAAGATTCTTATGCCTTTAATTGCCTGTTCCATCAATCCAGCACACTATGAAACGGTGATTATTTACTTGGGAACAGACATGGATTAAAGTACTGTAAGAATAAAGTAAGAGTCATCATGATATATGGTACGAATGAAATAAATCTAATGAACACATAGGTTCTATACTTTGAAATCAGCATTTGTTGCAGTCAATGGATTCATACCAGTCACACCCATATTAACTTACCGCTTCCTCTAGATGGCCTTACGTATGGAACTTGTGTAACTGATTCTGATTTATATGTTTAAAATCAACAGTGGTTACATTGTCCTTGTCTGTAGCTTTCAGGAAAGTATGATATCCTTTGCACGGAAATATTCATTTTAGGACACGGAGAGAATACGTGTACAATGAACAAAATTGATTTATTTATTTATTTGTTTTGTGTTTTACGCCGCACTCAAAATATTTCCTCAGTTGGTTAGTACGCTAGCACAGCGTAATGACCCAGGGGCTTCTCACCAATACGGTCGGTGTGAGTTCAAATCCAGCTCATGCTGACTTCCTCTCCAGCAGTACGTGAGAAGGTCTGCCTGCAAGCTGCGGATGGTCGTGGGTTTCCCTCGGGCTCTGCCTGGTTTCCTCCCACCATAATGATGGCCGCCCTCGTATAAGTGCAATATCCTTGAGTACGGCGAAAAACACCAAATAAATAAATAAATAAATAAATGAATAAATCAAAATATTTCACTCATATGACGGCGGCTAACATTATGGTTTTAGGGAACCGGGCAGAGCGCGGGGGAAACCCACGACCATCCGCAGGTTGTGGGAAGACCTTCTCACGTACGGCTGGAGAGGAAGTTAGCATGAGCTGGATTTCTTCACAAGGACTACATTGGGTGAGGCTCCTGTGTCATTGCACCGCGCTGGAACGTTAACCACCTCGGCCACAACTTGCTGCAAAACCATTAAGACTTATAGGCATTATAGGCGATAGTTGTGAGAGAATTAGCTTCCGGCTATACCTACAGTGAATCATGGCTGGCTGACACCTTTTAAAGTAATCTACTTCAGCCAAACTATTATTCTAATTGTACGTGACAATACATAAAGAAACCGTGTTTGTTGTGCAAGGGTTTAACCCATGACGACATCTAGAACATGTCGTTTTGTGATACATTGTGCAGGCAGATGTTTCTACACATGTGAAATGGCCGATAACTGTTTTAAGGACAGTAGCTCTCATAACTGCTGTAAACCACGTAATTATTTACCTTGGCACTTTTGCAAATTTTGGTTATTGCTCACAAACACAATGAGGCTAAAACTTTCAGATGCTCCATATTACTGAGATAAAAATTTGCCTATTGTCTTAGGTGTCAAATGACTTCTGAACTTTTCTTTACAGGAAATTCAAAAGTTTAATACACAAATAAAAACATAACATTTAATGGCGATTAATTACCAGATATACACTGAGGGAAATGATTTGGTGTCCGTAATCATTTGGTGCATCGGAAGCAAGCGAGAGTCATTTGAGTTCCGGATACCTTCCACTTTGTTTACGCAACACAAACCTTGGATAATTACATGCCACAGTTTCCATTACATTTCTGGAAGCTTGTTTGAAACAAAATAAACCTCGCTAAATTTTCGTAATATTTTCGAAACGGTTTTTCTGAATATGTAAGTTTGCATGCCTTATTGGGAACATTTTGTAAACCGTGGACAGGTGCATTCAACAGCCTCCAATTTCGTTACTGCAATACACAATCTGAAAGCACACACACACACACACACACACAAGCACGACGCACACACACATGCAGTCGAGTGAATCAAGGGAGATAAGTCCTCCAGCACAAGTGACAATGGACCTAAACTAAGTCCCAAAAAGGGTTTTAATGCCTTGACTGCTCATAATTCGTGAAGGTGAGATTGAAGATCTCGTCGGACAAACGAGAGATCAAAACTGTTTAGGGTTGTGAGGAGCGTCACAGGCACATTTATATTTATAAAAATGAGAGATAAACCCTAATATGGGGCGAATGCAGCTGACTTCCGTTCTCTCGCCTGAGATTATTCGAGTTGTTGTGGAATAAGGCTGAACTCACATGCACGATATATCATCACACGTTTTGCACATGAGAGACCCGACGGTTTGCGATTTTAGAGTACCTTCTGAATCAACTGTGGTGGAGGTTAGTAATTTCAGAGCGCCTTCTGAATCAACCGTGGTGGAGGTGTGCAATATCGGAGTGCCTTCTGATTGATTTGTTTCATTGTTTTTAACGCCATACGCAAAAATATTTCATTTATACTGATAATAAATTTGAAGTGCCCGGAGTGAGCCACTGATTTTTGCAAAGTTACGTTAGGTAAACAGATATGCACGTCATACTGATGGATGACAGTGCAAATCGTGACACGAACGCCGTCGACCTCTTCCTGTCACCCATGTTCCGTGAACGATGAGAGCAAGATAATCTACAAATTCCCTGTACAAGGCTGGATTGAACCCACACATGGCGTGCCTCGTAGCTGAGGTCTCACACGCGAGCAATGTCTGATTGCATGGATTTTCCCGTTAGACAAATGATGTTAATAATACGGAGCCGTAAAAGGGACATAGCGGTTTTCTAAAAGGTATAACTAAAAAGGTATATAAAGTAGGAAAATAGGACTGAATCAGGCAAAGTGAAGCAGTCAACAGTTTCAGTATGTTCTAGGCGACTAAGTGAAATCAGTTTTCAAATCGTGTACCATGCTAGAATATAAATTGTCGATAATAAAATATGTATCTTTGTTGCATCTTACATTTCATTGCATCTGTTATCCATATATACCCATTGTGCCGATCTAATTTAATACGATGAATACACGCTGCCCCTAGCCCCAGGTTAAGCGGAAATAGACACAATTATGAAACATTGCCAGATATTCTGGGCGCTCTGTTCATATTTACTTACAAGAGAATTATACTGATTGTAAAACTTAAGAAACTAAGAGTGAAGGCTTCTGATGGATTAATTTAATTTATTTGTTTATTTCATAGCTGTTTTAACTCCATAATCTTTATTTTTTAGGGTGGTGGGCAGATTTAAGGGTGAGAAAACTAGGGATAAACCACCGACCTTAGGCAAGTTACCACAAGATATTAGTTTGAAGTTAGTTCATAGTTAGTTCACGGTTTACGATTTTCACACAGGCCGCCAGTATAGCCATCAAGGCAGGTGCATTTGTTTGGAGAATTGCAGGTTCCTCCGTTGAAACAATTCGGTCTGCAAATGGCTGGAAAATAAAACGAGTCTGCAACTTTAAGAGTATAATGACGGATAAGACTTGAGTAAAATTCCACATTTACATTAGAGACAGTTAAAATGTTTGAATCTTGTTCTAGATGCGTAGTCCCCATCCCACATCCTCCGCTGTGAAGTAAAGCTCTGTACGGGCTTAGATCAACATCGACGAGATTAGCATCGTCATCAACATTAACATCGACATCAACATTAACGTCGACAAGATTAGCATAGAGAAGATTACCACAGACACCAAGATTAACATGGGTAAGATTAACTACAACAAAATTAACATCGATAAGAATAAACGCCAACATCAGATTGACATCGGCACGATTAACGTCGACAAGATTAACGTCGACATCATGATTAACATCGAAAAGATTAACGTGGACAATATTAACATAGACAAGATTAATGTAGAGAACATTTACGTTGATATCAAGATAATCATTGACAGGATTAATGTCGACAAGATTTACGGGGTGTCTGAGCAATTTCTCTCGCATTTCTATTCTGGATAAAAAGGCTATGAAGTCTGTTTATTTCTTGTGCACGTGGCAAAGTTAAATTGATCACAGCAATGGAAAGAAAAGACGTTGTCGACAATTCAAAAATGCGTTATTAGTAAAGGAAAGAGGTGTCATTTGTACCTCTGAAAATGGGTGAGACAAGTTATCAGTAAATTAAGGGTTGCCTATTAAAACATTTTTCACCATTCACATGACAGAGTAGGACTGTGTTTACCTTTGATGACAAAAGAGTATGACAAAAGAGTTCCAACTGGAAACTGCCCTATTCGAGCTCCTTTATAAATTGTATAATGCGAGAAATGGGAAATGGTCACACTTAAACGGTGAGGCCCCAGTCATCGTCATCGGCAATGGCACGTTTTTTAACGCTGAAGCAATTGTTGCGTCAAGTGCATTTATTATTCATTTATTATTACGCGTCTTCTCTCTATGTTACCATGGATCTTACGCCAGGTGCATGACGCGACTGCTTCGTAAAACGGGCATGCGATGCCATCACGTGAGGAGCGATGGCCGTAAGGTCAGAGCGCCCTTCATATCACAGGGAGGGCAAGATTATAATCCCGATTGCTGCCATGTCAAAGACTTAAACAAACTGAAAACCATTGTACATGTACGGCCCAAGCTTACCTCTCAGCATATATGTATACTGGTCGGATTGGTGTTGTTTGTGTAGGACGTGATGTTCTCAACATGACGTTCGATTCAGTCTACACCATAAAGGTTTTTTTACGCCGTACTGACGAGTATTTCACTTCTACGATGGCGGCGAGCATTATGGTGGGAGGAATACAGAACAGAACCATCCGCAGGTTCCTGCAGGCCATCTCACGAACGACCGGAGCTAAAGCCAGGTTGAGCGGGACTTGAACTCAGAGCGATCGCATTGGTGAGAGGCTCCTGGGTCACAACGCTGCGCTAGCAGGCTATAAAAAGGTTGGCATGTAAGGCCACACCGTGCTGATCTCACCAGAGATGTTAAAAACTGTGTCTACTTAACAGACGGCGTATTCACTTCATGCACCACCATGAAATTGCATGCATTCTAGAAACAGTTCTCGTATATTTTACTATGTGGATCCTCGAAATTACCCCACATAAATGAATAAATATTTAGCTTGTTGCCTTTGTTAAACTGACTGATTTATTTGATCGTATTTATATTTGTAGTATAGAATTCAACTAGCGATGCCATTGGTACAGGATTCCTCATAGAAGACGCATGTAATTGTTAGTAAAGAGATCAAAATCAACAGCAAGTAAATACCACTATAATGTAAATAAGAAGAAATAAGAGATACCTGTTGAATAACAGCGACAAGCAGCTAACAACATCATTCTAAATAATTATTATTATTATTTTTGTTTTACTTACGCGTATCGCAGTGATTGCCTCTTTGACTCCATCCAAAACAGCATTCTTGTTGAACGTAGTACTGACTCACGCTTATCGTTCGATACCACATGCACCTTTAAAAAAAAAATCATCAATTCTATAGCAAAGAACACAAATTTAACAAATCTTTGCTGTAATTCCAATATGCAGTTTGAATTCCTTGTATTTGCTAGAATTTGTAATAAAACAATAAATCCAATAAAGTCCTGTCCACCCTTCCCCATAGGCCTACTACCCTTCTGTCAACCCTTCCCCATACTCTCCTGTCCACCCTCTTGTCCTAGCTTTCCTATACTGTCCTCCTGTCTACCCTTCCCCTTACTGTCCTCCTGTCCAACCTTCCCCATTCTGAACTCCTGGTCACCGTTTTCCAAACTGCCCTCCAATGCCCATACTGCCCTCCTGTCCATTTTTCCCCATACTGCTCTCCTGTCCACCCTTCTCCATACTGTCCTTCTGTCCACCATTGCCCATACTGCCCTCCTGTCAACTTTTCCCATACTCTCCTGTCCACCCTCTTGTCCTAGCTTTCCTATACTGTCCTCCTGACTACCCTTCCCTTACTGTCCTCATGTCCAACCTTCCCCATTCTGAACTCCTGGTCACCGTTTTCCAAACTGCCCTCCAATGCCCATACTGCCCTCCTGTTCACCTTTCCCCATACTGCTCTCCTGTTCCCCCTTCCCCATTCTGCCCTCCTGTCCATCCTTCCCATACTGCTCTTTTGTCCACCCTTCTCCATACTGTCCTTCTGTCCACCATTGCCCATACTGTCCTGCTCTCCACCAATGCCCATACTGCCCTCCTGTCAACTTTTCCCATACTGCCCTATTGTCCACCTTTCCCCATACTGCCCTCCTGTTCACCCTTCCCCATACTGCCCTCCTGTCCACCCTTTCCCATACTGCCCTCTTGTCCGCCCTTCCCCATACCGCCCTCTTGTCCACCCTTACCCATACTGCCCTCCTGTCCACCTTTCCCCATACTGCCCTCCTGTCCACCCTTCCCCATACTGCCCTCCTGTCCACCCTTCCCCATACTGCCCTCCTGTCCACCCTTTCCCATACTGCCCTCTTGTCCGCCCTTCCCCATACCGCCCTCTTGTCCACCCTTACCCATACTGCCCTCCTGTCCACCTTTCCCCATACTGCCCTCCTGTCCACCCTTCCCATACTGCCCTCCTGTCCACCCTTCTCCATACTGTCCTTCTGTCCACCATTGCGAATACGCCCCTCCTCTCCACCATTGCCCATACTGCCCTCTTGTCCACCCTTCCCCATACTGCCCTCCTGTCCACTCTTACCCATAATGCCCTTATGTCCATCATTGTCCATACTGCCCTCATGTCCACCCATCCCCATACTGTCCTTTAGTCCTAGATTTCCCATGCTGTCCTCCTGTCTACCCTTCCCCATACTGTCCTCGTGTCCACCCTCCCAAAACTGCCCTCCTGGTCACCTTTTCCCATGCTGTCCGCTTACCCTAGCTTCCCCATACTGTCCTCTTGACCTCGCTTCCCCATACTGTCCTCTTCTCCACCCATCCCCATACTACCCTCCTGTCCACCCTTCCCCACACTGCCCTCCTGGCCACCGTCCCCCATACTGTCCTCCTCTTTACCCTTGCCTATACTGCCCTCCTGTTCACCCATCCCCACACTACCTCCTGTCCACCCTTCCCCATACCGTCCTCCTGTCCAGCCTCTTCCATATTGTCCTCCTCTCCACCCATTCCCACACTACCCTCCTCTCCACCCTTTCCCATGCTGTCCTCCTGTTAACCCATCCCCATACTGCCCTCCTGGCCACCCATTCCCACACTACCCTCCTCTCCACCCTTTCCCATACTGTCCTCCTGTCCACCCTTTCCCATACTTCCCTCCTGTCCACCTATCCCCATACTGTCCTTCAGTCCACCCTTCCTCATACTGTCCTCCTGTTAACCTTCCCCCATACTGTCCTCCCGTCCACCCATCCCCATACTGCCCTCCTGGGCACCCTCCCCCATACTACCCTCATGTCTACCCTTCCCCATACTGTTCACTTGTCCTAGCTTTCCCAAACTGTCCTTCAATGCACCCTTCCATCTCATCCGCATACTGCCTTCCTGTCCACTCTTTCCAATACTGCCCTTCTCTCCACCCTTCCTCATACTGCCCTGTAGTCATCTCTATCCCATACTGCCCTTCCTTCGACCTCCCCAAGCTGGCACTGTTCATCTTTCGGCCTTATTTTCTGTTTTGACTGCACACGGCATACAGAATCACGTTGGCTTTGTACATGTATTTTGCTGGGACTGCCTCACCTAGACCACCATCGGTACATACAGATCCGCCTCTGTACGCGTCTATCTGCTACCCGTGTACAAACGTTCCTGTAACCATAGAAAACCACACATACTTAACTCGGTGATAGGATAGCTTGACAGATGGACTGACAAATTAACTTATTTAGGGATTCGTGGACTGACTGATTGATTGGCTTACAGACTGACTAAATGCTTCTCTTTTAATTGGACAACATAGGACACGTCTATACATCGAGCTTTTGCAGGAAAAATTCGTTGCATGGTTACTCACTGACTGGACACGGAAATACATGGAGTGAGCTTGGGTTTTAAGTCGTACTTTTTCTCTTTTTAATGTCTCATGTGTGACCCGACTCAGGATCGGAAATATATGGTTCTAGTGACGTCTCACCAATTATAAGAGTTATTGACACGATATGCTTCAGGATCCTATCACCGAGTAAGAATGTAACTTGTAGTGATTAGTTACTGAAGATTGATTGACTGATTGATTGGTTTTTTAGACTGAATTGTTAATTAATAATTGATCGATTGAGCTGTCAGTATATGAATATTAAATAATTTCCCAGCTGGGTGATTTATTGATTTATACTTAGTATTTAGGACCGTTAATCTTACTCAGTTTCTTAGGTGATAGGTTTAATGCTGATAACAATATTGAGTAACACTTTCCAGTAAGACGACAGAATGTATGAACTTCGAATAGCAAGACATGAGCGAAGCGTTCGGATTTCCTGGAGACTATAACAATATCGCCTCGTGGCCTGATGCAGAGATGAGAATATACTATAATAAAACCAACATATAACTTTGGAAGACCTATGCTTCACTCGCTTTCTCATATGGCGTGGTTTAATAACCCACAGCTCGAGAACTCGAGAACGCCACAATAGCTGAAACGCGTGAGATTATAATGTTTTCTTGTTTTCTCTTGTCTCTTATTCTCAAAATGTACCTTGCATTGACACTACTTTGGGGGCCTTAAAATCCAGATATTTCTTCAGACTACTTTGCTTAGCGTATAGTGTCTGGCAGTGCACAAGCCGTCATAACGCTCACAAACTATTACGCGCACACGGATTTCCTTCTAAATATAGCATATTTCAAAATAGTTGACCACCGCAGAAGACAGGAACATTGGGCAAAAAAAAATAAATAAATAAATAAATAAATAAATAAATGAAAGAAAATAAGCAAAGAAAATAAAATAAAACAAAGACTCGAAAAACGGTGAAAATATTATTTATACAACATCAAGTAAGTATAGCTGGGTTTTCAAAGCACAGATGCTATCTGAATGCAAGAACTGTAACCTTTATATAAACATCATCTCAGAGCTGACAAGTGGCATTTTGAAATTGAGTATAGCAGCTGTAAAGTGCGCTAAAAAAATCAGGTCAACCACCAGTTTCAGAAGTGAAGAAGTGATTTAATTACATGTGGATGACTTCTTTAAATTCTTTAAAGCCTCTGTGAGTTCTTGAAAGAATTTGTCAACAAAGTTAATGGGAAGATGATCCGTGGCAGAAACTGAGGTGGAAATTGTGTGTGAAATTCTGTAAAACAAACAGATCATTCTGCACTGTAGAAGATGATGGGACAGCTGCGTTAATTTCTGTGTATGTACTGGGTTGGGGAGGAAGAGTTACGCTCGGAGCGGAAAGCTGGTGCATTTGAAATGATGTGGCTCATCTTTTCCTGCATACCATGAGAAGTAACAGCGTAATTATTTATACTTGCAGCATTTTTGTGGCCAATGAGTTGCATAATAGTCGTGGGAGCTACGCCAGCATGAAGGAGACGGGTACATGCTGTTTTGCGCGCACTGTGGTTTGTCAAACGGCCATGTAAGTCCGATCGTTTTACCATGGTTTTCTTAATTGATTTTAGGGTGTGCTCTCCCATTGGTTAGCATTTGTACCATACATTACAGCAAGCTTTTCTTTTGTTATTGATGCCGAGGTAAAATGGACTGTTGGCTGTGCACATTTTTGGTGGCTTGTGGTCCTTGTAGACTTTGTACGCATCTACCCGGTAGTCATATAGGTGGACATCGACAGCTATCAGCATTTTGACGCCAAAAATCACGAAGCAGACGACACAAAAAATGACGAATGTATTTGCATATAACCTTTTAGCCCATAATGTTGCTTGTAGACAGTGTAGAAAAAATTTTATTAGTTTTTCTGGGTCTTAATTTTAGGGAGAATAAATCGCATGTTCGTGTAAGTAGGTCAGCACTGCAAGGAAATCCCCGTCAAGGACCGCAGGGCTTTCCCAGGGAAAGGTCACTCAGTGCGAAAGTAGTTCCGCGCGTGCAAAATGTTCAGAGGATGGTGATACGAAAAAATATCAGGGGGCTCTGTATCAGGCGGGCAGTAGCATAGGTTTATGACAAAGGCATTAAGCAACCTACTCACGTGTCTGCGGGATGATTTGATTTGATCGCTGTTTTAAAAGAAATGAAAAAAAAACAAAAACAGTTTACCTTTAGTTATTTAGGACAAGAGATATAGGCCTAAACTGGTTAAAGCCGCCTTAACCAACTTTTTACTAAGGCGCTTTACTGATAACAGGAAATTTTAAGGGCAGCGTATGGGATACACCTTGACCTCGGTAAAGTTGGTGCAAGATTCCAACACAACATTCAACACCATATTCGCCAGAATGCAGCTGGTGCAGCTGCAAATATGGAGCTGAATTTTGTGATGCAATATTGTGTCAATTTTACTTTGCCAAAGAACATTTAGCTGGTCACAGACACATCTCGTGCACGAATGTGCTACTTAGTTAACAGTCCGTCCAAAGTGACACAAATTTCAATCTTACTGAAAACATAAGATATATTTTCACATTTCGAACGAGTTTAATGCCCAAAATACCTTTTTGAAATGTTGTGTTCTTTTACATATAACCGGCCTTGGGGGTACATTTCTATGGTCAGTTAACTGGCAGTCAAAATCCTAAAGGCTCTGAAGTAAATATGGATCAAATCAGCAACTGGCGACAGTGTCAAAGGGCATTTCGTTTACAACATAACTCAGACATCACATGCATATAAAGGTCCAGAGTTGTGGTCAGGAAATCAGGAGTCACAACAGATGCAACGCAAGTCGGAGAGGACAGCATCCTTGTTTACTCTTACTCTTAGACTGCCGCCAACATGCCTAGGTATCGAAAATGTCCTCAAAAACTCATTTTACGAGGAAGATACCTGACTGAAAGGTATAATTTTATAGACAGAAAACATACAATACAAGTCACCGACGCTCTGGAAAGGCGATAAAACGACAGTATGTTGATCAATGGTAATGTTCAACGCAATCTCAAACCGTCTCGAGCTTGTTATGGTGTCAAAAATGTCTTCATTAAAGTGCAATAGACTTATTTTATAACTAACCATATAGTACAATTTTAAGGTTAGAAAACATACAGTGTAAGGCGCAGACGCCCTAAAAAGGGGATTAAAAGACAGTATGCTGTTCATTCATAAAATCGTAAAAAACGATGAACTATGTGGTAAATGCATGGTTCGTGCCCTTTGCAAATCATCCGATTTATAAAAATACGTACGTGATTGCATGAACCAACACGATACTACTACTAAGTTTCGAACTTTTCGAAATTTTTAAATTATATTTATTTATTATGATGGGATTTCCCTGAAGAAAAGGCCTTCCAGTTTGCTTTTGACACTACTTTTGTGGTCCTAAAAAGCAAAAACCATAAATCACATCAGTCAGTTTTATCACAGGCACGTAATATAGCAATTGTGCTTTAGACTCAAATACAGCACGTGTCGGGTCACACCTAATACCCTGAAAGAGAAAGTTGTAGCTTCCTCCCTTGGCGTTCAGCATCACAGGGATATTGCAACGGCTGGTTGACCTGTGTGAGTATAATGGCTCGTGTGGAGCGGCTTACTTGGCTTCTGTAAGTCGTCTCAGTGAAACAGCACCACATAAAAGAGCGGTGGAAAATTGTCCTGCAACAAGGAGGCACATTACACGTTCATGCACTCTACGGACATCTTCATCGTCTATGACTGAAAAATGCTGAAGTACGACGTTAAACCTTAAGCACTCACTCAGTAGTTTTGGATGTTGGGCTGAACGGGGACTTCCGCCTGAGTGAAACGCAGACAGAGAAAAAGGGCAAACATTTATAATGTTTCTAATTTAAAGCTTTGCAGCTTCATAGAAGTCTGTAGAGGAAGTCGTATTTACGTGTACAACACAGTCAGACTGAAGAAGTTATTTTTGTCAAAATTCCAGTATTCGCTAATCAAATCAAATTTCCCTATTTAGTGCAAGAATGGATCAAACTTCAGTAAATGTCAGACTATTTACAGAGCGAAATTCATTCTAAGTTTGAAGAAGTTATCAAGTTATGCGGCGTCTAGTTTTATTTCATTAAGTTAAGGAACTTTGGTTCAGGTAGAGATTTTGAATGGTAAGAAAAGATTGAATTTAAACATCCAGGCGCATGACATGGACAAACCGTCGAGTTACCTGGAAACTATAACAATGGGACGACATAAAATTATAGAAATATAAAAGTATGGTATTATGAGATATATACAGAGCAAATACGTATCGCGAGTTTAATGCTTTTTATTGCCACATAAACTATTCATATATTAATATAGAATAATGTATAGTTCATTTATTCTGTTGTTGTGTCCTTCAATATATGGAATACCACACAGTGTTTCCGTTAATCGAACGTTTTCGTTTCAATGATGTAAGGCGTTACAGTTACGTGCACTGGTATACATGACTTTGGGATATACCTTTTTTACCTGCTGTCAATTACATTATCATATACGTGTAGCTAATAACATGCCATGGTAATATGTATACACGTGTTGCTAATAACAGGCCGTTGCAATGTTCATACACGGGTAGCTAATAACATGCCGTTACAGTGTTCACACACGTGTAGCTAATAACCTGCCGTTACAATATGTCTTTTTGTGTAGTGAATTTTCTGCCGTTTTAATGTATGTATGCGGATGCAGTTAATTACATTCCGTTGCTATACCTGTTGGTAATTTCATGTCGTTACAATATGTCTTTACGTGCAGTCGATTACAATATCACATACCTGTGGCTGGTAGTATGTCGTTGAAATATGCATGTACGTGTAGCTACTTGAAGTAATTATTTACACCTATATAAGCATGTTGCATGTACGTGTGGCATATTGCATGCCGTTGCTTAAAAGCTGTTTTTATTCACCGTTACACAAGTTAGTGGGGGTACGTAATATTCAACCTTCTGCTGGAGAGGAAAAACTGAAAATTAAAATTATACAAAAAGTCTGGGAAGTAAGACCATGGATGACTCTTTGTTGATCGCCTAGACTTAAGATTGACACGATGTTATTGCTGTATTATACAGGGAAGTGGACATATTACTCAGGTGTGTCTGGTCAAATCATGTGAGCATGCGTGTAAGTTACATATACCTATACAGAGACTATCTCTGCGATCTACAGATGTATGTATACCGAAGTTCGTGGATTGTATTTCGATTTGCGCATGCGCGTCACCGACGTGCTTTGATTTTCCAGGACTTGTCCCACTGAAAAGGCTTTTTGTGCATTGTGCTCTGCTTTTTTGGTATGTTTGCACGGCGTATGACCTTATACATGCGATGTTTAAACCTACATATCAACACGGCTTATATTACAAAATAGAAATTCTGTGATGCATACAGTCTGTGGTGAGAGTGAAAACCCTAGTCTACGATTGATATGTACAGATCTCTGTCCCTCAACGGGGATACTTATTTCTTTAAATTTTGTGAAGAGTGTCGAAGGGTATTCAAATATTTAAATTCTATGGTGGGCATTATGGACCATTCCGACAGTATCGAGGAACTCTGACGTCATATCAGCTCTATGGTGGGGTTTATGAGCCATACTGACAGTATCTAGGATCTCTGACGTCACATCAGCTCTATGGTGGTGTTTATGAGCCATACTGACAGTATCTAGGAACTCTGATGTCATATCACATCTATGGTGGGGTTTATGAGCCATAGTGACAGTATCTAGGACCTCTGACGTCTCATCACCTTTTTTTGTCCTTATGTTGACCAGAAGGACAGAATTTTTGAAAACATTATTTCAGTAGTCTTTCACTCTTGGGTAGAAAGACTTATTCCGATATTCATTGTCGGGATTAGAGTTAGAAAATCTTCCTCTGACTTCAGAGTTCCTATACATAAAGCCCACCTTAGAATTCAAACGGTTGAACTCTTTTACCTCTCTTCAACAATATATAAAAAATAAATGAAAGTATATTTATGCTTAGTTTCAAGTGGTCTATCAAGTGATGCCTACTTCGATTTTACAGGTCTTTTCCTTTAACGCCATACTGAAGAATTGTTAATTTATATACGATATAGGTCACCTTAATGAGTGGAGGAAACCAAAGTTGCTAGAGTAAACTACCGCCTTTCGGCAAGTTACTGATGAATTTTCTCACATGTGACAAATACAGATTTATACAAGTTCTTAGTCTATATCAAAGAAAGTAAAGCGCGACACACACTGGATCCAACCTAACTCAACTCAACTCGACCCTCGACAGTCGAGTTGAGTCAAATTGAGCTGGGCCTTAAGTTCTCGTGTATGCTGAAGCCTTGTTTTCTGACAGTCATGGATACTTTATCAAAATGGCGGCGGCAGAATGTCCATGGCCTCTATAAGGTACCCATACATATATACCTACCGCTTACTCAAAACCTGAACATTATATTTTAGTAAAATTTTAACTCGATCAAAACTGTTTGTAATAAGCGCTAATTTTAACGAGTAACAAAGAAGGTAAACAAAACGGTTGGGGGTTTATGCAAAAAATAAAAAATACGTGCAGAAATATATACCTTACAATTTCCCTCCCCTTTCTCCCCCGGTCCCCTCTATAGACTACACACTCAACCCGATCGCTGCGTCGGGTCTTAAGCGCTCATATATGCGAAATATTGACGCGACTCAACTGGAGTTGTAGTCCAGTCAGTGTATGCTGGTTTAAACCAAAGTCGTATTGGCATCAGTGATTGGCACCAACTGCGAACGACCAGTTCAGTTGATTTTAACTTGATCAAACACATTTGGGATAACTTGGAGTTATTTCAGCGTAGAAAAAATATAACGGAAAATTAGACAATCACAAACTGCATACTTACGGCCCACTCAAAGCTAGAACATCGCCAAGATTGTAACTGACGAACAGCACTGCAGCTAGCGTAGGTAGAATTGTTAAGCTCATTTTTACGACAGATATCAAAATCTGTATTCGTAAATTTTAGCGCACAAAACTTCGGTAAGATGTCTAAACTATCGTCCACTTCTTATACTGTGGTCTACGAGGAACGATGCATAATAGATATGAATTTAAGTCCCAAGCAGTTTCGTGTAGCGTGCACACCCCCGAGATGTGTCGTACGGGGCTAACTTTATGCAGCGAATGTGAACAAGTCAAAGCTGATTCAGAACTTATGTACTTTAAAAATGCAAATAATACCAACCATTATACAGTGGGGTTTTTTTTTTTGTTTGTTTGTTTGTTTTTTGCTTGTTTCGATTTACCTAATATTGTTTCCGTATAACTACGGCAGTATGATCCAAGGGGGTGTTCTCGTCTCTTGTAACAGCGAATTCTCCAACACGGAAGTTGCACCTTTAACCATGTCAATTATTCTCTTTTGTGTGCTACGTAAATATATAAGCTAACGTTTTCCACGAGCTAAATGGGTCATCTTTTGTGGCAATATCGCCTGTATAACAACCGAAGAAAGCACTCTACCAAGGTAAAGCGTCTGCGCATGCCAAAATCTCTCCTCTTTGTCGTGATTTTTTTTGTCGTGGCATGAGCCCCACACGCTAAAAAGTTAACGTGTACCTACTGAGGAAATTTCCCCAGTTTCCATACTGTCACGGTGATGTATCATAGTTTGGGGGAATGATTGAGCTGTAACATGACTGTTTAATCTCTATACATCTGATGCTATGTGGGAAGCTACAAATCTGTTTTAATAGAGTTCAGCACCGTACTCAGCGAAGTACACATGAATTTGTCAGTTAAGCGATGGTGGTCAGGTTTAACAGTGGAAGAAAGCGATAAACCACCACTCTTCACCGAAACTGCTTACAAATCCTCTGACTTCAGGCTGCAGCACGGGCCCCTGTGGCTGAGGTGGGTAGCAAACCAGCGCGGCGCAAAAATCAAGGACCCTGGCTTCCTGTCCACCCGCATGTGGGAAGGTCTTCCAGCAACCTGAGGATGTCCGTGTGTTTCTTCCTCTCACCATAATGCTGGCCGCCGTCGAATAAGTGAAGCATTCTCGAAGCACGGCGTAAAACACCAATCAAATAAATAAATATGAAATTAAAGCTGGATATTTAGAGCTGATTAGAGCTGGACAACTTCATTGGTCATGGGGGGCCTCCGTGGCTCAGTCGGTTAAAGCGCTAGCGCAGCGTAATGACCCAGGAGTCTCTCACCAATGCGGTCGCTGTGAGTTCAAGTCCAGCCCATGCTGGCTTCCTCTCCGGCCGTACGTGGGAAGGTTTGTCAGCAACCTGCGGATGGTCGTGGGTTTCCCCCGGGCTCTGCCCGGTTTCCACACACCATAATGCTGGCCGCCGTCGTATAAGTGAAATATTCTTGAGTACGGCGTAAAACAACAATCAAAAAAAACAAAAATCATTGGTCATGATCGATTGGATGCCCCGATTACAACGCTCTAAACTAAGTGAGCCAACAAGGGTCGCTATGTGGACTACATGAAGATGGAAACAAAAGACACGATTGGCCTGCAAGCAATGTCATACACTGAGAACGCTTTGTGTTCTTGGGCAGCGGAGCAACTATACAGAAGTATTCCAAGAACTTCAACTTAAACAAAAAAGGAAGGTTAGTGTATGGTAAGCGTTATGATGGAACACCGGACTGACTTTATCTGTCGTGAGGCTGCTGCTCCAGTTGGCTGAATTATTAAAGTTATAAGATAGAAAGTATGGGGTTAACACCACGGCTGAATGTAATGTAAATGTAAATGTAAGTAACTCTACTTTACCCCTATAAATAAAGATTGCTCAAAAATAAAAGTCATGGGAAGTTTCAGTAAAATTCTTATGTGACGTTGAATCAGACGGATATGATCAAATGATAGAATGTCGTCACGATTCGTGACTACACGCCAGCGAGAGATCACACCATGCATGTGTTCTTGGATCATGTAACTCCTGGCGTAAGTGGAAAGTGGAAATGGCAGAAAACTTTTGTTTCCATATCATGCGGTTTTATCATAAGACTGAATATTTTTCGTTTTTGTTTTTTTTTTTTGTCCCTTTCCGTTTTTGTTTTTAATGCCCCGGGCATTATTTGTACATCTTCTCCGATCACAGCCAGATATATATGGTGAAATAAATTCGATTTGTTAGGTATGGAAGTCATATCATTTTACATGTACAGAACATGCAGATCTGTATCCAGTTTCACAAAGATGTCGTACATGTACAATAATGGCACATATTGGACAGTAGTACGGTAATAGTACAAAATATCGTATGACATATGTACGATAAAAAATATGTTGCTCGCTGCATTGCAAAACTGGGCTGTGGACCATGTACACGCAGACGCCGCACTCCAATGAGGAGTGTTGAGACCGAAGTCTTTTGACGCTTACGGTACGAAAAGCCCTCCTCTCTTATGCGACTTCCCAAAATCGTTAAGCAACTGGTATAATTGGACTTTAGCGATAAGAGTTCGAATTCGAAACTCCCCAGTTGGAACTAGAATGAACTTTCTTACGGACGTCGTTCATGTTGCGCAATGATACTACCTCCGCCTATTAAGATATATATGTTTTTGCCGGCATTTCTTACTCTGTCTGTCTGTCTGTCTGCCTGTCTGAAGAAAAGTTTGTACACAGCTTGGCCAGACCACCCACTGCTCAGATAAATGTTTAGGGGTGTTCTGCATTCTGTGCAAGGTCTTTTTTGAAACAATTCTTCAGCATTTTTAAAAATACAGAAATTCAGAGTATTGTACCTTTGTATCTAGTGTTGCAGTAGCATTTTTAACTGTGGGGTAGATACACTCACAAAATACCTCCTGGTTTCTGAATATTGTCCACAAGGTCATAAACCGAGGCCATCATAATTTTGCAAATCGTTCTAAATAAATTTTCTTATATTTGCTGTTATAATCAATACAACGTCATTTCCTGTGACGACATGTATTTTTGAGATCCCCCCGCTCTCACTGCTTGTGAGGATTTGATTTGTTGCAATGACCGCCATCATATAAGTGACAAAAAAGATCTTCAGTGTTGCCTTAAACAACGATCAGATAAAAAAGAAAAATGTAGTTACAGTTTATTCGTGAAACAACTAACGTACTTGTACACATTATTCTATCAACTTATACTACGTGTTATTTCTCCTTTTAGGACCTTCGGTTACATGTTCGCTGAGGATGTGACCGGTGAGGTTCGAATCTGGCTCGTGCTGGGTCGGCCGCGGCTTTCAGTCAGGATGTTGCCATATATTTGACATTGTCTGATGAAAGGCAGTGTATTACTAAGTGAATTTCAGCTTCCTCGACCAATAAGCCCTACAGTTGTCGGTAAAAATGTTAGAAGGACATCGATCAAATGAATAAATAAAATGTGACTAAGTACACTGAGTAAACTTACGTGTCAGTAGTATATGACTTTCCAGTGAGCCCGAGCAGCAAATGTCGGGAATGCGATTCTCGAAATAACAATGAATGTGGACTCTAACTGGAAATTGAACAATTCGAGCGATTCCAAAATCGTCTACATTCCATTAATTATCACTAGTTTCTGTGCATGATTTCTATTAAATGTGATTACAACACAGCATTTTGAGTAATTTTGACCAATGGCGTCTAACAAAGGCTAACAACTCGTTTACTCTTCTTCCGGTGTTCGGCTAGTTTCACAGGAAAGTGAAAAGTCTAAAAATGCTCCTTCTCGCACGAAGCGTGAAGCAAAGCCTTAAATAAATTTGCATTATTCTCGTTTGGTAAAAGCATGATAAATAGCGACAGAATAAATTACACAGAACGCAAGGGAGTATATATTCAACAAAGGGGAGCGTATGGTGTTTGATCATCAGAGGGCTTATGCTTTTTCGCAGTTGAAGCAATGGCCTAGACGGTTGACATGCCGTACTCAAGAATATTTCACTTGTACGAAGGCGGCTAGTATTATGGTGGGGAAATACCGGGCGACATCTGGTATGAAAACACCCACGAAGAGCTGTATGCTTATCCAGAACATTGCACGATTCATTTGGTTTCTGGTCGTCTCTTGTCAATGACGGATATACACAGGGTAGTACGCTAAATATATCTCTGGTTTTTCACAAACAAATAAAAAAAACAGCGGGAGTTTTCTGGTATGTAAGCTTGTAGTCCCATCAACAGCGAGAGCGTGGAAATCTGTAAATTCTCTACCCGAGGCCGGAATTACA
Source organism: Liolophura sinensis (assembly GCF_032854445.1). NCBI lineage: Eukaryota > Metazoa > Mollusca > Polyplacophora > Chitonida > Chitonidae > Liolophura > Liolophura sinensis. The sequence goes on along the minus strand of NC_088302.1, from coordinate 6,164,729 downwards.
TATGTAATATTCCTAGTCTAGAAACTTCCTCATCTCGATCTCAGGATACCCAAACATCCCAGCCTCTCTCGCCAAAACCTAATTTAACTCGGCCTCGAGATTCTTGAAATGTCGATTTGGCTTATATAAGTACCGTAAAATAATTGATTTATCTGACTGATATTTTATGCTGTACTCAAGAATATCTATTTATACATATATCCCAGCATTATGATTGGAAGAAATCGGATAGAACACATGGGAAACTGACGACCATCCGCAGGTTGCTAGAAGACCTTTCCACGTACGGCCTATATACATACAATATGACTTTGTGGGAGCCCGGTCTAGTGCCTTAAAGGGATGCAGGATCGATTCTGATTGGCTGGTATGAACGCCAACGCCACTGGACGTCTGCTTCAGCGGTCATATGTATGGGTGGAGAGAACCAGTATGGCCTCGCCAGTCAGATGTTTAAAGCCCTGGCACGCTGTAAGTATCAGGTCCTCGACCAATGAGGTCGTGTGTTCCATCTCTCTGTTTCAGCTGCGACCTAAGGTCAAATTTTTCATGTACCCAGGTCAGGTTGTTGAACTCCGAGAACTCTGGTTTCCGCATACTATAAATGGAACCTTTGTACACGTCTTATAAGTCAAAACATCCTGAGCGCGGCGTTAAACACCGACCAATCGTTCAATCGCTAGGTATTATAAGACATACGCAGATAGCACACGCGAAAATGACCATGCCTTTCACTTAACAAGTTCGAAGGAAAAGTAAGCACATAATGGCAACAACGGTAACCATCAGCTGACTTTGTCCATGGGCAGGAACTCCAGCAGCCCGCAATATTTAGCACAACTAGCTCTCAGGCATGGTGCATTTCTAAAACCTGACGTAACTGCTGCAGTGCAGTACTTCCCACCTGTGCTTTACTGTATTTATTTAAAGCGGTGTTTCACGCCATGCTCGAGACTTTTTCGCTAAAACGATGGCAGTCAGTGTTATGGGTAAGGGAAACTGGAGTTCCCAGAATAAATAACGACCTTTGGCAAGTCAGTGAGGTCGTCGTATATGTGAAATGTACTTGAGTGCGGCGTAAAACACTAGTCAGATAAATGAATACATAATTATTGCTGAAGCAAAGTAGTCTTACACCTGGAAAAACGGCCATTTCGAGCATCACTCAGGCCTCACGAACAGTGAGAAGGGGGTTGGCGACACGAACAGTGAAAAGGGGGTGAACGAACAGTGAGAAGGGGGTGGGCGACACGAACAGTAAGAAGGGGGTTGGCGACACGAACAGTAAGAAGGGGGTGGGCGACACGAACAGTGAGAAGGGGGTGAACGACACGAACAGTGAGAAGGGGGTTGGCGACACGAACAGTAAGAAGGGGGTGGGCGACACGAACAGTGAGAAGGGGGTGAACGACACGAACAGTGAAAAGGGGGTTGGGCGACACAAACAGTGAGGGGGGCGACACGAACAGTGAGTGGGGTGGGGGTGGGGATACGAACAGTAGGAAGGGGGTGGGCGACACAAACAGTAAGTAGGTCGTGGGCGATACGAACAGTGAGAAGAGGGCGGGCGATATAAATTTTATTATAAAGTCCAAGGCACACTCAGTGTGTTCAAACACCTTAATCATTCGACCTTTTTGTACAGAATTCTTAAAATTCGTGATGCGGCAGGAAATGATGTCGGACAACACAAAATCTATCTCAGCCTTTGTTTGTGATAATAAGTTATCTTTGATTATCTCTTTGAAGTATGCATAATATGATTCGTACCAATACTTGCTATGATTTTATTGAAAAAAAGCCGATTAAATAGTTCCGCGTGAGGACACCAAGCAGTGATGAGGCTAAGCCTAAACAAGCCCACGTTTTTCGGACAGACTCCAAGGATCAAGCTTGCCTAGTGGTGATAGCGGGAGTGGAGAGCGGCACATGCGCTGTAAGGAGTATGAGCTATAGTCAACCGCCTACTGTCTACAGAAAGATTTGGAATAGATGCTTGAACATCGTGGATTCCTTGATCTAAAAATCCATTTATTTTGCGATAAAGCATGGCAGAATAAAACACTTCAGGGTAATTTGTCCGTACTTACTGGTATAACACGTGTGTGTACGTGTGGGTGAGTGTGAGAGCGTAATGTTATCCTCAGTATAAGGGAGATAACCTAGTTCGAGTTCGGGCGTGCACTTCTGGATAAACTGGGCAGTGAAGAGGACCCACGTCACACAGACAAGGACAACATAAGGACAAAGATCAGAACAGTTGCTTGGCTGTTACAAAAACTGAAGGAAAATAGGGCTGAGTCGGGCAGAGCGCGGTAAAAACCTATGATCATCCGCACGTGCAAAAAAGCCACACATGTCCGATTCAGACAGGGATTTCAAATTTCAAGAGCATGTTTATTTCGCACTAGATTTTTGTTCTGGAATTGAAAACTATTTCATCCTGTTTGAATAGTTGCTCAGTAGCTTGTGGTCAAACCCCCCAAAAAACATAAAGAGAAACCATGTTTAAAGCTTTAAATGCTATCATAGCTTACTATTCATGTGTCCATGGAGTCTCATACAATAACAAATTAGAGTCCTCCGGGTAATGTCACTTTAAAATTATAAATGTCCAAGATGGATCTAGAGCTGTGAGGAAAGAGTACACGAGGGGTGAGGAAATTGTGCATTCTGTTTACATCTGACATGACTGAACGTTTCCATTACCTACTCAGCACAAGGACGGAAGCTGATATATTGCCTACAAATATTTCTATTTGCTAATGCTGAAAATCAAACACTGGATCGATGTAAAGCTTGCCCAGGCCTCAAACAACCAAAGGCAATAAGATCAACCAAGTTGTGATCTTACTTGGCCACCACTTAACAGGTATTTGAACTGATCGGTATCGCATTGGTCTAGCCTATATACCTCCTGTAGAATCTTGGATTTTGGTAGTAGGTATGTCATACTAAACAACAGTGTAAATATGCCCTAATTTGCCCATGTTGACTCACCGCGGGTATACGAATGTCTGTTTCGACGCATAATTTCAGTATATGATGACTTGGTGAGGTCATATCAGGTGTCTTCGGCAAGACTCTTCAGTGGAGGCAACGCCTTTACGGCATGGACTTGCCTGACCGCAAGAAGGGTGCTTCGGCAAGACACTTGAGTGGAAGCAATGCCTTTATGGCATGGACTTGCCTGACCACAAGAAGGGTGAGTGACTGAGTGCTTGGGGTTTAACGTCGTACTTAGCAATTTTCAATCATATGACGACGAAGGAGTTCTTAGAGTACATGTAATGTGCCTCCTTGTTATAGAATGGATTTCCACACTTTTTATCTAGTGCTGCTTCCCTGAGAAGACTTACCCAAGGCAAGTAAACCGCCCCGCCCGAGCCATAGTGCAGTTGTTGCACTATCCCCTGACTGCTGAACGCCAAGCGAGGAAGTTACAACTTCCTCTCTTAAGGTCGTAAGTGTCACCAGAACCTGGGCACTGACACTGGGCAGGGCGGCTTACAAGGCAAGCAAGGGGCCCCGCCCGAGCCATTATATTGACACGGGTTAACTAGTTGTTGAACTATCCCCTTACTGCTGAACGGCAAGCGAGGAAGTTACAACTTCCTCTTTTAAGGTCTTAAATGTGAGTGAGTGAGTGAGTGCTTGGGGTTTAAAGTCGTACTTAATTTTTTAGTCATATGGCGACGGAGGAGTTCTTAGAGTGTATGTAATGTGCCTCCTTGTTGCAGGACGGATTTCCGCCGTTCTTTTATCTAGTGCTGCTTCTCTGAGACGACTTACTCAAGGCAAGTAAGCCGCCCCACCCGAGCCATTCTACTGATACGGGTCAACCAGTCGTTACTCTACCCACTTTTAAGCATATGCATGAACAGGAGGAATAAATCCTAACTGCTTTATATTGACAAGAGGCCGGATTTCACCAGCAAAACGCGTGACCGTTTCCAAGCATCATATTGGTTGTACTCATTACGCTGTAGTCTTTACATCAGATAATATGTAAACCAAAGACTTCCATGTTTTGTTTACACAAAAGAAAATAAAGTCTATCAGATGAAGTTAGTTCGGTTTTAATTTAGCTAAATAATCTTTTCTACCCAAATCTGGAAAGGGGTCGATTCCTGCAAGTCGATTAAATTGGACCTGCTAAGGGTGAAGACACCGCTGCATGCTTGGGAATCGGCTGTACGTTTTACTATTTACAGAGGACTTTCTAAATGTAACTATAGCACAAGCCCTAAAACGTAATTTGGTTTGGGACTTTTCTCGTTCCATTTTATTGTCAAGACCCACCGATTTATAAATTTCACAAACCTAATAATTCGAAATTGCAGTACTATTAGAGTTCTTTTTATGCTTCTTGCGTGCGAAAATACTCTTGGTTTCTTTCACCAAGATTGTTAAGGATCTTTCACAGGCATAATTAATAAAGTGAAACAGATCGCCTATGACATAAACACATGTAACCTACGTAAATCAGTCTTTGTAACTGGTTTGAAAGAGATCTTAAACGCTGTACTTCGAAGCGTTACCAACATTACAGAAAGGTGTGTGCTATTCATATGCAATTTGTTCAAGTTACTTCGACATTTGTTTGCGTCATATGTATTAAAAGCACTTTTTACATTGAAACCCCAGTTTTAATTTTTTCTGTTTTTACTTCATAGCGCAGGGTGTTGTGACGACGCTGCCGCTTGGACCCTGAACAGTTTGGTCGCAGTTTGGAATCCAGGGCTTACAAGGTCAGCTGCAGTTTAACACATGTACCTGGCGGGGGGCGGTAGTTTACTGCGAGTACTCGAGTTTCCTTTAGCCGTAAACCGCTGTGGAAAATAACAACAAGTAAGAGCAGGTAGTTCCGATGTCTTTTCCGGAGATTCCTCCCTGGCTTCTTCCAGAGCCTAAATTAATATTTGCTTTACCTAAACATAGAAAATACGATGCCAACCTTCTTGTCATTCAGCAATGATATGCAATGACTCGCTTTCCCGTCTTTTGGCAACAGAGAATAATAAATTTAAAAACCCATTGATTCTTAAAATGTTAACCTTACACCGGAAACTTACTAAAAGAGGTAGGGACGATATTTTTGTTCGATACCAAGTCATATTGTTATCTACAGAAACACAGTAGTAGAAAGGCAAGGTAAAACTTCCCTTAAATATAAATATATATCGAAAATTAAGCTCCCATACACGGATTTTAAATATTCTTAAGTATATTCGTCGCCTTTGGCAAAGAGAATGGAATCTTCAGGTCCATAATAAACTCCATACTATTCACCCTGTCATTGGGTATAATGTACAATTCTTACACACATATTTCTTGCAGATACCAAGTAGTTTTAACAAGGTGCCGTGTTCGGCACAATTTTATTCTTGATGGGAGCAGTGCTCCCAAGTTTCTTGAATATGATGCTCGGTAGGGCATCAAGCATATCTTGGTTGACTGTAGACTGCTCATGCTTGGCAAAGGTACTACGCAGGCAACTCTATACTCGATATATTTGACAGTATAGTTATAAAATATGGTTTTCTAGTTTTAGTTTAAGTATGGCTATTTTTAACAGGTCTTAAACATATCTCTCTTTCATTTCATTTTGAATGTTCTCATCACATCGAAAAACCATTCTCTGATTCCTACTTCTAACATGTTCTCGCCACGAAATGGCTGAAATATTGCAGAGTTGGCGTTAAGCCATAATCATTCATTCAGTCATCCGTTCATTCTGCTCAGTATCCTGACATTGTTTTCATGTGGTTGTTAATTATGAAAGGTAATGACTACGAATGGTATATGAGTGTCGGAATTGACGCTTATATTTTGAGTAAACCTAGATTAGTGACGTCTAATATTACAGCATATATTTTTAAATGATACCATTGCGCTAGAGGGCTTATAAGTGACTAATGCGTACATATTTATACTAACAGTTTGAATTAAAACCAAGAAAAATTCGGTAGATTTCATTGGTCACGTGTACTGTAGTCGTCTTTGTTGAATGTCCGAATCAACCGGGATTTCGCTGGTGCACTAGTGTTGACTAGGTCTGGTCCTTATTATTATTTTAGCATTATTATCATTATATTATTATCATTATTTTAATGTGATCCTTCATCATGAACTGTTATGAAGACACAGCATATTGAGTGTATTAACACGTATTAAATTGCAATTAGCATCACTGCATTTATTATCAATGATTCTGGTTTAAAGAGAAGTGTGTTAGGAGGCGTGTGAGTTATTACTACTTAAACATTTAAATGCGGTTAAAATCAACAGGATATACCCTTATCGGAGTGAAACAAACAAGGGGCCATCTTTAACGGGTTACCTGTGAAAATTTGCCAGTTACCACACTGCCGTCCCTGCTTATGTCTTCATTCTGTGGTCATAGGCCTATACCTTTGTTTCGACGCGGAGATTCGTATTGTAGACCCATTATTTTATTAATACATTGTGGTCATATCAGACATTTATCAGATTAACGCGCTTTCTCTCACAAGGACACACGTTTGTAAAACCATGGTTTTCACAACCAGTCACAGTGCAATATCCATAACGGTTTAAGTGTACATCTGCAAGCTGACAACATTTCAGACAAACAGGCTGTTTGACATTCGGATATGGAAGAGGACATCCGCCAAAACTGTATGTGTGTAACTTTGAACGTTGCAAGTTCTACACTGCTATGTAAGTCTGAAGCTTCTGATATGTGTCTACCAACATTCGGCTTTGTGGCTACCGAAATATGGGTGTGGTATGTAATCTGAACATTGCAAATTGTGATGCCGCAGGTTTTTCTTTGTAAGGAGAAAGCTTGTAAGCGCCTTGAAATTTCAAGGGAGGAATTAGCGCCCCCTGGTGTCAAAACGGTGCATCACCACAAATGAGCGCTAGAGCTGCTCTCATCTGTGGAGATGCCCCGTTGTGACAACAGGGGGCGCTTCTGTCAATGGTAAATTGAAATAACAACCGCTCCCGAGTCAAGAATTACGACATTTCGTTTCAGGTGATTCCCCATGTTCGGACGTAGTTGTGTGCTCTTTTGTTTCTTACTTCATAAGAAATATTTTCTTTTTTTGAAAGGTAAATTTATTAAACTATGTTTTAAAATTTTATTGCCCCCAGACTATTTTTGGTTTGTATTTGTAACCCCTCCTTAAATTGCTGCTGACACACACGACAGGACCCCAGGGTCGTATCTGCAAAAAGGTTTATTTATAGATTAAACCCGGCGGGTGAAACAACATCGTCCGTCTCGGACACACGTATTTTGGTTAAAGTCAGAGCACTAACCCGCTCAAGCTGCATGATAGTGACTCAAAATACGAAAATCGGACTTTCGCCGGTAACATTTCCTTGAAAAATGAAAAAAGATAAATATATGCAGTATAGCAATGTTCAAGGAGAATAACATTACCCTGTCACATACATAGGAATATCAACAGTCTGTTGCATATTCTTGTGTTGGCTGTTGGCTAGTACTTTCATGACTCTTGGTACATGAACGGGCCGTAGAACTTTACTGGTACTAATGAAAGGGCTCGCATGAAGTTCAAATAAAATTTACCAGCAAACTGCTCCAAATACACCGTTGCTTTTTCTGATTAGATTTTCAATCATGTACATGTATAATCATAAAACTTGCTTTCATTTCTGTCTGACGTTGGGTTCAATATATATAGAAGTGCACAGTTGTTGCGGTTGTCCTTGAAAGCGAAAGTAATACTCAGTGAGCAAATGCGAAGAGTGAGTGAGAGCTTAACGTTTAACGTTGTACCTAACAATTTTTTCGTCATATGACGACGAAGGAATCCTTAGAGTGCATGTAATGTGCCTCCTTGTTGCAGGACGGATTTCCACCGCTTTTGTAGCTAGCGCTGCTTCACTGAGACGACTTAAAGAAGGCAAGTAAGCCACCCCGCCCAAGCGATTATACTGATACAGGTCAACCAGTCAATGCACTATCTCCTTCATGCTGGACGCCAAGCCAGGAAGTTACAACTTCCTCTTTTAAGGTCTTAGGTGTGACTCGACCCAGGATTGAACCGCCTCCCGAAGCGGACGCTATACATAATGTGCTGGTCAGATGTGAAGAATATCACCCAATACACGTATTATTTGTAACATTTCAAGTGAGTCCCCCATACAACATTCTTAGTATCCACTAGTATACAAAATGTTAATGTTTCAATGTCATAAGGACCAATGCGGTCGCTTTGAGTCCAGTTCATGCTGGCTTCCTCTCCGGCCGTAAGTGGGAAGGTCTAGCAGCAACCTGCGGGAGGTCGTGGGTTTCCTCCGGGTTCTGCCCGCTTTCTCCCACCATAATGCTGGCCGCCGTCGTATATCCAATAACAAGATGGTTGTTGACACCATATACATGTAGAAACGTGGGAAACCTAACACGTGGACAGAAAGCTGTCAACAGTGCTTTATCTTGCAGAAGACAAGCTGTTGAGGGAGCCTTCGGTATGCTTAAAACTCGTTTCCGACGACTGAAGGTTGGTGTTGACGCTCACCACAACCATCCAGTGTTAATGTTTATTGATTTATTTATTTGATTGATGTTTTACGCCATATTCAAGAATATTTCACTTATTCGACGGTCGAAGGAATCCGGGCAGAATCCGGGGGAAACCCACGACCATCTGCAGGTCTCTTGTTGAAGAGTATTCCTTGAATACATGTGTAAGTTATTATGAAATTACTTCCCGATGTAAATAAACTACAAATACTTCGTACTCAGCTTTCCTGTAGAGACATCCTGGTTTGAGGTTAGGTACTTCTTTGTTGTGAACTCTCTGTGCCTGGAACTGTCTGTGTTTCGGTTGGGGCGTTCAGCAAGCAATCAACTGTCATCTCCTGATCTTCTGAAAGATAAGCACATTTTGTATTTCGATTAATCAGAAATATGTAGAACATGCGACATGGAACAGATATTGAAGTATTCCTTCAAACATGCATTTACATCATGTAAAATTTGTTATGAGCGTTGTCTGTTTCGAATCTGCTTTCCTCAGTTATGGCTATTGGTAAATGGGAGAACCCATGTTTCCAGAACTCTGCAGATTACATACATACTGTCCCGATAAACCACCAGGATTTTATCTACACATTGAATACTAAGCAGACAGGCTAAAAATACCATATTATGAGTTTGCTTACAGCATTTAGTACGAAACAAAATCTACTTTGTAAGTTTACATTTTTGTTCGTTAATCACGACGAAAATATAGAAAAAGAATTAGTGGTCTACATTAGCTCATTCGACTAAAATCATAGGAGTTTAAATCACGAAGCAACTGTCACATTGTACCTGCTGTCGTTTCCTGTACGCCATGATACATGTATATCTGATACAGTTATCGCCAAATTTCCAGTACACAAAGTTTACATACATAAACTATTCCTCCTAACTGTGGTATCGCCTTACCACGCTTATCTCTCTCTCTCTCTGCACCTTTGGTTTGACATAACAGCCCTGAATCAAAGCAAACAACATAGACACGAGCACGGTTATGCTACCGTTGATCCGGAATGTCCAGGCGGGTCCGATAGCGTCGTACACCATTCCAGTGATCAGGTTGCCCGTACCATAACCTGACAAATACACATGAGACAAAAGCTTTCATGTGTACAAGCAAGTTCATATTCTCTCACTTCAGATAAGGTGAAGTTATGTGGGAAGGAGTACTGTCGTGATTGTCTTCTTTTAATCCCTTATTACTCTTTCTCTTTCTCGAGATCAAGCCTATTTCTAACGGGAAATAGGTGACTAATTTGAATAACTAGCTTACACAAACACGCTTAATATTTTTTTTTGAAAGAGAAGTAAATAATTTGACACCATACTATCCACTTTCAGAGATTTCTAGTTTACTCCAGTACACCAAATTCATCGGTATCATGCACATGTAAAGAAATCTGAATTGAAACTTAGAAACTGTTCTCTTAATGCAAATACTGTCGAAAAAATTCTTTCATATACATGCAGGTTTGTTATCTTATATTTGTAATATAATCCGTAACCAGTTCTTTCTTGGACCAGGCCCTCAATTTAAAGAAATCACACACAAGAAAGTGAGTCAGTTCAAATTATTGTGTATTCTTAAATGAAGAAGTCTTTGCGGCATTAGCCTATAGAAGGAAGAGTTTTTTTAATTATAATTAAAGACGTACAGCACAGAGGGTAAAACTAGAGAAGCGACGACAGTGTGATACCTGACAAATGGTCATACGTAACTGGTGAAATACAGCCTCTTTGTCAGTTTACCTCAATTCAGGACATATACACAGTGGTGGCAAGTATTCAACAGTAGTTTTAGCCAAAGGAATTCCCCACTGAAAACGCAGTTGGCCAATAACAATAGAGGAGTTAACAACAGGTTAAAGTAGACCGTGTCAGAACTGAGAAAAAAGACAAAAGCATCTAGTCTCGCAAGCATGGATGAAAGTGAGCTGTCATCCAAATTATACAGTACCATACTATCTCCATACGCTGCTGAAAAATGCTAATGAATGCAGTAGAGTTGAACTCTCTTAAAACACAAAATCCAGTCGAACTCATTTATTACCTATGTGTTATGTATAGTAGTGCGCACGTGGGAAGGTCTGTCAGCAAGCTGTGGATGATCATGCGTTTCCCAAGGGCTCTGCTCGGTTTTCTCTCACCATAATGCCGACTGACGCCGTATAAGTTAAATAATCTTGAGTACGGCGTAAATCAGCAGTTTATAAATAAATAAATAAATAAATGTATACATGTACCTGGATGACGGACAACTTTCACTCGTTTATCTAAGATATTACGTTGTCAACAGAGAGGTAAGATCAGGCAGGACCCACCTATTCCGTACACCAAGCTTCCCAGGATCGTCTGTGCTGTTACTGCCATTCCCCGCGGGGCGATTGAGTTGACGTAGGCTGACGCGGCCGCCCACATAAGACTGAATACAGGACCGTGAAGAAGCTGTATGAATATCCCAAACCACGGATTTGTCACGAATGACACAGATATGGTTCTCACAGCGGAGGCCAGCAGAGACATCTGTAAGGTGGGCACCTCTCCAAATCGGCGCAACACCGGGGAAGATAGGAAAAAGAAGAGAATCTCACTTCCAAGGCCAGTCCCCACACAAAGACCGAGAATTAGCTGCGTAGCTCCCAGCTGCTTAAGATACCAGAAGAAGAATCCCTCCACAACCCCCAATTGCGCCCCGGCGTAGGTCGTCACTAGAAGGACCAGCGCGATTTGTTGGTCCTTAAGTAATTTACAAAGAGCCGAGCACAAATTCGAAGCTTTTTGGCGGAATGAAATCGTCATGAAAGACACCTTTACGGCAGCTAGACAAGTAAACCCCATATATACGTAAAATGATATGGAGAAGTTCGTAGTGCCATCTGATTCAGCGTATAAGTACAGCAATATGGACAACGGGACAGATACCACAACGAAGCCTAATGACCCAAAAAGTCTCTGGACTCCAAATCGTGACTTGTCTTCGCCGAGATAGCTGTAGGCTACGGCATCAGTAAAGCTCATCACACTGTTATGTAACAACCTAGCAAAGTTAAGAATCACAAACGTAATCCAAAATGGAGCCTGGAACTCTCCTTTCGAATCTAGTCTATCTTCAGTTGACACAATATTTTTCTGATGCCAGCATTTGTACCTTGTACGACTCGGACACTCGACTGTCCCGGTGGATATTGGGAAAAAAGTTACATTCGAAAGATTAATGGTGCAATTTGTTATGAATTGGCCAACTTTGGCCACCTCTTTGATGTCGAATGCAACCATCGGTGGATATTGTGAGTCAGGATAAATATATAGTGCTTTGGATGACATGTTCCCAGATATGACCATTGAGAGATCATCACTAAGCTCTGCATCCGGTACACAGAATATCATAGACAACAACTGGACGGTGTTACTGACATTCGTGACAAAACTGCGATACCAAGGTAAAGTTTTCTTGTCAACACTGTCTTTCAGGCATCTGTCTAAATACGCGATCGGAAGATAACAGCCTCGATAATCAGTGCGCATGTCCACCAGACCCGTTCCATTGATTGGTTGACCAAATTCAACTTTTCTCGGCACCAACAATAGCGAGCAGTAAACGAGTCCTGCTAAGAGGCAAACTGCAATAAATACAGGCTTGTGAATCTTGTAACGGTCCACCGCTCCACCAATGAGGGGTCGTATAGCTGACGACACGAATGGCAGGAAACCAATGATAACGCCGGTTTCAGATGCTGTTAATCCAGTCTGTTTGAGGTATACTGGAATGAATGGGAGCAACGCGCCTACACCTGTGAACATACAAAGAATAATGACAAAGCATCGCCTATGATTCTGGAGTGAACGACATATATATAGCAAATCATTATAGGAGCTACCATAGGGAATGAATCAAGCCCCTTAAGAACAATCTAAACCGTTGGTACAAGCCGTGTATGGACTGTCAAGTGTCAGATGATGTCATATATCTAGCTAATCAAATTGGGTCAAGTTTTAATTTTTTGGGCGGCCCTTCCGGTTTTGAATATTTGGGTCTTATCCATTTGATTTACCTGGAGAATAAGTCCCCTTATTTGATTCACCTTAACCATTAGACGCCGCTTCTGGGATTCCAATGTTTGGGATTGTAAACATTGTCCTTCTTTTATGTAACAGTAATTTCAGTGTATAGTCACTTATATACATGTATACATGCTTGTTAAACTTGTTTTCTTATTTCCCACACATGCGCACACATATCGAATTTCTGCCAGTTGTTTTAGGTGAGTACCATGTCCATGCTGTATAATGCATTTTCTTCTGTTGTCGTAACATTTTAAACAAGCAAGTACAGCTTTTCAACCCGATCTGTACTCACCACCATAATACAGGAAATAAAGGACCTTCAGGCGCAGAAGTTTCAGGTTATCCTGTCCTGCGAGCGGCATGTCTGCATTTCATCGGCTCCTGTATCTGAGAACGTAAATAAATATCGTAAACACCGATAGAATTATGATAGACTATCATTGGCGACGATGGCACACGTGCAGTCGGCGTAAAATGAAAGTCATGTGCACAAAGTTACACGTATATAAGGAAAGAAAACTAACACCTAAACCTGAAACATAAACTTGACCATAGTTTCGCGTAGAAAACTGAGAATGAATGAATAAGTATAGATTAACGCCAGTTCGGCAGTAATGCAAATATATTGCGTAAATAACAAACTTAAACCAGATTCCAGTAAGTAATATACGATGTGACAATGAGAACAAATAAAATCTTTATGAGTGTTGATGATAGGAATATGGTTACCATGACAACCGCGCAAGTGGACGAAGATGTCCACCAAAAATTAAAACTTATGTGGAAAACAGTTCGAGTTGTATCCCGGACACAAAATCATTTCTATTTATGTAGTATATGTGAGGAAAATAGCTATTTGGTTACCATGACAATCACGGAAATGGGCAAACGTGAGTCATGACATATCTGTTATCTGTGTACCTATTGTTATGTATGACTATTTAACGTTTTCATGTACTGTTAGTCTGCGGACCTTTGTGAAAGCATAACAGGCCCTGTTATATATGTACAGCGCGGACCTGGTGGAAAGCACCTTGTTCAAGGCTTTGTTTATTTCACTGGATGTTCATTGGCTGTTAATTCTGTGTTTAAAAATAGTTAAATCCACCTGGAGCGCATATAAGCCGTGTTTTCTGTGCAGAGTGGAGGTATTTTTTTTGCTGCATCCACTGGGAGCCAGGAGAGTGTGCGACGCTCTCGTATCGAGTCCATTATTTTGATATGAGCTGGTGATGCCAGTTTCATTTGGGAGGACAGATTTTTATGCCGGCACCGTTGGTGTACCACAGTTGTACTGATGTCTGGTTTATGTGAATTTCTGCGGAAGTCACGTTTATTGGTGTTCGGATCTTTATTATGATTATACAGTGTTGACTGTGTAATTTGTTTAACACGCTGACCTCACCTGACCGACAAGGTCGTCAAGGACTCTAAACTGAAGTTTTCAGTTTTGCAAAGGACGTTCGTTCTGCCACAAGGTGACATTACTCTACGTCTCTGAACGGCTCGTTTGTGAGCTTCTGCGGGAGCTGTGACTGTTCTAAAGTGGATTATACCTCCATGCCTGTATTTACCCTGTGTTGTGCTCTGCGGGTGTGACGTCATTCAAAGGCTTGACTGTTCCTGTTCTGTGTAACCTGTGTACTGTGTTCGCGTTCGCTAACCTAGCGAAGAACCTGACTAGGACAATTTGTGACTTGTGTGAATTGTGTGTTTATCCCATGGTCTTTACGTTGGATCTCCTAGAATACGTTCCTTGGGATACAAAAGTGAACTGGAAACTTTTAAAGACTGGTAATACTGATGTGTATGTTTTTTATGTTGTTGTTGTTGAACTGTCTGTAAAACTGTACGTCTCATTTAATATATAAAGCATTGTTTACATTGTAATATTGAGTCACTGAGTCTGTTTTCTGTTGCTGTTTTCAATACCGTAACACTATGTATCCACCAAAAACTGAAACTGTGCGTGGAAAACAGATGGGATTACAATCCGGGCACGAAATCATATCTATTTATATAGTGCACATAGGGAAATGGCAATCTGGTAACCATGACAACCGCGACAAATGTGAGTCGCAACACATCATCATCTTTGTGTCTACATATATGTATCCACCAAACATTAAACTTATATATGGAAAACTTTTGGAGTTACAATCCGGGCACGAAATCATATGTATTTATATAGTTTACATAGAGAAATGGCAATCTCGTAACCATGACAACCGCCAAAATAGACAAATGTGAATCGCAACACATCATCATCTGCCTATCTACATATATGTATCCACCAAAGATTAAAATTCTATATGGAAAACTTTTGGAGTTACAGTCCAGACGGACAGACGGATTGACAAAATCACTGTAACATAATAGGCTTCGCCTAATGGCGAAGACGTATAAAAACAGACACTTTTCAGCGACGCAGTCATAATTTGAAAATCACGTTAAATATAGAACACCTACAACAACTTTTAAAATATATTTGCATTTAGTTCTTATCCAGTCACATTAAAAATACAGTTAACTACAGCATCGCCAGTGACGCTGTCACGTGGAACACATCTGGGGCCATAGCTCTCTATGCTAAACAGATAATTTTTAATGATCTTGACCTTTCCTTCCCCCGGACCAACACGGTGAGTTCAAAATTTGCAGCCTAGCCAGGTTGCCTAGAGGACTGCGTTCCTATTCTCTTCAGCTCCGAGACCTCACCGGCGTAAAACACACACACTCTAAACTTTTTATCTCAGATGACGACATCGGGCATGTTGGTGTTATGGCGTCAAACGAGAACGGGTTGTTGCACCCACAAAACCGATCTACAGGTTCGACCTAGTATGATTAGCTGGGGTTTATCCCTATCGCCCGCGAAGGTGAAAAGGATGAACAGATGCCTATATTTCTGTCAATGGTTCCTTTATTGATGGCTGGCTGTTGATCCTCACCGGGAATTCTCAATGTACATGCTAACCTCAGCCGGGGGTAGACGGCTTTCAGCTGTGTATGAAAACGTACTTCTTTCTCCTACGTGAACACATTCGCTTTCGTGTTCTAAGCCATGCGTCGTAGTCCAACCCTTCCTTCCAGGACTCCACAGCTTACATCTATCCCGTCTGCTATTGCAGGAATTTTAGAATGTTCGCGGTGCGGCCAATCTTACCTTCTAGCCACTAAAACAAATCACAGAATGTTTTGGATACACGTAATAGCAATCCATCCCCCCACAAAACCATCTACAAAAACACAGTTCAGCTCTTAACGTAAACTAATTCCGGATGTATACATCATTGTTTGACATTAGGACACGCAGCTCAAGAGCGGGTGTTATTTACAGAACTGACAACAAACAGCGCACAGAGCATTTGTACACTGACCAACATAGCGAGGCATGCACCTAACGTCATGCAGCAGTGACAGTCACCATACCCTTACATATAGAACATACAAGATTGAAGTGACACGTAATCCATATATTTTACAACGCTTAAATGTAGAACTGAGCTGAATCTTGGGCTGTGCCAAAGTCTGAAATGTTGTTTAGCATATATGGCCATGTGCTTTAGCTTTGTTTACCGTACTATATAATCTGCTCATACGTACTGAGGCGCACGCAAAACTGATACCAGATCCATTATTTATCAAACGTCTTAAGACTTGAGTCAAAAACTCCAACACAGCTTCAATTGAATTATTTAGCTTTAGGAAGTTTGTGCACTGATTCTTTATTGCCGAAGAATGTATCAACCATAACTTCAGAATTTCAGTTGCTGCCTATTCTGAGATTGGCTTTTCAAGCACTTGCATTTCGCATACTGGACAGATTAACACCTACTCCTTGTCCGTCTCCGAAAATTATATTGTAAAATGTGAAAAAAAAACTGGAGTGAAGGCGTTTGGTGGAATAACTTTGACACACTAGTTTTTAAAGTAATAACTTGTGACATTGATTGAAATCGTCACAGAACACACAGGATCTAACAAATGCCACAAGGCGAGATATGCATACGCCATATGTAAGATCCTTGGGTATATTGCCGTCCAAGTAAGGATAATATTACAATCTTACCTAAGTCTTGGGTGAATTCCTTCAAATGGAAGCAGTACCCTGAATGAAATGAGACACCATAGCTGTTATTAAGCTATTCCGTCAACGTTCCCCTATGGCATCGTATGTGTGTGTCTAACGCACCGTGAAGCGGCTGCCACAACACCGCCGCACGTGCGCTACAAAACTATCAGTTTATCAGGGCTGCAATGTAAATGACACAATTAATGACACGGACTTACCCAGGCTCTCGATGAATTATATGTCCTCGGTACGTCTGTAACACATACACAGAATAGAACACAAAGAGATTTGACCAGTGTTACTCACAAGCTTAGCTGCTTTCTGAGCTATTCGTTTTATCAGTAGATATATTGCCATTCATTGAGCTGTCATGCAACGTGACTGACACGTATATTTTTGGGGTCAAAAGTTTATAGCTGAGACTACGTTAAAATGTAAACAAACGTTTTTCAATACAGCAATGTGCATGATTGAAAACGGTCTAAGACGGATCACCCGTTTTAGTTCAAACATCGAGGACATCGGATCAGGGCAGGAAAACTGGTCATTCTCAAAGGTCACAACTTCGTCCGAATCCAGCTGACTTGGCTCTGGTTTTTAGTCAGGAAATTTCCTATGTTCCTGGTGAAAGACTTTGCTCACTTTACATTGCTGTCACCAATAGACGAGTGAGACCTGTGGAATTTGTGCGACACATGTAGGATGTTCAGGCTAATAACATAATTAAGGTGTAATAAAAACCAGGGCAGTAACGACAGTGCCATAGACGTAGAGCACAGAGTGAAAAACCAAGGCAGTGACGACAGTGCCATAGACGTAGAGCACAGAGAGAAAAGCCAGGACAGTGACAACAGTGTGATAGACATACAGCATAGAGAGAAAACCCAGAGCAGTGACGGCGACAGTGTGATAGGCGTACATTACGGAGAGAAAAAACCAGGGCCGTGTGGACAGTGTGATAGACGTACAGCACGGAGAGAAAAACCAGGGCAGTGACGACAGTGTGATAGACGTACAGCAGAGAGAGAAAATCCAGGCTAGCGACGACAGTGTGATAGATGTACAGCACGGAGAGAAAACGCAGGACAGTGACGACAGTGCAATAGCTTGCAAATGGTTATACGTACCGCAACGGCTTCTTATTACCTCAGTTGGAATTTTATTCTAACTGTTCATGTAAATGCATAGTTAGTACCAAATTACACGCCCCCTAGCAGAATTAGGTAAAAAAAAAATGCAGTGATGGTAATTGCAATTTGTTAGGCGTCACTTACGGTAATTGACTCGGAACATCCATTTAGGATAACTGCTGCTATACGAATGTCTGTTTCGACACATTTCCTCTTCACTAATGTCCTTTTCCGAAACTATACTCAGCACTCATTATCGCAATTGCTTTAATAGTCCGCCGAGAGGATGTTGTGCATGCATGTACTTAATGTAGAGAAAATGTTCATGCACCATAAATTGCCAGAAGGAAAGAAAATGTTCATGCACCATAAATTGCCAGAAGGAAAGAAAATGTTCATGCAACATAAATTGCCAGAAGGAAAGAAAATGCTCATGCACCATAAATTGCCAGAAGGAAAGAAAATGCTCATGCACCATAAATTGCCAGAAGGAAAGAAAATGTTCATGCAACATAAATTGCCAGAAGGAAAGAAAATGCTCATGCACCATAAATTGCCAGAAGGAAAGAAAATGTTCATGCAACATAAATTGCCAGAAGGAAAGAAAATGCTCATGCACCATAAATTGCCAGAAGGATAGAAAATGCTCATGTACCATGAATTGCTAGAAGCAATGGTGGAGATTTTTTTATCCCGATTTCATTACATGCATAAATGCATAAAATTGATTCCACCTCACACAGAATCGTTGCATTAGGCTAGATACGTTACATGAACGGTCATTTCATGCACACCCAGAAAGAGAACAATTGAATGTCGCGTGGTGAATGTCAAAATCTCGCCTGACAAATACTGATCGGCGTTTGTGTCTGCCTAATCCTTACCGGGATGTCTTTAGTTCATGAGCTTATTTGAAGAAATAAATGCTATGTTTGTAAGCTGATGTGGTCTTTTAAAGTGTCGTTCTGCAAAGACACCTTTATGATATGACAAGAATAATACTAAAAATCGTCGTCAAACCATACCAAACACCTCATAGCTAATACAAAAGGAAATGCAGCTTGACCTTCGCTAACAAGCTATCAATTTTTACATTATTTCTACCGTATTTTTGTCTGGGCCAGTACAATGTAACACGAGACCAATAGTCAGCAACCAAATGGGCTCAAATTTACCCTTCACTACAGAGGTATTGGCCAGTATAATGTAACACGAGACCAATAGTCAGCAACCAAATGGGCTCAAATTTACCCTTCACTACAGAGGTATTGGCCAGTATAATGTAACACGAGACCAATAGTCAGCAACCAAATGGGCTCAAATTTACCCTTCACTACAGAGGTATTCTTCAAGAATCCAGACAATAACAAAGCGTACAGGTATGTACCAGCGAGAGAAGCTTAGTGTGGTTCGAGAGTTTTCCTTATCGAGCATAACAACAAGGGGTCGATTGTTGGGTTGTATTTGTAGAAAATGTTTACATAGTAAGCCCACGGTACACACAGACCAGTCTGTCCTCATGTGACTGAAATGTTGTTAAGTACGACGTTAAACACCAAGCACTCACTCACTCACTCAAGCAATTTCAGGAAGCGATTGTCAAAGATGTAGGCCAAAAATGTTATTTTAATTGGCGTTAAGTGTTTTGGATCTGTTTATGTCCACCAGCTATGAATTCTGACCTTGGATTCACGCCCTTGAAATGTGCCCTGTTTGTTCGAGCATGTAGGAATGGGAATACACGAGTACGTCTATATCACGTCGCGTAGTGCTTTTTAGAGATGTTCAAACCTGACCTGGATGAATGGACACAAAGAGAATATCGGGTATCACTCCCCTCTTAGGGGCTGCAGTAACAACGAAAGGAACAGGGCCCAGTTTCAAAAAGCAGCATGCGACAGTTTTGATCGTACATTTATATGTGCGATATCGTACAAGTACATCTTTGCGAAAGATTCATCCATCCATTCATTCATTCCATGAGGACATAGCAGCCGATCACGTTCTAATTGGCTGTTCAGACCTGCACACAGCTAACTCTAATGTTTCATTTATTTGTCATCCTTTTTGTCGACGCCTTAGTTACAAATTTGAAAACATCTTTATACCAGTTAGGATGTTGTACACAAACTCCATTGGACCATAAATGATTTTAAATATTTCTAGAGGTAGTTGTTATGGTGGCTGATAGCGGCCATTTAAACCGCGCCTTCCTCGCTCCACCGCAAAGCGCGGTTTTAGGAAAACGGCGCACTCCGCGGGGTTGCTGGGGTTGCGGGGGTTGCGGGGGTCGCGGGGGTCGCGGGGGTCGAGGAGGGCGCAGATCTCCGCGTGTTCCGAGACCCCGCGGAGGGTTTTCTTAACACCGCGCCCTTCGCCGGGGCGCGGAAGGCGCGGTTAAAAATGGATGCTACCAGCCTCCATAAGTTGTTACTCCCTTGTGTGAGCTAATTTTAAAAAGCGTCTGTATCGTGCTGGCTCTGATCACGTTCTGATTTTTTCGGATTTTCATGTTCAAAGGCGCAACGTTCCTGGTTATTACATGTTATCATCACGACAATTGAAATACTACCAATGTGACAATTAAGCCATGTCCTTGGTCCATTTATTCGGATACCATAGACATTTCGACTGGTTTTTGTACCATCCTCACGGCCTTCACTTTCGTTAATGTTCATTTAAGAGAAAAAGTCTTACGACCTTATCTTTGGATAAATGTGTTAACATTAATGAACGTCCAATCGGCCATTCAAGTACCTTGTTATTACACCTAAAATGAAACAACACATTCTCTCATCGTGATCAAAGTGTACATATGTATATCTATTGTAGAACATGCACTGTGTCACCCTAAAGAACTGCAATTATGTTGTGTAATGTTCAAAACCATGCCCTCGCTTGACGTTCAGCATAAAGGGGGTAGCGCAACAAATGGTTGACCCATATATCAGTATAATGGTTCGAGTAGGGCGCCTTATCCGTCTTCGGTAAGTCATCTGAGTGAAGCAGCACTGGATAAAACAGCGGTGGAAATCCGTCCTGCAACACAGAGGCACATTACACTCTGAGGACTTCTTCGTCGCAATATGACTTGTATGAAATTGTTAAGTACGACGTTAAAAACTGCACACTTTCACTTACTCAAACCATGTCAGTAAAATTCTTCCCACCATACAAATAGCTTTTCACAAATACAGATCTGTACAAATCATTCACCAACTTGGATCTGTGTCTTTTCGAGTGTGCTGTCCTCAACATGCCAAAGCTGTGTGATTCTGAGTTCATATCACCTAGTTATTCCTAGGGCATACAAACATAACATCACAATTCACACAAATAACGTTTTGCCAAGTTCGAATGCAATGTGAGGTGAGCGTCGGTTACATTTGTTTTAATTGTGACGTTGCAGCCCTTTTATTATTCTAGGGGGCCTCCGTGGCTCAGTCGGTTAGCGCGCTAGCCCAGCGTAATGACCCAGCAGCCTCTCACCAATGCGGTCGCTGTGAGTTCAAGTCCAGCGCATGCTGGCTTCCTCTCCGGCCGTAAGTGGGAAGGTCTTCCAGCAACCTGCGGATGGTCGTGGGTTTCCCCCGGGCTGTGCCCGGCTTCCACCCACCATAATGCTGGCCGCCGTCGTATAAGTGAAATATTCTTGAGTACGGCGTAAAACACCAATCAAATAAATAAATAAATATTATTCTAACATAATGATGTCATATGATTTCAAAACGACCCTAAAATAATAGGAAGCTTTTTTCGTTGCGTGCAGTTTTGACACTATTGAGGACATCTTAGGCGACGACTGATTTCCAGGGTGGTGAAGCTGTAATGGGAACATGGTCATCCGATCTCAGAGTTCTACGAACAATATCTGCAACTTTATTCTAACCGACACGTAAAATCCTATTGATGAATACGACAAAACAAGCCAGCGAATGTCACAGGTGCACCAAAGATCAAATGAATGAACTAGTGGAAAACATACAGCGCGGCGCATGCCCTGTAAGCAGTATGATTAACAGTGTGTGTTTGGAAATATCCACTGTTGACATTTTTACCTATATTTATGTTAATGTTTGGAGAGTCAACTACTTAGACTTACTACATATATCATTTTTAGCGTTCTTTGTTTGGAAAAGACCGCAATTTATATTTCCTACATACCTTTGTTTTGGAATATTAGCACTTCTGTTTCTCGGGATGTAATTCCATGTATTTTAGGGTACAAAGTCTTTTTCCCTGCCAACCTGCCATTTTTGGTGTACAGGTGCATGTTTGGTATCAAAATGATGGATATGGTCTTAGCTTTTGACAGGTATGAGCTTTAATGATGAAAGTTTGACACAAGGAGACAAGTAGTGATGAGGCTGCGGGTGAAGTTCCGTTGGCGTTGGTAGGCATGCCTCCCAGCTTCCTTCACAGAAAGGTCCACACTTTGACGGTCAAGATTTGATGTATCAAGATTTTTTATGGTTGCTTTCTCACAGGCTTGGGCAGGTATGCACCAAAGCTTAGTGGCCACGGAATGTTTGTGAATGGGCTACAGCGCTAGACATTACCATTGTTTCTTATGAAAAATTAATGGTGGTTTTGCGCCATATTTGTGTTAAGGTGCTACGAAGTCAACAAATAAGGGGAAATAACTCTGGCCGTCTGACAACTCATAAACATTGATGCTACATGTGCATAGAAGTCGGGTCACAACTGAGACTTAATGAGCGTATTTCTCTTTTTGCTCATCATCAGATCAAGTATTCGCCGGCCCGGGGGCAGTACTGTCTGTAAGCATGCCGTCACTGGAGGCAGTCTGTGGGAACACTATAGTGAAATGACCGAAATAATGTCGAAGGCATTTTCTATGAAGTTTTAGAAAATCCATCCTTAAAAATATAATCTAAACTGATGAAGGATAACGGCCAGTGCTGTGTATGAAAACTAAAATGAAGTAGGTCTAAGGATATTTTTATGAAGCATACATATATAGTACCTCATACAAACAAAGCAAACAAGCCTGATAATATCAGAAAAATGATCTATATGTCTATATGTATGTAGACTTCAAAACGGACTAAAACCACACATGGTTTTCATATGTGTACATAGCGTTGGCCGTCATCAGTATAGACTTCATTTTTAAGGATGGAATTTCTCTTTATTTATTTATTTGATTGTAGTTTTATGTCGTACTCTAGAATATTTCACTTATTTCAGCATTATGGTGGTGGAAACCTGGTACAGCCCTGGGGAAATCCATGACCATCCGCAGGTTGATGCCAGACCTTCCCACATATGGCCGGAGAGGAAGCCAGCATGAGTTGGACTCACAGCGACCGCATTGGTGAGAGGCTCCGGGGTCATTACGCCGTGCTTTTGCGCTAACCAACTGAACCATGGAGGACCCTGGAATGTCTAATTTTAATTTTAATTTAATTCTTTATTTGTTTACTGAGGATATCCCACAACCCATGGGTCACTAGGGGGTCTCCTCAAAGTTATATACATCATACATTTATATAATCAAAAACTTGATAGTGAAGAATAACATATTTACAATACACATAACATATTTACAATACACATAGGCGTCCAATACTGCACACACTCATATACTTCATTAGGTACCGATTATATAACAGATTTAAGAATGGGTTTCAGTCTTAGCACTTTGTACCTTAAAAGAAGCTTGTTTGAACTACTTGGTGAGTACGATGGATAAATCTTCGAGTATCTTGAATGAATTTGTGCACAGAACAAAATATGGTTTTATTGTCTTCAAGAGATAGGTCATTTGATCCAAAAAGTAAAATATTTGAGATATGTTTTGAGCAATGCGGAAGGAAAATAGATAAGTGAGCATTTGGAGAAATCGTTTTAGTAAACTTGTCGAACATGTGCTTCCTTAGAGCGGCATATGCGGGACATTCAATAAGAAAATGATGAGAATTTTCACATTTGTAATTACATTTATGACAAGACTGGTCATCTGAAAGGCCATTGGTAAATAAGTCTGCGTGAAGAGCGCTCAGTCCCATCCGCATCCTACAATGCAGTATCGAGGAAAATGTTACAAAAGAATCGTACAGTACGGAAATAGTAATGCTGTCAACAAAACTAGGTTTGAGATAGGATTTAAGCTTTTCTAGAGAGTCGTGACGAAAGTGGAGAGGTATTGAATTCCAATCTTTAATTGTTTAGGGAATAAATGACGACATGTACAACTGGATACGACCTTTAGGAAGACAGATGTTGTGCTTATTTCGTAGATTGTATGTACTGGCGACAGCTTCATTTCCGCATGGTAGTAATTTTTTCAAATAAGGAGGCGATAGCCCATTTATAATTTTATGGAAGAGAAGAATTCTGTGGGATCTACGTCTCACATAAAGCGGTTCCCATCTTAGTTCGTTTAATAATTTACTATACGATGTCCGACGTAGGCCCCCAGAACAGAGAAGAGCAGCTCTTCGCTGAATTGTTTCAAGTTTTTGAGACAACACTATACCGCAATTGTCAAACAGGATGTCACCTTATTCGATGGTAGATCTTATTTGACTGAAGTATAGAGTTTTCAAACATTTTCGGGTAAGGCATCGGTTGAGAATACTCAGTTTTTTGTTACATTTATTAACTAAGTTTCTTATGTGTTCGTCCCATTTCCCATTGTGTTGTAAAAAGATCCCAAGGTGTTTGTGGGACTGAACGCTCTTCACCTCCGTGCCATTAAGATACAGTTTGGGATAGGAAGGATTTCCCTTTAATGATACAAGTAAATAAACTTTACTCTTAAGAGCATTGAATGTGACACACCATTGATTTGCCCACGATGCTAACTTGTTAAGGTCACGGTTCAGTCTAGTTTCTGAGACTGGTAGCTCTTTCTTCTAACAAGGATGTGTCGTCAACAAATATATTTATGTCACATTCAATATTAGTATTTATATCATTTATGAAGATAAGAAACAACAAAGGACCAAGTACAGAGCCCTGGGGAACTCCTGAGTACGTAGGATTCGAGCTAGATTCTTTACCGTTGAGGCAAACAGAGATTGATCGATCAGATAAGTAATCATTTATCCACGCCAGTAACATTCCTCCAATACCCATCTGCCTCAACTCAAATAGTAAACCTGTGTGCCAAACATTGTCAAAGGCTTTGCTCACATCCAAGAATACCAAACACATATCATTACCGTTGTCTAAACCTTTATAAATATTATGGACGATTTTAGTTAGTTGACAGATAGTTGAATCACCACTTTTGAATCCTGCATTGTGAGGAATAAGAATATTGTTTATCGTAAGATATTGATATAAATGTTTATAGACGACTTTTTCAAATACTTTGGATATCGATGGTTGAAGACATACTGGCCTGTAGTTAGAAATACAATGTCGATCACCTTTTTTAAATACTGGGCAAACACGGCACCTTTTCCACGCGGACGGAAAGACGCCGTTTTGTAATGAAGAGTTAAATAGTTTAGTAAGCGAGGGTACTATACTTCCTGTTGCACTCTGCAACATAAAATTACTGATCCCATCCGGACCTGATGCCGTCCTTGTATTTAACGAACTGAGACACTGACCAACTTCCTTTTCAGTTATTTGTATACTGTTTAAACGAGTTGTAGTAACGAAGGAGAAGTCTGGCAAGTCGGGGACAGGAGATGGAAGGCCAGAATGTGATGCAAAGAATGCACAGAAAGCATTGGCCTTATCAACATCCCTGGACACATTTATACCATTTACAAGTAGTGGTGGTATTGGAGGTTTTGCTTTAGAACCCAACAGTGATTTCATTGAAGACCAGTAAGTCTTGGTATCTAGATTTGGGGCAGATAGTTTGGTCTTTAGACGTGTAGCGTAGCGACGAATTGCCTCTCTTTTGGCTGTGTTGGCCTCCCTTCTGGCTATATAGAAGCGAAATTTATCTTTTTCATTTTTAGATCTTCTATACTTTTTAAAGCATCTATTTCGAATTCGTAACTTATATCGCACATCATTGGTCACCCAGGGCTTGTCGCGAGGTCTCACGGTAATTTCTTTATTTGGGATAGCTTCCTTACAGCATGACAGAAAAAGATTTGACCATGCATACACTTTGTCATTTATATCAGTGAAAACGTCACATATATCCCAGGGTGAGACAGACAGTAAGTTACGTAGACGGTCTATATCAGCACATTTAAGGTCCCATACATGTCTTTTAAAAGATTTAGGTTTATCATTGCACAGAACATCCAGTTTACAATAGATCGTGCAGTGGTCAAGATTAGCCATGGGACAAGCCACTCCGTAATCTATTACATATCTCATGTTGTCAGTGGTTATTAGATCTAATAAATAAGCACTGTCTTCCGTATATCTTGTCGGCTCATTCAGTATTTGAAATAAATTTTTCCCAGCCAAAAGGTCGAAAAGTTTCATTTTTAATTCACTCTTTTCATGGTATTTATTCCAGTCAGTGCAGCGATCGTTAAAATCACCAAATATTAGTAAAGCATGTGGGTTTTCTGATATAACAGAAGTGAGAGAAGAATCAAAGTTATCAATAAAAAGATCCCGTGATTCCGTTGATTGGTTAGGAGGGCGGTAACATACAGCAACTAATACACTTCTATTGAACAATTCAATTGTAATCCATAGCATTTCATTTTCATTTTCAAGATCTAATCTGCGTGTGATATTCAATGATGACTTACAATAAATGGCAACACCCCCACCATGCCTATCTCTGTCTTTCCTTATAATATAGTACCCTTCTATATTAACTCTTTCATCTGGTATGGCAGAACTAAGCCAAGTTTCTGTTACACAAATAATATCGTAATCATGTTCTTTTACAAGTACGGTCGAGACTTCGTCTAACTTAGAATATGATGAGATTTGATCATCAGACTGAGCCAGAAGGCTCCTAGCATTAAAATGACAACATCTTAAGTTATGCGAGCTTGGTGGTCCCGGATTTTTATGTATATCTCCGCATCGCAGCAGTAATGCGATATTGACAATTAAAACGTAATTCAAATTGTTTAACATACAAAGAATACCTATAATAACACAAAATAGTAAAGAGTCAGTAGCATTACAAATCACTGTTAATTCATTCAGCAAGTTTTCAACTCATATATTGGGAATTGGGATTTGCCTAAAGGAGACAACTATTAATCAGAAATGAGGGCCAATCTTCCGTATAGTTTTGAATGGTAATTATTTATCTACTTATCGGATAAACAACGATTTGGGCTCACTGGAAGGATACTGAAAAATGGTCAAAGACAATAAAAATAGATTGTACGTTTAGTTAACCGTGACTTTTCACTTTTGGTACCCTATAGCTTGGTACACAAACATAATGACGTCATTTTCCCCGTCTACTTCATATATTTATTGTTCCCTAATATTTGTAGTTTAATTTGGAATTTATCCGGTAATTCAACTGGAATATTTAATGTGTCATGGCTAAATGCATATATACATTTATATATTCTTAACTATCAGATAAATTTTTTAATTTTTCGGGCTTACTTATGCAGATATATGGATATATGTATATATATACATGTACATTTACACGGCCAGGGTAGATAACTCACTCTTGTCCAAGACCAATTCGTTGTGAGTACAATATTGTTGATCAAGTCAAGTGTTTTAGAGAGAGACATTGAGCAGCAGTTTGTGTTGGAGTAGCGTACATATTATCTGCTATTACGTAAGTTACGGCAGCAGACCGCACTTTTGTGTTAGTAGACACGCATGTACAGTCAGAGTAACAATACAGAAAGCACATCGGTCAGCTGTCTTTAATGATTATAGTATGAACACCCCTGTATCCTGCACGGGAAAAGTGATTTGTCCGGGTTGATTAAATGTTCTCGAGATCCCATTCAGAAGCCACCTGCACCTTCACTCCCCCGTCTTCGGAACAATAGAATACATTTCCGTCGTGTGTCCAGGCTGAGAAAATCACACCTTCCTTCTCCTTTTGAAGTAATCTTTTAAAGAGCTTATACCTTTTTTTAATGAGATCTTCATTTATATACACCCCTGTGTAACCATTGGCGCTCTTCAGTAATGGACGTGCTCTAATCAGTTCAGATTTGGTTCGGTACGAAACAAACCTAACGATTATCTGGGACTGGTTTTTTCCAATAAAATGTGATCGCGAGATATCTTTTTTACACATTTCAATATTAAGATGACTTGCAAGTCGGCACACCGCATCATCAGTCGTTTCACCTGGTTGAAGTGAAAGGCCAGAAATCCGCAGACACTCTCGTCTACTATATTGTTCGGCTTTGTCTAAAAGGGACTGGAATTCATTCTTTTGTCGCATATTTTCTTCTGAGCTTTTTCTGACTAGGGAATTGACGATTGCCAGTTCAGATTTTAGATCTGATATTTCAGCCTTACATTCACAAATTGTCTTATCCCTGTCAGCAATTTCTAGTTGTAGACTGTCAACTTTACGTGCAAGGGTTGTTATGTCATTCTTATTCGACGCTACTAGCTCAATTAGTGGTTTTATACCCGTTTCTACAGCATTCAGGATTAGGCAATTTAGATGTTTGCTGACTTGAGGTGTCAATAAGCTCTCGGTAGAAAGTTAGTGTCAGTTCCAGCCTTGGAGTTTGTTCCGTCATATAACTCGGTTTCGTCCTCACCTCGATCAGCACAAATTAGGGACTGAATGTCGGGTAATGAATTCAATCTTTTAATGCTGGGATTTGTGGCGGCCAGACTGTATAGAAAGTATATTTAACGTAAACGTACAGTTCTGAAATACTACCATAGAATTATAGGTTCTGACTTTCACCAGTACTAAAACACAAACGAGACAGGTATAACATTTTTAATCAATACCAGGGGGACTGACAAATATCTGCGAGGTCAACAAAGCATGTATACCATTTAAGTCCGTATCATTCATACGTGTATAAATAAATTGTACACCGCGCTAGACTAAATAATATTTTGGTAATCGATATTTTCTTTATCTAAGCATTATCCCGGAATTCCAAAAAACAAACCCGAATGATATATTGTTGATAGTTGTGTCTATGGCCGTTGTTATACATGCAAGTCGTTTAGCACAGGCGGCGCGCATAACCGATCATAGCCTAAACAGTGGCATCAGCTGGTGCTATCCTGGGAACTATTAAAGAACAGTCGGCAGTAAGTTTAATATTTCAGAACATTATCATTGTATCCCAGTTAAACAGCATGTTAGACTCAAGGCCATAGATGATGGATTCCAGCTTCACAACATGTAGGCCTATCTTGTAGTGTCGTTTTGGTCTCGTAGTCTGTGCTTTAGCCGTGGCGTCGCCTAAGAATCGCTGAATATTTCTACGGCAGTTTTGGAATATCACGCACAAAATGACAGTATACAACAAATTTCTCTATAAATGTTAGGGATTAATCAAACAGCATTTGTCAAAAGCCCAACACACCTGTCATTATTTTAGGGTATGCGATGTCCAAATATTATATGGAAGATCTCCAAGAAAAACACAGTATAGCATTGTGAACCACCAAAGCCATGGAAACAGAAGAGAAATCCTGAATATTCTCTTTTAAATCTGAAACTGAGTAAACTCTTTGGACACTAAAATACCACCAGGAAGACATACAGATAAGCCAAAATAAGGGCAATATGAAGCAAACGATTGGACTTTGAAGATGCTTCAGTTCGTGAAAGCAATAAGCAATTAACGAAGACAACCATATGAACCAGAAACATACCCGAGCACATTGTCACGACCACGACTCACGACCATCAAAAAGGTTAAATTATCACTGTAGTAAGTTGGCCTAGTATAGCCAATAAGTATCTTTAGAGACAGTTTTTTTACATATTTAGAATCTGGTTATTAGAAGCCATTAGAAATTGTCCTCCGGAAAAACATATATCATGAAATTGGACAGAAACACAAATTGAGCTTCTAAGCTCACAAAAGCTCATTTATTACTGTATTGCCTCTGTCAACTGCTGTGGACGGCTGTTTACGCTTACAGCACCATGTGGCCACGATTGTAACACATCTGTATTGTCTACCCATTAGTCACAGCTCAGCTTTGTAAACACACATCAGCTTCCTGTCGCTATCACATGATTTACAGTGATACTCAGGTTGATTGCGTATTCTTTATAAATCTAAAACACATGTGCTTTAATTGTTATTAATTGTCCCCGTGTTACAATGCTTTCAGGGCCCCCAGTTTCATCTAATAAAGTAAAGTACTTGATTTTGATTTATTTCCCAATTGCAGTATTACCGTAAAATGCAGCGAAGGATTGTCGCAGAATGCAAGTTCCCAAGTTCTATCAACACATCGCTGCTGTCATATCTGTGGACATAGACAAAACTCAGGCAGACAGCGAAGGCATGGCTATTAGAGGCTACAAACAGTAGCCAAGGCTTGTAAATCATTTATACCCGTGGAATTGCGATTTTTACGAGATTTACTGACTCGCAGCAGACGCCGCTCGAAGAACAAAATCAGTTATTAGGTTTAGCGAATGCGATGGAGATGTGCGTGATTTTCTTCGTGCCTGACAGACCGATTGAACACGGCGCTTAGGGAGGCGGTCTGATTATTAGGTTTCAGCTAGTGATCTGAGATCACAACAAGATTACACAGCTGTGTGTTATGAGCTTAAAGCCCAGAAAAACGGACTGAGGAATATGAGCTTAGACCTGTTACGCAGTCCGGAATCTGGTAAAAGAGATGTAGTGCAAAGCAGTGATGACCCGGTTCTTGTTCTAGAACCATGATGTCAAGCGGGGTCTTTGGGCAGACGGTGCAGTTAGATGACCTGGAATCTGGTCCTAGAGTCGTGATGCAGTGCGGAGTCGACCGTGCTGTTACATGATCTGGGATCTGGTCTCAGAGCTGTGACACAGAGCGGAGCCTACCCTGTTGTTTCAATACCTGGGATCTGGTCTCAGAGCTGTGGCACAGAGCGGAGTCTATCCTGCTGTTACATGACCTGTGATCTTGTCTAACATCTGTGACACAGAGCGGCGCCGACCCTGTTGTTACAATATCTGGGATCTGTGGTCTCAGAGCTGTGACGCATAGCGGAGTCTACCTTGCTGTTACATGATCTGGGATCTGGTCCCAGGGCTGTAACATAGAGCAGAGCCTACCCTTGTGATCTGGAATCAAAGCTGTGAAATGACCTAGGATTTGGTCTCAGAGCTGTGACACAGAGCGGAGCCGGCCATGCTGTTACATGATCTGGGGTCTGGTCTCAGAGGTGTGACACACAGCCGAGATGACCCTGCTGTTAAATGACCTGTTATCTGGTCTCAGAGGTGTCACACAGAGCTGAGCCGACCCTATTGTTTTACGTGACCTGGGATCTGGTGTCAGAGGTGTGACACAGAGCGGAGCCGACCCTGCTGTTACAATACCTGGGAACTGGTCTCACAGCTGTGACCTACAGCCGCGCCAATACTGCTGTTACATGATATGGGATCTGGTCCCAGAGGTGTGACACAAAGCCGAGCCGATCCTATTGTTACATGACCTGGGATGTGGTCTCGGGACTGTGGCACAGAGCGGAGCCGATCCTGCTGCTACATGACCTGTGATCTGGCCTCAGAGCTGTGACACAGAGCGGAGCCGACCCTGCTGTTACATGACCTGGGATCTGGTCTCAGAGCCGTGACACAGAGCCGAGCCGATCCTGCTGTTACAATATCTTGGATCTGGTCTCAGGGCTGTGACACAGAGCGGAGCCGACCCTGCTATTACATGACCTGGGATCTGGTCTCAGAACTGTGACACAGAGCGGAGAATCTGAGGTCAGCGTAGATTAATAATCGCCATCGTAATTATAATAGAAGCAGCTTTCATTATGACCATTAAACAACGATCAAATAAAATGAATATCTAACTCAAATACACGATGATTGTCAGATTTGTGGGTGAAGGAGACCGGAGTGCTCGGATTAAACCATAACCCTTCGACAGATATCTGATAAAGCTCATGACTTCAAACCGCTGTCAAACAGGTAAGTTTATGGTGGGAGAAAACCGGGCACAGCCTAGAGAAACCCACAACCAGCAGGTTGCAGGCAAACCTTCCCAGGCACGACCGAGGGGAAGCCAGCATGGGCACGGCCGATTTTGTGAGAGGATTCAGAGTTTTTGCACCAAACGGGCACGCCAACAACTCGGGCACAGAGGCCCATTGTCGTCACTGAGATAGTCACAATATCAGTGCGTTAATACAGGAGCTGTATCTGAACCATTTGGTTAAATGTCGTATCTTGACGGACATGGAGAATTCCTGTAAACTCGAATAAACCAATTATTAAGCGAGTTCTGACACATTCAATTAGCGAATGAGGTGTATTATAGATTATATATTATATTATATATATATTATATTATCAGACAGGAGTTGTGTGGTTTGGCTGATTTGCATGGTTTTGCTAGCCATTAGCAACTTATTTAGATATCCGAATAATGAACATCCGTGTGCTATCATAACATTCACAAAACTATTGTGCAATAAAAGGTAAATTACTGCACATTACAATCCGCGTTTAAAATTAGGAGTTCAATGAAAATATAAAGGTATCACTATAACAGAGGTAAAACCGTAAAGAACTGGCTTGTTCAGGTCGCAGGCAGTGATAGTCATAACACAAGATCGAGTAAAGAAACACGAACACATTTAGATAAACTCAATATATATAATTAAATAATCTAATCAGTGAAAAATATAGCTTCTTACGAAGATTTCAGGAGACACAGTTCCGGTCAAAACACACGGGGTCTCGATGGCAAGTCGAGCAATGCCACTTCCAGTGAAATTGGGAGACAGGTATGTCACGGCACAGAGAGATGATCAGTAATAATAAAATCAGAACATAAGTCTCAAACACAAGAATACTGGACACTCACTCGATGTGTAATCGTACAGTTAAGACAGAGAGTTTTCGAAATGACTGAATTAAATAGCACGAATGACTGATAGCTCTCAAAACAAAATCCCTTCATTTTTCGAAATGGGCTTTCCTGACATGCAAACTGACGTTGCACAATGCACATGTATAGACTGCAAATATAAGATGAGCCATTTACGCGCTTGGACATACTTTCTAAGAATCTAGATACTAGCATCTTCCACTGTCGATTGTCAAAACTAATAAACACGTTTACAGCAATTTACAGTTGATTCAAGAAAGTAAGCATATACACTGACTGAGAACATCTAGAAAGATCGCTAGTTAAATATACTCGAACACAAGGGTAGGCTGTAAATTGTAAACAAGCCCAGATCTAGGTAAAACGCTGACTCGGGTAGCTTCAAACCAGCCGAGTTCATTCATAAAGCAAAACAATAAAATAAACATAATATTAATATAAATATAAATATTACATACGGAGTCAAAACGAAAGAGGAAACAAGTTTTGTCGTCGTTCAAAGTGTAGGACTACTCTATGTAAACGGGCTTTAGATATGTATTCATTTTAACTTTATTCTGGTCATATCGCAATGATCCTTGGAGCTAGCCGGCCACTGTACTAGTGTTTATAGTTTTGGGTTTGTGGAACGAATGCCTAAGACATTCAGTCACAGAACACTTACGCCAGATATAACACGTCGCTCAGTCTCTGTACACCGACGCCAAACATGACACGACACCCAGTCACAGTACACTAACACCAGATACCACACAACACACAGTCACAGAATACTGACACCAGACATGACACAATAGTCAGTCACAGTACACTGACCTCAGATATTACACGAACCCCGTCTCACAGTACACTTACGTCAGATATAACACAACACACGCTAACAGTTCACTGACGTGAGATATAACACGACACCCAGTCACAGTAAACTTACGCCAGATAAGACTATCATATAAGCTATCATACATGTAGTGTACACTGACACCAGATATGACACCACACTAAGTCACGGTATACTGACTGCGGCCTGAGTGTGGGTTCCTGCCTGGAAACGGGTGTTGATACGATTTCTCACATCTCATGTCTGACGTATTTCACAATCGCTTTCAATTCGATGCTTAAATGTAAAGGTTATTTTACATATATCGTCTTATATCGTTTATATCTGAATCAGTTGAGGAATCGAATACTAATACATGGATATGCATGAATACAGAATTTTATCGCTGACTCAGCATATTATGGGCAATTCAAAGGAAATACTGACATTTCATGGGTGGCATCAACACAACAAGTTACAAGACAAGAAACCACAGATTACAGCCTGCCAGAGTGTTACAGCCGTAAACACAAGTCAGTGGCGGATCGCATCGATTTCTTATCACAGAAGAATCACTGATATGACTGATAATGTACTGTTATATGATTGATAAACTCTTGAAATATGCATACAACGAGCAGCCTTATCATCGCTGCCCCGTGTGGATTCTGTATACTTTCCCAGCACCGGGTCTCGTGTTCTTTATAACACAGTTGACGGCACTCTTCTTCAAGGTTGATAATTTATGACATCAGCAAATCCTTAGAAAGTTATGAGACATGTTCGACATGGGCGCAGAATCTCAACTTAGTTTATTAACCGAATCTTCCCACAGTGTTGGCGATAAAGATGAAAATATTTTTAATTCACAGGTAGCACATTCATCAGTGGTATTATCTTTTGAGATTAAGTAAAGTTACATGATAGAGGGTTTGGTGAAATGATGCACCCAACTCAAGAGCAGTCGATGAATAAAAGTTGATGGGAAAATTTTCAAAATAAGAATCGACGAGCAATTGCTTCATTTCGTTTCCAGGGTAGGACTAATGACATAATATACAGCAAACAGGAAGTCTTTATATTTATATACGTTAGAAAACCCCGCCGGGTTTGGATGTAATATACTTACTGTGCGTCTTGAGTTTTATATCACGTACATTTCAACATGTGTATACAGTAATGTGTGTTGATTTCGTCGTGTAATCGAGATCTTGTCAGACGGCCAGTCAGTCACAAAGAATGTCTCAGACGGAGAGCGTTTGTTGTTACTTACAGCCTAGGTATCATGTGTGAACAAAGTTTTCCGAACGAGTGGATTATGTATGTTTATAAGAAAATTCTGTTTTGATAGTGTTTAAAGGCACCGAGGTATTCTGTATGGGGCCAAATGTAGCATACATGTGAGACACAGCCTGCATGGATTTATTGCCCTAAGTGGATTAGAGCCAAGAATATCGCTTGGTCTACAGGACAGGCATATGCTATAGCAGCCAACGTCTGAATTTTACCTATGATAAATTCTGTCTTTACGTGGCTAGTTCCACTTATCCCTACACATCTGAAGAGAGCAGGACTTCAGTTTGTTCACTGTTTCTAATACGGTGGAAGTAGCACGAGTGCCAACCCACTGATCGAAACGGGTCCGTTTGGCTAACTTGTCTGCCCGTCCCTTGTCAGGAATAACCAGTAACATTGTATATAGGGTTATGTTTGTAAATATATTAATGAAGCTATTATTTTTTGGTTTTATGTATTTTTGTATTGTACCGGTGATCAATGCATATTAGACTTATTTCAATGCAGTCGTAAACCGTACCTTGTACTGTTGTTGTAAACTGCCCCATGTTCTGTTGTTGTAAACTGTCCCATGTTCTGTTGTTGTAAACTCTGCCATGTTCTGTTATGTTGTTGTAAACTGTCCCACGTTGTGTTGTTGTAAATTGGTAGACGATAACGGACTACTGTGCCTTTTAGTTAAAATGAGATAACCATTGGATGAAGAAACAACAAACTCATTTGGGCAGGAGAGTTAAAAAATAATGTGTGCGTCCGTTGAGAGGCGACAGAGGATTTTGTCCACAAATAGTCCACATTATTTTGTACCTGTTCTCCTAACGAAAAATTTCAGTTAGTCAGTTGCTTTCTTATGTGGAGTTTTTCATATTATTTTCAGCACCTAAGAATTATTTAAAGGCCTTAGATGATTTTACAGGAAAAAAGCTATTTTCAAAATCTTTTCCAGGCAAAGAATAAAAAGTCTGAAATGATATGACGAATATGAATCGATGTCCACATAATAGAGACGCGGACCGAAGAATTAAACAACCATACTATATTTTACTTTAAATTCTTTGTATGGCACATCAAAACGTCTAAAAAATAAATGTAAATCGTTAGGGTTTTTTTCATGTCCCTTTAAAGTGCACTGAATTTAGTAGTAGTAAGTATAGTATTGCCTGTAAACATATACATACAATATAGACTGTTGGACTAACACTGATAACCCATTTGTAAAACATATACTCCTACTGATTTTAACTGCTAAATTTTGCAATCCCGATTCTGGCGTTTGACATACACGAGTTTTTACAAACTCCCGTACGTAAATGAAACATTTCGAGAGGAGCAAACATCAATTTTCTCTATTTCCTCTGGGATACATGCAGTGAAGTATTGTTAAAGCTCCGTGTCACATCGGATTTCATCCCATATCAGATGATATATCAAATTTCAACATGTAATCTCCGACGGACCCCGGCATTTGAGAGAAGCTGCCCTATTAATTAGAATACCTTGCTTTAATTTAGAAACACCCAGGAAAATACGAGAATCTTTGGCTGTAACATGTTCCCATGTATTCGACAACATATATATACATATATGAATAGGCCTACGCCGTTTTCAACACATCTCTGTCAAAAAGTAAAACTACTTGAAAAGAATACATTATGCATTCAACCTGCTTTCGTCTTATGGAACAGTGCCATATGCCCCACACATTAACAACACACACATAAAAACATTTATTGCCTTCAGCTTGCTAAATAATGTGTTAGCACCTCCTCGCTGACAGTTGTCAACTCACAGTTTAAAGGGGTGTTAATGTATTGATCCCGTTGACACAAAGTTACAAGCAAACCACCTGAAAACAGTCCGCTAAACATTAAATCGAGCTTTCCACTTAGAAACACGTGTCACATGCCGACCATTAATCCGTCGTGTTCCCAGCCTGCTTGATAATTCATTAGCATCACCTTACCGCCGGTTTTCAACTCAGAGATTGTCATGGCCTGACAGCATTAAACCCGAATGTATTTTAGTGCCTCTGTGTTTTATTGCCCACAAAGATGCATTTGTGCTTTGATCGTTGACATTTAGCCACAAACATGACCTTTTGATCAATGATCAACCACGTATGGATTTGCAGCACGACACGTTTTCCGCTTAAAACAATAAAGATCGCGCGCATTCCGGATGTCACGGATAGCGCAGACATGATACGGGTAGGCCTATAGTTATTCACTCTTACGATGAGCTAATTGGTTGTGCTGTAACCATACCCTAATCAATTGCTCTGAGCTCCAAAAACACACCGAAAAACCCCTGCTAATAAACACGAAGACCTACATATCCACAGCTGGAGAAGGCTTGTTATGAACCAGATGGCCCATTCAGGATTCAATTTGCTACATCTTTTACTACTTTTCCTCGTACAGTTTTTGCTGATCAAGTGAACTGCAAACATCTTACATTTGCCAGAATGATATGGAACTTAATGAATTCGTGAACGGCGATTTTATCTGATAGGAGATCTGCCTTACTTAGCAATCCTCTGGGTGGAGATCGGAACTTTAGTAAATACAGTCAACCTGTGACCTATTCGACTGTGGACATTTACAGCATATCAGTTTACAATACGGTGAAAATCAAAGATTAAACATCCCGCACACACGTACTGAACAGTAACAACACTGGAAAAAAACTTTTCTGAGCGAATTTAGCTTTACTTAACTAAAAGATGAGCATTTTTGAGTATAGACCTACATATAACACAAATTTATACCAGTTTCAACCAAAGTAAGGATTACACAAAATCTTTGTAGAGAAACTAAAAGTAATTAGCTATAAGCTAAAAGGCTCATGTCCATCGAAAAAAAAAATTAGAGAACAAATTTGGTTTAATTTACATTTTAATCTGGAAAGCGAGAAAAATAATTTTATGGAAGCTTTCCAATCTGGGCCTCCATGAAATGGCTGTGCACAATGTTTAATCCATACCATGATGCATAATGTAATAGAGGGTGTCCCAGAAGTCGCACACTATCCAGGTTGAGGTTGAATGCTTGAGCTACAGAGCCGTGGAGCTTATGGAAACATAAACATAATAACCAATTCAACTCTTCCTTGTACTGTTAGTTTATTAGCCATAGTTAACTCTGAAAGAGAGAAAAAAATGAAAATCAGTTTTAAATCTGAAACACAGAAAAAAAATGAAAATCAGGATCACACCATACCATTTTATCGCTGACTCAGC
The DNA here is from genome assembly GCF_032854445.1 of Liolophura sinensis. Lineage (NCBI taxonomy): Eukaryota > Metazoa > Mollusca > Polyplacophora > Chitonida > Chitonidae > Liolophura > Liolophura sinensis. The sequence goes on along the minus strand of NC_088302.1, from coordinate 6,126,623 downwards.
ATATTATGGGCAATTCAAAGGAAATACTGACATTTCATGGGTGGCATCAACATGACAAGTTACAAGACAAGAAACCACTGTATATAGGTCACTGGAGAAACACAATCCAGGCGCACTCGGACCCATGCTTATTACCCTGACTTGTATTGTAGTATTGTCTATACGCCGGCCACAGGACGCGTCATCCATGCTCAGTGTCACTGTTTTTTCCTGAGTAGTGTTTCGTTTCTCATAGTTCAGCTTGTAGAACACAGCATTTGACCGCGGAAAAGATAAATCATTATAGGGACATAGTGAGATCTGTGAGATGATGACCAACACGGAGGCACTGCCATAATTAAACACCCTACAGCTGAAGGATATACTAAGATTCCACAAGCTTTTCTTCCTCTCAAAACCTCAGAAGGCTTTGGGTAATACCCATAAAACCAACCGACATTATGACATTATAAAAAAGTCATTCCGTTTCATAGAGAAACTATATACGGATCTCAATCTTTGCTTTACCAAAAAAAAATGACGTGATGTGTGATAAAGGAACATACAATGAGAAAAGTTTTAAAGACATATTGGCACCTTCACTTAGGTATTAAGGTGTGCATTTATTCATTCTCAAAGTAAATAAATTTATTTAAAGACGTTCAGTATAGAGAGTAAAACCAGAGCAGCGACGACAGTGTGATAGCTGGCAAATAATAATGGTTACACGTAATACACTACAATACATGCCATTTTGCTATAGTCAAGGCCTTATACTGACTTCATATAAATGCATAACACAATCGTGACGGTGTTTAAGTAAATGCATAACACACTTATGACAATGGTCATGTAAATGCATAACACAATCATGACAATGTTCATATAAATGCATAACACAATTATGACAATGTTCATGTAAATGCATAACACAATCATGACAATGTTCATATAAATGCATAACACAATTATGACAATGGTCATGTAAATGCATAACACAATCATGACAATGTTCATATAAATGCATAACACAATTATGACAATGTTCATGTAAATGCAGAACACAATCATGAAGCTGTTTATGTAAACACATAACACAATTATGACAATGTTCATGTAAATGCATAACACAATTATGACAACGTTTGTCAAAATGCATAACACAATCATGACGATGTTCATGTAGATGCATAACACAATTATGACAATGTTCATGTAAATGCATAACACAATCATGACAATGTTCATATAAATGCATAACACAATTATGACAATGTTCATGTAAATGCAGAACACAATCATGAAGCTGTTTATGTAAATACATAACACAATCATGACAATGTTCATGTAAATGCATAACACAATTATGACAACGTTTGTCAAAATGCATAACACAATCATGACGATGTTCATGTAGATGCATAACACAATTATGACAATGTTTGTGAAAATGCATAACACAATCATTACGATGTTTATGTAAATACATAACACAATCATGACAATGTTCATGTAAATGCATAACACAATTATGACAACGTTTGTCAAAATGCATAACACAATCATGACGATGTTCATGTAGATGCATAACACAATTATGACAATGTTTGTGAAAATGCATAACACAATCATGACAATGTTCATGTAAATGCATAACACAATTATGATAATATTTATGTAAATGCATACTACAATCATTACGATGTTCATGTAAATGCATAACACAATCAGGATAATGTTCATGTAAATGAACAACACGATTATGATAATGTTCATGAAAATGCCTGACACGATTATGACAATGGTCATGTAAATGCATAACACAGTTATGACGATGGTAAAATACCAAGCTTCCAGTATATAGACTAACACAAACCCTACTTTCTGTCTTCTTCACTACTATTATCGCGGAACCAGTGCAGTCTTTTTTTCACCACCTTTGACACCAGTCGTTAGCGGTGTAACCATTATCTGTTATGCTCGGGAAAAAACACTCATACCTTGTATTAATGTCCTCAACAGATTATTAAGTTGATTATAATTAAGGATATTGACCGGCCCACTAAAGATGAATGACCTTAACCCCCAGTTATCTCATTAGCCCCCTAGATCGTCAGTCTTGCTTTCCTGCTAGAACACGATATCTGGGAATAATGAGAATGCATTACATTTATTTTCTTTTAGCAACATTTCTTGGAGGAGAATTATATAGAAACATAGAGGCATGGTGAGTCGCAGCGAGAGCTTATCAGATTCATAGAAGACAGCCTTCACAAAGGTACATTCACGGTGGCAATGCATCGGGATAGGATAATGATAAATGGCTATTGTCATTTCAGTCGATCTAAGTGATTGAATTAACGCTATCACCACACACGTACAAGTAAGAACCATGTACAGCCGCATTTTGGAAATGACGTCTCTGAACCTCGATACCCCTCATCCCTCGAGTATCTACGACCCTGATGCTGGGTCCAGAAGCAGTCGGGACAGACGATATTCCTGTGTTACACCTCTCCAGGGAACTCACATAGATTACGAATTTCATCTCTTGAATTAAACGCCTTGTCCCAGCAGGCCTGTCCCTTCCGACCTTTGTCTTCTGACAACTGACGAGAGGTTGAACATAGCTGGGGTTTTCCAGGTTCCAAAGATTACTTGGATTCAGTTGCAAACAGATAACTTTCGTCCACATTGGAATTTTACTCATTTTCAGTGAATAGCTGTCCTTTGTTCATATTTTTGCCGTCTATGTGCAAATATTTTAACTGTACAACGTCATCAGGTCTGTCCAAATCACCAGATACTTGGATTGAATCAAACATATAACAAAGTGCATTACACAAGGAGTCATTAAGGCAGTGTAGAATCTTCGTCTACCATTATTTCAATGATTTATAAAATTTGTTCATGTAGTCCTTAGTCTGTATAAGTTCAAAACCGAAAACCATGCGCTTATGCTAACTGTTTAGATGGTAATAGACCTACACAAAATACACGCTTTGGAATGGATGTACACATGAAGCAGATTGCGTTCATTACTTTTTACTGTTTACCCAAAATACTGAATTCGCTTCTGAAAGGCATGTTCATAAAGAATAGAATTTAACACGTCTAAAGCAGTTCTGACAACGCGCATCTGTCCGTTGGATACACTTAAATGCTATGGTAAGGAAGTATATATGGACAATGTAGACTACAATACTGTGAAAATCCATAAAGGTTTCTGTCTCTGGTTACATTCGAGATTCAACAACTGTTTATCAAGATTAAGAAAATCAACACGTCATTCCTGAACAGGAACTGGTAGCGCGTTTTCATTTAGTGCTAGTAGAGTATTCTCAAAATACATGCATGTCAAACGTTAGCATTGTATGGATGTTGCAGTATACAATTTCATTTCAGGATATTGATTAAATATTGTCATGATTAGCTGTTGGTACAGCAGGAAAGGTCGTCAAGAGAGATACTTTAATGAAGTATGGTAACAGATATTTCGGACGACCTTTTCGATGACATTTATTTGATGTGCGTGCTAGATTAATTGTTGCAACATTTCGTTACCGATGAATTTTTGAAAATATTCAAAATGTTTTATAGCATCCCCGGTAAATCACCTAAAAGGTTTAAATAGGGGGGTTATAGTCTACTTTTCTTCAGGGGAAGTTATCATCAATATAAGCGTCATGTCCGACATTCATATACCATTCGCAGTCCGTAAAGGGCGTTAGCAGGCCAATCCATTTCCAAAACATGGTTAAACACTAGCTCCTAAAGACAAAGATATGTGGATATTCCAGGTATGAATTCCATATCAAAGTTCAAATTCGTAGTCTATGAATGAGTTCCAGGTCAAATAACAATTAAACAAGTATCTCAGTCGCGCTTTGATTGCAACTGTTCATAAAGGCACCATGCAGATGTAATGAGCATGGCTACCTTTACGACCCCTAGCCACAGGTTAAGCGGTGTTGGATACAGTTCGAAAATGACGAGCGTTACAGGCCATAGGTTTGCCAGTGGTACATTATCTTCACTGTCAGAGTCATTATGATCTGTATCGACATGGATTTCATCAGTAGTACCTAATGGAAATTTCTCTTCGTTACTATCTGTTCCACTTCATCTGACAGATCACCTATATCACTTTAATTTCTATTTTCCAGCAGAGGACGCCAATAACATTATACAACTTCTGTGAAGACATCTCGACTGACAAAATTGATAGTTGATAATTATTTACTTGGAGTTGTGACGATACAAACGATGAAATTACTCTTACGACAGTATTGTTACCATCATACATATTTACCTACATATGCGGAGGCCAAGATTAAGTTTGAAGATCTTGTCTGATTGACTTCACATTCAGGTGCGTATTAAATTTATGGTTGAATTTACTTCAGCCACCACAGATACAATTTTACTGATTGCTTCATATATTTTCTGAACGTACGTGGGAAGGTATGCCAGCAGCCTGCGGATGGTCCTGGGTTTCCCTCAGGCTCTGCCCGGTTCCCCCCCCCCCCCCCCCCACCATAATTGTGGCCACCGTCGTATAAGTGAAATATTCCTGAGTACGGCGTAAAACACCACTGAAGTAAAGAAATAAATATATTTTCAAAAGTTTCGAAAATCTACCGATAAAGTGATTATATTTAATACCTAACGAAGGCTAAATGTTGGATTATTGCTATTTTTGATGTTGTCAGTATACCTAACGAAGGCTAAATGTTGGATTATTGCTATTTTTGATGTTGTCAGTATACCTAACGAAGGCTAAATGTTGGATTATTGCTATTTTGATGTTGTCAGTATGCAAGGCACAATAGAAAACACCAACTCTGAATTTAAGCATCCCTAGACCAGTCGTTTAGAACTTGAGAACATGTCACCCCCTTATACCCTATGATGCACATTTGCAACCTTATCGTAAAGAGCTGTGCGATGACAATGTAGTAACAGTAAATCTAAAGACCACCTAGTATAAAGTAACACAAAATAACATAATACTGCAGTATGACTTGATTGCTTACAATGTACACGGGGTTCGCCATAGCCAAAGTTCCTTTCTTATGGTGAGATGACACGCACGTGGGCGTTCATGTTACCAATGCTAGTCACTTCATTCACCACTAGATGGCAGTCTAAAACCATGCAGATTTGCAACACTGGGCTTAAAGGGGTGCAGTGGAAAATACATTTTTCCATGCACCACATTACAATTTTTGCATACTAATTAGAATTTAACTTTGCGGTGCTACGGGATCTTTATGTATTATTATAGTTATTATTTTATGGTTGTATGTATATGTTAGTTGTTTTCTCAGAATGTTCATTATTTAATTTCTATGTCTACTATAAAGTAATGTTTACCTATATGTATATATTTACATGTGCATGTTTGCATGTTCACTGTGGTACTTGCCGAATTGTGTCCTTTATATCTCTAATTATCCCTTTATATCTGCATGTAATATGTGGTTTTTGGTGAGATCCCCTCGTGGCCATTGGCTATGGGTCATCCTTCAATGAAATAAATAAATAAATAATTAAATTAAATTTCTGTATTGTACCGAGATCAATGTAATAATCGTGGAGGTATTTCACCTATTTCAATCATTGTTGTGAACTGCCCCATGGTCTGTTGTTGTAAATTGTTTAATGACAAATCGGTTAATGTGGGTTGTAAGAAAAATGAGACAACCACTGCATGAAAAAGCAACAAACTGACAGAAGAGAACATTCCAAGTTACGCTTATGTTGACTTTTCATTTTACAATACAGATCAATTACAATACTATCAATAAAACGACACTTCTACACGGATTTTTTCCACACTCAGATTCTTTTGTTTTGAAAGGCAACAGAGGGTTGTGTGGAAAAATAGTCCAAATTATTTTTGTATCTTTTTTCTTAAACTCTACAAAAGCAATTACTTTCTTATGTGGGCTTTTGAGGCCAAATATTTTCCGAAGTTTTTTTCGTATTATTTTGAGCAGCTAAGAATTCATTTAAAGGCATCATATTGTTCCTAAGGTAGTTCGTCTGAGATGATTTCATACAAAATTTTCGCTAGACAAATAATAAAACATCTGATATTACATGCTAAAAGTGATGTGATGTCCACATAATACGTGGACTGAAGAATCAAACAACCGTATTTTATTCAACCTGAAATGCTTCATGAGGGACAGGAACACATCAAAAAATTAAATGTAAACACTCTGGGTAGAGTTTTGCACGGCACTTTAAATGGCAATTAATTTATCAAAGCGTTTATGCAAATTTGGCACTCCGTATAAACATACGCATATGAACATACATAGACCACCGATAATCCATTTGTAAAATATCTATTCCTATGGTTTATTAACCGGTAACATTTGGATATGCATTTCTTCAGTTAGCAAACATTTTCTATTTTGTACGCTAAAAATATCGACACACGTACACAAATCAAACAATTCGAGAACAGCAAACATCACTTTTCTCTTCTTCCTCTGGGACACATGAAGTGCTGTTAATGCTCCGTATCACATCGGATTTCATCCGATGTAATCCCCTAGAGACCCCCGAAATTTTAGGAAAGCTGTCCTATTACTTAAAACACTTACCTTTAATTTATCTTCTTTAGGAAGATACTAGAATTTTTGCGTAAAACAGGTTTCCGATAAAGTGGACAATATATATCTATGAATAGGTCTACGCCATTTACAACACATCTCCTTCTTAAAGTAACACTACTTGAAAAAAATGCACTATGCATTAAATCCATTGTTCCTCTTATGGAACATGTGCCATATGCCCCACACACAAACAGACACAAAACAAAAAACATTTATTGCGTTTTTCAACTTGCTAAATAATATATTAGCATCTCTTCGCTGTCAGTTGTCAACCCACAGTTTTAAAGGGTGTGAATGTATTGATCCCGTATACTACCATTTATACATGAAAATATGTCAAACAGTGACAAGTAGTCCACTTGAAAATAGTACGCTAAACATTACATCGAGCTTTCCACTTAGAAACACGTGTCACATGCCGACCATTAATCCGTCGTGTTCCCAGCCTGCTAAATAATTCATTAGCATCACCTCACCGCCGGCAGAGATTGCCATGGCCTGACAGCATTAAACCTGGATGTATTCTGGTGCCTCTGTGTCTTATCGCCTCCATAAAACAAAGATGCATTTGTACTTTAATCGTTGACATCTAGCCACAAAAATGATCTTTTGATCAATGACTGTCTACGGATAAAATGGACGAGAATATAACGCGTATAAAGCAGTTCGGATGACGCGCATCTGTCCATTAAATATACTTAAATGCTATGGTAAGGAAGTAAATGTCGACAATGTAGACTATAATATATAATGTGCACCTCATGTACAAAAACAGTTTTGTTTTCAACTGACATTGAATTATTTTGTCAAGGTCATCGGGTCTATGCCTCCATTTTGTACATTTCAACTGATCTTGAATTATTTTGTCAGGGTCATAGGGTCTATTCCTCCATCTTGTAAACACCACCATGGACCATGTAGGTAGATTTACCACACTGATATCACATGTAGCCTACATGCAGACAAGAGTTTGATCATCGGGGTCAGTAAATCATATATTAGGGAGGAAATGTTTATTTATTTGTTTGATTGTTGTTTTACACCGTACTCAAGAATATTTCACTTATACGACGGCGGCCAGCATTATGGCGGAAAGCGGGCAGAGCCCGGGGAAAACCCACGACCATCCACAGGTGTTTGGCAGACCTTCCCATGTACGATCGGAGAGGAACCCAGCATGAGCTGGACTTGAACTTACAGCGACCGCATTGGTGATAGGCTCCTGGGTCATTGTTTCGCGCTGGCACGGAAACCACTCGGATATGGAAACCCGTGTGTATTCAAGTGTAGGTGTTTCCTCTCTTCCACACATACTTGTATTTGCACTTGACCTTTGATATCCAGCCACAAATATGACCGTGAAAGCCACGACAGCCGGCGTGAACCTGCACTACGGCACATTTCCCCCATGAACATAAACAATCTGCGCATTGTAAATTTAATAAGACTGTCTGAACAGCAGCTATTTCCATCCACGACTAGCTAATTTGTTGTGCACCATCTCTGCACCAGCTGATTGGTCGAGGTGAAGAAATGTACAAAAAGAGCAAGACTACTAAAGCTGAAGATCTACACAGCTTTTGATGGCTTCGCTACTTTAGGCCTAGATTTGCCATTCAGGTGCCAGTGTAAAGATCTTTATCCATCGACCAGCATCAGATCTTTATAGGTCAAGTGAATTTAAACAGTCTACATAATCTTAGAAACACAACTTTGGACGCGGCCTGAACTGGCAGGAGATCGCCTTGGCTTAGCATTCGTGCGTATAGCGAAAGTAACGGTAGCCAGCATCGTGACATATGACCTATTCTAGGGTTGACATTTATTGGACAGTTGCTCAAGACTAACCAGTCTATAAATTATACTGAATAATGAAAAGATATTTCATTCATAGCCAGCCTATACTGAAAATGGATTCTAAGCTATGTTCACTTGACTGAGGGAAATGATATTTGCTTTAGTACACAATATGTTATAGAACAGAAACACAGGGAATTCTGCCAAATTGAGGATTGTGCAAAGTCGTTGTGAGAAACTAGAACTATAGTCAGCTCTAAACTAAAAAGTAAAATGAGAGAGCAATGCGATAAAGAATGTATTACGGAAGCTTTCCATTCTGAACCTCCATGAAGTGCGTGTCTCCAATGTTCGATCAGCATGATGATGGATAGAGCAACGTATAGTTCTATGGAGAAACACAATCCAGGCACCTTGTGTGTTGTTTATTATTAGTATCTTAGTACCTAGTCTATCCCTTCCACAGGAAGTGCCTTCTAGGCTAACAGTTGGTGCATGTTTTTATCAATCGCGTGGACAGCAATTGGCTTCTGGCTCAGGTATTTAGTAATTTTATATGAATAGATATAGCTGAAAGTTGCTACAGCATGACCGTTTAAATCATCGAGTATCAGGTAAGAAACAACCTGGAACTTCGGAAGATATAATGACCAACGGGGAAATAAGTAGGCCAGAAGTAGCAGATATATCTCAAAGCCTGAGAAAACACTGAGTAATACCAAGGAACCTGCACAACAGTGCATGTGATTTTCCTTTCGTAATTACTTTAGATTTCCAGCGTTATAGTATTACCGAGAAGCAATAATGTGACAGAAAAAGGGAAACCCCTGCCCAATCATCAGAAAAGACTTCACAAGAAGCAGTAATCCCATCTCACTTCTACTTGAAGCTGATAAAGCCTGCACCTGTTTACCCAGCTGGTAACATAACAAAAATATGACGACATTCAAATATCAACCTTCCAGTACACATTATACAAAAAGCAGTACGGTAGTCTTTGTGTTACTCGACATTGTTATCCTAGTGAAAATATTTTCTTTCGTCAGGTCTGTGACAGGAAACTCAAATTAGCAGTTCCGCCACGAATCCCATATTTACATTTCTTTCACCATCTGTGTCCGGAACAGTTACCATGTTTAATAACACACTCTGGGATTAAACACTCTTAGCTTGTATAAGTGTCAAGAGACTATCGTCTCCCTTGTTCTCTTAGACCGTTAATCCTCTGTTCTTGTCACAACACCTTGTCTAGGAATTAGGAGAATATATGTGCTTGTTAGCACAAATAATCTAATGAAGGGAGCATGGATTCTGGTCCTTGAATAAACGGCAGAGTTAAGGTACTGCTGTCCTCTTATCAACACTGACTGGATTGAACTGTCAATAGCCACAAGGAAGCTATATAAACATGAAGGAGTATAGCTCTACATCAATGCGTCCAAACAGACATTCGTGTACCAGCCGTTAACTAGGATGGACGGTCCAGGTTAATAATCGCAAGGCTAATTCGCAAAACAACGTGTAGCTACCAAAGAACTAAGAAAGTATATCAAGTATAAAAATGGGACGGAATGATAGAAGATGAAGTAATCCACAGTTTTCAGTAATGTTGGATAGACGTTAGGTATGTTCTAGGCGACTGAGTGAAATTCAAATTGTGTACCATACTAGAATATAAGTTGTCAGTAACAAAATATCTCTCTCAGTTGTGTTTTGATTGCAACTGTTCATATATCCAAAGTGGCGAGCTAATTCAACACGATGAATATACAGCCCTAGCCCCGTGTTAAGCGGAATCATGTAGCAGAGGACCAGGGTGAGTATTGCAATGTACCCAGCGTCCCATGCCATCTACGAAGGCGTATTCCTGGCCATAGATGACAGCCTTCACACAAGACAATATCACACACAATAGATATCCACGGTGTCAGCACATCGGGATCGGACAATACCAAAAAGCTATATTCCTTGATTTTAATTCGTGGTGTGAATCAATCTGAGTGATCGAATTAATAAGTAAGAAACCTGTACAGCGTTGATTTGGAGATGGCGTCTGTAACTCGATAGCCGGTCATCCCTAGTGTATGTACGGCTCTGGGTGCTGCTAGGGGATGCCTGTGCCCGGAAGCAGTCAGAGCAGACGATGTCCGTATACCGATCTTCCACATCGCCTTTTTCCTATCTTTTCCCAGCAAGGTCTTCTGTCAATTTCCTTTGCCTAGAAGGTTGAGCATAGTTCCATGGGTCATACCTTAATTGATTTCCAACCATTTAATTTCATCTTCGTCCATGAATTTAAAATCACACCGTTTTTTTATTGGATAATTGTCTATTTACGTGATGTTATTTCATCCCTAAAACGTAAACAGTTAAAACAAAATCACTGATTATTACACTGAACCTATTTATTTCATTGAAATCAGTTGTCAATGCACAGAATCGTTTTCGTCCAAGCTGCTGTGAATGACATGTCGAATTAGGAAATGTTAAGAATGTCGCTATGTAAAAAGGAAACCCTTCCCTTTCCGCTAATCCGATTTATTTCAACTTGGCGTAAAATAGTAACAGATCGAATATGACCACAATACAGATTGCATTAAAACTAAAAAATATCGTTGTTCAAATATCACATTTAAATAACTGAAGTCGATTGAGGATAACCGTTTAGCCCTCTTCTGTACACCACAATGTAGAGGAGCCATAAAGATAACAAATATGTGCTAAGTTAAGCCAGATGTTTCCAGTGAACTCGAGGATTTAGCAATTCACCTTGTCGTTCAGAGATTCCTCCGCGGTGTCAAGTGCTTTTAATCGACTGATCATGCCATGGTCTAGATATACCACTACCTAACCATGTCAAATTCTTTAACCAATATTAGGCGACAAAATTTGCATACCCATCAATAACATTTGCATATAAAAGTGTTAGAGCAGAAATTGAACTTTTCAGAGCAGAATGGAAGTCACCAGTTCAGCTGAAATTGGTTCTATTCCCTTCAGAAAAATGAATGTAGCAACAACTTGACGCTGACCTTGGCGTTAGCCGAGTCTGGTGGAACATATTTTTATTTGTGCATTGGTAAACTGTGCATAATTTGAGAAGGTCAAAGCGAAAACATTGAAAAGAGAATAGATGGGAGTGTAACGTGTAAAAAGTAGTTATCTGACGACGCGCCTCTGATAGATGCATAAATCCGACGGTAATTAGCTGCATGTTAGGAAGTAAATGTCGAAAATAGTAAACATCCTTCTAATAATATAATTCTCTGATGATTACCCACTGGCAAAGATCCAAGCACTGTCTGAAAAGATGAAGAAAACCAACCCTTTATTGCTGAGCGAGAAATGGTATCTCCTTCCTCCTAAGCGCTAAAATTATTGACACATGCATGTCAAGCGTTAATGTTGTGTTGATATTGTAGAATTCAAAATCATCCATGGATACTGACGAAACATTATCATGAATAACTGGTAGCTGTTTTAATGCAGCATTTTATGGATGCTTTCAGTTTTACGTCGTACTTAACAATTTTTCAGTCATATGACGACAATGGATCCTTGTTCCTGTTCGATGCCATTTGCTTAATGCTCTTTCTAGATTAATCACTCATCCTTCTGCATCTAATTCTTTACGGCCTTGTTTATGTCCAGCTCTTTATGTAGACAATGCCCACGCTAATCTCTCTTTGAATTGTTCTGAGCGGTAAGACGGTTCGCATTGATCAACTGCTAGAGTGCAGGGTTTGGCCACTGAATCAGATACTAAGTATCTTTAAAGTACAGAAAAGATTCATGATTACCAAGAGATAGTTCAGAGAGAGTTGCTTAAATCATGGAGTACACAGTATAGGTACAAACCAATACTTTGGAAGATATACTGATGAGCAGGCATACATTGCCGGAGTTATACACTCCAGAACTGAAGGAAATTCAAGCTTTACTTTCTAAGCTTGAGAAAGCATTCCGTAATGCCGGAGGCCATTCCTGAAGTTCACAGAACATCGTTTCGTAATTACTTTGGATTCGCAATCTTAGCTTTACCAAGAAACAATCAGGTGACAGAAATAGATGAAATCCCCACAGAGAGACTTCACAAAAAGTATTCGAAAATAATTCCATCTCACTTTTAGTGCTTGCAGTCCAACTCTGTATCTATTCCTTCTACTACAATAACAGTGTAAAACAATAACTAATTTTTGTGTTTTTCGACATTGGTATCCCAGTGAGAATATTTTCTTTCACAACTTTCGACAGGAAACACGAATTGTTATTTTCACACATTATCATCTAATTTCTTTCACCAGTTTTGCCCGGAATACCCACCATATCCAATACACTCAAACAATGCACACTTGCAACTGGTATTCATCTGCTAAACAGATAATCGGGGTGATAATGATCAGAAACATTAGCCGGTCCAATAAAGCTGTCGGGGAATTAACCCTATCGCCAGACACGCACAAGTAAGAACCCTGTGTAGCCTTCACTGATACTCGCTCATCCCTTGTGTATGTACCACCCTCGGGTTACCAGGAGAAATGCCACCATTAACTGAAGAAAGCAGAACCTGTTCACTGCTATACTCTCAGAGTATCTGTTCTAGAACTTCTGATCCCTTTGAGTTCAACAGTTTATGTGTCATACTTGCAGTGTTCAAACCAGGCGTTGATTTCACTTCTTCGTAAGGCACGAGAAGGAGCCATATGGCCAACAAATTTCTGGTAAACCAAGCCAGATGTTTGTAATGAATTCATGCAAACTAGTGCTTTTTATTCCAAGTCGACTTAATTTCATCATGGTCAAGATGTACCATTCTCGCGGCGTGCCTGGTGCTTTATAATTCCAATATTAGGCGCCAAGATTAGTCACTCCATCAATAACATTTGCATAACAGGGTGTTAGAGTAAAGATTGAAATCTGATTGTAGAACAGACGTCCACAGTTTTTGGAAATGGTGATACAAGTTGCTCAGTTTAGAAGCTGTGGTAACGCCTAGTGACACGACATCAACTGAGGACGTCAAACCAGTAAAGGTGAAAAGACAGTGGATAAGCGTATTACGTGCAATCAGAAAATGCAAATGCTGAAATAAGTTGCTCAGTTTAGAAGCTGTGGTAACACCTCATGAAATGACGTCAACTGAGGACATCAATCTGATACAGGTGAAAAGACAGAGGATAAGCGTATTACGTGCAATCAGAAGACAAGAATACGGTATACACATACATACTATGGCAATAAGCAAATTGAAAAGAAAATTTAGATAATGGAAAACATCCTTTCCTTTTTTGAGAATATGAAAGCCAGTAAAGCTAATACATATACGGTAGCCTCTAGTTACACTAGACAGACAAAAACAGGAGCTCAGTGAACTGAAATGAAGTAGAAAGGTCATCGATGCTGAGTGATTATAAACATCATGTAATGGTAGTTCATCTATCGCTAGTGCTTTACCTATTCTCTTTGCACGACAATGTCAAATATATGAAAGGAAATAAATTAAATCTTAATGCTGTGGTAATATTTTGGTAGATCATTCATTGATCAAGTACTGAATGAACATTTGCAATATCATAATTAGCAGAGGATGTTTTTATGGAGCATTTACAACGACCTGTTCATGGGATGGTAGTGAGTTTTATGCGTGGAGGAAACCGGATTGCCCATAGTAAACAACGAACCTGTAGCGAATTATTGACAAACTTTGCAAACAAAAATTGCCAGTTACGATATATTGACATTGGTGGAATAAAACTAATTTCAGAAAACTGATTGCAAGACCACAGAATCTTATTACAAGATCCCTATGATTCTGCCACACGATTAGAGAGTTGTGAGCTGCCGTCGATAATTCCTTGGTAAACTGTCTGGCATCCATGACATTTGTACTAGACGTTAGAAATCGTGCACGTTAATTATTATTAGGTTGCGAGCTCAAGTCCATAGAATACGAACGTGCAAGGTAAATACAGAAATTCCATGTAATGACAGCTTATAACCAGACGATTTATCAACAAGACTCATGTGAAGCTTCCTAAAATACTAACATTTCTCTCCTTCAATGCTCTTCATTGTGAAATTGATAATCTGAGATAATCTGCAGCAGAACTTTTACTCCAGGGAACTCTACCCTGTTCTTATGCTGAGAATACTCACCGTTTTGTTAAAACAACAAGTAAAGATCCTGAAAAAATCTACCGTGAAATGGTTCCATACAAGCCTCTAACTTGTATGTCAATTCTTTATATTGCCAACTGGAGTTTCTAGGCGTATAGATGTGATTGATGACGCTTGGTTGTGAACACTGGATGTGCTCCTTTAAACTAGGAAAATTTGAGAAGAAGTGCAAAACAGGCTACATAAAAAGGATACACAATACGGTATATCCAGTTTTGTGTTTAACAAAGGAGACACACACTAAAAATTCTAATCCAAAAACACAAGAACCCCCATCTAGTACAGACACCTGAATAATCGATTATTTCCCCCTCACCACCAGTTGTAGAGTCATAGGTTAACGTGGCGTGAACGTATTATATAGCCAGCGTGATTTCGCGTGCATCCGAATATATTCGACTACACCTTTTTCCTTTCGATATCATCCAGAAACCGGTCCTTGTAAACAATATAATTAAGACGTACGGCATAGAGAAGAAACCCAGAGCAGCGAAGACAATGTGATAGTTGGCCAGTGTTACCTGAGCGGAGATGTCTTTGGTTGGCAGTCTGTGAATACAGTGACAGATGCTGTATTAGATGTGGATATTCACTAAACAACAGCTGCTTGAGGTAACTCCCGAGAAGTACTAATGAATAAACTGACTAGAAAAGTACACTGATCTAAAAGAAAACTAATTATATTTCTTGTTTTCAGAGGGCATTTTACTGCGTAGTGAACAGCGACATATGTTCAACACGTATTCAGCTACGTTCATACATGCTGACACCACATATTTCAACTGCATGATCATCTCTGTCCATGACAATAAAACATGACATATGTTTTTATTTATTTATTTATTTGACTGTAGTTTTACGAAGTACTCAAGAATACTTCATTTGTACGAGGGTGGCCAGCAATATGGTGGGAGGAAACCGTGCAGACCATGGGGGAAACCCACGACCAAGCACATGCTTTGATGTGTGAAACAAATTTCATCTCAGACGGTGATTTTAGATTTTATAAAATTATTTTGACGGGAACTGGTTAACTAGTATCAGAAAAGACACAACCCTTCGAAATATGAGGAAATTAATCGCTCTAGATAAATCAGATGTTATAAATGTCACATAGGATAGTTGCAGTGTATTATACATATCAACGGGGAAACAAGATCCAGGCAGCCAGCCCTATTTATCATTGTCTCCCTAAATCGCGGGACGCGTCATCCAGTCTAACAGTTGGTGGATGCTTTTTTTCTGTGGTAACATATTCCACGTTCGTCAAGCGCCAGGATAGCGACTGGTTTTCGACACAGATACTCAGTACCTTGGAAGCATAGCGAAAAAGCATCATTTTTCGCACGATAACGATAACGAATGACCTAAGTCACTGCGGAGAGAAAAACAAAAAAACGAACTGATTCTCTGGAAGATATATTGACCAACCGGGAGACACTGCCGAAATTTAATACTCTAGTGTTAGCGATTATGCATGCATTACAATTTTAAAAAAGCATTTAGTGATACAAGTTGCACTGCAGAAATGATATGGCAAAAGTTCATAGAATTCCGTTGTCTTATTACGTTGAAATCCAATCACAGTTTTGGCAAGAAACAATCGTATGATATATATAAAGAAAACAAATCTAAAAAGAATAGAATTTGCGCATTAGCCCTTGGCACTGAAATTGCTTGCAGGCTCGCATTTCTTCTCTTTGCTTCCAGAACAACATATATATGACAATGCCAAGATAACAGTCGTCCAGTACCTAGCGTGAAACAGGAGACCAAGACTAATATAAAAGGGCATATGTAGGCATGTTTGATTACAATGTACTAGGTTACGTCACAACGATCTATGACAATGTTCTCTCCGTACACACGCTACAATATTAGGGGATTCGCAAGGCGGAAGCAAATTGGAACAAAGATCGTTGAATACGCCGGGGGCTTGGGAGCTCACGAATTTCAGCTCTAAAATTGAACGTCTGCTTCCAGCTCTTCTGACCTCTGTCTTCTGCCTATCGCCTTTTCTGCAGTGGTTGTACATAGCTGGAGTCTCCAAAGTGTCAGAATCCATGTTTCATACCATAATTGATCCATGCACCCTTAATTTCGGTGCAAATTCTTGAAATTTAAATCTCGCTCGATTAATTAAATAGTTGAAAATCATTTGATTTCCACAACGAATGAGACATTATTTCAGCCATACAACCTAACACTGAGAAACAAACCCACCAGTTATAGGAATGAATCTTACATGTACCTTTAGCAGCATGTATAAGATGAGCATTCCCACAAGAGCAAATTCGTTCTCTTCCATCATCGCACTGTAAAGAAGACATTCTACATGAAATGTTTTGTGTGTGCCGTGGTTCATTTCTGTCTTTGACCTTAACAGCATGTAACATGGTAATAGATTGTTTTTCACCTACAGCCCCACACTGACGTTTAAGTTGCGTGCACCCGGAACTAAAACCTTACAATAACACCATCAGTTGGAGGTAATAGTTGTCTTTCATTGCCGTTCACTGTTTTTGACCATATTCGCTTCTTCTGTACGCTGTGTTCAGGATCGTATCACACAACGGACAAATATCTGGTAATCTAAGCCAGCTGTTTCCATTGATCTCAGGGAATTAACAATTCACAGGGCGTCGTTCACTGTTTCTACCGCTTTGTCAAGTGCTTTTATCCCAAATTGACTGGCCTGACCTCGACACAGGATGACCACGCAGGATGGAGCCATAACGAGTCGTTTAACCAATATTAAATTCAAAGATTAGCCACCCTATGACCTTTTCACACCAGAAGAAATGGTAACATTTGCTAATACTGTAGTTAAGTAAATTGAATTTGTTTCATTTAAGAAGCCGTTGAAAATGAATGAGCAATATTCATTTGGTGTATTAAGCGATTCTCAGATCAGTAGCTTATATGACAGGTTTTAGTTTTGTTTTTGTTTTTTTGTCCTACAGATCCTTTCTAATTGTTTTCCTAGTGTTAAGTTGGTTTTTCATTTTTTTTTAATCTTAAGTGTGGGTTTTGGGTTGAACCTATTTTCTTATTCATGTTTTTTGGGGGGAGGGGGTTATGGTTTTTCTCTAGTTTTATGGGTTTTAAGATTTAACCTGGATGGAGAGTCATGTTATCAGAGCTGATATAGATTGACTGTACTTGTCTTTACATAGGCTTCGGTGTGCACTGTGACCCAGTGTGAAATACTAGTGCAGCAATAGTACTAGAAAATGGGAAAAAGGAAACCCAGGGCTATGAGAATATAACTGTCCGTGGCGGTTATTAGTGTATATCGGCCCCTGGTTACATTAACTGGACCAAAATACGTGCTCTGTCCATCGGGATGAAGTAGAATACACAATCATTACTCAGTGGTTATAAAAGTCCTGTAATGATAAGTTGTTTTCGTTAGTGCTATCGAGGTTCTCCTTAAGCGACAATGTAAAATATACAAAACAATGCAGGTTGAATCATTATCATAAACAGCCATTGGCATTGTAGGAACATTCGTGAAAAGCTATGCTTAAATGGCGCATTTTAACCTTGTTTGACAACCTGTTTGTTGGCATTTGCTTAATGCTCACTCTAGATAAATGGTCTCTCTGCTTGTTGTGCTTTACAGACACGCTTAGATACAACCATTCACTTTGAGGTAGCAGAAACATGATACAATTTTGTGTGAATGTACGGTTATTGAAGCCTTCCTGTCTCTGAACTACGTTGTATAGAAGAGACCGTTTATTATATTCTGTTAATATCGGTCTTTTAATACTGTAGACGGTCAGACGAAGTATATCGAACTATAATGATTTCATCTTTCAAAAACGGGCGATGGCTGTTTATGTTCTTTAGAGCTGAGCAGTTATTTGATTTGGGCTTAGGGCAGCCATTTACAGGTAATTTCTCTTTATTATGGATGCTTTTGGCTGGCAAGCCTCGGTAAAGCTGTATGAACCTACTCTTGATAATGCGCTCCCCGGGTGGCCATTGGAATTGGTCGAGTGTTCACCATTAACGTACTCATTGTTTACATTCTCTTGTCTTGATACTCTTGTCATTTGGTGAAACACTCGATCATTTGGCCAGTCACTTGGAGATCTTCTTATGTAATGGGAGTCAGAGGTACTGTCTATTTTGGACTGTAGAACCTACTGAGTATTGTGCCAAAGGTAATGTGGTGGTAATAATCTGAGAGTATGAGTGTATGAACCTAAGAACGCCAGCGGGGGACCAGAAACAAATGCTCCACCGGTTCACCGCTGGGATCTTTTATTTTACGATGGGATCGATAATGTCAGGGTAGTGAATAGCGAGACAAAGTAGTACAGTCGCTGTTCGTGTATAAACGAAAGAGTACTGGTCTAGCTGAGTCTGAGTCGTTGAAAGGCTGGAATGGCACGTAGACCATAAGAACAGGTGTGAAGTTAGAGGCTTACACCAGCTTGATGCCACCAGCCAGGGCTGTCAGCAGGGATAGTTACATTGTCAGCGTTCTAACACAGTATGCGAGGCAGGGGATAAAGTTTGACAGTGATGTTGGTTTAATGTTCGGGTCCAGGATTCCGAACGGCATTTCCCTGTAATGAGTAGTATTTCGTACATGAGCTGAAGCAATCTGGGACGGCGTCAAAGGTAAGATAACTAACCTTTTTCTGTACCTTGTGCTTTTTTCAGTTACAAGGTAGGTAGTTTAATTTTGCTCACATCTTATCATTCTGCTATCGTATCATCCTATTAAAATCAGATATCGCGGTGATGACGTAGTGGCAGGCAATTTACTTCAATCTGAAAAAAAAACTGCAACACAGTTACGTGTACTCTGTACATTGGTTTTCAGGTAACATTGGGGCGGCTTTTAGAAATTTTGAAGGGGTAATTGCAACTCATTAGCAGCTTTTATTATTGCAACTCATTAACAGTTTTCATTAAACTGAATATTTAGGTAAAACTAACAGCTCCTTTTAAATTCCATTCAGGTTCCGTTTCCTTTCTGCCATGTTTTGCAGTATGCATCAATAAAAGACTGTTTCCAAATATGCATGCGGACTGAGGTTCATTAACATATCTTTGACTGGTGTTGTGAACGCTTCTTGATAAAGCATGACTGCTCTTCCACTCATACCTGCATTGGTGCCAGCTGTGTGACATTGAAACGGCGTCAATTTAAAATCCTACTTTCTTCCAAGTGAAAAAGCCTAATTGATGGACATCGCCAGTTAGAGGTTAACCTGCAGTCGATATCTCAGCCGACAAGACAACCGCAAGCGAATCAATTTGTTCCAAAAGCACGATAATTTACAATAAGTTGGCAAAGGCTTCCGACGTCTAGTTGAACTGTCTGCGATTCATTGGCCATCCAGTCAGCCGCTGTGCTTAATTAACTGTGTCTGTGACTGTGTCGCTCCCGTCCAACCCTTTTCTGTTTTCCAGTTCTTTTGATGTGTTATCTGTCTCCAGAAGACATTTCATGTTCACTCTCAGTGATTATTTGCTGCACAAATCCAATTGTCGTCCAACTTACAGGCTTCAAAACGTTACGCTGTCCATTGCTTTCTTCAAAAATATGGTTTTGTTTTATTCCACCTATAAATACATAGACCTGATATGAAATGCTACAACACCCGGAAATGCCCACAAGTCATTTGATGTGTGGACTAGACATTGACCTTAGCACCTTCATTATGAGCCATCATTCAGATATTTTAGTCGTACAAGGCCCCTGCGATCAACTGCTAGTCTTTGGCGGGCTCACAGGATTATCTGTATTTAGCTCTTTTGATCTAGGGCATGTTGTTCAATTATGAAGATTCAAACTCCAGGGACAAGCAAATGCCTATTTCATTCCACGGGAATCATGGAAGAGAGAGGTGTGGGAATAAACCATTGGCCAACTTTTCTTTGCTGCCGTCTTTGTACAACGGTTTGTACCAGAGGCTATGCTGTTATCAATGAATATGTTTGAACCCCTTGGAAGTGTCTCTGGACGCTACACTGAAGAATAGGGTTTGTCACCGTTGTATTCATTGTCGATGGTTTGTCAGTTCGATCGAACGAAAAATTTACATTTTAACCCCGAATCGGTGTTTGGTTAGAACGTGTCTGATCTCGTATCAACGGCGCTCTGTTAGCAAGAGCCCACGTGAGAGAAAATCATTCTGTTGTCAGCGGTGATTGATTATCGGTAAGTTTGGTTACCATGGAATATGTGTCCAAGCCACGTCTGTTTCACGTAGCGTCAAAGGAAACGTTGAAAGTCGATGGTTAACGGGAAAGGCGCATTGATGGAAAGACGCATGATGCACCGTAGACATCGGCTGCACAAGCACCTGGGGACTATAGCGAATAGTGTACAGTTTTACATTTAACCCAGTTAAAATTTCGGCTAACAATCAAATCGTTTACTGCAAACGCGATCATTGGGATAGTATCATCAGCCAGTGCCCTTAAATGCCGTATAGATGATACCCAAAGCAAACGAGATCGCACATTCGGGTAATAAGAATGTCGTAACTTGTTTAGGGTTAACGCTACGCCTAATGTGAAAAGCATGGTTACACTGCAGATAATAAACGGTCTTCTGTCATGTCCAACAGGCCAGCTCTGGACTTTAAGCAGAATTCTAGTGCAGATACTTGCTGTCTGTTGTGAATAGTGATGCCGATATCTAAACCAAATCGTGTCACAAAAATTCGCACGTGTCAGTTTTGATGATAAAATATAGGCCTATAAAGGAGCGAAACATCTCATCGACAGCACTCATTTTAATATCCTTGTAGTTCACGGAAAGTTATTTTGAGGGTTGTTCTCTAGTATGCGTTCGTTGTATTTTCTGTAGAACCGGAATATATTATAAAGCTAAACATCATTGTTATTAGAATGCACCGAATCCGTTTGAGGATTGCTTTGCATCACTGACAGTCTAATGTATTTTCCATGAATCGGCAGTCATTGTCACAGAAATCTATTTTAATAGTGCACTTGCAGCCATTGGCTTTTCGGATCTTCTTTTTTTTTTTTTTTTTTTTTTTTTTTGTTTTGCTGTAGAATAAGATCTTTCTAGTTGCTTGCTACACTGGGGTAGAAGATTTCTCAATCGCATTGTCTCATCGATCGTAGTCGGTCCAGGAGAAATTGTTGGAAGTCTGAGACGTTCAAGTCACTAAAATCTCTGATCGGTCAGCTGCAATGGGTCTATCTCTCTAGCATACCGCGCCTCTAACATTCACTCTTCCTCATTTTTCTAGGCCAAGCCTTGGATGTCAGAGATGAGGATTGGGCATGTGAAGTGATATCGCTTCTGAGGAAGTCTAATCTGTTGTCCCGATACGGTAACCTGATATCACTTTGCCTTGGATAAAAGCCAGGGGACTGTATCATTTGTCCTATCGATATTTTGGACGGTTGAGTTCCTACCAAAATTCTCAGCTGCAAATCTCCGCTTCATCATTTCTTACTATATGTACACAGCCATAGGAAAATCCTTCACCGGCCTGTTGAGAAAGTAATACAGCCCGGGTTTAGTCGATCGTCTGCCTTCAGTCTACTGTCATCCAGCAACCATTTTTTCAGTTATTTGGAGGGAAGTCAGTCACTTGTTAGAATCAGACCCTTGTCCCTTGTTGGCACTTGGCAGCAAACGCGAGCTCAGATCTTTAATTTCCTGTAGCGTCGACACGTTTTCACAGGTCATTTATGAACCTTTCAATGTCGCGCTAAATCAACACGAGCAAATGTGCCAGGGATTTACCGAGATGTTATGGGAAAATATTTGTTAAGGTTTCCAGTAATAAGAGAGCGTCTCTTCATTTTATGATATCGTGTTTCCTCACTACCGGCAATGTGATTTTCCAACGTATATAGGCATGCTGACCATTGCTGTTGGAAGTGAGATACATGCCGGCTATGTCCCCGAACCTTGCTGAACTCGGCAACACAGTACAGTACACCTCTGTTCCACCGCGCTCAGGTTGTGTGAGTCACTGTACGCCGTACGGGTGAAAATATTGTCACGCGCCATATTTTGTGCCGCAATGTACCGTGGATTTCATAGCTAGTCAAAAAATATCAACTTTGATTGTTTTTAACATGGAAAGCATTAATTTTCCCCGTAAATTTCAAAGATGTATGGAAGAAAAAAATGATCATCCCAATTGTTTAGGAGCGCGGACATAGGCCAAGCTCCTGAGTGCAGCCCTCTGTACTTTGTCCTGATCTATGACAGTGTATTCGATTATGAAGGCTTGATCAGTTCCATTCAGCCGGGTAGGATGAATTGTAAAATTTCTGAAAACAGCCCATTACTAACCTACCACTTATGATTTATCAAATGGCCGCGATCTACATAGCGCGCATGTGCGACGAGGCAACTGGATATGATACTATCCCTCCCTTCAATTATGCTGGTTACGAAGTCCTTTTTTGTTATACGATCACGTGCTGGATGGTTTTAGTTCGCTTGACTTTAGATGGTACAAATAGCGCTTCAGAGAACCAAGCTAGAGCACGTGCCGTTGTTTTGACCTGCGTGACCTCCACAAATAAGGCCAGTACAGGTCGACCTTTTCGTATCCCGCTGCCTGGCCGCGCATACGCGCCATGTAGATGGCGACTATTTCGCAGATAAGAAGTCAGCGGAGAGTGGGGGGTGGGGGTGGGGGGAGCTGTAATGAATATGGATAAATATTTACCTTTGAGATGATCAACTTCTCGAGATGTTAACAGTCAAGTGCTAAGCATTAAACGAATGGCTGGATGGACGTGGTAGGTTAGTAATCGACTGTTTTCCGAAATTTTACAATTCTTCCTACCGGGCTGAAAGGGGACTGGTCCATGACGAGCATTGTCATCCAGGGCTAGTCTGAAAGGAGCTTATCCACCAACATAGTTATCTATGATATCGTCTGCTAAACAATCGTGCATACGTATAACACTTTGGGATGATCGCCATCCTACTCTTTTTTGGAGGGAGGTGACAGGTCTCAATGGTGCAGCTTTAGATGTCAGCGTTATTGCCAATCATATGAAAATTGTTCTTGGAGTCCTAAAGCTTCAGCGGTTACCTGTAATCAAATACCGTTTATCGCAATACCATCGCAGCTCCGATGTCGCAGTGCCATCGCAGCTCCGATGTCGCAGTATCATCGCAGCTCCGATGTCGCAGTACCATTGCAGCTCCGATATAGTTACTCAAATGGCTCAGATGTACATTGCATATCCACTACTATATTGCCTAATGCTATATGATACAGGCGATGTATAAGCCGCTTTTCTTAACGTCTCTGGCACTCCATGTCGGCTAATCCAGATTACACATAATGCGATTTGTCTTGCACAGGTGCTTTCCGGAAGCTTAACTGTTGCACTGCCGGGTATATGCAGCGTTACATTTTACACTCACAGACGGGAGAACTGAATTGGCGGATTTGCCACTTTTTAGTCGAAACAGCTGTCAAACCTTTCAGCTTAAAAGTCTAGACTATATACAAGGAAAATATTTTCTAAGGAAGCCTCTCTAATTCTTCGAAAATTCTGAATAATTCTTGAGATGGTGTTGTGTGCAGGCTGTAGGGCAAAATAGAAATGTATGAACAGGTTTCGTCATTTCATATTTATAAGTCTACTACATTGCTATTAAAATCATTGAATGTTCATACGTAATTCTTGTTTCAGCACTGTATGGGAACGTATAAGTTACTGCCATTAAATATTTTCATAAACAGAATAAGGCAATTCGGGATATTGACAGCAGCTCTAATTTCAATGGCTACGTGTGACCATTTTCTGAAATACCACATTTTCGTCGCATCTGTATTTATATATGACAGCAGTCATTCAGTTGGCAACCATGGACGTTTCACTTCAATAATCGCGTGACCAGTTTTCAAAAAATCATTCACAAACACCAGAGAAATAAGAAATTAAGACGGAGTCATGTGAAGAGAGGTTGAATAAACCTCGATTCGTAATTGTATACCTAATGAAGATAGGCCTATGCTCTATATCCCTCACTTGCACACAGTACAATTAAATACGTAATAACATCCAGCCATGAGCACATTGTTTTGATAAGGGAAGTTTGTATTGTTGTTCCTGATTAAAACAAGGTAAATGCCGTTTGTTGATCTCGAACACTTTAGGTCTTGACTCGAAAAGCAGCTGCCGCGTTCACCGCATACCATTTGTATTATAAACTAGTCGAAAGTGAATAGGACACGATCTATCAATAGACAGTCTACACATATCATTTTTGTTCGATTCTGTAATTCCGTACCAGTACGACAAATAGCATTATGTTAAATGAGCTTACATCTTTGGACGTACAGAAATGCTGTGACTAGGTCACACCAGTACATTGATTTTTCTTACTATTTATGTAATACATTTGTTAGTTTGAACTCAAACTATGTGTCATCCTATGCTGTACCATAAGACGTACGTGTATCTTGAACTTGTTTGTTCCACATATCAAAAGATCAACAAATCTTGAAAGTGGTTTAGCACTTTGCAACTGGTGATGTCATAGCATTTTGCTACAAAGGCATCCTGAAGGACGTTTGTTAATCACTCTGCGGGAAACACTTCAGCTCTTTCAAAAGAACACAAAATTCTGGTAGTTTTGACTAGCGACAAAATAAAAATACAAAAATCTATTGCGTAGCGTCTGTCTGACAGTATTATACAATGAGCAATATCACGTCAAAACAAATCGCCCTTTGACCACTTCATGCTCCTCACGGCTCATGCGTCGCTCTTTACACTCGTCTCTGCCACTGCCACCACTAAGATATACTGTAAAGAACTGTTGAACTTTAACAACACCGGGGTCACGGAGATGAACCAAAAAGTGATGCTAGAAAAAAAAACCTCGGTCTCGCTTTCTCTTTTAGCCGAAATGTGCGCCACATGATTCTAAAGGGCACCTCATTGATGAATGGTGATTGCCGTGCAATAGGGTGACACGAGTTCTTGTTTAAAAGATTTAATGCGGCCATAGTTTAATAATTTACAACTTCAGATGGTTTAATGCTTATTTATAAAGGCCGAGTGCATAATCTTGAGATCATCAGATTTGTTTTTATGCGCAGGTGGCGAAGTTTGTGGATGGCAAAAACTGTTGCGGTTAAAACAATCCACCACCTTTTGCCTGGTACCCGACAAACTTACGACGTAAAACGGCTTCAAGGTCTAGGCATCAGTACGCATCTGTACAGTGGATTAAGTCATTACTAATATTTTCCCAACATCATATGTTTTAATCCAGTCATGCCATAGCTTCTGCGCTGATCTTCGTGCGTCTGTAATTTTCCCAGTTGGATTTAGAGGCAACAACAGACTCTCCATATGGTACATCTTATCCGGATCTATATTTGTACAAAGACCAAAAACAGTTTCCTCTCTCGTAGACTTTACGACAAGAGGGATAGTTTTAGTTTTGACATTGTAAATTATTCTTGCTTGGACATCATTATACCGAAAGGATCCTGCTTTTGGCGTGTACATATATCGTCTTGTAGTATTTGTTAGATCCTGTGTGTTGTGAGACGATTTCAGTCAACGTGACAAGTTATTACTGCAAAAACTAGTGTGTTAAGGTTATTCCATCAAACGTTTTCACTCCAAGTTTCTTAAATTTTACAATGAGTATAATTCTCTTGTAAATAAATCCGGACAGAACGTCCAGAATCTCTGACGCTCTGCTTCATCATTGTGTCTTTTAGTATTACTGCATTTACATGAACAGTTAGAATAAAACCCTGACTATGGTAAATTGACAAAAGGCCGTATTTCACCGGTTGCGTGAAATAACGTAATTATTATTATTTAATTAGAATTATATTCTAATTCCATTCTAAGATTAGTGAAAACTGTTGCCTGCATCTCTTTGCAGTTCTTTGGTGTTTTTTGTTATGCGCCGTTTTGGGAATTGGCCTTGCGATTATTGACCTGGAACGCCCTTGCTGGTCGACGGCAGGTATACGAATGTCTGTTTAGACGCATAGATTCACTGTGACGTCGCGCGGTTGACGTTGCAGCAGAACGTTCAGCGTCACTAAAATGACGTAATATGTCCCACTTTGCACATCAGCCTAAATTCAGAACATGTATATCCCCTCCAATATGTCTATACGCTGAAAACGTGACTACACACCAACATAGAGGGTGATGTACCGATAGCCATGGAGATTCAATCCCATGCATGTATGTACGACCACATGACTTCATGCCAGACCTATGTCACATGGCATAGGGATAAGTATTCACACAATGTTGTACACTAGGTTGGCACTTGCTTCTTAGTAATTTAGGAACGGGACATCTGGTTGTTAGGTAAAATATTCCTGAAAATATCTGTCTGCTTGAGGCATAAGTAAAAGAAGGTCATATTGATACTACTGCGGAAAATGCGAGTTTCGGAATGGGGTGTAACAAGAGAAGGTCAACTTCGCAGTGTCAAGACTTCCACAAGGCATTCAGTCAGATAACAACGTGTGACAGCTTTGTCCTTGATCCTTCTATTGATTTCTACAGTGGGTAGATTGTATATGAATTATGACAAATTCTACACTCAATCACGTGATAGGCTTCACATGCGAGGACAGGAATAGTGGGCAGAACGTTGTCTCCATCCATTGGCAAGGCCTGCCTTTTGCGCCTTTAAATGTCTTTATATGTATGTCTTGGAATTTTCAAGATACCGGTTGATGAAAGTAAACTGCAGTAGTATGTATACATATACATACACTTCACGGTTTGCTTGTATATTTACAGCTAACTACTGCAGACAAGAACAGATAGAATGGCTGAACTGTACCTTTGAGATGAAAAAAAAAAACAGTCCGGGAATGTATTCACGTACAGAGCAATGAAGGTCCGAGCTATTGTATATCGAGTGTCATATACACGGACAGGCTAAATTGCAGTGTCTTTCCTTCTTTTACTTATAACTTGAAAAAAGAAAATAAAAATTGGAATCACTTTTATGCAAGAAATTCTCTGGTAAATCTTAATAAATTATTAGCGTTCATTCTACTTTAATCTAAAAGGTTTAGTGCCTTTGATTGGAGCAATAAAATCTCGATAATATCTGAAATGAACTAGTTTCCTGCTTTCCAATACAAGCAAAATTATTTAAACTGTTCGTGTAGCAGATGAACGTTGGCTGGCGGTTGAAAAGCAATTCTGCTTCTGCTTATAACTTGATCTTTCAGAATTCTGCTGTCATTGCAAAGATTAGAATATGTTCGCCAAAGGTTTGCGGTGGTTGACTTCTGTGTGCGATTTCCTCGTACATGAGTTTTCATTTTCGGATCAGAATTTTCAGCTGAGTTGTTCTTCTTTCTTTGAACGAATTTGCATATAGGTTGAAACCTCATATGCATGGATGTCCACTTTCTGATTCCTGACTAGTGCCTAAGATCCCTTTTTTTACAGTTGTAATCATCTATGTGTCAGTTGCCAAAGGAGAAAATGTGTTGACACTGTAAAGTGTACCATGGAAGTGTGTGGAGTCAGTGGTGACCATAATACCACGATCATAGATCGTGAATCACAAAGGCATGATCATGGATCATGTATCGTAAAACCAAGATCATGGGTCGTTAATCATAAAGCAGTGGGCATTAATCGTGAATCACCGATTTAAAATCAGAGATTGTGAATCATACTGTAAAACACTGACCAAATATCATAAAGCCCTGATTTTGTATCACGATTCATAAATTCGTGATCATGAGTCGTATAAAGCTGATCATGGGTCGTGAATTATAAAACCTGAACCATGAGTCATACAACACTGTTCAGGGATTGTGCATTATGAAAGCATAATCATGGATCATGAATCATAAAACCATAATCATGGATCATGAATCATAAAACCATAACCATGGATCATGAATCATAAAACCATAATCATGGATCATGAATCATAAACCATAATCATGGATCATGAATCATAAAACCATAATCAGAGATCATGAATCATAAAACCATAATCATTGATCATGAATCATAAAACCATAATCATTGATCATGAATCATAAAACCATAATCAGAGATCATGAATCATAAAACCATAATCATTGATCATGAATCATAAAACCATAATCATGGATCATGAATCATAAAACCATAATCAGAGATCATGAATCATAAAACCATAATCATTGATCATGAATCATAAAACCATAATCAGAGATCATGAATCATAAAACCACAATCAGAGATCATGAATCATAAAACCATAATCAGAGATCATGAATCATAAAACCATAATCATGGACCATGAATCATAAAACCATAATCAGGGATCGTGAGTCCTAAACCCATGAGCGTGGATAGTAATTCATTAAACCCTGATCATGAATCATGAAACACCGGTCATGGATCGGGAATCTTAAAAACCTGTTGCTGCATCTTGAGTCATTAATACTTGACCGTTTATTGTGAATCAGTTTTCTGCTGTTGTCTTACTTTGCAGCATGCATTGCATACAACATCATTCCACAGAAAAACCACCTTTGCTGTTGGACACGATTTGTCAGTCCATTTTGAACATTCATTTGATATTTTAAATGGCGATTTGGTTCGTCTTGCGCTGGGATTAGAGACTTCCTGATCAAACGTCCTCATATGGATTTAACCTCTCAAAGGTCTGTGTCTTGCTGCCATCACAATGTCGCTAAAAGTGGAGTAACAAGCAGTTATTGCGAGTTCGGATTTGTGATACATGTACCTCTATGGAAAATAAAAGTCTGCGGTTCCAGCAGATGTCCTTTTCATAGGATCGCCTAGTATAGTTGTAAAATATATCATGTGTTCTGTGAGCAGACTATGCTATCTTCTGAAGTTAAACATTAAGAGTTTCGATACAGTTAACTTGTAGATGTATTTGGGCCGTCATCACGTTTAGAACCATAATGGATTTATTTGTCCTCGGTTTAAGCCAGAGACAATCTGAAATGAATCCCAAGTCTGTCTCCAACGTTTAGAATTTTGTCATGTTTTGGGAAAGTCAGCTCACTAATAGAACTCAGGCGGTACAAAACAGTCAGATTTTTGTACCGTGGTTTACTGGTAGAAAGTTAATTGATCACAGATTTAAGGAAGTGTGAGTCTAACGATTCCATCCATGCTTCATTTGAAAATGAATTCCAGTGACGTTTTACAAACAGTTAAACAGTGAACATTTTAAATTAACGTATAATGTATGTTGACATGATTTTCCTGGTGGATTAGGCATGCCTGAGTCATGGTCCTTAGCATTGTTTTTTTTTTTTTTGGAGAGATCCTAGACCGGTGATATGTAATAAATGGAAACTAACATCACTGTTTTTTTACCTAATTCTGTGTAAGCTATTCTCCTAGGAGGCTTGTACATTGGTACATTTTAATCTTATACCTAAACAGTTGAAATAAAACCTTGACTGATGAAAACTGACAAGAGGCCGGGTTTCACTGGCGATATTTGTTTGATTGATTTATTTGATTGCTGTTTTACGCCGTACTCAAGAATATTTCACTTATACGACGGCGGCCAGCATTATGGTGGGTGACTGGCGATATGAGTTAACATTTACCAACTAATCCACACACATTTTAATTTCTACCCTATGAACTTGATATACGAAAAGAAATTGTTGGTACTTTTTGGTTAATGCTTTCTACTTCTTATCTGAATTTTGCATTACATCGTTTCTTGACGTATATGGGCTTGGAAAATGCCACATATATATATATATATATATATATATATATATATATATATATATATATATATATATATATATATATATATATATATATATATATATATATATATATATATGCATATCGATTGCGGATGCAAGTGGTTTTAAGGATACATCTTAATACGTTCGCTATATATACTCGCACGTTCAAGCCATTTCTTTGTCACTGCCTTCCCGTGGGGATAATCAGATTTAGTGTGGCGTACATCTCTCTGTGAGCCTGGTATATAAAGGTTTAAGGACATTATGTAAAGCTCAATACACCGTTATGACGCCCGTATTCAGTCTGGGTTGTTGTGAACATCGCACCTGTTGCCATCTGAGCATGCGTAGAAGCCCGATCGGTATCATGATCCTTGTTGTGCCACAAGCAATAATTTCAGTTTATTGGAGAGATTCAGAATCAAAGTTTTTTTTGGCTAATCACGATTAAATATCTTGATCTAAAAACAAAAACATGGTAATACGCTATGCATTTCTAAACCTGATTAAGTGGCTTCGAAACAGCTTGTCTGTCCTCTGTGAATAATATGCAATAAAGCACGGGATTACCGCTGCAGCCCATGAAAAATTTATAGCGTATACGACTGGCATATTATCTCTGCGTAATATAATCATATCCAATATGAGAGCTGAATGTAATTTGTTAATAGTGATGCTCGGCATAACAAGGACTTACAACTGTTTTTTTCTTCTTTTTTAAAATTTTTAATGATTCAGCCATAAGGTATCATTTCAGAGATCAGTTGACCTCTGGCCTTATCAGCACTGATGGTCAGTCACGTGATGCTCAGAGGCTTGTTATGGGTGAACGATCATCAGTATATTGTCAATCAAAGAGCTTTACACTTGATTTCACAGCCCGATCCTCAGCTTCACAAAGACGGTAGACATGACAGCGTGTCAAAAGCGGCAGCCTAAGCTTCAATCCGTCCATAAATTAACTTATCTTATTGGTTCCTACTGTAAAGTACTAAGACGAAAGCGCTGAGTGGAGCTTTGGTGTGCCGGAAGCGTTCGCACCACACGTTGCTGGATGACGCACCTGCTTCCGAGGAAGTTTAGGGTGAAGAAATTAAGTCGCGTATTTCCCAAGTGATTTGTTCCACAATCTACTTGTCTTTAACAGACTTTTCCCTCAGGGCAAAAGCGATATAAGTAAGCAGACCATCATATTCCATCAAGAGTTACTGGCAACTGTCTAATATACATCGTTCTTTGTCACTGGGGTTCCAATCAGTGGACATTCCTGCCCTTTACCCGAGTCTTCAGCCAAAGTCCAGCGGCAATGACTAAAGACGATATTAGCTAGCACTTCAAGGCATATCGGGATAAAGACACAGCCGGGTTGGCGGGCGGATCGTTTGTCTCTAACCTGGTCTTCAGGCATGCATAATCAGACGTGCTCTCCGTTACAGGCTCTTTCAATAAATATAGAAAACGTTAAGAAACAAATTTTCACAATCTTATTACAATAAAGGCCGAAAACAAAGAAAGCGTTCAGAAATATTTTCTGTTCAATGACACGGGTGCTCAGGTTGCACATTAAGCTTAATTCTGTCTGCATATATCAAAGTAAACTGTGTGAGTCTTCAAAGATAGTAATCTATCAGATACGTCTCCTGATTTAAGCATGTTCTCGCTTGATATGCCACGCCAATAAAGAAGCTGAAACGTGTCCGAAACACATAGTTCTGTTTTATTAAATCCGAATGGTGCTAACACTGAGCATATATGTAGCTGAGCGTTGTGAAAGCTGTACTGAAAAGGCTAGTACAGTACATAAAATTTTTTTTTGTCTATTGTGTTTGGAAAATATATTGATTTAGTTTAAATGTCATTGATAACATTACCATCCATGGTTTTGAGGTTTCTTGTTTGTATTGCAGTGTTCATGCCATACATTATCATTATATAACATACACCGCAGTTTTAGACATGGCGGATTTTTAGCAGAAACCTGGGAAATGCGAGCATCTCGCCAAGTACATGATGTAGATAAACGTTCGGGCCGAGCAAGGAGAGTCTCTATTCAAAGCACCTTAATTAACGAAGGTCACAAAGGGTGTTCTTTTACAACTTCTCACTAGACCCCGCAGTTTCATTCTGATACCATAGAAGTTTCGCATTTGTTGCAAATTACGTCTGCTTGTTTAGATATACGGCGGAAACCTTAACAAGTTTAAACTCGGAACGTGAAAAACGTGGACAATCCGACATCAGCACGTCGACAGTTGCGGGTAATATAAGGATAAGTGTGAAGATACATCATGGTATACGGGAGGTTTGCTCAGGTAGCGCGTAGTCGTTGTCACCCAGGAAACCCCATGAGGGTCTGGCCACCGAGAACACATCAAATGCAACTCTTCTCGTTTGCAATGGCTCTTATTTGTGTTCAACCTGCACGATACTCTCTGGCTCTCTCAAACAGCATAAACACGCCCAGACAGTAAATATCATTTATTTCACTGGTGGTTGAGCGTTACTCGATAGTATTTTACCGAAGCAGCGGTAGCGAGGTTTATTGAATACGGTAGAAGCGATCGCCCAACTCCATGTAACTGACCAGGGTCCTGACACAAAGCCGCAGCGGAACCAGCTCCAGCTAGATATGATTAGGTACCGTAATGCTATTTGCCAATAAGTATTCGGCTGTGTCGAGAGTGACTCATTAGCTGAAATAAGCCAGCTACAGTAAAGCGACGCACCGCTCCTACCTTATCCCTTCGCCCAACACCCTATCCCCTTCCCGGTACCCCCATCCTGAGCAAACAGGCCTAATAGTTAAAAGGCCTAAAACAGTTTATTTATTAACACACAACGTAAATATTCACATTATTTGTTGTAACACGAAAAAACCTATAAAAAATTAGCTTTAGATCATCCAAATCTGGCAAGAAGATTTACATCCATTCATTGCATCGAGTGGTAAATGCTTGGAAATATTTCCCAAAAAAGTATCAGGCAATTCCAAAGCAAGGGGACACCAGACCTAGGCGAGATGTAGAGAATTAGCCAGACACATGTTGATGATGCTAAACACTTAACCTTTAACTTAAGATTCTTCTTGCTGGAGCTGTGATGTACAGAGATATGATTCTAACTTTAGTGTTGAGAGCAAAATAGCAGATGCCAAAGTGCTTATGCACGTCTTTATCTGTTTTATGAATATGTGTCCGTTAAACAAGTACCGTTCTAATGTCAGACCTATTAGCCTTGATTGTGATCACGACTGGCTTTTCCAGGCAGTAACGTGGGGCATGAAGTCAGAGTTTACTTGCCGGGACAATATCCTGTCATTTCCACATTAACTCAAATAAAGCTTGATGCGAATGTTCCTTGTGCCAGCTGGATGGAAGACAACAATAAAGACATCAGTGGATCCCTGGATCAGAGCTGAGAGCAGCCCCCATTGTGCTAATGACTCCGTGACAAATTAGCTCTACGCTCCGTACTCATAAATTCTCGACCGTACTTTTTGTCACATGTCATGTTGCCATGGTGATCGTCACCATCCAACCTCGCAGATCCTTTGGTGTACCAGTTTAAGGCTCAGGTATGCCTGCGTCAAAGTGGCTAATGCTAAGGTAACACTAGCCATCTGTGTATTCAACACTTACCTTTACCTACCCGAGACGGCTGCTTCCCGACCGGGGCTCCCGCCGGTGTAGCTCTGCCATCCCGCTGTTCTGCTAATCGGTACTAACTAGACAATCCATATGTTACACAGCGCCGCACATTTATAGTCGGTTAGTGTCTGTGTGGCTCTCTCTTTCTGAGGTCTTTACCCACCTGTTGCGTGTGTATGTGTGTCAAACCAGCCTCTAATATCGTGAAACTCCAACTCTTCCTTAGGTAAGTATGTGGTGATCTAATCTATCTATGTAATCTATGTGCAGTATTCGTGGGGAAAGCTGTCCCCAAGAGCGCAGGGTCTAAAAGCCTGTTAATCATTGCTTTAATCTTGATTCACATGGCATCAGTCATTGAACGTCAACTCCGAATTCACTGCTATGAGTGTGCAAGTCGTCTTTCCGCCATTTTTTCACATACTGACAATCTTTTCTGCATCTTTTAATATGTTCCGTGTCGATTTTCGCACATGCGTGATAGTAGCTTTGTTTTAGTGACAGATTTTAACAGTAGTGTGACGATAGCCTTCTTTAGAAGCGAAGTCAAACGTTTACTATAGTAGCAGATTGCTACAAATGCATATAGCCTTTCTATGGTAGCTGGAGCTTTCTGATGATGATAGCTTTCAGTAATACATGTAACAGAATAATACGTTTCTCCAGTAGCAGAATCGGTCTCTGGTATGTATTTCTAAAACCAAACAGGGAAGAATGAAATAGATCTCAGATGTATGCATTGCACAAATATTCAACGCAGCCATTTTGTTACGTCTATTCAGATTGACTCCTGCAACACGGTACATTATAAATTCAGCACCAGCCTGTCTATCAACGATGTGTGTTGATTTTCACAAATAAATGTAAAAACTGACTGTCTAAGTTTACAATCATTTTGACTGAAAATTTCGTACAGTTCATTGAACTATTTTTGATTCAACATGTTTAAGGTGTATGTTAGTAACAAATTTTCATATCGTGTTTCCATTTCGTTGCAGGCCATCGTCATTTGCTGTGAAGAGACTGCCCTTGACAAGTCGGCCGCATGATGCACCACTGGATCGTGGCGTCTGTAGCCACAGACTTACGTAAACACAGATCCGTAGAGGTCCTTAACGATTCAGCCAAGAAGAATTACTATGCCACGGAGAAAAATCTGGAGAGGTTACGCTCAAAGCGGAGGATGGAGGCCATTCTGCAACACAACAGGCTGCGTGCAAAGCACTCTCACGGAGACATTTCAAAAGAGATACCTGCCTACTGTCACCGAAACAAAAAGACACCGGACAAACTATTCCCGCCAGTTCAGATAACGGTTGCGCAGTCATGGGATGACGTCACTTCCTGTGGCAAATGCCCACAGAAGCGTTCCTCGGCAAGTGACCGTTTGTTGTCGCCATCAGATTTGCCGTTTATGTCGCGGAGTAAATCACAAGGTGACGTGACAGAGTCTGTTAAGGCGTTCCACGGTAGCCGCGGCCTTCTGTCGCCCACTTTGCTCTCGCCAACTTCGCCCGTTCATAACAGCAGCTTCGGTCACAGTCATTACCTGGCTACCGGGGGTTCCAGCGCTGAACTAACGCGATCAGTCAGCGACAACGACGTCCGATCAGACAAAGTGAGACTGATAAAACACAGAAAGAGAACAGGTTCCTGGAATTGTTTAAAGTCTCCCAATACGAGCAGCAGTGAAAACTCTCCTGAACGGGAGTGTGTGCCGATTCAATTCCCCGTGTACGATTCCATGAAACCCTCCAAAAGTGAGGACACATTTGGACGTCGTACTGGTGAAAAGGGTCTCCGCGCTTGGCTAGGCTTGGCCTCTAAGCGCAGTATGTCCCCTCAGAGGAAGGGCCATCGTTAACAGTACATAAACATATTTATGTGGATTTATACGACTTCAGAGAATTTGTAATGACAAGTATTAACAGGCTGAGACATTAGGGTGGGGGATTTACTTTTGAACATTTTTGTCTTTAAACTTTCTATTAACTGGATTGGATATTTTCTATACTCATGAACTATTTTATGTTTGTATATGTATGTAAAACCTTAACTTCATAATAAACCTCTCAAAATGTATCACAGAAAATAAGTCAATATTTACGGTCCACAGGAGTGAAATTTAACGGAATGTAGACACACAATGAGGGTTTATTTAGCGTTTGGTCGTGTCAAATTCAGATTGCCAAGGGCCAGGTATTCCACAGGATATTCAATTTTCCCTTGATCACGCTCGAATAACATGGGTTGTTGCTCTGGTTTTTATGACGGCACATTGCATGGTTGCCTCATTGACCCCCTCTTTGAATTTAGAATTGGTTTTTCATAGCTTCGTCTTTTGAAGCGGTAAACCGTTAGAAACAGCACGATCGCGTCGATCATGATAGCTTGTACACGACAGATTGCTTGGATACACAGCCACTTTCAAGTTGCACACGGGAAACTATCCAAGTGACATATAGAAGCTAACAAATAGAGCCCTTGTCAGTCAGGCAAAAAAGTGAACTTTAAACACCTGATACCACTTGAGCGCATGCAGCAGCGTGCCTACTGGTCACTGAAGTGTATGCTAAGGCTCATGAATCATTATTGCAACCACTAGCTGAGAGAGTGGGCATATTGTGTAATGCAGGACACAGTCCAGAACACATCAAATCACTTTAAATCTCTCCAGTAAGGGCGAATTTATGGCGTGTTTAGCAAATATTTCCTTTCAACAAAACGGTTTTTTTATGAATATCTCTCGTAAAAAAAGACAAATGTTCCTCTTGATCAATCAGGTGTTGTTGGTCTCTAAAGGACGAGGTACTCAATACAAATCCTTCAGTCATTAAACACAAGACAACAGGGTACCGCACAAAAGAAAGGAAAGTAGAAATCGAGTTGATTGGCTCTTGACCATGTTGTATAAAAGCATGTTGTCGAATGCTCCCACATGTAAATGAATACCCCATACCGGCCTGATATTTAACAACCCTACAAACAACGCTCCGACTAAGTTTATAAAATAATTAAATAGGGCACCAGATAGACCCTCGTAGAAAAGAGATCCATGAAATAAATTACATTTACACGAGTTATTTGATAAAAATTAGCATCAAGCGACGGTGTCATACGTTTGTTTAACGTCAGTCTGCTTGGGATAAATAATAGATATTTAAACGACTGCGACGACAGTCTGACAAGAGCAGTTTTTTTAAAACTAACCATTTTACGACATCCAGTCGATGCTAAGAAATCAACTTAGACGTATGGCCTTTCATTTTCAGACAAGTCTTTTAAGAAAGAATTGTTGTATTATGTACAATTAACGTCAGCAGTCATTTTAGAGGACGGAACCCGTGTTTTTCAAACATGTATGTGACGCACACATTTTATCACATAGGGCAAGCCGAAGTCGGGGGACTCCGATATCAAAGTCCGGATCGGGTCATTTCAAAAACTTTAAAAATGTATTTGCTGCTGCCTAGCTTGGCGCTTAGCAGTGAGAGGTTAGACATCACTGATTGTTTCGTTGCCCGTGTAATGTCACTGGGTGGGGTTTCATGTTTGTGTCTTCGGAATGATGCTTCAGTGGCGGCAGCACTTTGGCGGCATGGACAAGCCCTGTCACAAGAACACACATTATATGTACACCTCTCACCTCTCACCTCTCACCTCTCAAACATTTCTACCTCTCATAAAACATGAACAGCGTTCATACAAAGCTGACAAGAAACCCTTTCGTGTTCAAACAAGACCAGGTCTTTCGTGTTGCACGTTTCCGAAAAACTCTATTTGTCATGTTCATCCAGCATCACGACAATCAGAAACGTAATTTCAAGTTGATCTCGAGGGAAAGCGCAGAAGTCCAGCAGAAGGATCTTGGCTCAGGTACATACAAGTTTACCGCTGGTGACCTCTAGGGACCATGGAGACCTACATGTTTGCAGACCCCGAGGAATCAGCGAGGACAGGTGGAGACCAATGGGGATCATCGTGGACTGGTTGAAAGCTACTGGGGGCATCGGGAACAGGTGGAGACCAACCGGGAACGAAATATTGCTTTAATCAGGAAATTAATCATTTGATGATTGATTTCATTATTCTTACTACAGATGCCCATTACCAGAGTTATCATGAGTACAATCAACGCACAGTATTTGTATCTACATATGCACAGTTTTTATAAATAAAACTTCGTACAATATGCGTTATATATATAACTCCAAACACCAAAAGAGGGAGGCATACAGAGGTTTAGACTGAAGGTCAAAATCACTTTGAATTGAGGAATACGTTAGATATCGACAGCTCTTTCTAGCTTTCATGCAATCGTTATTAATGGTCCAGATCATTTACTTTAAAACAGCCTGTGCTGTGAAATGGCCATCTGCAAAAATAAGAAGAAAATATTACCAATGTGCCCTTCCCAGAGGTGACTCATGCGGATTGTGAAAACATGAAGACACCATCCACGACAAAAAGAATAACAACAATTTGTTACTATGCATCACTTGTAACTCAGCTACAATAAGGGCATGGTTTCGGTAATCGGTATTAAACCTACCGCATTAAAAAAAGATTTAGATCCAAACATCGCCAATTCATAACTACCATTACATCGCTGACTAAATGGATACCTTCTCATAGCCTTTGTGCTCTATGTGCGCTAGCTGCCCAAAGAAAGACAGGTTTCAATGTATCCAAATTGTTCATAACTGAACATGCCTGTGTATTAGATGCTGGGGAATTGATGGGTCAATTTCCGCTTTGTTGTCCCTCCTCGGCTATTTATCGCCTCAAATGTCCACCTAATAGACTAGGTTAACGCCGTTTATTGTAACTCGACCAACACAACCAAATCAATGTAATGTGTATATACCTGCATAACGAGATAAACGGGGCCTAATGAATATCGTCTGTGCAGTGAGTGGTTTCGAGGCTTAAGTACGTCTGTTTCCAAGAGTGATTGTTACAGTTCTACCCTTGAGAAACAATCCGCCACGGACACAATTGTTCCTTCAGACGGGGGAGCCGGTCTGTTTGTCCACATGGGCTTGTTATGCGATAGGAGGCTGTTTGGGTTAAGGGAATACGACCCTACGGTGACTGATCGCCATCATTACGTCCACGGAACACATGCCGCTGTGACATGTAACAGACAAGGCCAACTCTGTCTGATAACGATAACAGTGTCACAGGTGCAGCCCCTTCACACAATTATGACAGGGAATAAAACTGGCCAATACCCACCTGCTCGTGGATGGGGTCGACAGATATTGGGTTTCACGCATTAGCCATACATTGACATCACCCTCCCTCTTCCATCTCAGCCCAGCTCAGTCTGGTGGCACCAAGGGCCATAACAGTTCTTACAACTCGTGATCACCGGGAGTTCTCTACAACCAATAACAACTATGTTTTTTTTTTAAATCATGAACTGGCACTCATCTGTGGATGACAGATGGCTTAGCAGAACCTATACTGTAAACAACACAAACATTAGAACGATTTTACTTTACCATATGATACCGTTCATAATTATTGCTGTGTACTTATTTGTTTGATTGGAGGTTTTACATCGTACTCAAGAATATTTC
Source organism: Liolophura sinensis (assembly GCF_032854445.1). Taxonomy (NCBI): domain Eukaryota; kingdom Metazoa; phylum Mollusca; class Polyplacophora; order Chitonida; family Chitonidae; genus Liolophura; species Liolophura sinensis. Next base: position 6,087,078 of record NC_088302.1, on the reverse strand, counting down.
ACGGCGACCAGCCAGCATTATGGTGGGAGGAAACCGGGCAGAGCCCGGGAAAAACCCACGACCATCAACAGTTTGCTGGCAGATCTTCCCACGTATTTGAACTCACAGCGAAAGCATTGGTGAGAGGCTCCTGGGTCATTGTGTTGCGCTGGCGTGCTAACTGGCGTGCTGGGCCACCGAGCGCCCATCCCCCTAATTATTGTTAGAACTGTGAACATTAGGCAAGAAACCTCCAACAACCTGTCGAACGATGTGGATGCTTTAGCGTAACCCACAGCCCGGGAATATCCTCGGGATTCCTTGTCCCATTTGTCCTTTTGGCCATTTGTGTTACCAAATAATAAAACAATAGGCATACAGCAACTCCAGATCGACTAGACATTCCCCAGCGAATCATGAAAGAAGATCAGCCACACTGGGGTTCTTACTGATGGCTGTATCCAGAGGATGTCGTGTCCTGTCTGTCAGACCATCGACGAGGCCTTGTGCCCAGGCAATGATCTCATTAGGACAAGGTGGTGTCTGGAGTAATCTCAGAATTACGTGGTGTTTTTTATTCTTCACTATTTTGCTTAGTGACGGGACGCAAAGAACTGGACAAAGCGCAACAAATGTCTTTTTCCCCTATTGTGGTTTATTTAGAGCTGCAAAACCGGTTTCTTCTCTTTACGTTTTTTAATCAGTAGGAGGGTTAAGGTAGCATAAAATAAATTACTCTGAGCGTGTGTTTCCTGTGGTTTTTGTGGCATCGACGCTTTAAAAAAAGGGCATTTGTCTACCACCTTTTCCTTGAGGCTGTGAAAACAGGGGTATTTGCCTACCAACTCTGCAGTTATACTCTGTTGGCAATCCATTCGTCTGGCATCCGGCCTTCAGGCTCACACCTTCCTGATCAACCTCCAAAGTATTGGTGTTCAAACTAATCTTGGAAACCAAGCCAGACGCCCCGTTTCTGACCTCAATACCATGGAGTCGCATTGGGGTCGGAACAGTGGGAAAGTCCCATATCCCACTACAGTGGGACAGTCTACAGCTAACCGGGAAATCGATGTAACTTTCGTACCTTTGTCATAATTAGGGCCAAGAACCCATTCAGTTACGATATAACAAACTAAACGAAAGTTAAGTTTATCGATAAAACTGTTCTAAAACTAATGCTATCTCAAATACAGTGTGTATAAAGTTACTACTCGTGTTTTACGTGGGCCTTGAATTTTGTTCACATTTATTTATTGATTGATTTCAAAGGCGTGTTTCCCGTATTGAAGAATATTTCTGTTATCTGACGATGCTACGTTATCAGCTAGGGGAATACTACACATGCAGCGGAAGAAAACCAACTGTACTTTTGACAATATAAGAAATAAATGACCAATATCCAGTCACAATCTTTAGGGCATGCGCGTTTCAAAACCCAGGATCGAAAACAAGAAGAACACATCCACGACCGAAGGTCTGCCAGTGTATAAGTAAAATATTCTCAAGTACACCGTCAAACACCAATCAAATAAATCAAATAAATCATAACTCACACGCAGTAAGGACACGATTTCCGAGAATGAACATCAACGCTTATCATATCTTAAAATGACTAATCGGTATTAAACCGACCACTTTCAACATAGGTTTAGATCCAAACATCGTCATGTTCATAACTACCATTACATTCCTAAATAAATTGATAGGGTCTCATAGAAGTGTCGCTATTCGTAACCTTTGTGTTCTACGTTTGCTAGCTGTCCAAACAAAGATAGGTTTCAATGTGGTAAACAAAGTGCTCATAACTTAGCATGTCTGTGTATTAGATCCTTTGTATTATACTGCATATGTCATAGCATGTACACATGTTCTTTTAAATTAACCTTTATATTTCTCCGAATACTGTATTATTAAAAGTGTATCATTAATTAAACTGATTACATGTGGTTCTCTGTTGGAAGCCTGACTGTAACCGGGCTGACCGCGATCACCTTCGACGGTAACCCCGAGAGGTTCGGTCAAGTGCCCATAGGGATGACAAATCCGAACCTGTCTCAGGCACACCAAAACAGCTCGTGTTATCCAATCAGTGAACACGACTGATGGGAGACCCTGTGTTGTTTAGTGTGTGTTGTATTTCTGTAACTTTAAATGATGAGTCGTTTTATATTATAATAAACATTCTGTTCCTCGACTGATTGGAAACCCTGGGTTGTTTAGTATTTCCAGACTATCATAAGAACCAAATAAGAACTAAGAAAAGACATAACAAGAGTCATAACATTTGGAATCGGTGGGTCAGTTACCGCTTTGTTGTCCCTCCTCGGCTATTTATCACCTCAAATGTCCACCTAATAGACAAGGTTAACGCCGTTTATTGTAACTCGACCAACACAACCAAATCAATGTTTTGTGTATATACCTGCATAACGAGATAAACGGGGCCTAATGAACATCGTCTGTGCAGTCACTCCCTATGAGGCTTAAAGTATGTCTGATTCCAAGAGTGATTGTTACAGTTCTACCCTTGAGAAACAATCCGCCACGGACACAATTGTTCCTTCAAACGGGGGAGCCGGTCTGTTTGTCCACATGGGCTTGTTATGCGATAGGAGGCTGTTTGGGTTAAGGGAATACGACCCTACGGTGACTGATCGCCATCATTACGTCCACGGAACACATGCCGCTGTGACATGTAACAGACAAGGCCAACTCTGTCTGATAACGATAACAGTGTCACAAGTCCAGCGTCTTCAGATAATAAAGACGGGCAAGATAACTGTCCAATACCCACCTGCTCGTGGATGGGATCGTCAAGTATTGGGTTTTAGACATTATGCAAGCTTTGACATCACCCTCTCTCGCTCAGCCCTGCTCAATGGGAACGCACCAAGGACCACAACGACTGTCAATACACGTGATTACCGCGAATCGTCTTGTCACAAGAGTGGTGTAAGATTTAAGACACCTAAGGCCAAGTGCTCTGTTACCAACAACAACTATGTTTGCTTACATGACGAACTGGCACACACCTGTTGGTGACATTTGGTTTAATTCAACCTATACTGTATTCATTTAGTTAATTAGTTGATTGGTGTTTTACGCCGTACATTGTTTCACTTTACGACGACGGCCAGCATTATGGTGTGAGGAAACCGAGCAGAGCCCGGCAGAAGCCATCACCATCCGCCGGCCAGGAAGACAGCATAAGGTGAACTTGAACTCACAGCCACCGCATTGGTGAGAGGCTCCTGAGTTATTACGCGGCGCTAGAACGTTAACAGCCTCGTCCATCAAGGCCCCCCATCCATACTGTAAACAACACAAACATTAAGGGGGCCTCCGTGGCTCTTTTGGTTAGCGCGCTAGCGCAGCGTAATGAACCAGGGGACTATCACCAATGCCGTCGGTGTGAGTACGGCTCTCTGGCCGTGCGTGGGAAGGTCTGTCAGCAACCTGCGAATGGTCGTGGGTTTCCCCCGGGCTATGCCCGGATTCCTCCCACCATAATGCTGGCCGCCCTTGTATAAGTCAAATATTCTTGAGTACGGCGTAAAACACCAATCAAATAAATAAATACTTGAAGATATGATGAAGTTTCAAGATTTGAAAGCGCGATATTCGACTGGAAATAATAATTAAATCGATCTCAACATTACCTAAAATAAATGTGTATTTACAGATTTATAGTTATTAAACTTATTTATCATTAAATTATAAAAAAAATCATGACTATTGTTAGAATTGTGAATTCCTAGGAACTCAATGCACCCGAAGACCTCACGAATAGCCCAAAAAACAGGGATATCTCGAGAAATCCGCGTCCGAGATTGAGATTCATCCATCACTTTGTGTGTTCTCGTGTGTTACCCACGTGATATAGGGAAACTATTACTTTGTAAAATGCCACCTTTCTATGGGAGAGACATATACAGCTTCCTGCTTACGTCGTTCAAATCTCATGGGTTAAACTACAGTTTGTCCCTGAGTTTGTTGCCTGCAAATATTGAACGTGATTTGTCTCAACTGTCAGTTTAAAATTCATCAGTTTTTGACAGTAACCTAATAGTAACTTGCTGCCCATTCAAAACTATTCCCTGCTCACGATATTTTTTACCAAATGATTGAGTAATTGGCATCCAGCAACGCCCTCCACGCTGAGGTTCTTGATGTATCCAGAAGCTACCATGTGCTGTGTATCATCATCGACGAGGTCTTCTGCCAAGGCTATGACCTCATTAAAACTTGGCGGTCTCTGGAGTAACCTGAGAATTGCTCGTTGTTTAATCCTTGGTTTTTAATGCAATGTGGACAAAGTGGCAGAAAGTTTTTTCCACCATCCCTCGGCACATCATGTTTTATGAGCCGCCTTTGTCTGTGACGCCTCTGTCAACATACAGATTAAAACGGTACAGTTCGTTTCCAGCAATGGATCTACACATAGAGGTCCAAATTGCAATGAAGTCTTCCATGAACAACATGCACCGAATGATGTGACTTAATTTAGGAAATTATATAACCTTACAAGGCTCTTGTGTTCTGAATGTAGCATAGTGATTTCTAATCGTTTCTGGTATTTTGTGTTTGGCGATCTTCTAATATCTTGTTTAGCAACATCAGTTTCAGACACAACATCGGTTTTTGTGCATTACCTAGTGCTGTTACCGTACGTGGGAAGGTCTGCCAGCTACCTGCGGATGGTCGTAGGTTTCCCCCGGGCTCTACCCAGTTTCCACCCACCATAATGCTGGCCGCCGTCGTATAAGTGAAATATTCTTGAGTACGGCGTAAACATCAATCAAATAAATAAATAAAATAGTGCTGTTATCGTTTAACCCATTGCACGTTGTAGCTCTAGTGCTGGGAAACTGTATTTTCAAGCAAGCTTTTTAATCAGTAAAACGGTTAAGACTGCACCAAACCTAGTAACGTTGAGCGTGTAACGTTTTCTCTTCTGGCTGGGTTTTGTGATCTCCAGTGTTTATCTGACACCTTTTCTGCTATACTCTGTGTCCTAATCATTCAGGGCATCCTTCTAAGGCACACACGTTCCAGACCGTCAACCTTCAAAGAATTGCTGTTCACACTAATCTCGGAAAGAAAGACACGTCAAGTTTCTCATCTTAATACTATGGAAACAGAGTGGGGGTAGTCTGCTGCCAACGGGGGCACTTTCATACATTTGTGATTGTAAGTGCCAAGCACATATCCGTCTATAATATAACAAACCACGCCAAGTGCTAGCTTTATCGATAACACTATTGTAGTGATATTACCACCTTAATTAAGCAGTTATTGCTCGTGTTTTATGTGAGTCTTGAATTCCTTTGAGATCTATTTATTTACTGATTTTAAATGTGTGTTTTCCAACGGAAACAACGGTTTGATTAGAGCTGTACCACTAACAAACAAATGAACCAAGTTCGGTCAAAGGCTGCGAACATGCGTAAATCACAAATGCACTCCACGATCGAATACCACAAGAACAGCGTGTACTACAACGCCGTTCGACCATACATCACCATGTGTTTCCATGGTGCAAAACAGGATTGATTTATTGTAAGCGCTTTATTTGTTACTCCACACCACTCAGATTACGCATGGTGAAAACAAGATTTCTGAGTATAAAATTCAACACTTATTATTCTGCAGAATGGCTGGTTAATAATCAGTATTAAACGGACCATTAAAACAACAGGTTTAGATCCAAACATCGCCATGTTCATATCTGTCATTATATCGCTTACTGAATGGATACGATATCGTAGAAGTGTCGCTTTGCCTTAGTCTTTCTGTTCTATGTGTGTTAGCTGTCCAAACAAAGACAGGTTTCAATGTTGTATCCAACTTGTCCATAACTGAACTTGTCTGTGTATTAGATGCTGGTGATTTGGTAGGTCAATTTCTCTCTGTTATCCCTCCACGGCTATTTATCGCCCCAAATGACCACCTAATAGACTCGGTCAACGCCGTTTATTGTAACTCGACCTACACAACCAAATCAAAGTAATGTTATATACCTGCATAACGAAGATAAACCAGGCCTAATGAATGTCGTCTGTGCAGTCACTCTCTGTCGCAGTTCTACCCTTCAGAAACAAATCCGCGGCGGACACAATTGTTCCTTCAGACAAGAAGACTCGTCAATTAATCCACACGGGTTTGTCATGTGATAGGACGCTGTATGGGTTATTAAGGGAATACGAGCCGACTGTGACTGATGGCCATTATTACGTCCACGGAACACATGCCGCTGTGACATGTGACAGACACGGCCAAAAGTCTCCGATAACGATAACTGTGTCACAGGTGCAGCGCATTCAGACAATAATGACAAGGAATAAAACTGGCCAATGCTCACCTGCGCTTGGATGGGGTCGTCAGATATTGGGTATCAAGGCCGCTGCATACACTGACATCACCCTCTCTCGTCTGCCACTCAGCCCTATTCAATCGGGACGCACCAAGGACCACAACGACTGTTAAAACACATAATCACCGGGAGTCATCTCGTCACAAGAGTGGTTCAAGGTTTGGCTCTTACCTCGTCCTCTATAACCAATTATAACAAATGTTTATTTACATCACGTACTAGTTATTATAACTAAAAATTTCAAATAATGTTTAGAACTCCACTGCCCTCCATGCAAAACCTCGTATGTGACCTCACGAACGCTGTCGTTCACTTATCGTCACAAAAGCCCACAGAACGTGGAAATCTCATGGATTTCTTGTCTGAGGCTGGAATAGAACTAACACCTTCTGTTTTCAGCTCAGTGAAAAGCACAAAATTCGTTCTTGACTCATTTAGTTGGGTAGATCTTTTAACAAAAACAAGGATGGTCCAGCTGTTTACTTCTCTCACAAAGTCCTGGTAAAGGAATCTTAGGAAAATGCCATCTTTCTATTGCAGAGAGACATATACAGCTTCCTGTTTACGTCGTCGAAATCTCATTGGATAGATTTCAGCTTGGCATCGAATTTGCCATTTGAAAATTCTGAACATGTTTTCTCCCGACATTCAAAATTCCTTATTTGTTCACAAAAATCGAAGGATAACTGTGTTGTTCATTCAAACGTTGTCCCTGGTCACCATATGTATTACATAATGATAAATTGATAGACATCCAGCAACTCCGAATCGACTAGACATTCCAAGGCGAGCCATGGCAGAGGACCGGCCAGCCTGGGGTTGTTGTTGAAGGCTATATCCAGAAGATACCGTGTGCTGTCTTTCACAATCGACGAGGCCTTTTGACCAGTCTATGTCAGCATTAGAACATTACTCTTTGGGGTAATCTGAGAACTGGGTGGGTTTTGTATTACTTTTTACTCTTTTGATGGGAGTGAAGGGCTCAAAGAACTTGACAAAGTGGCTCAAACGTCTATACCCCCATTCCTGAGCTCATTATGATTCAAGAGCCGGGTTTCCCTGTGACGCTCTGTCAACAATGTCAATTGGCGAGGTAAATAAAAAAGGTTCAAATTGCAATAAAAGGACACCTTTTTCTGTAGCAGAGATTCTGTACTACTTAGTTTTTTGCCTCAAGCATTCACCGAACAAAGTGAAGTAATAAAAAAAACCAGTCATTTGCCGCACTGTTACATGCGGGAAAACGTTTCCGAGTCTCTCACTGAATACTATATCCAATTTTTATCCTCCATACACTTCACGATCAAAATTGTATTCGCGTTAATTTATTAAAAAAACTTTAGCAGAAATAATCAAAAGCCCGTGTATTGCAATGAGCACCGCAACACTGAAAAAAAAAACAACGTTCTCAAGGTGTGTTACAAGCAGGACAAAGTGGTGTACTCCATTTCTTAATATGCACCTTTTTCTTTAAACCTGTGTTTATGAAGTAAAGAAATACTTCACCAGCGCTAAGGTGCAGCAGCAGAGAATGACGTGTTTGTAGACCGTTTCCAACTGACCTGTTTAGGTAAAAAAGGTTTTCCCCGATTTTGCGCTTCAATGGTTGGTCCTAGTAGGCTACGAGTTGACAAAGTTCCACAGGTACACGTCTTTACTTCACTGCTCCATCTCGCCACTATTGTGACAATAAAGTAAAAATTGTGAGGAACATAACCTCGTAAATCCGGAAGTTACACTGAAAATTTTCTTTGGAAAACAAGCCACGTCATTACGACACCATTCTATTTGGCACCCAATACTTCAGGCAAAAGCGTACTAAGATGCTGAAATACTGAGTTCATTGTTTCGAAACAACACCAGACTAGCTTTTGTTTTAAAGCTGTCATTGTGATTTCTATTCGCTTCCGGGTTTAAGTGTTCGCCTATTATTCAATATCTTTTTTGCAACAGCACGGTCAGTTCCATGATCGGTTTCTATTCATCACATTGTGTTGTTGGTGTTTAACCATGGGAACGTTGTGATTGAATCTGGGGCTCAGAAACCGGTTTCCTCTCGATAAACTGTGCAAACAGTAGAAGGGTTAAGATGACACCAAAAACTAATTCCCATGAGAGTGTAACATCCTTTCGTCTGGATGGCTTTCGTGACCTCCACGCTTTGAAGACACGATAAGATTTGTCTGTCACCATGCAGTTATACTCTGCTTCCAAATCATTAAGCTGGCATCCTTCCAAAACATACACCTTCCCGACCATCAGCGTACAAAGTATTGGTGTTCAAGCTAATCTGGGAAGCCAAGACACACGTTCATGTTCTCACCTTAATACCTTGACAGCACGGTGGGGCAATTTACTGCTGATCGGGGAACTTGTGTACTTTTCATACGTTGTCCATCGTTAGTGTCAAGCACGTACACATCTATGACATAACAGATCTTGGAAGTGCTAGTATTATCAATGAAACCATTCTTGTGCTAATGGCACCTTAAGTGTCTTGATTTCTGTTTAGATTTATTTATTTATTGTTTTCAAATGTGTGCTTTTCTGTATTCAAAAATATTCCAGTTATTTGACGTTCCTCTGTTATCCTGTATACACTGGGAGAGAAACCACGGTATGATAAGAACTGTGAATCGAAAAATATAAGACATGGAACCCATCTAAAATAAAATAAACAACAACACTGGAGTCCGCCTTCGGGTCGAGCTCCTTGTATTGTCCTGGTCCAAAGATTGTATTTCTAATGGGTAGAATCGAATTTATTTATTTATTAGTCATAAATCACTCGCTGTACAGACAACATGTCAATGTGTGCACACCAACACTTATTAGATCACAAAATGGCTGGTTAAGAATCCGTACAAAACAGACCGCCTCAAAAATAGGTATCAATAGATGCTAACATCGCCATCTCCATAACGGCCATTACATCGCTGACTAAATGGATAGTCTCTCATAACCTTTGTGTTCTATGTTTGCTAGCTGTACAGACAAAGGCAGGTTTCAACGTGGTATCCAAAGTGTTCATAACTAGGCACGTCTGTGTATCAGTTGCTGGGCGATTGGCGGGTAAATTTACCTTATGTTATCCCTCCAAGGTTATTTATCGCCCCCAAATGACCACCATGACGCCGCTTATTGTAACTCGACCGAATCAGTGTAATGTGTATATACCTTAATAACGAGGTAAACCAGGTCTAATGAATGTAGTCTGTGCAGTAACTGGCTATGAGGCTTAAGCAGGTCCTAAGAGTGATTGCTATAGTTCTACCCTTGAGAAACAAATCCGGGCGGGCTCAATTGTTCCTTCAAACGGGAGAGCTGGTTGGAAGTCTACACGTGTTTGTCATGCGATAGGACGCTGAATGGGTTATTAAGGGAACACGACCCGATTGAGACTGACCACCATTATTACGTCCACGGAACACATGCCGCTATGACATGTAACAGACAATGCCAGCTCTCTTTGATAACGATAACAGTGTCACAGGTGCAGCACGTTCAGATAATAATGACGGGAAATATAACTCGCCAATATACACCTGCGCGTAGATGGGGTCGTCAGATATTGGCACTGCTCTATGGGGACGCACCAAGGACCATAATGGCTTTTACAACACGTGATCACAAAGAGTCATCTTTTCACAAGAGTGGCGCAAGATTTAAGACACCTAAATAAAAGTGTTCTATATCTAATAACAACTATGTTGTTTATATTATGCAATGCCACTCACCTGTAAATGATAGCTGGCTACTGGACCGTATGATAATAAACGTTAGTGATGCCAGAATGCGTCATTCGAATGAAAATAAATATTTACGTGATTATGGCAATACGGCAAAAATATGTATTTACAGATTTAGAGTTATTAAAAACTGAAAAATTCCTAATTATTGTTAGAATTGTGAAATCGAAACATGAGGGAAGAACATGCAAAGGGCCTCACGAGCTCTGTCAATGGACAAAGGCCCACAGCACGGGAATATCCTCAGGATTCCTTGCCCGATTCAAATGTTGTCCCTTTTTGACTATGTGTGTTACCAAATAATAATAACAACAGACATCCAGCAACTACGGATCGACTAGACATTCCAAGGCGAGCCATGGCAGAGGACCGGCCAGCCTGGGGTTGTTGTTGAAGGCTATATCCAGAAGATACCGTGTGCTATTTTTCACAATCGACGAGGCCTTTTGACCAGTCTATGTCCGCATTAGGACATTACACTTTGGAGTAATCTGAGAACTGGGTGGGTTTTGTATTACTTTTTACTCTTTTGATGGGAGTGAAGGGCTCAAAGAACTTGACAAAGTGGCACAAATGTCGTTTCCCCCATTGTGGTCCACTTAGAGCTCCAGAACCGGTTTCTTCTCCGTATGCTTTTTAATCAATAGACGTGTTTAGAAGGCATAAAACTAATAACTGTGAACGTGTGTATTCGGTGGCTTTTTTGGCCTCGGGGCTTTCAAAACAGGAGCATTTGCCTGCTACATCTACGGTTATACGCTGTGCGCAAATCATTTAGCTGGCATTCATCCTGCAGGCATACACCTGCAAAAGTATTGGTGTTCAAACAAATCTGGAACACGAAGCCCGACGCCCCGTTTCTGGCCTTAGTACCATGGAAACATAGTGGGGCAGTCTACAGCTAACCGGGAAATTGATGTACTTTTCGTACGTTTCTCATTGTTAGGGCCAAGGAACCATCCAGCTATGATGTAACACACTAAACAAGCGCTAGGTTTATCGATAAAACTATTCTAGTGCTAATGCAACGTCAACTATACAGTAAGTACACATGTTTTACGTGGGTCTGAATTTCTTTCAGATTTATTTATGCATTAATTTCAAATGTGTGTCTTTCCACATTCAAGAACATTCCAAATACGATGCTACGTTATCAGCTCGGGGAATACTGCATATACGCCAGGAAGAAAACCACGCTTTAATAAGATCTGTACTGTTGAAAATATAAGAAGAAACTAGAAGCGAAAGCCTTTTGGCAATATATGCTTTCTTTTTGCTGCCTTGTATGGCCTTCGGTAGTAGTATCCCTGTGTTTCTTCCACCAATAACCGACCCATTGGTATATACGTCAAATTTCTTGAGCATGGTGTTAAACACCCATTTAATGCCCCTACTAGCCCGAAATATCCCGACATACGCAGCAGATAAAATGACATGACTAACTTCATGATAGATAAATGAGCTTTCCTGCATTCATGTAACTGACAAAAGTGTAGCGCAACATAGATCTACATAACTCCTGTAGTGTAAGCAAAGGTATAATCGACAGGGTACCAGAAATGTTGAAAAATAACGAACTGTAGTAAAATTCACACACTTGGTTGGGTCCTAGTGTAATCTGTTCACATTACATATATATATATTACCTGTGCACAGATAAGTGCTGTTCAGTTGATACAGCCTGTTGTTCTGCTTCGCAAAAAATGTTACACTCAAAAAATGTCAACAACAACAAAAAATGAGCATCAGGATAGAAAACAAGAAGAAGACATCCCACAGCGTAAACAAAGATAACAGCAACGTCGTTCATCAGTAGAGCTCCTAGTATTTCCGTAGTGCAAAACAGGATTGGTTTATTGTGGGTGCTTGTATTTCTTACGAGCATTCAAGAGTCGAATTTATTTATTTCTTACTCTATACCACTGAGAGGCAGTAAGGACATGGCTTACAAGTAAGGACTAGAAGTATATCACAAAATGGCTGGTTATTAAGTAGTATTAAACCAACTATTTTGAAAACACGTTTAGATCCAAGTGTCACCATGGAATAGCCTCTGTGTTCTATGTTTGTAGCTGTCCAAACAAAGACAGGTTTCAATATCAAATATAAATAGCCATGTCGGTGTATTAGATGGTGAAAAACTGGTGGATCAATTTCCGCTTTGTTATCACTCCACGGCTATTTATCGCCACAAATCACCACCTAATAGACTCCGTTAACGCCGTTTATTGTAACTCGACTAACACAAACCAAATCAATGTCATGTGTATATACCTGCATAACGAGATAAACGGGGCCTAATGAATGTCATCTTTGCAGGAACTGATTCTGATGCTTAAGGACTTCTGATTCTAAGAGTTATTGCTGCAGTTCTACCCTTCACAAAAAATCCTCGGCAGATGCAATTGTTCTTTTAGACGGGGGAGCTGGTCTGTAAGTCCCCACGGGTTTGTCAAGCGCTACGGCGCTCTATGGGTTATTAAGGGAATACGACCCGACTGTGACTAATCGCCATTAATACATTTGGCTTAGCACAACCTATGCTGTCAAGAACACAAATGTATTAAAGGTTTTACTTCAACATGAGTTACACTTTTGAACGTGAGTGATGTGAGAGCGCAGTATGCGATTGGAAATTAGAATTAAGATGATTTCAAAATAAATACTTATGAATAGATTAGAGCTAGTTCCGTTGTGTTACCCACATTGTATATAGGAAACTATTACTTAGTATTATGCCACCTTTCTATTGGAGAGAGACATATACAGCTTCCTGTTCATTTCGTCCTAGTCTCAAAGTCTAAAATCCAATTAGTCACTGAAGTTGGTGTTTGAAATTTCTAAATACAAAAAACAATAACATCCAGCACCTCAGAATTGACTAGACATTTTCAGGCGAGTCACGGCAGACGACCAGCCAGCCTGGGGTTGTTGTGCTGTCACCATCTGTGAGGCCTTGTGCCAAGGTTATGATCTCATTAAGACAAGGTGGTCTCTGTAGTAATTTGAGAATTGTTAGGTTTTTATTCCTCGGCTTTTGCAGGAAATTGTGTGACAGGTTCATGAAATTCATGGAGTTCCAAAATGTAGTGAAACCACATCGTTTTCTCTTGTCGGGATTGTTCGTCCACGTTATCTTACTTTCTAAAAAGTATTCATGATACAGATAATGCGTAAAACACCAAAACAATCCATTCAGGGCTCTACTCAACAAAATAGATTATTTCTTACGCATATACTGTATATATTAAGCTGTTGACAATTTGCCTCAGTCAGGGTTTTATTCTAACGGTTCATGTAAATGCATAAATAGTAGCAATTTACATGCTCCCTTGCACCATAGCTTAAGCAGAATTAGGTAAAAACAAATGCAGTGATGTTAATTGCAATTTATTAGACGTCACTGGTCTAGAATTACTGAAAATGCTCTGCCGTCATCACATTCAACATACGATCACATTAAACCGATGGAAAAGGACTGCATTAAAAAAAACTCATTGATATTAGGTGAATGATATTAAAACGAGATATTCAACAGAAAATATCAAGAGGATATCAGCAATACGGAAAAAATATATATGTATGTTGCTGACAGATGGAAATAGTTTAGAATTACCATGCATATACTGCGTTACGAAATGTAAAGCAATAATATATCCACAACTTAAGTTTAACACAACTGGCAGACCTATCTGGGAAACACGGGATACGTCATACAGAGGACATTAAAAATGGTACTTGCTGCCGCCTGGGTTGGCTGAGAGGTCAGAGCAAGGAAACAGGACTGGTTGGCCTGATGTCAGTATAAAGCCGGGCGTACATGGGCCTTGCGACTGGGAGCAACTGGGTTTTAAGCGACTGGGAGCAAATGGGTTTATAGCGACTGGGAGCAACTAGGTTTGTAGCGACTGGGAGCAACTGAGTTTTTAGCGGCTGGAAGCAACTGGGTTTAAAGCGACTGGGAGTAACTGGGTTTTTAGCGACTGGGAGTAACTGGGTTTTTAGCGATTGGAAGGAACTAGGAACAAGTGAAGGCAACTGGGAGCATACGATCGGACGCTGGTTTTGGTCGATCTACCCGCATCCAGTTGTACGCAGTTCCGTCGACCTACGCGTGCTTGCGTCCAGGTGGTCACGGTTGCTCCCAGTGAAGCTTCGCATAAGTTCCACGAGGAAAATGGCGACCACCGATTGGACAGTAAAATAATCTCATCCATGTTTGTACGACACCTCTTGCTAGGCACAGACAAAGCATATGATGGAGAGAGATATAATTAGAGAAAATTATTAAGCTTGTCTATCTTAAATTTCACTGAATGGGAGTATAACGTGAAAAGTTGGCATAAAAGTACAAGAAATTTTTTCAAGAAAGCTTAAATTTCGAAAGAATAGGTATATTAGACATTGCATCATTTACATCCACGTGTACATCGTGTAAAAGGGCCCCGCCATCACGAACAGGTCACATGACAGTCTGCTCACAGTTACCGCCAGTCGTAGACGACTCACGCGCACGGAAACTGAATCCGATCAGACGCCGCCAGTTGCTCACGATCGTAAGATTTTGTCAAACTTTTAACATAAGCACTAAGCGTAGGTCGACTGTGTCGAGTTGTACCCAGTTGCTTACGATCTCAAGTCGACCTACGCCTCGCTGAATGTGACTAGGTGGGATGTCATGGCTGGTACCTTGGACATGATACTGGGAGCATACGATCGGACGCTGGTTTTTGGTCGATTTACCCGCATCCAGTTGCATTTCTATCGATCTACGCACTGATGGCGTGGTCTCGCTCTAAAAACTTGTTTAGTACGACGTAGAAATCAAAGCACACATATATACACACACACACACCTGAGTTTGACAAAACTTAAGCAGCCCAAACTCAAGACTTACCCTCCTACATGTAGTTCAACATCAACGGGTTTTTTGTACATGGTTTTAATGATTAAACAGGTATGAACTGATAATAGGAATCACTAAAATCTGACAAGTAAAACACATTTACAATAGCAACTACAGTTGGCCTGTATTCCCTGGCTGGGACAGAACCAAGACCTCGCGTGTCCTGGCGACTACAAAAACACCCAGCCACCATCCATCCTGATACATTAGTTTCACCAATAACATACAATATGGGCAACGTTCGACTACAATTGAAGTTGATCGATCTTCATTTAAGTAGTCACCTACGTGACCGATGTTTCTACCGGAGAGCCCTCACCATTGCGGTCCCTGGAAGTTCAATCATCTCATGCTGGTTTCATCGCCGGGACGTAGGTGGAAAGATCTGTTAGCAATCTGCAGATAGTCTCCCCCCCCCCCCCCACCAGGGCTATTTCCAATTTTCCTCCCACCATAGTGCTGACCGTTGTCGTATAAGTGAAATAATGTACGGCGTAAAACACCAATCAACTAATTAAATAACAGTATAAGTTGTATTAAACCAGATTTCACCGACAGGTGAGTGCCAGTGCGTCATGTAAGCGAACATAGTAATTGTTGTTACAGAGCATTTGACTTTAAGTGTCTTAAATCTTGCACCACTCTTGTGGTAAGATGACTCTCAGTGATAACGCGTGCTGACAGCCGTTATGGTCCTTCGTGTGTTCCGAATGAGCAGGACTGAGTGAGAGAGGGTTATGTCAATGTTGGCCTAAGGCCTGAAACCTAATTCTGGCCGCCGTCGTATAAGTGAAATATTCTTCAACACGGCGTAACAGAAATTTTAACAAATAAATGAAATCATTAAAGTACATGACAGTAATGCTGTTTGTACTTCGCGTAGTTAAAGAGATAGAGTTTTCACCGCTTGACAGCCTGAAAGCTCGTATGTTTTGTCTCGTACGTCAAGTCAGGATTCCCTCTTCATTATTTAATTTATTTGATTGGTGTTTTACGCCGTACTCAAGAGTATTTCACTTATACGACGGCGGCCAACATTATGGTGGGTGGAAACCGGGCACAGCCCGGGGGAAACCCACGACCATCCGTAGTTGATGGCACTTACGGCAGGAGAGGAGGTCAGCATGAGCTGGACTTGAACTCCACAGCGACCGCATTGGTGAGAGGCTCCTGGGTCATTACGCTGCGCTAGCGCGCTAACCAACTGAGCCACGGAGGCCCCCGTCTTCATTGACAGCAGCCTAACAATAACAGTGTTGTTCATTCAAACGTCATCGTTTCTGGTCATTTGTGTTACGGCATCATAAAACAATACACATCCAGCAACTCCTGATCGAGTGGAAATTCCCACACGAGTCATGGTCGATTGGCAAGGCTGGGATCTTGTTGCTGGCCGTACTGAGAAATTTTGTGGGTTGTCTGGCACCGTCGGCGAGGCCTTGTGGCCAGGTTATTATCTAACTTGGACAAAGCGGTATCTAGAGAAATCTGAGAACTCTTCGGTCTGTGAATCCACGCTTTTACAGCAAGCTGACTGACGTGGAAGAAACGGACAGAGTTTTTTCCATCCCGTACCTAAGCACATTTTCTTTCACGAGCTTTTCCGCGCAGGAATAAACGGTACAATTTGCTTACAACTATTGGAGACAGACAAGCTACACAAAGAGATCTAAATGGCGCGGTTTCCCATGTAACGTTGTTTATGTAGTGTTTTATAAGCACACATACATAGAAAAAAGTGTGGCGTCCCACAGTAAAGAACAAAACAATACAGAACTTTGGACCGCTTTGCTAAAGGCGGGAAAGAGTTTTGCATAGTTTATCATAAACCTATTGCACTGGGCCCCAAGGTTGCTGTATCAGCTTGTATAATGTATTCAGGTACACCTGGAGAAGGGCCCCAAGGTTGCTGTATCAGCTTGTATAAAGTATCCAGGTACTCCTGGAGAAGGGCCCCAAGGTTGCTGTATCAGCTTGTATAATGTATTCAGGTACACCTGGAGAAGGGCCCCTAGGTTGCTGTATCAGCTTGTATAATGTATTCAGGTACACCTGGAGAAGGGCCCCTAGGTTGCTGTATCAGCTTGTATAATGTATTCAGGTACACCTGGAGAAGGGCCCCAAGGTTGCTGTATCAGCTTGTATAATGTATTCAGGTACTCCTGGAGAAGGGCCCCTAGGTTGCTGTATCAGCTTGTATAATGTATTCAGGTACACCTGGAGAAGGGCCCCTAGGTTGCTGTATCAGCTTGTATAATGTATTCAGGTACACCTGGAGAAGGGCCCCTAGGTTGCTGTATCAGCTTGTATAAAGTATTCAGGTACTCCTGTAGAAGGGCCCCAAGTTACCCATGTTTCCGTTGATGAGTCACATCGCTTCTATAAAAAAACTGGAAAATGTAATGTCGTAAATCTCGTACTTCCTCTAATAAATGTCACGTTATTCTGAAAAAGGAAACAATACATATTTGCACTCGGCACTTCTGACAATTGCCTAATACAAACCTCAAATATTGACTTCAAAATGGCTTCATTTTTAGGAATAACACCAAGTCTGGTACTAGTATTGGGCGACCTTTCAAGAGAATTTTTCATGACAGCACCGGTTTCCATTCATGACCTAATCTTACAAAGTGTTTAGACATGATGAACCCCTTATCATACAGAATAAAAACAGAGTAGTATGACAAATGGTCACACGTATAACCGGTGAAATGCGCCCTCTTGTCAACTTACCTCAGTGAGGATTTTATTTTAACTGTTCATGTAAATGCTTAAATAGTAGAAACGCCCCTAGCACCATGGCTTAAGCAGAATTATGTAAAAAAAAAACATGCAGTGTTGTGACTGAGGAAGAGTTTTGCTGTTAGTGAGATTTGTAATCTGCAGACAGGGATAAGACGGTATCAAAACCAATTTCTGTGAGTGTGTAACTGTGTCTGTCCTGGACAGCTTTTCTGACCTCCAGACTTCAAAGAAGACACACGAAATTTGTCGTCTACTTTGATAATTAAACCCTTAGTTCAAATCATTCGGCTTGCAGCCTTTTCAGGCGTGTACCTTAGGGACCTTCAACTTTGAAGCATTAGTGTTAAAACTGATCTTGGAAACACATATCCAGTTTGTGGCCTTAATGCCATGGAAGCTCTGTGGGGTCGTCCACTACTAGCTGTGAAATGTATGTACTTTTTGCACGGTTGTCATTGTAAGGGAGGGGCCTCTCACGCCCATACTGATTTCCTCATATGTCGTACGTGGGAAGGCAGGTCGTGGGTTTCGCTCGGGATCTGCCAGGTTTCCTCCCATCATAGCAGGCCTACTACTGTTTTAATACATTTCGACTATAATGATTCTGAAATGAGACTGTATTTGATGAGTGTTACACGCATACACCTATATACATCACGTCCATTGTCCTTGCACTTGACACACCACCGACTTGCGCACCGTACTAAAATCACCACAACAAACAAAGTAATGAATGTCCCGGATGTATAGCCAGTGCTTTATGCAAAGTCACTTCTCATCGTTATTTAAACAGGACTTTGTTTGCAAGTACTGGAATCACGGATACAGGGAATATTTTGCACGGTTGTCAAATTTTCAAAGTAGAGAAACCATTGTTTTCCTCTGTAATATTGCTCAGTGAAATCATGCAGATGAATTATCTGTTGAACAGAGTCGCCCTACAGTTGGAACCTAACCTATCAACTTAATCACTCCTATCACCGTATGTGTAACTAAGTATGCTGTTGTTGATGTTGGTTCGATCCGTTGTATCGATATGTCGAATACTACTATTCAATTGACAAACTGTATTCCAAACGATTTGTATCTTTTGACCAAATGTCAGTTTAGAATTGCGACTAGCCGTGGGTTTGATCCGAGCTCTGCCCGATTTCCTCCCACCATATTGCTGGTCGATGTATAAGTGAAATATAATTGAAAACGGCGTAAAACCTCCAATCAAATAAATTAATTGAATGACAATTTACATACATCAGCAAATTTTTAATCCTGCAAAGCTTCAACAATGGCCAGTGGTTTAACCCAAGCCTGATTCCTGCACCAATAACATACAGCGCCATCCTCTCAGTGAAAAATGCTCCGATATGGAGATAAGCGACAATGAAACCTATGACAGTCACAAGTACACTTCACATCGTGTTATTGGGAAGTCGACGGGATTTATTTCTCTATAAAATTTGTATTTCACGTTAATTTACTTGCGCGACAGCTGAGAATATTACTGCACCTTGGCAAGCAGCTGACAAACATCACGAGTACTTGACTGAGTGAAGTCAGCGCAAGGTGAATCAGAAAATCTGCCATAACATCGATAATTGTGGCAGAATACTGCGGAGATACCGGTCAGTAAAAGCTCAAGAGAAAATAGGACCTATTAGTATCTGTTTCGACTTTTGGGCTGACGTTTCACAACATATGTGATGTCGAGTTGCTCAGGATCGACATTTAGTTTGACGCTGTCGCAACCCCTATTGAAATAAATTACCCTAATTGAAACAATTACTTCAATAGGGGTTGCAGTAGGACAAGAAAATAAAAAATATTTCAATAGGGGTTGCAGTAGGACAAGAAGATAAAAAAATATTTCAATAGGGGTTGTAGTAGGACAAGAAGATAAAAAAATATTTCAATAGGGGTTGCAGTAGGACAAGAAGATAAAAAAATATTTCAATAGGGGTTGCAGTATTGAAATATTTTATCATCAGGGGTTGCCACCGCAACCCCTATTGAAGTAATTGTTTCCATAGGGCTTGCTACTGCAATCCCTATTGAAACAATGCTGTTTCAATAAGCACTTTATTTTACATTTATGACCCTTATTGAAATAAGTCGAATAGACACCAATTTATGTTCGTTTGAATATTCTATTTGTTTGTACTGTGTAAAATTGTAATATTGCCAAGTTTGGTATAAATATACTTTTTGTGGAACAGGGAATGGGCAAGGATTAGGATATAGGTAATACTGTCAAACATTCTTGTCCGACTTGAAGTACACAGCTCTGTGCCCAAAATTCGTTGGAGTTTGTACATAGGTTCAGGATGATAAGTATTTTCATACGAATTCTTTTGAAACAGAAAATTCTTACTAAGTTTATGCTGTGTAAGAGATTTTCATACTTTTAGTGGTATTTTTATCTTTTGGGTCTCATTTGTTTCTGTCTTTTTAAAGAATAAGGTGCATGTGATCAGTGAACAAATTCAACATTCACCCTTCCATCGTCTGCTCCTAACACGTCGTGGAAAAATCGTCAACAGCTCATCATATTTGTAGAAAATAAAACAGTTTCTGATATTTTGAACACGTGGTATTCTATCAGTTATAGAGATAATACTCTTGAAACTATAATACTAGTATTACAAAGGCGTGAAATATTTCAAATGGCAAGTAGAATATGTGCAAATGGGTCTTATTGAAATAAATCTTCTTAATTTCAATTGGGGTTGCGACAGACAACCTGAGCATCCACGCTGAAAGGCTCTGTTACCGTTAGTTCCTTGAACAGTGACGCCACGGAATTCACCTCTGGCTATTACAAAAGGTGGCCAACGTACCGGTGTGACCAGGTTTCTTTTTAGCTGTCGGTTCGTCTGTGCGTGCGTCCATGTGTCGGGTCGTCTGTCAAAGCGCCCACGTACACCGAGCATACTACACGTTGGTTCTTCTGATGTCGGTACGCTCAATTGTCTGTTTGCTGTTTGTGTGCTCACGTGTCGTTATGCTGTCGCTTAACCCACATGTTCATAAGTTTATCTGAATTTTTTGGAAACCTTTCTGCGCATGAATATCAGTAAAACCTGATGTGGCTTCCACAAAGCCAGTTTTAACTCAGAATTAGAAAAGTGGTTTAAAGACTTATTTTATTTTAATTTATAAGGCTTAACAAGAGCTACATTGACACACGTATCAAAATTTAAACCCATGAGACATTATATTCAGCTTTTTATGTTCAAGCCAAAAATCGCTTTGTGAAATCGGACCCTGGGAACTGGTAAATTGCCTACTCAGGCTCCTCTCTGACGTAGGCTCATCCCTTTGTCTGGTAATTATATATCTTTTTAACTTTAAACGATATTTCCTGAGGGGTTTCGCGAAATTTCGCCGATATATTTATCGTAATGAGATAATCTCGATCGAAACCTGCCACATTGAGTTGGGCTTGTGTTGAGTTTATGGAACACTTGATAAATACAAGATTGTCAACGGCTCACCAACTAAGCAGAAACACGGAATACCAGGGCAGGTTCTAGGACTTCATCATGAATTTGGTCCAATGAGGTCATCTGCACTTATACCGATGTGGTTTTCGAGAGAAAAACATTTGTAATATATGTTCTTCAGTAATTGCCATGGTTTTACCCCGCATGGTGACGGACAGAATTTGCAAATAAACTGTAATATAGGCGTGTTTGTTGCCCATTATTACCTTATCCCTATGTTTCATTTGTCTGTAGCTCTATGTCTTCGGAAAAACGTTCACATTTCAAACGCTGTTCATTTTGTTATACTTACATGTATCTGTATTGGATTGAAATTGATTAATTCCTTTTGCAAACTTAAGGTCAGGATATAACCAGAGGAAACAGGAATGCCCAGGAAAACCATTGCACATTAATTAAAATTAATAAATGTTACGACCTAATTGTGTAGCCCTCCCACCCACCTGGATTCTACAAAGATGTAATTGCACGTGCAGTTCCCTTTACCGTGTTTTCAACCATAAATAATGCTTACTTGATCTGAGATAAACATAGAAACATATCCCATCCCTCACTTTCACATCCAAAACGATTCATATACTCCGCTTAAAAACAGAGCAAAACCTGTTAGCTGGCGCATAAAACATTGAAAAGCAGTAAGTTCAGTTTTAGATCTTATTTATTCATCTGGGTACAAAAGTAGACAAGTTTCGCACACTACTCAATCCAGTAGTCGATGGCTTGACTCAGTCTACCAACACATGTACTGTTTAACAATCTTATAGAAAACTCAGCATAATCATATGGTAAGAATACATACAACATCCACGTAACCATATTAACATCCAGTCACAAGAGCTTCGCTTAAAATGTACACCTTCCCATACTGATTTCACACATGATTTGATGACAGATAAAATGAGAGTGAAAAAGAATTGAGGCATTCAGTGTGACCTGGGTGAAAATACTTATATTTACAATTTTACGACATGGAAGTCCCTTTGAGGAAATTCAACATAAATAACGTAAAGTTAAGAAGCTGGCAGCAAACTGACATGCCTCCAGCGTCCTATAAGATTGAACCTCCAATACGATTTACCCAGGGCACAAACAGTTAAAACAAAAACAATAAAGTCTTTCTCTAAGATAGCATTTCAAGGTAAGCACCTTTAACAAACATAAATAGCATCCCATGATTTCCAGCCTACTGGGCCAGATGGCATCCCATGATTTCCAGCCTACTGGGCCAGATGGCTGAAAACCCAACAATGAATGGTAACTGAAATGAAAGATGAGAAAGGAGAAAGAAAAACGAAGCACATACTCTGGGGAGAAACTTGCAAATTCTCTAGACTAGATAAAGCGCAACAGCGACTACAGACAATAAATCTTCCCAGGGGCTCAGACACACAATTGTGCACAAAACAATTTCTTAACAAAGCTATAATAAATTATTAAAGTTGGCAAATGTCCTAAAATCTTCAGGCTCAGTATCTAAAAGTACAAAGAAACACAGTATACTTTAAACAAGAATTAATAAGCTTATGTAAGAAAATGCTGAGATCTTAGAAATTAAGATGCAAGACAAGTTGAACAAGTTCTGCAACTTCTGCACTGTAAAACCCTCTACATATACATGTATGTAGACAAAAAAAAAACGATACTGCATTTCGATACCTGACAGTATTAAAACCATGGAAACCTTAAAATAGTGGTGGCTTATTTAAACTCATCTCACACATCAGGGATTTGAATTCATGCAGATTTTATAAACCTGGACGTACAAGCCAGACTGAGAACATATTGCAGGAAACTGCACATAGTCCATGACCAGCATTCAGTGCCTACTATTTCACTCTGGACACCACAGACCTAAGAACACAACATTGGGAATCATACTGTAAATTTTCTAGTGATATCTTTGGTCAGTCCTCAGAAAGTAATACACATACATGTACATGTATGCAAATATTATGTACAGTCATATGAGAGAAACCAATTTGTTGAAAATTACCCATGACAATGAAAGTGAAGCAATCCAATATGGCAGCAAATCTAAAATTCACAACCAAATAGAAGACACGATAAAATTGCCCTTAAACATCAAATCTGGAATGGATCAATAAAACTTGCATTATCTGAACAAACTGTTGCCCTAAGCTTTCAGCAGAGAAGTATAAATTGATAAACAATTCTATATGGTAACATTTGCGACTTCAACAGGTCATGCATATCTACATTACACTGTACAAAAAATCCACTAAATATGGACTTATTCAAAGGCAGTAGTCATGGGAGGATAAAATTAGTTTAAAACAGGAAGATGTAAAATACAACAAATGTGGTTGAATCTTGGTCTAGTACTGCTTGGATGCTATTTTGGCATTGTCCTTGGCAGGTTTTGTACAATTCAGAGCTGAATTAATAAAAACATGGTATTTAATACAGGTTGCTCTGAGAGTGAAAAGGTGAACTACACTGCATACGCATTAACGCAAATGCATGCATGCAGCCTGTACTACGCAACAAATTGTATTTCATTTCCTTGGCAAATATAAAGAGATATACATATGCATGTACAGACAAAACTTTGGATCAGTTTCTACAAACTATGGCAAGTAAATTACAAAACAAGGCGGGAGGCGGGAGGCACAGGCGGGGAAACAGCCAATTTGAATGAGCTATAAGGAACACAGTAACAACCACAGTCTTCACAACCATGAACACCACAGCAACAGATAGGGAAGTCTGCCTTGAAATGCTTCCCAACCAAGGCAGCTTGACATTGTGCCCGATACAATATAATGACACATCTGCACACAGCTACACTAATCAAAGTCTACTGTGTACCACATTTTCTCATACACAATGTCATAAAAAATGATACACAGAATTTCATGAAATTTGCACTAATTACTATGGTTTTCATGACTAAAATGAAAGTACATTTGTCAAAATCACATTTTGATTGCAGACATTCTGGTCTGGGGATCAAGTTTCACCAATATAATAAAATTTGTAATTCAGATTCAATAGTTACATTTGACAAATACAACAGTAGCCTCCAGAGATTTCCGCAGGACATAACGTTCAATGACACTTTGAGTCATAGCTTGAACTCCGGAACACTGCTACCACAATAACATCAACACCACAGTCAAATTCAACATCTGCCAAACCAGACAAATATCACAAAGCTTACACCAATCAAGCAGGCAGGTGAACTGTGCCAGTACACAGACTCAGATCACGTGTTCACAGAAAATATAGCACCATGCCAGCCAGGCCAGGGAAGATAACTGTACACCTATTTGCATTGAGGGAATTTCCAGGACTGGCTTGGCTGCTGGGGGGACCCGCATAATGGACACTGAAGTCACTCAGGGGGCAAGGGCTGACTGTCTACCAGAGTTCTTAGATGACACTTCACACCGGTGCACCACTAACAAGCCATCACACCTGTGTGTGCAGGTTGTCTGCGCGCAGTCGGGCCGAGGGGCTAGACTCCGTGCTGTCCTCATCAGAAAGATTGATCTCGCTGTCTTCTATCTCACAGAGACCAGAGATGTCAGAGCATGAGGCATTGGTGGAGGTGTAACCACCTACAGACACGCTCATGTCATCTAAAGCTGACTGAGAGTTCTCAAAGTCTCCATTACAGTCGCTCTGCACCCCGAGGTCATCCCCCATGAACCTGCGTGGTCCCTGGCGTGGAAACCCATAATGGATGATGTTCTCCTCCGGGGCGCGAGCCTCCGCACCCAGCAATGGCTGCCGGTTTCCGTTGTCCTCCTCATCGGCATTATCCTGTTCGCTTTGGTGTCCGTTGAGGCTGTAATGGGGCAGGTACTGGTCTGGGTGGACATTGAGGTTATGCCTGGGTAACTCGTAGTCTACGGCCTCCTGAAGCTGGGCCTGAAGAGCCAGGATCTGCTGGAAGTCTGCGTGAGATGGGTACTGGGTGGGGTCATCATTGTACTCATCATCAAACTCATTGTCGGCGTATTCAGAATCTCCCACGTACTCCGATTCATTCTCCACATACTCAGAGTCGTAGAGCAGATGGCTGTGCTCATTGATGCCATCCTCCTCCTCGGCATGGCTATGCTCCTGCACTCCTATGTTGGTGTTGGAGTCATGACTGTGGGGGCTGGAGCTTGGCGAATCTAAAATCTCTTTCATCGGCACTTCGCTTATGTTCGGAAGGGAAGGGTGTGGCGCCCAGTCACTGGTGTCCCAGTGGTAACCTGTCAACACATAAACAAAAACTATTAGACCACAAGACAAACCGCTCTCACATTAGACCATTTATCTTTGAATGAAATGAACAGAAAACTCACTCTTGTAAAAGTACCTTTCCATATGCCAACAGTTTATACATGTAACTTTCTGTATCAACAAAGTAACAAAAGTTCCCTATCACTTTTTCTGTAAGTTTTTCTCTATAAATTGGTCACCTAGAAATTACTACATGTATCTGAGAACACCCTAGCAAAAATGTTTTTTTCCAAATTTCCGAATTATTTGTGCAAAAAAAAGAATACATGTATTTGCTTCAACAAAGGGGGGAAAAGGAAGCAAACAAATATTATTCTATAGTGTGTCTCTTGTATGAATTTTTGAAGATTTTTTACATTTTAAAGAAATGTTATTAGGCAAATAAGGGGGTCTTATACCGTGGGACTGACACAAACATAATGAAGGCATGGTTGGGTAAAGGTACATAACACACTGACGGGGTAAACACTAAACTACCTGTCAGCCAAGAGAATCACTCACTTGAGCACTTAAGTATTCAGATGTCAGATTTAGATGACAATGCACCAAGACACAATTCTAAAATCTACAGCATTTGTTCTACATGATGATATGAAAGGCTGATCAAAGGTTGAACTATTACTCCACAGGTATCAGACAACAGGTGTATCTGAAGATTTGAACAGTGATGTGAACTTACAGGCACAAATGAAGACAACACTCCTATAGGTGCACATTGTAAAAAAGTAGAAGCAGAAATGTGATCAAGTTCATGTACACAAAAACTGCATTAATATTGTGCACATTTATTAAGAGAAGCCCAAGTCTGTTGCCTTTAATAGGAGTACCTGAATACTGATTATATCCTAGAGGATGCTAGTAAATATGTTTGAAATTGAAGGATACAAAGTCCCCGTGAAAGTATGGAAGCAGATACAGGTATAATATTAAAGATGAAGTGTCATTAGTCAGAAGAAACGACTATTTGCTACCTCATTTCTCACACACTCCCAAATATAGGTGCTATATATAACTGGGCATGAGTATAATAAAGAAAGTTCATATGACACCATTACCCTTCTTGTTTATACACGTTCTTCAGATGTTAAAGATGCAGTTTGTGAAAGGCAAGAATTCAAGAAACAAAAGATGATAACAATAAATGCAGCCCAAAGAAAACCCCCACAGTATTGGTTGAATACATTTACAGGTATTATTCATCCAGATTGTTTGATCACTCATTCATGACAAGAATAACAAGACTACATGAATGATTAGCTTGTCAACAGAATACTGCTAAATGTACAGCCTGTGGTAAATACAAGATACAGATAGTTGTGATGTTGTGTTGAAAGATACATGTTAACATACTGCCAGGAATGCTACCAAATTTGTGTCAGTCCTAACTGCATCAAGGATTACATTACAAACACATCAAGGACGTAATGTTTGTTTTATACAAATGTAGTCCTTGCCAAATACTCCGTTTGACACAAAATCAACTTTCTTTTTCTACTTCCCAACGCATGTACATTAACAAAACACTGTGTCAACATTTTCATAAGCTTACATCTACCAGATGTACTTAACAGGTGATATTAATGACGTCAAGTACAATTAAAACTAGCTGCTAAGTTTTAATTCCATCACAAATCCAAGCTACATTCAGAAGATCTAGAAACTTTCCAAGGTTAAAGCCTGAAGGTCAAAAACCAGCCTTCAGGTCACGGGAACACTTCACAATTAAAACTCTAATTGCAAACGCAGTTGTATCCATCATTATAACTGAGATAATTGTCCCATTTTTCCCTTAAGAGAATAACATTACTGACAAATTTGGGCTGTCTCATTTAGCATTTACAATCAAATTCAAATGATTTGGCATAATAAAAAAAACAAAACAAAAATAACTGAAAAAATGCATTTTGATGGCGTAATGCTACTTCTGCCATTCAGAAAGTCAATACTTATAAAATATACTATGACAGCGTGCATTACAGAACAACACAGACAACATGTTCTCTACTCACTTACGAGCAAATTTTCATGAGAGAGTGTTTCTACAAAGTTTGCTCTGCCAAAGTATTCTCAAATAGTCTATGGATATGGTGATGAACTTTAACTTCCTCAGCTGGAACTCTAACATTCCACAAACACACTACAGGCAAACTATTGAGACACTGTGGCAAACTACTAGGATGTAACCATCCACTGAAAAGGGGCCCATTTTTATTAAACTGTCACAGATGTAGTTTTCACTACAAGTTGTCATAAATGTTACACAAGTGTGGGAAAAGTCTCCAATGAGCTTTCTGTGTAAAACATGCCGCATTTCAATACTCTGGCAGAAGAACCAGGCTCCTATAACTGGTCCACACTGCACAACATTCTCAGCAAGGCCATACATCTATCAGATCACTCCTTCAATCATTTGTAAACACACATACATGTAAAACAGCATTCATTTATGGTCCATTCAATCCATTCAAACATTCATGTACTGTAACACAGTCAATGGACTGGACACCACAAACACAACAACAACAACAACAACAGACAAGATGAATCTGAGTGACACCACCACACAATCAAGAAACACCACAATCCAACATGCAGATAGTCAAAAGTTTAGGCTGTTAACACTACCTTTCTTCTTCCCTCGCTTGACTGTGGAAATGAGAACCAGACTGGTTAGTCAACACAGAATCACGACTACAAGAGAACTTTGAAATGTGCGAACTACTGGAACATTACTGGTTTGGTGCACAGAGATTGTGAGTGATCATCATCAGCACACATGTATTCTACTGTAACAAGATCTGGCAGGGTTTCATGTATAATTAAGTTAGACACTTCAATATTTGTACAGTGTTGTAGTAATTTCACACTGTCAAATACAAGCCTGAAGATTTATTATAAAAAACAGGTACGTTGGTTCAGTAGACAAAAATGTTTTTTTTCATAAATATATAGCATCAAAAATAAAAAAATCATCCCTAGTTAACAGTTTACCAAATTAAGTACATTTTCGAAAAGCTTAATTCAAGCAGTACTGCAACCGTATCAATTATGAAGAAAACAAGGAATAAAGAAAAACAAAAGGCGTTTGCTGTAAAGAGGTCCTTGCTCTACAAATACAAGTAGTATATCAGATATTAGTCCTTGCATGTTGTGTTAATGTTTGAAAAATTGTTACTAAAAGAGTAGCTGATTTAAAAGCTGGGGTAGTAGCCATTAGCAATGTATCGGAATGTTCTCTTGTACTCAGCAATTTACTGTTAGGCAAGCATGTTAACTGGTACCTTGGGGGAGTGGGGAGGGGCATGTGTAATCCTGAGGCTACATGCACTATACATACATACAGTCTACTCACCAGGAAGAAATTCGGGGGCAACATGCAGAGTTTTCTTTGGTCATTGTTAACTTTCCGAAAACACAACTCTAGTGTAATCTATAAGGTGAGTTTTATTTGTCTTATATTTAGTATGTGCAAGGATTCACACACAGGACATGAAAATGCAAATGTTCGGGTGGGGGTGTGGCAGGAAGATGTCCTTTATCATTGCATGAGCAAAGAGAAAAGGGACACAACTCTTGGAATAAAAAGACAATTAACATGTGCATGTACATATATGTACTACTGATAAACGATATTTAATATCTGTGTTCATATGTTTTTTGTCAAGATCTTTGCCTCATCCTCATCTTACAGTTTAACCTTAGAAGAAAAAAAAAAGTTATTGTAAAATGTGAATGGTCTACGTCTGTAAGCTGGTTATTGAATATAAGGTATTAAAGCTTTCAAGTTATGAAATAAAACAACAAGCAAGCTGTTGTTGCAATTTCGAGTTTGCATTTTTAGAAGCTATTGCTGGTGTAAAGACCTCAATGTTTCCGGAATTTAAAACAAAGACAAAAAACAAAGACTAAAACACTTCTTAATGTTATGTTAGTAGACACAGAACTAAGGGACATCACCCTGTAAGTAGACTGACACAAAAACTAAACAAATAGATATCTTTTGTTAATACTCGTATTCAGCACATACCCATAGCAACTACAGGTATAAGGGTGTACATTGCTATATTACAGGTGTCTGGTTTAGCATAAAGGTAACAGGTAAATAACAGTGGCTATACAAATGGGAGAGGTGTTCAACAGTCACATGGCATGGACAAGACGAGTTTGTGAGGAAGGCTGTATTCAACCAAAACCAAGTTTAGTTTACCAGGGTGTCACTTACCAAGAATTCAAACACAAATACTGAAGTACTCGCTTACAATTGATGTTTCAATACATCCAATCAGATTCACTGCATTGTGACAACAATCAATTCCAACACA
Source organism: Liolophura sinensis (assembly GCF_032854445.1). Taxonomy (NCBI): domain Eukaryota; kingdom Metazoa; phylum Mollusca; class Polyplacophora; order Chitonida; family Chitonidae; genus Liolophura; species Liolophura sinensis. The sequence goes on along the minus strand of NC_088302.1, from coordinate 6,057,244 downwards.
TGTATATTCATAATTAGCAAATTTTACTTTTGATTGTTGCAACATATTTTCCTGACAGTGACACTTGATAGTTGTTAAAGTTTCCCCTTATCCAGTTTGAACTCTAGTCAGGTAAACCTACCACTGGTCACATTTGTGCAAAATTACAACAGGATCAGGCTAAATTGATCTGGAGTTACAAACAGTCCCCACATAACACTATCATCCATGGCCAGGTGAGAGGTGACCACCACTTGTTAGTCTATGTATCAAATCCAGGTATATACACAAGCATTCATCCACCTCTCCGGAACACCTGAGAGGAGCAGAGGTAAACCGACGATTTACCTGGGAGGTCATCTTCAGACTCGGATACAGGTAGGCTAGAAAAGGAACCTGTACAGGGCCCGGCCATGGTCGGTGGCATGTGGGCCCCAGGCATCATCTTAGCCAGGTTATCTGCGTACTTTTTATCTACAATACAGACACAATAAAAATGGACAAGTAAACATAACATTTCCACTCCAGAAAAAATCCTAACGCACAAGGTTAGTGTAAAAATTATAAATGTATAAGACTCTGGATGTTATTTCCCTCGCCCAGTAACCTGATTTATATTTAGTACTGTATGGAGTTATGATGCTACACTGTACAAGGCACGGTTACAGATGATAATATACCACTTGCACTAGAGGCTATAAAGTAACCACTCCAGGGTCCTCTTTCCACACTAAGCACAAGACAAGGTTACAAGGTTACAGGCACGTAACTTCCATGGAGATCAAAACTCTAGGTTTTATAAGTTCTTGGTGATATGAACTTCACAATCATAAAGCTGCTTTAGACTTCAAAGACAAAAAAAAAAATCCTTAAGGTGGGTCAGGATTTCAGGACTTCCCAAAAGTATAATTTTATCAGTCAACAAAGAATAATGCCTTCAGAATGTGCTTGAATAAACAGCTGGCAGACATGCGAAAAAGTTGAAGAATTACAGTAGCAACTTGGGTGTCAGAGATGCAAACAGCTGAAAATAACAGTAACAGTGTTTCATTTGCTTTGCATCACGTACTTACAAAGACATTGCTAACAGGTCAAAAGGAGTTATCTCCCATAGTTCGACATCCTTCTGTGAATGCAAATCTTACCTTCACCGTAGTTCTCCATTATATTAGGGTAGTCAAACTCCCAGTGTGCTTTCTGTATGGAGTCAGAGTCTGACGCTGAATTGGAGGGTGGGGGAGGAGGTAGTGAGGGTGGAATGCTGGCTGGGGTGGTACGAGGTCCGGTAAAAGTCTGTAAATACTCTGAGTTGTACACTGGAATGTTGTGAATACTTTCTAAATCGTCCGCAGCGCTGCCGTAGTTCCTGACAGTGTCAAAATTGTTCAGGGTGTTGACAGAGTCATGGTTGCTGGGTGTATAGGATGCTGGACGGTTAGGGACAGGTGGGGGTCGTGGACTTGGAGGCTTGTTCTGCACGGACAGGGCTATGTCCAGGTTACTCAGCTTCGTACGCTTCATGTCGTCATGAATACTGTTCAGCAGGACATCACTCGGGTCGTTAGCGATCCCGGCAGTTACGTTACCACGGCGACGCTTCTGTCTCCTGCGACACAGCCGGTAACTCACAAATACGATGACTATCAACAAGAGGCCCACCAGGCAGCCTTAAAAAACAAAAGAATCAGATGATTATTTTATATAATTAATGAATATAATTAATACCACTCCAAACGCACAAATTTATTCAAAACAGCTGATTTAAGATGAGGGCACAGCGGTGATTTAAGATGTGGCCATGCATAATGAATGATTAATATCTTGTAAAACAAACAATGGTTCCCCACATTTCTGCTCAGGGTCCATTCATGAACCAACCAGTTGACGTTCACGAAATTTATCTCTAAACCTACTGGGACAAAGTATGCCAATGAGTTTCAAAACGAGTGCTTTTCCATTAAGTGCACTGCTGCAGAATTTCATTTTGTTTTTGCACTCATGTCCTTTGTGAAGTCATGGAAACATGTTAACAAAATGACAGGATTCTGGAGGTGTCAAAGTCACAGCTGATAACATAACATTTGAAATGTCCCTTTATCATGTCTTTCCATCCATCAAGTTACCTATAATGCCGTATATCTCCTCCACACTGAGGCTGGGGGTGATGGCAGGCACTGTGACCTCCTTACAGTCCACACCTGCTGTACCTTCTGTGCAGTTACAGGTGTAGGTCTGGCCCCTTCTCTGGCAGATGCCACCATGCAGGCAGGGGGAGCCGAAACATGGGTCCACATTCAACTCACATCGTTTTCCTGTAACAAGTTAACACTTTTTCTGATACACAATGAGTAACATTTCAACTGATGCACTAAGATTCCGCAAACATCTCAACTGATGTACTGAGCAACATTTCACTAAGATAGAGCAACATTTTATGTGATGTACTGAGTCTGAGCAACATTTCAAGTGATTCACAAAGACTGAGCAACATTTCCACTGATTCACTATGATTGAGCAGCATTTCTACTGATGTGCTAAGATTGAGCAACATTTTAAGTGATATACTGAGTTTGGACAACATTTCAAGTGATTCACAAAGACTGAGCAACATTTCCACTGATTCACTATGATTGAGCAGCATTTCTACTGATGTGCTAAGATTGAGCAACATTTTAAGTGATATACTGAGTTTGGGCAACATTTCAAGTGATTCACAAAGACTGAGCAACATTTCCACTGATTCACTATGATTGAGCAGCATTTCTACTGATGTGCTAAGATTGAGCAACATTTTAAGTGATATACTGAGTTTGGGCAACACTTCAAGTGATTCACAAAGATTGAGCAACATTTTATTTGCCGTACTGAGTTTGAGCAACATTTTAAACTGATATACTGAGTTTGAGCAAACATTTCAACTGATGCACTTGGATTAAGCAACATTTTATCTGAAGTACTAAGCTTGAGCCACATTTCAGCCAATACACTGAATTTGAACAACATTTTAATTGATAAACCAAGCTGATTAACATTTCAACTGATACAGTACTCTAAGTTTGAGCAATATTACAACTGATTTATTTATTTATTTGAAGAAAGGCAAAAAGGAATGCCTTGTAGAAAGGCAGCCAGCATTATGGTGGGAGGAAATCGGGTACAGCCTGGAGGAAACCCATGACCATCATGGTTGCTGGAATTACGGTGGGAGGAAATCGGGTACAGCCCGGAGGAAACCCACGACCATCATGGTTGCTGGAATTACGGTGGGAGGACATCGGGTACATCTGATTTACAACATTTCAGTTGTTAAGCACTGTACATCAACAGCATTCATAAGATACAATAATTATAATGTCCTTACCTGCAAATCTCTCTTGGTCGCACTGACAAATGGCAGAGTTAGGCCCCTCAATGCAGACCCCGTTGTTAATGCAGACGTCAGGGTGACAGTAGCGGCCATAGTTACACCGCTTGCCAGATAAACCCACGTCACACTTACACATGAAGTCATTAGGAACCTCAGCAACATTGGAACATACACCTGATGAAGAAACAAATTAGAAAATTTGACAACAATTCTTCAGAAGCCTGATTTATTTGTTTGCTTGTGGCTTTGTGTTGTTATGTATGTTTGGTGCAATTATCTATGAAGCAATGACAAAAAAAAAAGAGCTAGTGTATTGTCAAAAGATGGCATGCTTCACCCAATAGGTATAAAACTATACACCAAATATTAGATATGGTCGGGGAGAGACTGAATGACAATTTAAATTAAATTAGAACTGATCATGGCGACTAGTGTGGTGATACATACCGAAATACAATCAATCAATAAGCAGGCAAAAAATAAAGACAAAATTCTATTTCGGGGTACACTGTATAAAAATGCATGATGGAAATTGCTTAGCAGGAATTTGTGTTGATAAATCTCACAGGTGAGACCCGACTCAGCTGATGGAGTGAGGTTGAAAGGGCAAGACAGCACCTGGCTAAAGCCTATTTCAATCAAAAGCAGGATACTCAAAATTTCTACAAAGTTTCATACTTTAAATTTTTTAATTAAACAATTAATTTATTTTAATGAATTTTCACCGAATAACATGTAAAACAAAATGACAATGCTGCATAAATTGCTGGTGTTGAGTCAAGGCAGCCATCTTAAGAATTTTATCTAATCATACCCTTTGCTATCAGATTGTGTGGCCTAAGCTGTGACGTAGCCTCTACCCATTTACTCCGCTTCATCACTTACCAACCACCACAGACATAAAATCAAAAGTCTTATTCAATGACGGTATCACAAATTATGTCAGACAGTATAACATACCGTCTCTGCCCAAACCGCATTCAGCACCCCATTGCTGTTTTCCTGGTTCATTTTAGCATTTAACCAGCAGTTTCTACATGACAAATATCAGAGTCCGTGCAAAATTCATTAGGGGTGCCGAAGGTTTATGGGAATGAGAACACGGCATCTCACTGGACAATTACTAAAATTAATTAAATCTTATGATACAATTATTTTCTCTCTGAATTTATTACAACTCAAGAATTTTGCTCCTTTGTCTTTCTCACACAGAAGTGATTTTTTTTTCTGTTTTTTTTCATAAAATGCAGTAAAACAATTGAAATGCCGTTTTCAAAACGAAGTACTTTCTCTGACGTCTGCGATAACTAGGTCACCACTGTTTTCATGTTAGACCCCACCCCTACCAAACTAAAGCATAAAATCCAACAAAACAAGTCACCTTGCTCTCGATAATGGCGATGTGCTCAAGCTGCATCAAAATGAAGTTTCACTAAATTTTGCTGGGTTGAAAAAAATCTAAAAAATTATTTAATGCCGGTTTAAGATACTTTCAATGGTAGTTTTTCATAAACATTAGTCAGGTTCTGTCTTTCACTTGAAGTCTTCAATGCGTTGGACAATGGTTTCATGATTTCTGCCTGATTCTGCACAAATGGTCATCACATACCTCCGTACATGCAGGGGTTACTGGCGCAGGGGTTGCTGTCAATTTCACACTTCTGGCCTCGGAACCTGTCCAGACATTGACAGTGGAATGTCTGCTGGTTCAGACTTATACACTGACCACCGTTCAGGCATGGGAAACTGCCACAAGCGCCACCTGGACAGGAGAGATAACAAGGTTTACAGTATGACTGCGAGACCGAAATAAATGGCTGCTAAAGCCGCATTAGTGGTATTTTCGATTCATCGCTGTGAAAAACAGGGACAACATGTCTTCCATGCCAGGCCATAATCTCAGCAGGAAAATTAAACATAACCTTATGGTTTGAACATTAAACCAGTTTCTAGCATTCTGGTTCATAGTCCCTGAAAATTCGGTTCACCAGACATCATGTCCAAACTAGTTGCCGTCTGTCTGTATTTCCACTAGGCCTAGTTGTATTTCTTCTGCCATGTTAAACTGACCAAAAATGACGATGTATGAAGACTCTTAATTACTGTAAATGCCTATTTGGTCACATGGTACTAACATTCGCGGATTTCGTAGCCAACACATTTCCGCAAAAATAAGTGCCATCGAATATAAAATCCATCTAAGTAATTTATTAATGTCGCATGCGTTACAGTTATGAATTCGTTAACAAGCACTACAGTTCCAATACTTTTTCAAACATGTTAATTAAAAATACCCAATTAGAATGTATTCTGGCTTTCACAAATCCAGCTTTACTGATCGTCAGCTAATTTTGCTTTCTTTTAAGAAGGCTTTAGCTCCGCCTAAGTATCGCCACATTGCAATGTTGCTGTTGACTTATTGCCGCGGTTAGAGACATACAAATCGATAATTTGTACTGGGCGTGTGTACTTGATACAAATATACATACGATGAGAGAGGCTGTTTATTTATCGACTGTATTTGCCTTTCAGTCAGATCACCTTTCCAAAGCGCCCGATACATGGCTAGGGGGTTTCCGCACTTCCAATTTCCTTTGCATAATGATGATTTCTGAGAAATTTACTCAAATCTGCCACAGTCCACTCAAAGTTTCACTCACACCGCTGATGCATGAGAATTAAACAGCGGGATTTATTTATATCACATTTAATCCTTCGTCGTCTCCCGGAGTGAGTGATACGAATATTTGCTCACACAGCAGGTAAGGGCTTCGTCTTAAAAAGACTAACAGTCTTCAACAGATTACAAGCTTAGGAGAATTAATTTCCTTTGTCTGATCAAGTTACTGTATTGTATAGAAGTTTTGTCACATCTTACAGGTACAACCAAATTTAAATGATAACATTGTTACTTGAATGTTTGAGTTGATTTATTACTTGATGTTTCTGTATTGAAGTTTGATTTTCGTTTATCAGCTGTCCAGAAATTCTGTTAAGACCCATGAAAGTTGATTCCCGCTATATGTGTCTTCTTACCAAATCAGCAAAAGTTTATGCCCGCGAATAAAAAGGCATTTACAGCAAGTCTTGTGTGTGGACGAACTCGGACTACACATGTCTGCATCTCATGACTTACTTGTATCGCTGGGGATAGATCCAGAATCTCTACAGTGAAATTCAACATCCTTAAAATCCTGACTGGTTGCCACAGAGTTGCTTCCTGATGCTGGGAGTCGCACACCGTTGACCTTAATGTCATCCATACAACCTTCAAATCCATTCTGTATGTTCTTGTAGCCATTGGTCATAAGCGTGACCTCTGCCCCAAAGTACACATCATGTGTGTAAAGATTGAGGATATCATTTGGTTCTGGTGCCAACACCTGGCCTGAGAATCGTCCGTTCAGCATGACCTCAGCAAAGTTCCCGTTCCGTTCCACAATGATCTCATGCCAGTTGCCGTCGCTGATTATCTCCGGAATTAACACAGCTCCCTGACCACTGCCCAGGTTAAACTTGAACTGTACCATCCCATTGATCAGCTGGAAGTGTCACAGAAATAACAAGATTTTTCAAATCAACATGAATGGTTTACTTCAACTGGCTAATTTAAATGACTTCTCCCATGACTTTGCACACAATTGCAGGTCAGAAGACCAAATTCCATAACTCTGATGCCATGTAAAAACCACTGTCAAATTTTATGTCAATTGCCCTGGTTTTTCAGGGTAAAATTAATAAATCTGGAAATACATGTATAAACGCCTTATACAAGTTCATCATCCAGTTGCTACCTTCATGCAGATTTCTAATGTCCTTATTTACCTCCAGAATGCTGTAGTCCCTCTGACCCGTGGCATACATCAGACTGGCAGTGGCCTTGCGGGTCTTTATTTTAATGGCCAGGCTGAGACGCCTCTCCATCTTGTCCACCAACCTCCAGCGAGCATAACTACGGCCAGAGAACGTCATCGGCTTGTCACCTACCACAACAAACATTTCATTCAACTTTAATAAAAATTTGCACAATTCTTTAATACGAAAAACATAATCTGAACTAAATCATAAAAAAGGTCCTCGAACCACGAAGCATACATGTATATGTTTATGTGTCATTGCCTGACAAGTTAAGGGACATTCATGTTACAAAAAACATTTCATTCAACTTTAATAAAAAATTGCACAAATCTGTAAAATGAAAAACATAATTTGAACTAAATCCAAAAAAATTCCTCAAACCATGAAGCATACATGTATATGTTTATGTGCCATTGCCTGACAAGTTAAGGGACATTCATGTTACAACAAACATTTCATTCAACTTTAATAAAAAATTGCACAAATCTGTAAAATGAAAAACATAATTTGAACTAAATCCAAAAAAATTCCTCAAACCACGAAGCATACATGTATATGTTTATGTGCCATTGCCTGACAAGTTTAGGGACATTCATGTTCATAAAAAGTTATCGAGCCAAATACTATCTCTGGTCTGAGAAAGTACATGTAGGTTGAAGTTCAAATAAAGTGCAATATTTGGAAAAAAGGGGAGTAACTCAAAATATTATATACTTTGAAAGGTTTTCTACTTAACAGAATGTTCAACAAACTGTATCAACAAATCCCTTTTTAGGGAATATATGAATGTGGATGACAATGTCCTTTGGTCCATATTGGTCAAAAATATTTCACTTGAACGACGGCCGCCAGCATTATGATGGGAGGAAAGTGAGGAGAGCAAGGAGGAAACCCATGACTATCCGCAGGTTGCTGCAAGACCTTCCCACTTATGGCCGGAGACGTAAAATTTTAAATCAAATATTTAAATAATGAAAATCTCTGCTGAACAGTGAAGATCGATCAATCAATTTTCTGCAACCTGATGACATATTCTCTGACATACCACACTTACCTCTCTGACAGTGGACATCCGTACATACTCCCTGGGCCTTGGGTAATTCTTCCTCACAGCGTGGCCCAGTGCGCCCCACTGGGCACTCACATTGGTACCCCTGGGCAGGGTGTGGTCGACACAACATGTAACTAGGGCAGGGCTTGTGGATACAGGTGGTCACCTGCTCTGAACACTTCTCACCTGAGAAAAGAAGAGCCACTTCCGATAAGGTAATGTTTCTGACTGATTTAGTGTATATGACTTCAAATGTCATCCATGAATAAGTTGATAATTTTGTCTGATTGTGAGAGTTCCATTCACCTCAGACAGCAGGTTGGAGGTTTGTTTGGAGGGTACACATAGAATGCTATCCTACACAAAAATATGTACGTTTTAGCAGCAAAATGTAATATTTTATGACCTATCTTTGCTTCTAAATATACACTTTGTTGGGAAAACTTTTAAAGCAAATACATTCGTCAGGGACAACTATGTACCTATTGATCTTGCACACAATATATGATTCTGCGTTACCTATTATTCTAGTAAATGGTTTTGGTATTCCTGAAAGTAGTCACATATCGTTATGGTGGAGAGCTGTTAAAAACCGAAGAGAACTTTGTAAAATTAGATATAACTATGGGAAAGTTGCTGTGGTCAATTCCATTAATTCGCGAATGAAGTTGTAAGCTAGAGTCAAACTTCACAAGATTACTTACCACCATAGCCCTCATGACACTGGCACTTGCGGGCATACTTATGCTGAGCGGTGACGTATGTTTCATCATCAAGCACAACACGCACCACGGACTCTTTGTTAAACTCCACGTAGCTGAAACACTCTCCCTGGTCACAGAAATCTCGCTCACAGATGTCATTAAACACCTTCACAACGGGAACGCCCAGAGCAGACTCCAAGGTGGGTATCGCCAGGGAGACCTTGCGTCGCAAGGCATTGCTGCGGTAGTATGAGCTGGGCGACTTTCTCACAGCAAACAAGACATCAAGATTCTGGCCGTGAATGGCTCGCCGCTGACGTTTGAAGATGTTCTGGTCGCTGTCCTCTACAGCAGGCTGAACGCTGATAATTTCAATGTCCTTAGCACGCACAGATAACTCTGCCTTGAGCGTCCTCTTGAAGGCCTTGATGTTTCTCTGTAGAAATTCTTCCGGCACAAGGTTTTCTAGCTGAATGGTGATGGCGTTGTCCACCATTTCCTGGGTGATGGACTGCACCTCCACATTCACACTCGTCGTAGTGTAGTACTTGCCGTCCGTCACACTCACAACAATCACATAGTCTCCAGCATCCAAGCCTGGCAAGGCTATGATACGACCATCTTTCTCATCAATGTTGAACAGGTGTTTGTTGGGTGAAGTAATGGTGTAGGTCAGTCTGTCATAGATGTCATCATCCGTGGCTAACACCTGGCCAATCAGTCCACCTGGGAACTCGTCCAGGTATGAACTAATGCCAACACTCAGACTGCCTACCTTAGGTGGGTAGCTGCTCTCCTCTATGATGTGAATGATAACACTGGTATCAGTGTAAAGTGTGGGGAGACCATTGTCAAACACACGGATGGTGAGGTTATACACATCCTTCACCTGTTTGCGGAATATACCTGCAATTAACAGTGTCCCTTTGCTGTCCACTCGGAACTCATTTCCTTGGTTACCGCTGATGATGTCAAAAGAGAATGGGCCTGCATTAGGCTCAAGGTCACAATCTTCCACTTTGAAGGTCAGGATGTTGTAACCAACACTGCGGTCCTCCTGAAACAACAAAACACATAATGTCCTGTAAATCTCATCTGTACAGGAAGTCAAGTATTCTTATGCAATGACGTACAGATTGTTGTTCCAAGCTGTTGACAAGATTTCATAAAATGAGGTTTCCAGGTTTTATGTACAAGGTTTCAAGTTTGTACATCTCATTCACAAGCCCAGGGTGCTTTGTATGATGCAAATGATTTTTTTGGCAATATAAAGAGTATGGTCTGCCATACAGAACAAATGCACTGTGAACAAATGTGTTAGTGGATGAAGTAGAATGGACCCATTTACTTGCTGATCTCATTATGTTATTGTTGCCTGTTGGATGATACTAATACTTCGTGATTTTATGCAATGTTTCAATGAAACTATGAAATAACACTTGCAGTAATTCTATTAAAAACGTTCAACAAGTATAGCAAACATTTACACAAACTGCTAAGTAGTGGCATGCAGTTGGAGCACAATAAAACATTTGCACTCCAGCAAAAAGTTTGTTCAAACCTTATGACTGGACTGCTTGATGAACAAGATTCAAGGAACCATCTGCCTCATTACTGTAATTCATCAACCTTTCAAGCATATTCTAAATGCATTACTCTGTGTGAATTGATAATATGCTTTTTGTGAAGCCCTGAAAAAGTGAAATGCCTTCAACCAATGTAGTTTAGTTTTTCCAAAATCAAATCATAATTGTGCTAATACTGCACTGAAAGTTTCTCTCATGTGCAAAAAGGTTGAGGAATTGGAGTAGGGATTGCAGTGAACATAACCATGGTGCTTCCTCAAAACCTACATACTTTTGTTGTAGTATAATAGTCATACCGGTACAAAACCCTGACCTTAAAATATCCAGCTTCAACCTGTGCTGACCTTAACACAAGTCAGAATTTGCCTTTCAACTCGATCAAATAAATGGACACAAAGCAATCATGCTGCAGGCTTTTATCCACATGTTAAATACAACATCCTGTGGTTATGTTTCTGAAAATCTACATGTACTTGGTGCAAATGACTACTTGTCTACTCTTACAGGCACGTTGTTATCAATCATGTTCAACTGTGAGATCCAGGTTATTATCATATGTACAGGTAAGCCCAAACGGTATTAACAAGGGAATAGCCTAAACTGGGGAAAGACTCTAAACACAGAACACAGAAAGGTCATGCTAGCTTTAACTGTTATTCTATTCAGCATGAAAAGAACATCAACAAAATTTAAAATGTACTTATTTTTGGGAGTTGTTCAGTTCATGAATCACTCGCATCCCAAATAAACTCATTTCACTGTTTACTTACAATTTGGTTTATGTTAATCATAAAAAACATTCCACCCACAAATGCACAATGATGTACATGTATACAAAGCAGCAAATTTATAAAAACAAAATAAATGGAGATATAACCATGCTTATAAAAATAAAGCTACGAAAAATACAAAAGGTATGTTTCATTCTGATGTAAGCACACATTTGGCTAAAATGTAAAAGTGACTTATTGCACAGGCATCTTTCTGTCCAACATGCAAAATGAGCTGCAGTGGTGAAGGTTTACATTGGAAAATGAAAATGGATATGCATCAGTGCTTGTCAGAGTACACCTCTGTTTGCCAATGTACACCACTGTTAGTCAGGGTACACCACTACTAGTCAGTGTACACCTACGCTGGTCACCATACACTTTTGCTAGTCAGTGTACACCACTGTTAGTCAGTGCACACCTTTGCTAGTCCGTGTACACATTTGCCAGTTCATGTACACCTTGCTAGTCAAGGTACACCACTGCTAGTCAGTGTACACATTTGCTTGCCAGTGTAAACATTTGCTAGTTCTTGTACAACTTGCTAGTTAGGGTGCCACTTTGCTTCTAGGTGTACACATTTGCTCATCAGTATACACATATGCTAGTTAGGGTAACCCTTTGCTTGTCAGTGTACACGTCTGTCATTGTACACCTTTGTTAGTCAGGGTACACCTCTGCTAGTCAGGGTACACCTTGGCTAGTCATGTACAAAGTCATAATACACCTCAATCAGAGTTAACACAGGAGACAGTACACACAAACAAGCTAAGTTTATGTCACAACATCTAGACTTTGTTCATCACAAAGCTACTTACGTCTGCTGTTAACTCTGCGCTCTGTTCCAAGTTAGAGTGGGGTAAGGATAAATTTTTATAAACTTTATGAAAAAAAATGCATGGCATCAATCACAACAAATTTCCTCAGCCATATGAATACTGTTAACACATGATGCATATCATGGAAAGTTATCATGAAATGATCAACTGTACAGTTATTAATGGATCTGAGTCTAAACCAATCTGTTTTGAAAACACACAGCTTACAAGTCACTATGAAGTAATACAAGTGAAAATGCTCTGTGATGATGAACAGTGGCATAAAAACATCAACAAAAAACATGGTGGTATAATGTCAATTGTGTTGTGCTACAATGTTAAAAAAATTCCCAATCACAGGTTTCAGGAGTGAGTGTGAAAGTGGGAAATACTGCAGAAATGGTGAATTGAAAAGAAAGGGATCAGAAAGGGACCTTTAATGTCAGTACTGAACACACTGTCATTAAAAATCTTGTGAAAGGTGTTAATGACATGTTGAATAAATCCCACTCAACCCTGCCTAGGCCTTCCATGAATGGGGATTTTCTACTTACCCTAATTCTTCAACCTTTTCGCATATGAAAAAGTAACTTTCAGTGCAGTTTATGCACAATTTGAAATTGATTATGAAGACAAAACTACATTGGTTGTATGGGCCAATGCCAAAATACAATTTTATCAGTTTACACAGAATTATGCCCTCAAAACCGGCTTGAGTAAACACCTTCAAAACATTACGAAAAGGTTCAAGAATTACGGTAATAAGACGGTAACTGGCAGCAAAAAATTATATAGGACATTTACGGTGGAAAACATGATGGAAGTGTGTTATCGATTTCTTTTCGTATTGTGCTTTATTAAGGATGCATTGATGTACTAAAATCATGGTGCCACCATCAGTGCAGCCACTCTTACCTGTACAAAGACAGTATGGTTGTTCAGCTGGAAGACAGGTGGACAGTCATTAGCATCCTTAATGGTGATTGTTACGTCAACAGAGGTCAGCAGGTCACCATCAGAGGCCACGACAGTCAGTGTATACTCAGCAGTCTAGAACCACAACAACATATGTAGAAAAATCTCTCACGTGAATTTATTTGGGTGAAGGAAACCCGAGAGTGCCTGAAGTAAACCACCGACCTTCGCTATGTATCTGACAAACAAATTATATTACATATCACCTTTAAGCATGCACTACTCTTCTGGAAATAACAGGCCTAGAGGTACCCAGGCAACAAACAACACGCAAAGTTATATCCATGTACCGACTGAACTACTAAACTTTATGATACTGTGTTGATACTCCCAGATGTACCTAGACCTCCCAAATTCGTTACCAGATATACATAGTTTTGGAGAGTCTGAAGCTCTCCAGAGACTCCATGCTTCTGAGGTGGCTTGATAATGGAGAATAATGTACCAATCATGGAGAAAACTAGGCCCTAGATAGAGTCTCATATAGAAGTCATGTAACACTGCACTCAAGCCCATTGCAATTGACCACAAAAGCTTTTTCCCCCTGTTTCTATTTTCATTATTTACACGGTAGAAAGAACCAACACTAATGACTGCTGTTTATGATGGATGTTAAACAGTCCTCAGATTCCTCAATGATTTTGCCTGCCTGCTCTTGTCTCTCTCTTTTTTCCTCCATCCTACTAAGATGATGGAGAGCTAAAGATAATCAAGCCCAAGTGAAAGTGAAGTACTGTATAACAAAGTAAAATCAGCTGACTTCATCCCACATGTATACCCCCAGGCTGCTGTACCTGTTCCCTGTCCAGCACCTCTCCTACTGTAACAACACCAGTCTTCTCCCCAATCAAGAACCTATTCTCAGGGTCACCCTTGATGATGCTGTAGGTGATGTCATCAAACGGAGGGCTGTCTTCATCAGTAGCCATAACCTGATCAATTACAATAAACAAATATTCACTTCACTGCAACAACATGTCCTTCAAATGTTTCTTCATATCTTCTTCAGATAATTAAACTTTGTATCACAATCAATGCAGAATATTCTACAATACACCAACAATTTGGTGTGTGTTTTTATTTTGTACCTTGTGTATTATCTAACTCTTTTGTTTTCCTTTTATTTTCCAGTTCATGAATGCATAAAGCACATTACCAAAGGTAACAAATCCCAAATTCAAATCTGGAACTAAGCACACAGATTTAACAAAATAGTTAATCCTCTTTTCTACGATGTGTCAAACTTTACGCTCACCGGCTGCATAATTTCCCAACACTGAAGTGTCAATAGCCAATATTTGTTGTAACCAGCAAACACACTACCTGCAGAATTGTCTCCCCTTCCTTAGCATCTTCCCTTATAGAGCCTGAGTAAATGGGCTGGCTGAAGCGTGGAGGCATATCATTGACATCCGTCACATTAATGTTCACCACGGCTGTGTTACTCAGGGTGGGGGAGCCACCGTCACTGGCTTGTACTGTGAGGAAGAACTCGCGAGAAGCCTCATGATCCAGCATCTTATCTACACGGATAACACCTAAGGAAGAGAGGCAAGATTAACACTTCATACGGGGTATTCAACACAAACCAGCATACTGTATGTATAAATGTATCTTTATATTTATATGTGATAGCATGTATGTTTATAAATTAGATTCATGATTTATGCTATATCAGCCATATAACACAAAACTGAAGACAATTTGCAGAAAGATTACTGGTGTATACTGTACATTAAACCTTGAAAAAAAAAAAACACTAGCTGTCAAATCACATCTTATGCTTTTTTTTTTCACAAAAATACCAATAATCTACTTTAATAAGTGTTGTAAATTGGCTTTGAAATACTTAACACACATAAGCACACAAACTGAAATTCAGGCAGGCTAAAACATAAGACTAGTTTTAACACTTCTGTAAGGTTGCCTTTGAAGTATTATCAATATTACAATGGGAACAATGTTTACAACTTACCTGTGGACGGACCTACTGTGAACTTCCCCAGCTCATTGCCAGCCACGATAGAGTATGTGATGACAGCGTTGATGCCCACATCCCTGCTGGTGGCCAGTACGGTCACTACAGCCGTACCTGTAGGTACATCCTCCTGTACACTGACCGAGTAACTGGTCAGCTCAAACTCAGGGGGATTGTCATTGATGTCCAGCACCACGACCTGGACCATGGCCTCTGACGACAGAGAGGGGTTGCCCTGGAAACATAACACACATGCATAAGCTGGTGGTAAATGGCTGAAGAGGCTGATTTACAAGATATAATAAGATACAGAATGTGAGAAAAGTTGCATAGTACAACAGTGACGCTCAGACAAAACAATCTTGTCACAGAGAAAACACATTTCCTCTGCTGAAACAGGAATATATACAACTGAATCTAACATACCCGAGCTTGACATTTTATGTGTCAACTTTCAGGGCCAACAGTAGAATAATTGCTACAAGATATGCACATGACTTTATAATTGTTAGCATCACTTCCATAATTATATAGCTTCAAACTGCTGAAATTTTATCTATCCATTTGTTTCACTGTTTTAATAAAGTCAGAAGTTGATAGGCAAGTGATGCCCACAAAAAAAAAGGATGTAGGATCTCACTGTTTTTCTAACCTTCCTGGAATTTCAAAGCAGCATAAGCATTACCATACTGCAACTTCCATCTCACAAACTGCCTAGGACAGCCTGATATGCACTATGAATTCAATTTTCAATTGTTTAGAAATTTTAAGTTTAAGAATTATTAATTTTCAAGAACTAAGAATTTTAAGTTTATGAACAAGAAATAGTGTTAAGCTAACTGTTAAGCTCTAAGAGGAACTACTTGTTGACTCTTGCCTGATCATATGCCTCCACAGCTAAGGAGTATTGCGGAGTTATCTCCCTGTCCACACAGCGAATCAGGCTGATGATACCATTGACCTCATCCAAGGAAAAAGTGTCAGACCTGTCCTTCAACCGGTACTTCACTTTACGATTTATACCTGGGAAGAAAAAAACGGGAAATTACAATCACTGATTCTTAGCACATCAATTTTAGTACAAACTGAAATATGGAATATAAACTCCATACTATTGAATACTGAATAGGAATGAATGATTATGGCTTAACGCCACATCGGCAACATTTCAGCCATATCGAGGCTAAAATACTGTATAGGAAATAAGACGTATTTTGCATTTAAAAAAATGTATGCCTTTCCGATTGCAAGATGTTACCACCATTTTAAATTTAATGCTGAATTTGGAGCACACTGCCCTTTGTGAAACTGATGGGCCAAACAAGCCCAGTGTCTCAATTTTTTTTCTGAAAATTTCAGTAAATAAAGTTGTGCACTGGTTTAAAAATTACAACTTGTATATGAAGGATGGAAATCACTAATTTACTGAAATGTAAATGACTATGCCTAACACGTCTCACAAGTCTTACATGTCTCACAAGTCTTACATGTCTCACAAGTCTATCATGTCTCTCAAGTCTTACATGTCTCTCAAGTCTTACATGTCTCACAAGTCTAACATGTCTCACAAGTCTTACATGTCTCACAAGTCTATCATGTCTCTCAAGTCTTACATGTCTCACAAGTCTATCATGTCTCTCAAGTCTTACAGGTCTCACAAGTCCAGGCATACACATACAGTTGGACAGCATGTGAAAAGTTGAAATTAAAGTTAATGCCTTACCCAGATCTTCATCCGACGCTGACACACGGGTAATAAGCGTGTTCACTTTGGCGCTTTCTGCGATGGTGACGGTGTAGGTTTCCATGGTGAAGACTGGGGCGTTGTCATTGACATCCTTGACAGCAACGTACACCTCTGTGGTACAGGACAGTCCTCCTCCGTCTACTGCATGAACCAGCAGTTTATAATCAGCCTGTACCTCTCTATCTAATTCAGCAGCTGTCGTCAGGTAACCTGGTGTCACAAAGGCAACAGTAACACATCAAGTTTGCAGGTAACAAGCATTTATGTGGTCGATCTGATTTGTTAAAGTATAAAAACCTGCTTGAAACTTATTTGAAACCACTCTGTTACTGATTTGTTCTTGAAGTTCTTAGAAACACAAGGTAATCATTTAAAAACAAACAGATGAGTTGTTTAAGCCAGTCTTTGACAAATGTCTATTGTACTCAACCACATAAAGATGTCAAAGAAGCATGCAACTTGAAAACACGAATCTACCTTCATACAAGCTTGCCAAGAAGTAGAGGACTTGTCTTGCATGTGTTATGAACAAACAACGCCTGATATAAACCCTGAATCACTTTTATTTCAACAAACCTGTTTTCTCATCGATGTTGAAGTTCTCTGCCCCTTCTCCTTCCAGGGAGTACTTGATCCTGGCATTGCGCGTCCCGTGTTCATCAGCATCAGTAGCAATGATGGGAGTAACGTAATGGTTGGGAGCCACATCTTCTGTCACAAACTTCTGGTATAACGGCTAAAAACAAAAAAGTAAACACATGATCAAACATCCACTACAAGACCATCAATCATGGTGATTTTGAATTTACTGTGATTCACCAATCATACATGTACATCATACACATGAAGTAAATATACAAAACAGAGAAATGCAATCACGTAAGATTGTGGTTGGTCTAAAGGACATTGCTAACTTTAGACGAAACTGTGGTCATTTTATTTCGAACTGCATGTAAAAAGAGCACAAGCTAATCTATTTGGAACTCACTATATCGCAGTTAGGAGCGTTATCATTGGCATCAAGTATATCTATGACAACCATCGCCGTGGTAACAAATCCACCATCGGTTGCCATGATAGTCATCTTGTAGCGAGACTTAGCCTCCCTGTCCAGTGCCCTGTTTACGTATACCTCTCCAGCCTTGCTGATGCTGAACTGCCCTAGGGGATCTCCGCTAGTCACATAGTAGGTGATGTCTGAGGCCAGGTCACCATCAGACGTAGAGATGGACACAATGACAGTGCCCGGTAAGGCATCCTCATTGACGGCCGCGGAATACGTGGTCTGGCTGAAGACGGGTGCCTCATCGTTATGGTCCATGACCCGAACGGTCACCAGTGTGGTGTTGCTGAGGCTCTCTTTGGAACCTCGGTCGCTGGCGATCACAGTCAGATTATACTCATCGGCCTCTTCCCTGTCCAAAGGCACCAACAGAGTTATCTCCCCTGTTTCTGAATTGATAGCAAACATATTAGCGAGCTTGCCTACCTCGGCTGTGAATGCATATCGCACCTCGGCGTTTACTCCAGTGTCATTATCAAATGCTTTGACTTTGATCACATGTATACCAGGGTCTGTGTTCTCTGGCACGGTTGCCAAGTAAGGGTTTGATTCGAACTGAGGACAGTTGTCGTTGATATCCATAATCTGCACATGCACCTGTGTATGTGCAACGAGGGGCGGTGTGGTGGGTGTCTCGGCCCGTATCGTCAGCGTGAAGCTGCTCGTTGTCTCACGATCCAGCTCTCCCAACACTCGAATCTTCCCCTCTCCGTTAATACTGAATTTAGCCGGGTTGTTACTTCCCCTTGTGAAGCCTGGGACAATACTGTAGGTGACGGTGTCATTGCTCTGGGCTGTGATGGTTGCGATGATAGTGTTAGGTCTAGTATTCTCAGGTATGAAGAATGAATAGCCTGGCTGATCAAACATGGGTGGGGCGTCCATGGGCCCCATCACAAGGATCTCCACAGGGACGTTGTTCTCCAGGGAGGGGCTACCACGGTCTGTGGCATGCACAAAGAACTGGTACACTTGGTTCACTGTAAGTACAAAAATTCCATAGGTGAGTTACAATTACGGTCAAAATTGGAAAGTGTTTTTTTGAAACTCATGAAAATGTTAATCGTTTTGGCAAATCATTTCTAACAGATAAATCTAGACAGTCTGAAAGACAGAAAATCACCGTAATTACTACAAGCCTAACTCAACCCTCAAGACTAAATTACACTTATTAATCACATAAACAAGTTTTTGGAAGCAGACATTCAAAACAAGTGAGTTTACAAAGATGTATTACCAGAGTTTTCCAGACCGTCCTTGACTGTTATCACACCGCTGTCTGGGTCCACATCGATGAACTCGGAGGCTTTGGAGTTCTCCCCATTAAAGATTGAGTAAACTACATCCCCATTGTCCCCAGTGTCATCATCTGTGGCTCGCAACTGGATAAAGACAACAGCATACAACTTAAACTTTCTCTAAAAGAAATCCTTCAATGTTTATCACTAATGCATTAGAGTATTTCCACCAGTAATTTCTTATCAACTATCGATTGAGAAGCATGTTTGAAAGACGTCTAAATCAAATACTTTCTCATATTCAATTTCAAACCAAGGATGAACTGATATGACATATGATATTGTAGTAACAGTTTTCCAAACATTACATCTTATCAGAGTCACCATGCAAATTATATTGTTCTGATGTAAGATCCGATCCTGAACTCAGGGTAATATGCTATTTATGTTGCATAGTGTCACATCTAAGGTTACCAAATTTTGGAGAGAGACTTGTAGAGCAACAGCAAAACATTTGGTTGTTTGTATGCAGAACTGGTGGAATCTCACGTATGTACCTACTATTGTGGTGGAATCTCACATATGTACCTACTATTGTAGTGGAATCTCACATGTACCTACTATTGTGGTGGAATCTCACATATGTACCTACTATTGTGGTGGAATTTCTTGAGATTAGGTGGAAGAATAATTGTGGAACAGCCAGGTGCAAACAAATTCCATTAAAGAATGTGTTCATTTACTTCATGAAGTAGCAGCTGGAGACAATGACAACCAAGAGTCAAACAACTACCTGAAGAACAGTAGAGTTGATAGAAGCATCATGGTATACGTTGCCCTTGTACTCCTGCACCAGGAACTGTGGGACGTTGTCGTTCATGTCAGACACAGTGACCAGGACGGAGCTAAAGGCCATGAAGCCTCCGTTGTCCGTGACGGCAATGGGAACCTCATACTGGCTCTGGGTCTCACGGTCCAAGATCTTCCTGGAGAACATCTCACCTGAAGAAGAGTACGAAAAGTGATAGCTTTATTTCATACCACTTCAGCAGTATTACAGCCATAACATGATGACTAGAGAAAAGAGAGTGAACTCAAGGTTATAGTATTCATCCATATGGTTTGTGTTTCATGCTGTTTTCAGAAATCCCAATATTTAACTGACAAATGGCTGGAAGAAACCAGATGCTTCCAAAATAAGTCATAACTGTTTTTCACAAATCAGCATGAAAATGCATCTGTAATTTGCTCATTCCTACCATCCAATTGTATAAGGTATTTATACATCCTACAATACATACATGTACATTCAAACCATTGATTTTGGTGAATTTAAGTCTATTTTCGACCATATTCAGAGAAAAAAAGATTCCCAGAATGAAACTTTTAATTAGTCTAGATACAGCACCAGTTAAACAACATAACAGATGACTAAGGCGTCAAAGTTACCAGTATCAGCATCCATTCTGAAGATTTCATCGGACAGGGCACTTGTGATGCTGTAGCTGAGGGCTCCAAATGTCCCAATGTCCTGATCCACTGCCGACACAGTTGTCACCAGCATTCCCTCCCCAATGTTCTCTGAGAACTCCGCATAATACATGTCCTGGGAGAACTTAGGAGCGTAGTTATTCAGTGACTTGACAGAGATCTGTACACGGGCGAAGTTGGTGAAGACCTGATCTGTCACCGAGATGTTCAGGGTGTAACTGGACTGTAAATTGGGCGTTCTTTGGTCAGAGAGGCGAATAATCCCAGAGTTCTTCTCAACGATGAAAGCTTGTTGATCATTGCCGCCTACAATGGAGTATTGTAGCTGACCAGCGTCAGAGGAGTCTGGGTCAGAGGCTGTCACCTTGGTAACAAACTCCCCACGCCTCAGCTGCTCCGTAATGAGACAGTTGTAAGAAGGTTGGTCAAATGTTGGAGGGTTGTCGTTGAGATCTGAGAGCGTAATTCGTGTCAAAGAGGAGGAGCTGAGGGCTGGCATTCCGCTATCTGTTGCCACCACAAAGAAGCGAAACTCCGCCTGAGTTTCCTGGTCGAGGAGGAGCCTAGTGCTGAGTACGCCTGTCTCTGAGTCTATCTGGAAGTACGTGCTGTCGTTCCTGTCTGTGGAGATGTCTGCTAGACTGAAACGCACCATCTTGTTCATGCCCTCGTCCTGGTCCGTCGCGGAAACGCTCAGCACCTTACTGCCAGTGCGCACTGCCTCAGAGATGACAGACATGTAACTCTGGCTCTCAAACTGAGGGGCGTTGTCGTTGACATCCTGATGAATACAAAATACAACTTCGGGCATTGGCCAAATGCGGCATACAGCTTACAGTGGTATACACAATTCTTCCACACATGACTGCTTTGATAACAGCAGACTTCTTTTCCACTTCACACAGCACGATTAGAATTATTTTACTTGGGTTTTTTGATGGACAAATCTTAAATTCTGGTCCAATAGGTTTTTCCTTTTTAACAATATTTGAATGACAGTATTATCGTTCGAAACCTGCAGTGGTCTCAGCCAAATTTTCAGCACTAGAATCTGTGCTATATTCAGAAAATGTAATCCCTATTAACGATAATACTGTTATTTAATCCACTTTCCAAATGACATCCATACCTATTTAATATTTGAATAGTGTCCTTACCTCTAGTTCCACCATGACGGTGGTCTCCGAGTACGAACCCGTCATCACATCCGTGGCTCGCAGAGTTAGTTCATAACTCCTGACCACACCCTCATTATCCAAGCGGTCCACTACATATAGCACACCTATAATCAAATAAACATGAACACCATCAGGTATCACCTGGTCACCAGCGTTTCTCCTGATATAAACACATACATTTGTAGGATTTCAAGGATTAGAGAGCTTTCTACTTACACCAACTGAAACAGTTTTCTGACATGCAAATTAATATGTGCCTCAAGTAATCTCCTTAAAATATCCTTAACCTTAGCAAATGAAATTAAAATCAATTGCCAGTACACAAAGTTATGTAGGCATAGCTCTTTTGGGGGATAAAAAATGTATCTCTGCCTTATGAAGGATTACTTTAACAAATAGCATTAACTACATGAAGTCATCATTGTGTTACAGATTTTCATAATAAAAATTTTTCAAAATCTCTTGACTACTGGGCACAAATATATACAATTATCATTCAAATATGCTATGCTTTGAGAAATACAAGCCTACAGACATAGTCCTAAATAATGTTGCAAGAAATGCAGTAACTTGCATAGCCTCAACTACACTGGAGTCTACTGTCATTTATCAAGCTAAGAATTTCTAATCCAAATTAAGCATTGTAAGTAAGAGTAAGCATTCATTACTTTCTTACACAAAGGGTAATATAACTTTTCTAAATATGCACATATGCATTATCTAGATTTATTTTAAACATTCCCCTGCTTCCTTTTTTTATCAGTAAGTCGAATGTCATGTAGTCTTACATGAAAATCACATGAAACCAGGTGCCTTCCACCAATAATGACACGTGTCACACTTGGAATAGTATGCCAGTATCACTTGCCAATAGTCAGTGATTTACTCAATTCTCCTTCACCACATACTGGCCACCTTCATATAAGTGAAAAAATCGGTATCTAAATTTGTAGGTATCTGTCACATTTACACAGCCTCAAGGCCAGTTATGGCAGCCCTCAATGTACAGTATGATCATGGTAAACCTGTGGATTGTCATGGGTTTCCACCTGGGCTCTGCTCAGTTTCCTCCCACCATAATGCTGGCTGTCGTCGTATAAGTGAAACATTCTTGAGTACAGTGTAAAACGCTACTCAAATATAACAAATATATGACCATGGTGAAAGGGGAAGGTGGAAAAGTATATACAGGTGTGAACCACATATTTCCTTGTGTTGTGGCAGCTATGAGTATTGCTAATTAAATCAAAACTCTGCAAAGGAACTGAAGAGCTTTCCTAAACTCACAATCTTTAGTGTCCTTAAAACGGCAATTATGCTTCCTAACTGTTTTATAAACGGACAGAATCACATGAAAACACTTGAGGTAATAAGTTAAGAATTTTGTATTTGAAGGCGTTGCTCGTTACCCTAGTGCTATACAGGACATATAAATAAGTTTGGGACAGAAAAAATCCTATGTGGTATTATCTAAATATTGCCACTAAGATGCAAGTAGCATACTTGAAGTTGTGAGCAAAAAAAGCATACATTTCAAAAGGCATGTTCCAGAAGCAATTTCCAATGCAGAAAAAACAAATATTAAAACCACTGTCCTGTTTTGAATTATATGCTTTTACAGTTTTAATGAAGTCAAAGTATGAAAACAATAAAATTTGTAAAACATAACAAAAAATTAAAGTTTAAATACAAGTTAAACACAGTAATACCAGAACTCATTATTTATGAAATTTGTCTCGTTCATTGCACAAAGTAAGTAAAAATTTAAAATGGCTCATTTTTTCTAAATGTATGAAATATCATACATACTCAGGGTACCACAGAGTTAAGAAAATCAGGGATTAGAGATGAGAGGCTACCACAAACACCCAGTAAAACATTATCATGCAAGCTGAGGCAGTGAGAGGACAGAAGAGGTAGAGTGAAGGAGGTAACTCAGTGTGCTAATCTAATGAACAGTATGCTTCTTAAGGTCAGGCAGCATGCAAAAAAACATAACCCATCATCCCGAGTCAGATAACCCAGATGAGAGAACACCATATATGGGAACAGTACTCACATGGCCCTAATACGTCCATATCTTTTCAATAAACACACCAGATAAAGGGAGAAGGTAAAAAGGAAAAACCATGTAGACAATATTAGTAACCAGGGTATAATACATGTACATGTTAACATTTAGATAATTAGGGGAGGACTATACTTATCACACCATACAAAATATGTTAAATAACATGTAAAGAAGGCAATGAAAGGGAATTATTGTGTATATGGATGAATAAGAATGACAAATATATAGACATTACTAAATCTTTATCAGTAATGTGAAATTAGATCCACTGTAGGGTTTCACAGGTTTGGACAAGTGTATAACATAAGAAGTCCATAGTTCTGCTATAGCTTCACTAAATCAGTATGTTCTCGTATAGACTTCATATATTTCTTGACAATGATTAAATTGCATCTGCATGTCCCTTTCAGTGTCCACATCATGTAAAAGCATTGGGTTGAACTAGACAGACAGCCTTGCTATGTATTATGTCATCATAATAATTTACTCATATTTTGTATCAAGCAGATTATCATTCTTACATGTATGTGTGAAAGTGAAAGTGAAATCTCAAACAAAGAGGATCTCACATAAAAGGCTGTGGACTGCATGTAACTTTGTGTTTATGTACTTTACAGGTATCTAACATCATACCCAAGGTTTACGTGTGGAGGAAACTAGATTGCCCAGAGTATATCTTTACCAGTTCACCTGTGCCTGACAAATGGTCTGATGTCAAACTTGATTGATGACAGGCCTTTTAACGTTAACTTACTTTATTAATCTACCTTGACATTTTCAAATCTCTCATTACCATTACAAGCAATTTGTGAGTTTCTACGTGGTATAAGTGGTTCTATGTTTAGTACACTGGGATGACCTAACTATATGCCTTAATGAAGGTTGATCATGAGATGGGTTAATGTGGAAACAATTGCTGGAAGGACATGAGTACTATATTTCATGCATAGAAATGCTGACAACACTACGTAATTAGGCTAAGTTAGAGGGAATCTAAAACTTACTGAGGAAGTACATGTACCAACTCTTTAACTCCGAGGAAAAAAATTAATGCTTCTAATTTCTAAACATACATGTACAAATATCTAACAGTAGGTGTATCCACAGGCTTTTAAGGGGGATAATTATTGTCATGCCATTTAATAAGTGGTTATATAAATTCATTTCAAGTTAATTACCTAATATTTTCAATTTTCCAATCAATTTCCAATCAACAGTTAATTTCAATGCCTAAAATCTTCCATGGAAGACATTGATGAATTTATTAAGCTGCAGGAAAGTTTATAAAATATAACTTTTTACACATTAACATGTGGCAGAAATATTGAACAAGTATGGTAGATTCCTACTAAAATTTGGCTCAATGTACAAAAGCTGCTTTGCGTTGATGTTAGTAAGAAGTCATTGCCAGAAGACCAACACCTAAAGAGATCAGTTTCTACACCGCGGTGAACAGATAGACACAGGTCAAACCAAGAGAATGGCAAACCCCAGAATACTCTATTGGTTAGGTCAGATTCTAAAATGTCTACACAATGTGTATAAATCATTAGCAGGGGATTTCCTGAATGCACTAGCAATATAATGTACTGCACAAGCATTATGAATACATGTAACCGTACTACAGTGGATCGTGTCCTCTTTTGACATGTCAGAAAAATGACAACTTGGTAACATCGTTCTGTTGTTCAGCCTCCTTTTATCCATTTGAATACACAGCCTATTCCAAACACCAATACAAAAATTCTAGTCTGCAATCGGTTTTTTAAATTTTTTTAATAATCCGAAAGATTGACACAGGATTGGGCCACCTGTGTACATGTACTAGTCCTGTGTCAGTCCTGGTGAAGGCACTATTTATGTTCAGATACAAGCAATATATATGTACGTCTTTTGGCTACAGATGGACTTAATTAGCAATAGATGCGATTCACCAGCTCTATACCTGTAGTAAAGAGCACAGTGAACACTTGCGATAAATTAACTAAATACAAGTTGTCACAACATTCTAATGCCAGGTACACACCTGTATTAAAGTCGACAGCAAACTCGCCATATTTATCTCCCTTGGTAATGGAGTAGATGAGTTTCTGTCCGTTGGGACTGCCGGCCTGAAGACTGATGACAGGGGAGTGAAGCTGAATGTTCTCAGGTATGCTCACACTGTAATACTGTTGGCTGAATACAGGTGTGGCTTTTGTAATCACCTTAACAGGTACCACAGTCTGTGACTTCAGTGATGGAGTTCCTGTGAATGTGAATAAATGTATGAAAATTAATTTATTGATTTGTTCTTTTCACTTGCCAAACTTATGAATATTTCACATATATGATGGCAGTTAGGTTTATAAGCCACATTCGTTTTCCAGAGAGATCCTTGTTCCCGAACCAAGTTCGGAAAAGTCCTACAAGGCTAGGAGCAGTTAGAGTTTAATGCAGCCTCTTGTCCTAACATACTATTTATTCATCCAAAATTAGACAGCTCAAAATTAATTTTATAATACAAAAACACAAAAATATCCCTCATTATCACACTTTCTTGAAAGCTAATATGACTAATTTATCAATTTTTTGCACCTAGACTTATTATCATGTTCATTCTCACATGTACATGCATGACCAACTAATATTTTACCCATGTAACAACCACAAATCAACCATAGAAGGTCTGGCAAACATTACACTCAGTAAGGTATGGCCGCACACCATCTGACTTGTGCTAAGGTGCCCAATGATCATAACTAGGCTACCAGGACCTATTCTAGTTGTTGCAGGGCCAGTAGTTTCTTGTGAACAAGGGGCACTTTAGAAAACTATAAGGGCTAGTTTTAGTCTGTTCTTTCTTTTCTTCTTTTTTTTCTCAAAAGCAACTTTATTGTCAAGGGCACCATCTGGTAATCACACCATAAATTTAGCCATGCTAGTCAATCAACAAAGTTTAATCACGTCCCAGTTGGGTTGGATTGACTGATTTCACCTCTGTCCATGGCCTCGACCAGCAAATCAAACTGTGTGTTCTCCTGGACCGTGGTCAGTAACTCTGACAGGTAGATCTCCCCTGTACTGCGGTGGATGGTGAACTTGCCCTCCGCCCCATCCACCAGTCTGTACGTCACTGCTCCATTCTCCCCAAGGTCCTTGTCAATAGCCAGTACCTGTACACAAACACAGAGGATTTACACTGCATCTCATGTAACATGCTCAAAGGCATCAGCAAAAAACCCTCAAAAACTCCATCTAACACTACAATCATTTTTCACCAGATTTTTTATCACAAACTAAAAATTAAATGAGATAAAATACCAAACTTTTAAGGGCCTTAGGGGCCACACTGAAAATACTGCATTGAGTTTTTTCACTTTTTACCTTTGTATGAAATGAACTTGAAATTCAACTATTCTGGGACAAAACAAAGCGCTAGTGTATTATTCCAATACACCTGTATTAAACATAGTAATCAACGTAAACATGGCACCACAGATTTCTCTCTCAAACCACTTTACAAACCTGTAGCACAGTTTCTCCTCTTCCAGACTCCACTGACAGTATTGAGTAGTATGGCTGGTTAACAAACATAGGAGCGTTGTCATTCTTATCCAGTACAGTGACGCTGACGACGATGTGAGCTAGTCTGGGCTCTGGGCGCGCATCACGGACTTCTACCACCAGGCTGTACCTATCTCGTGTCTCTCTGTCAAACAGGTGTCCAGTTGTCTGTAACACACCAGACGTCGGTCCGATCTTAAACAGCTTGCTCGGGTTCAGTATGGAGAAGGTGAGGTGCTCGTTCATGACATGACCTTTGACCTGAATGACCGCCAGGTTTTTGACACCTGTCACGTTTTCCATCACGTCTACAGATATGGTGTCCTCTGTGAATTCTAGCCCACTGTTTTCAGTTTTCTTGACAGTAATGTTCACGAGAGCTTTTCCTGTAAACTCTCCATCGCTGACTGTGACGGCTAAAGAGTAGCTCTCACTCATATTCTGTTCATCTATGACAAACAAAGCACCGCTACTGTTGTTGATTCCAAAATGGCCTTCATCATTCCCATCAGAAATCTGGAAGACCAAGTTGCTCTGCACGTCCGTGTCTGGATCAGTGGCTTCCAGAGTCAAGAAGTGAACGTCTTTGTAGGTTGGTAACAAAACGGTCGCATTGTACACAGGAGAGGAAAATTCTGGCGGGGAATCGTTGATGTCCTCAATGTAGATGACCACCCGTGCAGGTTCTTCTGTGGTCAACTGTGGCTTTCCCGTGTCACTGACCTTCACCTCAAACTCAATGACAGTAAATTCCTCGTGGTTAAGAAGTGCTGCTGTTTTAATGGCACCTGTACTAGAGTCAATTGAGAAGTATTTCTTGGCTTCCACTCCCATGATCTCATACACCAAGAGACCGTTTCTGCCGAAGTCTTTATCCCTTGCCTGGATCACCAAAGGACCCAAATCACTGTCAAGAACAACTGAACCAGCAGCTGTACATTCTGTGATATTTCCTACATAGACTGGCTTAAGAAATTCTGGTCTATTGTCATTCATGTCTACAATATGGACAAGAACATACGTTGTTGCAGTTGCTCCCACCATATTGGTTCCTTGTACAGTCAAGTTGAAGAACTGATCCTTTTCGTAGTCAAAACTGATTCTGTTGGAGAGGATGCCAGAATTGGGGTTGATAGAGAAGGTGGAATTGTCATCCCCGTGGATGATCTCATAGACAACAGATGAGCAGCTCTCGGCATTAACTGTGACTATGGCCTCTCCGGGGGCGGAATTTTCCTCCAGCTCAGATGTGTACTCTGTGTAGCGGAACTTCGGTGGAGCATTATTCGAAATGGTGACAAAAATCTTCACTCTTGCTGTACTACTCATGGAAGGTTCACCTTTGTCAGTGGCTTTAACAACCAACAGGTAAGAGGACTGTTCATTGCGATCCAGCTCTTCAGACACTGTTATGGTACCCAACTTCTCATCAATGCCAAAAGCATTTCCTACATTACCTGAAATAAACAAAAGGAATACTATAGTTGAAGAAAACCATAAAACTTTAAAACTTTGCCAAAGAAACATTTCACATCTATAGAGTGTGTGCAAAAAAATCAAAAGGTATACATATTCATCGCCATAGAGATTTTAACATACATGTACACAACAGTGTTATTGTTAAAAGCAGATGATCTAATTTGCATCAGCGTAGCTAAGCCAGTGGAAGCTTACTGCAACGTGCTAATTACAAGCAACTGATGTTCACACGGAGTATGCAACATCTGATTACAAGTATCACATGTAAATTCAGCAACACTTGCACAAAGATGATGATATTCAAGATCTTGTTTTATAATTAATGGTAATAGTTGTTTATACCCGATTCTGAAGCTGTTGAATTAGTTAATTTCAAACGAAGCTTTCCTATTATTTCCCTGTTTAGATTGTGAAAAAAACACTTCAGTACATTACTTCACAGACGCGTACACACACAGCAATCTATGTGAGCAAGAGCATTAAAAGGCACTCCATGAATATGTACAAAACTGGACGTTTAGTGGTTAGAATTGCATACGTCATACTTTCTAGGAGTGTGGGATTTCTCACGCGTGAAGTGTGGGATTTCACTTCATGCATTTTTAATCTTTGGAGTTTTGTTGAGAGATGTTATAGCAGCGCAACTGTACTTTGTTCCCCTCTGTCACTCTGAAGCTTTAATCAACGCATGTACAGAACCTACCAACAGAATCTTACTTAATAGCAAGGCACTATGTTTAAACTTAGCTCAAATTTCAAGCCTTCATATAACGCATTGCAACCATTAGATGTTGCTCAAATGTATCTTCAAAGTGACATAAGCAGGAGAGACACAGTCAGCCGTTGGCTCCCAGGATATTTCTAAAAGATCCCTAGCTACCTTCAATAGACAGCTTAAGGCCTGCAGAACTTCAAAAGACTTCTGTGACAAGGTTCTAATCCCTTTCAAAATTGACGCTTTTCAAGCAGACAAAATTCAGTGTGCCATTGCTACAAACAGCCGCCTTCTCTGAACAGGCCATGCCATGTGGTAATATTATACAGACAAAACAGAAATGTCAGAACACTACTAAATACAATCTACCACACGATACCGTCAGTACAAATCACACAAACATATGGGTGGTCAGGAGAACACATTACAGACTTGGTTACACATGTACAATAAACAAGCTTGGCTACAACTGTATCTACATCTACAGAATGTTCTAGGATATCCAAGATGAAATACGGAATGAACTTTAATTGTCCAGCTAGCCATCAGATGACAACATGTAGAAAGTTGGACAGTCATCTGAGGTACAGACAGTACAACATACATCATTGTCCCTTATTCAACACCACCTCTTCTGTCTACCAAGAAACAAATGCAAATCACATCCTATACACTGAATATATTAAATTCTACAAGCTTACATTTTCTACCACAAAACATTAAAATGTTAAAAAAATCAAGCAGAAGAGCAAAATGACTTTCAAACTAATGCCTAGACATGCAAATGTATAACCTTGGACAACAAAATTAAGTTTTGTCTCTTGATTAATTTGTGAATTACATTTGTTATTTAAAAGAGCCCCAAGAATGTTTTTCCCCACTCTGCATTCTTTATTTAACACCAGTATTTTGGCTAAGCCATGTGTACCCTATACAGATGGTATACAAGAGATACTGGTTACAAATCAAGCTGCCTATAGTGACCCCTTCCACAAAGTGAGCAGTAATCAGCATTTTGACTAACGCTAGTACTGAGGTTTTAGGACTGATCGTAGATACATGTACTACTGGCACATTACAGTGAGCACAAGTTACATTAGCTCTTGTGTGTGCACCAAGCCATGATGTATACATGTATATTCCAAATCATAACATCTATAATATTGATTCTGTGGGAAAAATTACAAATAATAAAAATACTTTGAAAAAAAAAAAAAAATTCAAGAGACTTAGTTGCCCGTGGTATTAATGGGATCTGTCCCATAAAGCTAAGGTGAACCCTGGTATACCATCTGGTTAAACCCTGACCAAAATTTAGTGTAAAAACGTGATCAAATCTGAGCCATAATTTGCTAAAGAAAAAAACAACCAGGCCAACAAGACTTAAAGCCAATTAAACCAGATAAGAATCCAACAAGCAAGTTAGAGAAATATATATGGCTGCATGGTGAATCAAGTTTGAATGAGAAAAATATTAAATATTGATCTTAACCAGTGAAACACCATCTAAAGCGTGTCGATGTTAAGACCATCTTATAATTAACCTTAAAACATCTCTGAGGAACCTAAAGAGAAAACACGATATAATTCATATATAATTGACACTATAGACATCAAGGGAAAGGATAAAAGGACTACAACAACAACAGCAGAGGTTAGAACAAGCCATGTGCAGTTAACACAGGTGACAGGTGTATCAAGACAGTGATATGATGGTGATTGGCTACTACCTGCCCAGGACGGCCCCTGACAGCGCCAAATAGAGCAGGGGATTGGTTCTAAGGCTGAAATCAGTAGGGGCATTTAGATCAGTCTAGGGTTAATCTAGCTGCAATCTTCAGTACCAGAGATAGAAAAGCTATGGAAAAGGTACATGTATTCTGATAAAATGCTGTTAGTGGTGAAACAAAGCAATAAACAAATAAAAATGGTTATTCATGGCACAAACTGCATTCATACGCACAAAAGCACTATTGGAAATAGTCTGAAGGTAATACTTCTTTCAGTCAATGATTATAGGCATAACAACGTAAGGTATTTCAGAAATATAACAGAACTAAAGAAGAAAATGGCACATGAGACTTGAGTCCAAGCATTTCAGAGAAATATATACATGTAAGAGTCCAAAGATGGTTTTTAGCGATTCCAACAACTCAGGATACAAGTACTGCAGAGAATTCAGGTGTGAATAAAAGAAATGGAATACTAAAAAAAAAAAAATTTAAATTATTAAAATGAGAAAGGAGGTTTGTGTGACAGAATGGTATGGATGTATAGTACATGTACAAATGTAGTTGATATACATGTACCTTACCATTAGACAAAACATAAAAACAACCAGTAACTTAGTCATGGGACAGGTACAGGATACTGTTAATCTGATGTGTCATATGAGATAGAAAATAACACCATGTCTGGAGACAACCCTTTTAACCTTTCCAGGTAACAAACTCCCAATGCCTCAACCATTACAGATGAAGGGGTAGATAATGAGAAAACCTCATGTGCTGGGATTAATGAGTTCAACAGAAATTCAAGTCAATGGTTGATGAATGAGGTAAACATGTGATATAGATGGTGTTAAGCAAAAAGAGCATATACCACAGCACTGTGGAAGCATCTGCTGCCAGAAAACTTAGAATCACACAGGTGGAAATAACTGCATGTACATGAAATTTGTTTCAAGAAGTATAAGTACAAATCAAAGAAGCAATAACAATACAGCAAATTTGCAAACCAAAGTGATGTCAGTGTTGTAGGTCAGGATTATGTGTATGAAACTTGGTAACACTGTGAACCGTGGAAAGGAAAACCACCATGGTGAACTTATGAGCCAAATAAACACCAGAAAATAATATGAATGCACCAACTTAGTGTCAGAAATATGAAATGTGTAATTACTGCCATGGTAAAAAGCACTGGTGCAAAAAAGCGGCCAAATACATTATATTTCTCCCATAAATGTCCATTTTTCCATATAATAAAGGCATGACATATCGTTTTGATATGCACCACATATGATTACATATGATATTACATACCATATGTAATGTAAATTCTGATATTTTGATTGGTCTGTGTATCTTTTCATTCATCAAATCGACCAATCAAAAGATACAACTAGGCTGTACAGGCACTACTTTTTTTTGTTTTTTACAACTTTTTCATCTCCACGCCACCTTTCCCAAATAAATTCTAGATAGCCATGTGATGTCTAGTTCCAGTTAGTCCACTGTGATAGCCACTTCTTCAAATTCTTAAATGATGCCAATATTTGGCGGTCCCGTATTGGGTGGTCTTTCATGTGCATGTTCATTACAATCATGGAGCACCCAAACGACGATGTGTTTGTGAATCGTCATCCAAATCTTCACAAGAGCACTAGCTGATGACTAAATTCCAGTTAGCCGTAAGAACTTTGTACACTGTTTCGCTTGTTCAATCTTTGTTAAATCAAACTGTCAGTTGTTTTTTGAAAGTTGCACGGCGTGTACTCAGTGCACGTGGAATTTGTCTATTTTTAGACAGTAATTCTTTCTGTAGTAAATTGTAATATACTTGCTATAAATATTACAGTATTGAACGATATATTGTATAAAGCAAACTTTTGCCATCTATGGTACAAAAGAGTCGAAAACAATGTAAATGAAGTCCCAAAAAAATGTCAATAAATTTTGTCTGTACTGTACTATACTGCGCCATGTATTTGTCACTTACTGAAGCCGCTTCACCTGACCTATATCTGTGATATCACTACGTGCTTAGATTTAGATCGGCTTAAGTCGTAAGGATTTTTTCCACTATAAATTTACAATAAGGCATTTATGGGATAAATAGGATATGAAATTTGTGACCCTCTATATCAAATTTATTAAACTCAAGTAGTAGTTTTCATTTGTTTCTGGCCAGAGGCTCGGGACAAATGAAAACTACAACTCTCGTTTAATACATTTGGTATCTTCAGATCATTCATTACATATCCTCATACACTGTGCCAAATCAAAATAAAAATCCAACAGAACCCAAAGAATGGACAATAAAGTCCTGAACAAGACATGTACAAATGGATGTATCATAGTCGAGATCTGCTACTTAGAGAAAGGCTGAATCTGTACACAGATTAAACAGCTGAGGTACGGAAAGAGGAAGAAGAAAGTCACCCAGTAGAAGTTACAAATGTACTAAAAGGATATCATAAAGAACACAGTGCGTGTGATACGTGTTTATCAACTACTGTATTTAACACGATAAACCATTGGGACTGTTAGAATTGCTCCCACTCCATATTCCATTAAAAGACGCAAAACTAAATATTCATTTTGGGGAACAAACAATTCAATCATGCTACCTGAAATAACTTTGTCCTGAAACTATAGTTGCAATATTCCCACAAGACCACCGTTTCAAAAATCAGAGTACTCTGTCAGTAACTTTACAATTCTACCAGTTTCAAAGCAACAATACAGTCCTTGTCCATTAAAGAGGCATTTCTTATCACCAGCACGAGATAAACGGAAGCACTCTTACCAGACACGATGGAGTACTGGATCTCTGCATTATCTCCCTTGTCTCTGTCGAACGCCATCACCTGGACGACAGACGTCCCAATGGCAGCTGTCTCAAACACTCGCCCTTCAAACCTGCCAGAGAGGAACTCAGGAGCATGGTCATTGTGATCCTGTACATTGATGACAACTTTTGCAAAGCTCCGGTATGGCTTAACTCCCTTGTCTCTGGCCATGATGACTAGCTGGTGTTTATTCAGTGCCTCATGGTCCAGTGGTTCCTTCACAGAGATTTGACCTGTGGTACATAAAACAATGGGTCAACGACTGTGCAACATCTGCATTGCATACTTCAAATTGGGAAGTGTCTGTATGCAATTTTACTTTAATTATAGAAGAGTTTGAATTAAATAAATAAAGGTAATTTAAAGACAAGGGAGTTTTAAGTGTTCCTAATTGTCGAGAAAAGACTTTTCATTTACTTCTTTTGGACATGTACCATGTTCACTGCATTTTAACATCACAAATTACTTTGAATTTACATATATTTTCACTCTCCAAGAATGCTGAACATTTTATATTTATTACACTTTTAGTCAGTATCCTTTAATACCTGTTAGCGAGTTAATTTGGAACATTTCCATGCTGACACGATTCGCAGCACCATGGATTGTGTACAGTAGCTTGTTGTCCTTGTCAAGGTCAGTAGCCGTGACCTCAAGGACACTGGTGCCGACCTCTGCACTTTCTGAAACCTGACCTATGTACAATGTCTGGGAGAATACAGGAGCATTGTCGTTGTTGTCCTGAACCTTGACATTCAACTGAAAAACAAACCATAGATTTCTTGTTTACACAAGTACATATATGTACATGTATGTCATGTTGCAGTGATATTTTCCTTTTTTTTTTTTAAACTCCTGGACAAGAGTTGTTTTAAGAAATAACTTGATGTAATAATGTCTTGTCACTGGATGTGAGCTCACAATGTCATGCCAGCAGCCTGTCAGATACACCCCATGTCCCATCAACACCCCATAATAGCACCCCTCATTTACATAACATTTCCATAAATCACAGCTCATTTTTAGCTTCTGGGCAAAGCGGACGTAAACTTCTTCATTAATCTTCTCCTTTCATACCCTTTTTTATTTCTTTTTTTTTTTTAATGGTTGTGCCTAAGTAGTACTTACACGTACAAGCTACTTTACAACTTGCTAACATGATAACATGTGTCCATACCCAGCCATGTAACCTGGCGACTCCCAGGCAACCTCCTTCATGAATCACTGCCTGTATATGGCTTACATAAAACAATGTTGTAGTCTGGTGTTGTGACATGCTTCAGTTACTACACATTATTCTATGGTCACCTGAATCTTCCGTACATAGTTTCCTCTATACACAAGTACCATTTTCCAGGCCCTCACTGACTGAAGGATAAACTTATCCTACATGGCCATGAATTTTGTCCATCATTAACTTGCCAATTTTTCCTGATTCTGAGAGTTCTATTGATTTTAGAAGGGTGTTTGCTTGGTCTGCTTGGAACATGGGGTGATATTCTACTGGAGCAGCAAAAATATTTTGTGACATCTATTTGCCTCTAAAAATGCACTTTTGTGTACAAACTTTATGATCATTTAGGAATATTTTCTTCAGCATGTTCACAAGCACTAGATCATTATTCAACTCCAACTTCTACAGGTTTATCTACCAGTTAAGGTGGTGTGATTTTATCAAACTTGTACAGGGATTGTCTCATTCCCCTATATCTCCTCTCCCCTGCCAATAAGCCTGCTCCTTGTCGTAGACAGCAAGCATTCAGAGCATGACAAAAATCAACAATTGATCTAATAATAAATACCAATATTTGATTTTATTATGAACATACTGAAGTGCCGTAGAGGAAATGCTCTATGTACTGCGAGCTTAACTGTCAGCCATGTAATTGTCTACTAAGTCATATAGAATATTACATGTATTCATTTACTTATTCGATTTGTAATGTTTAACACACTGCAACTGTTCACCTATATGGTGACAGTCAGGTTTACGGGTTGACAGAACTAGATACAGAGTATGACCTGAAGCCTGGGTAAATGGTCTATATACATGTATATATATAGCCTGTCATGTAATAACAAACATGCCATACATGTACATGTAGTGTGAAATAACCTATAATGTACACGTACACTTGCGCCTAGTGTGTGTCTGTAAAAGGTGATTTTCTGATCCCGTATCTGACCTAATATTCCCCCCATGACTAAGCTACATGTCTCCTCTGATTCCGAGATTTAATCTTGTAAATGTGCAGTGAGGTTTGTTTGTAACATACATGTATCTGACATCTTACAGGCTTCTTTAATGTTTTATTTGCCTCTAAAAATGCAAACACCTTCAAATCACAAAATAACTGCATGTAACAGTATGCCATGCCTGAGTGTGACCAAATGACATCAAGTCTTTATTGCATAACCAGGAATAATTATTTGACAAGACTACACATACATTAATATGCATTTCTATACATTTGTATGTCACCTACATGTAGTCACATATTAACAATTGCTGACAAAAAATCCCCAAACTCAATTAATCAAACAAGAACAATAAATCATTTGAAAGTTTAATTCAGAACATTAGTGTATCAAATTGAGACTGAAGCTTCACTGTCGTCACGATCATGAATTATTTGCCTTTTAAAAATGACATCATTGTTTATTGAGGGCGCCAGATGCTGATGTCTTCAACCAACAAAGAACCCTTATTCTATTCTGCGAAATATTAATTAACGTTTTAGTTATAATGAAGCATAAAGTCAGTCAGTCATATAATGATAATGTTACACAATTTTCCAATGCTGTGTACAGTGAAAATCTCCATAACAATACTGTACATGTACATATAACCTTGCTTACAACGTAACTTCCACATAATTCAAGATCCAAATAAGATGTACTTACATGTCATTTCCTTCTGATTTTCAGCCAAGGAGACCTTTCTACTTCAGAATTTTCATATAATCATCTAGGCTAAATTATCAGCCACTTTCAGCCAATTTTCAGCAAAAATGCCTCCTTCTGCTCAAACTTTTAAAAGCTTTTAATGTGCATAATTTCACTTTAGAAAGGTCTTTTCTGTTTGTGATGTTTAGTAAAGAAGGTTAAAAACTATGGGATTATAATATAATCACTAATTTGAACAGCCAAAGTTAAACTGTATCTGTGTCACAGCTGCCAAATAAGCCCCTACATGTATAAATACGACTTTGACAATAGTTTAATATACCACTTCAATAAAGTTTTGGTTTTGGAGCTTAACATGCAGCAACCAAACCAAACAGCACAAATCTAGCACATGTCAAGGTTCCCCCAGACATCTCTGTATCTTTCAACGTGTCACTATTTATCAGCTACTGTGTCTAAGATAACTGTTGATACAATACACGGCACACCTGGTACAGGTAACATTTCCTCTCCACAGGTAAATCAGATATATCTGCACTGCCTGTTTAGTTAGTTTGCATGGGTAATCATCACAATGACTCAACAAGGTGATGATATCACACACATGCAGGATTCGGACTTCCTGCATTCAGTACCACATTACTTCTTCATCATATGACTTTCTGAAAACCATTTCAGGTGCTATGTATTCAATGAATTTGGGCAGAGATGCATGCTTATATTCATCCACATATGCTCTTTGGTTAAGTTGGTTAAAATATAATGCTACAAGGTGGGCACTCTTCTTGGATTACATCTTTAAAATATACAGCTTTATAGTCATTATATATTTAAAATGGTTAGAAGAATTGATTGAGCAAGTATTATTTATATGTTTAAAAATACATAAGCATTATATCAAGTTCAGAATTTTGCACCACAGGGTATGTTCCAACTGAGATGTGGGGCATATAGAGTGCCAGCTGTAAGCTCTGTGATGATTGTCCCCCATTTCCTGTGTGGGGTCCCTGAATTTATGGTTTTATTATACTGCAGGGGCTCTATCAACAGTAGAGCTCCTGTGTAAACTGACTCTGGTCAGAAACTGACCTTGTCTGGTCAACCAGTCTGGTCACTCTGGTCAGGTTGAGGCTCACCCAAGTGTACCCCAACCCTGATCTGACCCCCATCTAATCCCCCCAATACAGCTCAATCTGCATTTGAAGTGCCCAATACTGTATGCAAAGAATACCTCTTCTGAATGTAAGTATACCTAAATTCTCACACATATGTGTTACAGTATGTGTGTTTTTTTGTTCAACCTTAATTACAGTGTGTTTATGGAACAGTTTCATGGTCAAAATATTCAGTGTATATTATTTGTACCTCTGCCTTTAATAGCAATATACAGCTCAATCTGCATTTGAAGTGCCCAATTCACATAAGGCCCTAAGTGCAGACAAGGGAACCAAACCTACAGTGCAGAAGATGCTGAGGTAGAAAAGCCTAACATGTAGATGAGGAAACCAGGCCTACAGTGTCTGGAGTGGAGAGGTCAGGTAACCAGACCCAAAGTGCAGAATATCACCATTACACCTATATGTACATGTACATGCAGCCATGCACAAACTCAGTCCATTTGAATCTTCCAAGAACCTTGATAGCAGCCAGGCTAACTATTCCAACAATCCACCCATTAGCTCCTTGATTCCAGATGACCCATTTTATTTGTCTTGGAGGACTGGAGTTCAAACAGCAGAGTTATCTGGATGAGCATGTGGACCATTTTATCCCAGGATCATTTCCTGCCAGAGTTGGATGTGAACCAGGTGTACCTGACTTGTTCCATCTATGTGCATGTGTACACAAGTAGATCAGACAGGCAGTGGTGTGCATGTGTGGGTATGTGATGAGGGTGGCTGGGTGGTGGTTGAGAATGGGAGTGAGGGGGTGGGGGGTGAACGATCAATTGGTAGCACATCAGCTACACTGCATATTCAGTGAAGCTAAGGAAATGATGATAAATCAGGCTCCATTCAGGTTGCCAAGATGCTGTGGAGATATGCCCATAGATATATTTGGCAGCAGACAAAGTTGCCCCTCCATCAGCCATTTTTGCTCCCTAGTTACTGACCACAGAACCAGCCTCACATTACTCATCTGTCCTTAATTATAGGTCATGTCTAGCAATCTACTAGATAGCCCTTGAGTGGGGACAGTGCCTGAGGTTGTAACCTCTGGAGGGGTCATTTAGGTGGGTGGTTCTGGATGATTTAGTGATCAACTTGCCAACAGAGACATGAGTTACAGTTCAGCATGTGTTATCTGGACAGGAAATGGCTAGGGTTAGGGTCCATTGGAGTTTCCCTGTGATCAGCATACACATCTCAAGTGCTCACTCAGGCCAGTTCCTACCGTGCTTCATGATGGATGCCAAGACTCTCATTCACTGATTGTAGATGTGCATCATAATGGCTTTTCTGTTTTTTCATTCTCTTTAAGCTTTAATTTGGAAGGACTGATTTAATACAACAAGCTTTCCTTGAGTTGATGCCTAGTATCTGAGATTTCTTGCGCTTTGTTACATTATATTCATAGCTTTCTTCATCATTTTTTGTTTTGATTTGAGTGTTGTTGTTATACAAACTCTTCCGAAAACATATGTCTAAGAAAGAAAATTCAAATAAAAATAAAATTGGAAAACTACAGAATGTCTCCACAGGTTAGCAGGGAGGTAATTCTTCTACCCATGGTCTACTACAGGCTTGGTTTCTGGTAAGTTGATACCAACCCCAGGTTAACAGGGAGGTAATTCTTCTATCCATGATCTACAGACTTGATTTCTGGTCAGTTGATACCACCCCCAGTGTTCCCTGGTTTATAAACATAGGCTGATTCCCCCTCCCTGCCCATCTCCACCACAAACATAGTTAACATAAACAATCTAGTTGATTTTATTAACAAACGCAGTTTTCCTATCACAGATATTAGGCTCAAGGCAATTTGCCACTTCTTTGAAGTGAGCCATGTAATTGACAAGCCTGTTCATTGGTGTGGACAAAGTCTATCCAGATCCTGTCAGAGGTGACTATAACCAGGCCTATACCCCAGGTACTAGTAGCAGATACAACTCTTCTGCTCTCACTCCTACAGATGACAAACAGATGACAAGACATAATCTGTTGATCTAGAACCTTGCAATGCTGTTACCATTGAGATGCTGGGTGGAGACAAGATACCACTGCCTAATTATACACATACACCTAATGCTACATGTCCCGCATAACCCTTGACCATTGCCCAATCATTGTTCCAATCCCACAAACTCTTGTTTGGCCACAATTTACACATCAGGATGTCCATCAAAGGCCTGTCTAAAAAGCAGTGGTTGTACTGCTCACCTTTTCAACACTACATTTGAATGTAACAAATATGTGGTTCATAGTCAACATAAGAATTACCCAAAATTAAACCTAATGCCAAGCTGAATGTAGTCCTCTTTGAGGTAGAAGAACCACACAGAACATCTTATTGAAATGTTGTGTATTGCACATTATTTTCATATCATTCTGGACTAGTTAATGACCTCTGGCCAAGGTCTGTCAGCAACCTGTTCTTTACAGAAAAGTAACCATCAAATTGAGGCTAATCTATAGGTAAGACACTATAGTTTCGACTGCCTCAGACTCAGGCAAGGCCTGAACAGTTTGGTATACTGTCTCCACTCTCATAACTAGAGTATAACACCCATTTCCCGAGTCAGTGTTGTTGCCAAACTTGAAGATCTCCTCATTAATCAGCCTATCTACCCATCACCCAGGAGTTTACTGTGAACACCAAACACTCACTCTCCACAGTCACGAAAGCTTTCAATTTCCTGCAGAGTGAGGCAGACAACTGAAAGCTGTATTTAATCAACCCTGAGTATGATAGCTAAGCCATGGCATTCGTCAACTAGAATACTCTAGCCACAGCTAACTTCAACTGTCTTGGTTGTTCTAAGGCTTCGAAACATCCTCTAAAGCCTGTCAGGAAAAGCGAGGCTAGGGTACTCACCCAACAATAGGCTGTGTGAACACCATCAGTGACGCTGATGGTGAGGTTGTAAGAGTTCCTCTGCTCCCAGTCAAGGGACTGTGCCAGTAACACGATTCCATCTTCTATTCCAATCACAAACTTTTTCTCTTCATTGCCTCCTGTCAAAAGGAAGGAGACATGTGCAGGTGTTAAAGGAAGGGACATGACAAAAATAAAAAAATGAGGCTGGCAATGTTAAATTTGAATGATCAGACATTTAGTGTGGACAAAAAGCATCTGGATTTTATCACTTCTGTCTTTCACAGCCTGATGATCCAATGAACGGGTGATTGGATATTGATTATGAAGCATACATGTAGCTCACCAAGAGAAATCACTAAGATTTCCATTATATCACAGACGGACCGACAGACAGAAAGGTGGTTCAGCTCTATACATATAACATCAATTGGAAGATACTTGCTACAAATTAAATGTTCTGTATTTAATGCTTGCAAAGTTTAAATGTTTGCATCCCCGATGTTATCAAGCAAAGCCATAAACTAGCCGTTTGCTTATAATAGTAGCCAGCAGTCCCACATTTTCATGTAAATTTTTCAGGATTTCAGGTAAAACAAAATGAATATTCAATCAAAAGATCTGTTGTAAGACGCTAGCATCCAAATAGACACATACTTTCACCTAAAGGAATTACTACAACGTCCACAATAGTAGGGGACTGATATAATGCATACACCTTTCTAATTTCAGCACCAAGTTTGTTACCAGTAAATTTCTCTGAGTTTTTAGTCTCATCTCAGAGCAAAGAGAAAATCAATATCTGTGCAAGCAGAGGAAAATGCCATGATAACCACAATGTGATCATAATTATCTATCACCAGTCCTCATGGCCTTTCCTAATTCCAATTTATGCACACAATTGTCACCCAGAATTGAATCGGCCTTCTAGCTGCAATTTAGATTGGTAAACCAACACACACTGTCCGAATGAATTGATTTTGCAATTGGCTCGCAGTACACCGTTCCAGAAACCCTCCAAAATTGACCACAGATTTGCACGAGGTGATAAATTAGCATCAAGTCTATTACCAAACACATTAGAACAAGTTGGGAATCAAGGAACCGGAGCTAAATAATTCTGGATTCTTGTGCTCTTAGTTGGAAAACCTTCTAGAAATCATTCTGCTAACCCAGAACCAGTATATGCCTCAGCAGAACTTCACAACTGATACTGCTATGACCAAAGTTAATGCATTGAGGAGACAAAAAGGGAGCAATTGCTGAATGATTTCATAACGAGAGATTTATGACTTTACTGTTGTTCTGTGAATGTTCATGGAGTTTTCAGATGTTGACATCAAACTTGTCATTTTCAGGTTTCTATGTGCTTCAGAAAGTACATTTTTACGTTCATGTACGAAACTTTAGGTCATATACAATATTTATAAATTTCAATAATTTCAAAAAAAAAAAACCCCAACACAAGAAAATCTTGATGTTCCATACAACTTTAAACATGTTCCCATACCCTTACCTGTGATGTTATACCAAAGTTTGTCATGGTCATCATCAGTGGCTCCTAAAAGGGCCACCATACTGCCCAATTTGTCATCCTCCATGACACTGACGGTCATATCAG
Source organism: Liolophura sinensis (assembly GCF_032854445.1). Classification (NCBI taxonomy): domain Eukaryota; kingdom Metazoa; phylum Mollusca; class Polyplacophora; order Chitonida; family Chitonidae; genus Liolophura; species Liolophura sinensis. The sequence continues at coordinate 6,014,497 of NC_088302.1, read as the reverse complement.
CCCTGTCAAACTTGGGCGGGTGGACGGAACGGTCGGGTCTACCCAGTACCTCCACTCTGACGCGTGCAATGGACTTCCTGGGTGGACTTCCGCCATCCTCAGCCTTGATCTGACAATCACAAAGGATAAGAAAAAGGTAACAGGCACCGAAAAGCATTACCACTGTCATGTTTCTAGAAAGAATTCAAGAATATGTAGATGGAAGTATTTAATCAAAGCTTGCTATGGGGGAAAGTGGAATTATTTTCGAAACCGAACAAGGTAGAGAACAACCATTATAAAGATCAATATACAGTCAGTCAGAAGCTTTGATGCATACAAATTTCAAATGTAATCCCAGGTCTAGCATCAAGAACATGCAGAAAGAAGACTAGATCATCATCAACAATGCCATCCTCCCACAGAGCTGTTCATCACACGTAAAAACCCAACAATCTGAGAGACATGTTTTGTTGGATGACCTGTAACACTGAAAAACCACTTACGCTAACAGAATGGTCGCTTCCTTTAATCAGATCCTGTGGACTGAGGGCAGTGATCTCCCCGGTTTTTGGGTGGACATGAAACTTTGTCCTTGTTCCTTTGGCAGTGTAGGTGATTTCAGCATTGACTCCAGAGTCCTTGTCGAATGCCACCACCCTAAAGAGTGACACCGACTGGGCACCGGGCAAGGGCTCAAGGATCCTAACCCTGTAGACACGCTCCGTGAACTGTGGAGCATTGTCATTCTCATCCTCCACCTTGACCACAACTCTGGACGTGGATGACAGGTTAGGCTGACCATTGTCACTGACCGTTATCTGACAATGGCAAAAAGACACAAACTTGTGAAAACATAGAACATTAACCACCGAGACAAGTTCGCTGAAAATAAGAGGCACTTCCAATATATCCATTTCTGAAAAAGTGAATAAAAACACAAATATATGGGAATGCTCCTTAGGACATAAACTTATGTCTGTACTAGCACATGCTTAAGTTATTTAGCAGTGAGGAAAGTTATTTGAGCAGATATGAAATACAACAGATACCTGGAGAGGAAGAAAATTGTAAAGATATCAGTCCCCATAGATAAATGTGGAAAGACACACACGCAAGCAACAAGACAGCAAACTTATCCTACAGTTTACTTCACTGCTTTCCTGTAGAATTTTCAGACATGGCTCAAAGGAAATGGTAATGGTAAGACTTTGAGGGTGACAGCTGAGTATTTACCAGATTACATGAAAAAGTGTTGAAATAATATATTACTCTGACAAATTTAAATGTTTACAACTGTGTCAATTTAATTTGTAAAAACTCAACAAGTTCATAACAATAAAACTTAAACTTTCTTGCAGCCTCCTGAATGTTACACCTCTTGCAAACTTTTCACACAACATTACTTTCTTTACCTTCATAGAGAGCAAATAGACTATCAATATCAAAGTATGAACAGTTCCACACACACAAAAAGGACTTATGTCAGCGCAAACACTGGGCTGAGTCACACCTTTAACAAAGCTATTTCAGTCACAGTGTAGACATGATCATGTACTTCATATCAGTGATCTATGTACATCAATGCCAGGGGTCAGCCCAGGCAGAAACCTGCTATAGAATTACATACCTACTTCAGGATGTCCCCCGGTTATGTAACCATTCAACTCTAGAACTTGACAGATCGGATAAATACTTGACACAAAGCCATTGAGGTTTTAAAAATAATTTCAGATACGTTTGTATTAGAGGGCGGAGTATTGAAATTAATACACTCCTTCTGACGGACCTGGATCAACACCAAGCATAATCAGACAACTGAAGCTTACCACAGAAGCAAGACTTAGACAGCTTCAAATCTTTAAGTGCCATAAAGTCATGCTCTATCAACGATTATCTTGAGTTTGAATGAAAGCTTTAATGTACTTATTCGTGGGAAGCCATTGCTGAGAAATTCATGAATGGAATAAAAGTGTTAACATGTACTTCATGCTGTTCACATCCATGTAAATATTACTTGAAAATATTTATGTGTGTAAACCATCACAATTGTTGAATCAACTAAATTGTATCAATTGAATTCTGTTTTATACTGAAACTCTGAAAGCAATAAAATCTTATCCCCAGAAAAAAAAAGGAAATCTACAATCCTTTACACGTGTGGTTCTACTTCTGCCCCTTACTTCTGTCAAATCATGAAGATATGAAGTCCAAAACAATATTTTTAGCTACGATGTAATAACTGCATGAAATGGATGCAAACTTTAACTTCTATTCCTTCTAATCTTATGTTAAGATACATATATGTCGTTCTTGATATTCAGAAACTGCTCCTTGCAAATTAGTCCACAGCAAACGCTTGTATCAGCGCAGTAATAATTCTTGATTAAGTTCAAGGAGTTAGAGCTGTGATCATATTACGCTATATTTCACAAGCTTGGAATGTCTGATTGATAGGGGTTTACATTGAGATCATCCACAATAGTATAAATAAGCCATGACATCAATGACATCCTGACATAACTTCAGCAATCTTTTGTCCACACTTGTTCTGGAATTTCAAGTATGTCACTCCTATATGACAAAAGATAGGACAAATATCGAACAATTACATACACAAGATTTCCAATAGATGTAAATGTCCTCAAAATAAGTAGCATCTGTAGCAAATCTGAGTCTCATTGAGCAGCAATCAAGTCTCACACTTGATATGCATACCTCTACAAGTACATGAATGATTGCTCAATTCGTCTATGGAGTAACCAGTAACCTACATGTATACTCAAACATATACATTGGATAAAAAGCAGAAAATGCTTTGGAAACATTACAAGTAAAATTATGAACCAGCAAGAAAAACTTCTTCCATATTAACAGATCATGAAGTATAAACATCCAAGTCCCAGATATGATACTGCTTTAGCCAACAAAGGTTATGTAACAATACAATGTCAAACTCGTTCTCTTGGATACCGTGACAATATGTGTGCTACTAAATTTTTGTCCTTCAATCAGAAATCATGCCAGACTATGCAATGGTGCTGGAATACATGGACCAGGTCAAACAACAATGGTTTTAACATCTCTGTCTAGTGTCAGACGAGAGGATGGACATCGGGAGTTTCATCAATGTATTTGGGCTCAACATGGAGGCCTTGATTAACCTATCTTCAATCCATTTGAAAGGTAGAACATGTGAAGAACATATGACCTGTTTGTTTGTTGTTTTTTTTTGTTGCTGTTGTTTTTTTATGCTGCACATAAATTCCCATAACTCTCAACAATGATGTTCCAATTTTTCTATCTGTTTTCTTCGCTAAAGACATTATGAATGAAAAGAATGACCGCAGCCCCTACAGGCATCACCTTTTCTGTCTTATGTTAAATTTCATCAAGGGTTCATTACCCCTGACCTAATCCCTAACAGTAAAAACCACTTTTGTTCACTTCACTGATGATGTGATCCATAGGAACAGGCCATTTGTACTTGGCTGCACATCTACAAGTGCTTTTATACCATCTTATCAGTTAAGAAACATTAATTAACGACTGCTTGATGTCTATTAACTTCAAACCATTAAATAATGCAGCAAAGCTTGTTATCCCATTTCAAAATTCATTAATTCAGAATAATGTAAATGGAGCATTAGTATTGCCAATTCACTTTGTTATCTTTATGTAGTGCCTCAGAGGCCTTTAAGCTATTGTCAGACTGCCTTTGCTTTGGGAAGACAAATTAGTTACGTTTTACAGCACGAAAAATTGTCCTGGAGTTTGTTCGTTTGCTTTTTTTTTTGTTGTTGTTCACGACAGAAGATTTTCACCACAGTGTACTGTGAAACCTGCCAGCAGCTTCACAAAAATATAGATCGGTACAAAAATGATGAATTACAGAGCTGTAGCAACCTTCTGTCTTCTCCCTTACTAAACAGGAATTTGTGCAATGAAATATTATTGGAAGTAAAAATTCTCTGTTTATCAACAACTTTTCTATACATATTTTTTTCTTCTGGTTAATAAATAGTAAATTTTGTAACAAATTAAATTCTTACTTTTAATTCATAGCTAAAAAAATTTTGTTGCAAACTGAATGATTAGTTTTCGTTTACATCTAGGAAAAATTTATAACAAATTAATTTCTTAGCTTTAATTCACAGTCAGAAAACATTATGATTAAGTACAGGAAACCATGCTGCACCTCACAAGCATCAAACAGTCCTATAAATCTTTATTTGTGTACATGTACATATGCTAAACATTCAGGGCACCACAACATCGCTACCTTGTACAACAAATGTTCAGATAAACTGACCTTTTCCAAAAACCTCACATCAGATAACAAACATGAAAAGCACCTTGCTTTGTTTGGTTTACATAAAACGAAAAGAACAAGGAGAAACAAGATTAAGGTGTTTGTATAACTTATCAGTAATCAAACAAAAGCATCCTGTACATGTAGGCCTTTCAAGATGGCTTGACAAAGCCAGTGAACAGACTGGGATTATAACACTTGTGGCAACTCTACATGCCTTTATGGTAACTAATTTCCGCGTCGGTTGCTAAACTGTTTTTCTTACGACAGAGAAGACAGTTTGTCATACAAATTCAGAACTGGCCATATCTAATCAGCTACTCAGTCTCCATCCAAGCCATTATATATCAACCCATCACGATTTCCTTTGATCTTAATAGACACTTTGATGAACTTACTAATCTTTATCTTATCAGCCAAAGGGGAAAAAGTCTCATTCAGAGAAGAGAAGATAAATGGTTTATTATTGACATGTGAACTTGTTCAGATAGAGTTTTGTGGGTGCTCCCCTCTATACTGGGAAACTTTTACAAGGACATTAACCTATATGTGGTACTATATCCTGGACCAATCAGAATTCTCACCTAGATCAGGAGACACAATGTACACTCCACTGTACCAGTACATATCCACACCTTTATCAAACATATGAAAGTTTTTGAACTGTCAAGCGTAACAAAAACAAATCTTGTGAGGAAAACACCCTCACACAGACACAACAACAGAAAGCAGGCATTATACATGTACATGATCTATTGTGATTTATTTCATTGGTGTTTTACGCCGTACTCAAGAACATTTCCAGCATTATTATGGGAGGAAACCCAGCAGAGCCCGACGAAACCTACGACCATCTGCAGGTTAATGAAAGACCTTCCCATGCTGATGCATGATCTATTCTAAATGATACATGGAAGCATGACATAACCATGCAGTGGTGTCAAAAGGCAATGGAAAGTGCTTTGTAGATTAACTACCTATATGTACATACCCTAAATGACCTACAATTTCGTCCATGACAACAGCTTGCTCAATATACCACATTCTGACATTTCTAAAGATTCTACAATCTGTAAGGCTTGCCTGGAAGGTATTATGATATTCTGCTGGAAAAATGTATATTTCAGCCCCAAAAATGATGTTTTATAGCATTTATTTGCCTCAAAAACGGCACTTTTGTGGGCGAAATTTGGGGACATTTAGAATATTCTTGATTAAAATATTGCATTTTATCATGTCTTGAATACTTAAAATAGGAGTAATATGATGACACATTAACCTAATTATCCACAGTCTAGAAGGATGATCTATGTTACATCATCGTTTGGGAACTGTATGTTACATCATCGTTTGGGGACTGTATGTTACATCATCGTTTGGGGACTGTATGTTACATCATCGTTTGGGAACTGTATGTTACATCATCGTTTGGGGACTGTATGTTACATCATCGTTTGGGAACTGTATGTTACATCATCGTTTGGGAACTGTATGTTACATCATCGTTTGGGGACTGTATGTTACATCATCGTTTGGGAACTGTATGTTACATCATCGTTTGGGAACTGCCTCATTTCTCTTATACATGTAAGTGTGATTCTATTAAAAAAGAAGCTAAATGTATATATTTGAAATACCCAGTTTTCTTCGGTCATCCAAAATACACAGTTTTCTTGAGTCATGCAAAAAAGCCCAATAAGTCCTATAAAATCCAATGCAGATGTGCCCACCCCTAGTGAAAGTAATGTGTACAAACACTCATGTTTACGTGTACAAATCAAATTTTATGTGTACCAAATCAGCAATGCAGCAGATTTATTCTAACCCTTCTTAAAAAAAATCACTTCAAATAAAAACACCAATGCAAAATAAAGTTTTAATTACTGTAAACTTTTACTTGTGTCACTTAAACAGAGATGCCAGGAACTTACAAAAAAGGGGGCTAAGCTGCCCCAGAAGGAAACATGTTAGGTGTGTTAGTTTGGGACATTAACAGGCCAACTGTGCATATTCTACGTCAAGACAATGAGCTAATTAAGGATATAGCATGTTTAGTTGGTGTATAATGTTTGATGTGTTCTGTATATTTTCTGTGATCAGGCTTTTTTGACAGTTTGCTTATTGCGCAGAAAACAAAATTGCAGATTTCAGCAAATGTCACATCTATGGATACCACAAAATATTTGTGACAGGAGCAAATTTGAATTCATCGAGTTTGGCACCCGTTCGAGACCGGGGACCCGCACTGACCATGTGATGATGTGGATTTTCCAGTCATGACGCTGTAATTCTGAGAATTAAGGGATGCTTGATCAAGAATTTCTCACTGTAAGTGACTTCGTACTTTTCTCCATCATGAGCACCAACACCAAGCATTTAATCGCCAGCCACTTTGCCAGAGAAAGCATGCTCAACGACAAGGGTTGACATAAAAAGATAAACTGGCCCCCATTCGGAAATCCTTTGCGGACTATATTTAAGCGTTAGTAAATTGCAAGTTGGGGGTTTCCTACAAAATCCCTGCTGTAATGTGAATGGTAAAATAGTGGATCTCATGCTAAAAACACACTTGTATAAAAATAAAAAACGAAATTGGTCTTTGGATTTAATTTTCTTCAGTGGCATCTAAACATATTTTATACTTCTTTAGTGTACGGTCATATTTTCTTCATTTTTGGCATACAAGATATGCCAAAATCGTACAAGAAGGCAGGTCTACCAATGACTAAATCTACACTAAATCTATATTTAGTCATACAACATGACAAGATACAACACTATACTTTAAGCCAGTATGATTGATGAGGGAATTAATGGCTATCTTAGCTCTGTGTTCCATATCTTTACCAAAAGCTGGCAAATTCCAATGTAAATGACACAGGATACCACAACTAACCAATCTCTGCCAGGGCGACTAATGGCGCCTGTTAGGTGGTGCTGTTTTAGGTCATCCATTATTCCATTTGTTGACCAAATCCTGAACTACAACCCTGATCAGACGCATCTACCAGACAGCTCATAACTAAAGCAATATATGTGCATGTATACTAGACTACAAGTAAGCAGCTTTAAACATCCAGCATGAGGATATAACAGCAAGTATTCATACATCTACACATGTCTTGATACATAATATTATATGACCACTATAATCATTACAAATAGAAATTATTGATGTCGTAAGCCTGACTATCTGTAAATTTATGAAAGACAGCCAGAGATTTTTACATGTATAGTGTTTGTTTTCACATCTTAAATTCTAATTTATGAACGGACTGTACAAATTCTGTCACTTAAAATTGTTTAACTATTTAACCAAGCATTAGAAAAAAATTCACGTTTACATTTGTTCTGTAATGACAACATGTTTATTAATATCACCTATAAAGATAAATGTCACAGCAAGCCAGGTCTACATACAATGAGTCTAGACTACATTGTAACATGCGTGGCTCCAGGCACCCATCATTAATAATGCAAGGCATAGAACCGGAAAGGAGATATGTACCCATATCTATGATATAGGTGAGCTAGTACTGTAATGGATGTTGTGTGCTACATGTAGGTCTCTGTAACTGCTGGGAATTAAACGCCCGATGCATATCTGGGACCAGTCTTACAAAATGTCTCATTTTACTGATGACCACAAAATGACCTCGTTATGTGAGCATTTTAATGTGGCCCCAATGCAAAACCATGAGAAACTCTTTGCCATTCCATGGTAAAATCACCCAGCCTGGCAAACACTGATGTAGTTACATGGCTATTTGGTATTCCAGGCACAACATACTCTTCTGTAATCAAATTGCTTTGGAGAACAAGCCTTCATCCAGGGAGGCTTCGATTTCCCTCCAGGCGTGTTCACTGCTGATTTTTCAGTATAGCCAGGTGACATTTCCTTCCTACCAGTCACCTCGCCAGCACACCATTACAGTCTTACACAACATGGCTTTCCTCAGAACACAAACTGGGCAATATTCACTTCCTCCATGTTTAACCTCAACAGGCAGTACTAAGCTGCATAAATTAAATGGAAAACAAGCTCAACATCCAACTTCATTTTCACAGTTCTAATGAAACTGTTTAACTAGTGTCCCTTCAATGTATAATCATCATATATATTTGTGCCAGGTTTCTTTATAGTTTTGAATGTATATTTTTCAATTTTTTTAAAATTGAATAAACTTACTGATTTATAAGTCCTACAAAAACAAACTGAAACTACAATGAAGGTTGAACATCATAAATACTATTCGAGTAAGTGTGGAAACTGTAACATGCTCAACACTTTGTATTTCCACCTCTTGCTCAACGATGTTTATCGCATTCAACCTTCACAACAGAATATCCCCTATTTTACTGGCCTTTCACAACTTACTCATGATTACCCTAAATGACCACAGATTTCGTGAATGACTACCTTGCCCATTTTTCCTGATTCTGAGCGTTCTAGTGATGTAAAAAGATGTTTAGAGGTTTGCTTTGAACACGGAATGATATTCTACTGGAAAATTGGAAGTTTCAGCACCAAAAATAATATTTTGTGACATTTACCTGCCTCTAAAAATGCACTTTTGTTGATGAAATTTGAGGTCATTTAGGGTGCATCACTTAAATATGGAGGTAAACATCTCCATGAGTAGAGGATACTTGGCTAGGGAAAGCGCCACAGCTTCCCATATAGATGTATATGCCTTGCTGTAGCTAAACCAACAAGTACTTCATTGGTCTACAGCTAGCTGTCTTTTGGAGCAGCCTCAGACGTCATGGGTGGCTCCCCTTAGGGCCCATATCATTTCAGATGTACTTGTATCAAACGTTCACAGAGTCTGACCAAATATTCAAATGCTAGTCAAATGTGTACTCACACCTTTGGAACAAACTGAATCTGACACTCTTATGTGAACATTTTTTTTCCTAAGATTCAAACAGAGACTTTGATAGTTTACAAGTTCTACATGTAAGCCACAAGACTTTTGCACGTATTTGTAAAGGCCACCCTTCACTGGGCATTAGGCAGATGGAATACTAGATAAATGTACATGTATAAATGTAACTATAAAGCTTCTTGATCTATTTAAAATTCATAAATCTTGGGAGTAAGATGTAAGAGTTCAGGGGGTCAGAATTACACACACCTGTACTTGTCATTTCACTTAACATATCACCCACCCCACCATCACCTAACCCTTTTCTGTTTACCTTATACAGACTCTATGTCAAAAACTGACCCCATTTTGCAAGAGGATTTAATCCTTCAGGGGTCCCTGTCGGCAGGTCCTGGGGATTAGCGAAATCCTGCAACAAGCTGCAGGCCCTGGAGAGGGGATGAGACAGTGGATTAGGTTAACAGCAGTCTGGTTGGTGTGGACGCAGGCTATAGTGGGTGGATTTCTTCTAGATTTTCATATCATTTACCGCCTGAACATTTTCACATATTCTGAAGATACTACCATTCTTATGCAACTTATCATTATGTCATTATTGCTACCTGCCCAGCACTTAAAGTTCATTTAGTATCTAATGTCAATGTGCTTCTACTGGTAATATAGGCTTTGAAGCATACCTGGTTGAACACTGATCATGCTATTAACCCCAGCCCCCACCTAAACTGTCTCTACACATTGCTCACCCACAGCTAGAGATTTTAAGCCAAGCCAGGCCAGCTATAACTGTCAATATCCCTGGTTTGTTATTTGAGTTTCTAAGTTGGGACAAAAACAAAGGCTGCTGGACAAGGTTCCTGCGACCCTGTTGAGACTGCAATACAACAAGTCGCTCAGAGACAGGGCTGCCCAGTTCTATTAACAGCCCCTTACTGTTTGCTCCTTGTTCTTGTAATGCTTACAAGATCTGCTACTTCACAGCCAAAGCCTACATTAATCAATGGTTCCGAACTAGCCTTAGGCTTTGAGGTTGATGCATACATTTACACACACACAGACCACTTTATTAACATATCTTTAATAATTTGAACAGGTTTGATTATGGACTTTGTTTATCTGGACATAACAGTATTATGAGTGGATCTTGTCTTAAGAAAATACAGATATTGAGGCTCTACAATTAGAAGCTTTTTGGGCATAATGATTTGCATGTAGCTCTGACAGACCTCACACCTAGCAGAATATGTATGCCTGAACACTTGTAACTCTCCACTTCTCGGTGATAACAGCCAATTTGTCCACATGAGCAGCCACACAAGAGAGCAGGATTACTGTATAATGTGTACGTCAGCTCTCTCCACAACTACATTCATCAGTTATCTTACCCACTGGAAAAGGCATCCACTTTTGTCCACTTGCCAAACCCCAGTCACAATAAATCTCATTTCTGTTTATTTATTGCCCCTTGTCATGAGTTAAATTAATTGTCTTCTTTGAAAACCCATGCAGATGCACCACGATTAATTGTAGTTAGGTTTAGAAATGCCATGTGAAATTTGAGTCAGGCAAGCCAACATTTTGCATCACACGGAAGGTTTTTCATTACCCTACTCAAAAAACCAACTGCCTGGTGGCTTGCTTACAAACACGTACAGTGTACGTAGTTAGTGTAGCAGAACTTTACTCCAGATATCACTAAACATAGCAGACTGGAACCGGTTTAGAAGTGCAAGAAACTTTTGGATTAAGACATACTGTACACCAGGAACAGTTAGTGAATCATTATGGCATTATGCTATATTGGCAATATTACAGCCAAAGCTTTCACCTGGAAAGTGATTCACCTGAAAAGGAGCATGCCATTGATGGCACCATGCTTATATCGGACTTAAATGTACGGCCTTCTACAAACCCTGCTAAGGATCTGATCCATACATGTACGTTTTAATATGATCACATTATATCATCTTAGAGGTACATGCTTGTATGCTAAGAAACCAATAATTTAAAAACTTTATACATGTAGTTAAGTTTTACCAGAAGATCGAATTACTCCAATTGTGAATTTCTTCCCATTCTGGAACAATCTAATTTATTGTCGCTCAGTCTTAAATCCACAGACAGTTGAAGACTGAGGGTTTATCTATCTCCTGACCCACATTCCCCCTCTTCTCCCATCCTAAATCACATCTTAGTTACACTGCTTAATCTTCAAGTCTGGTACATCTCCATCATTAACCTTACCAATGATAAACTGGCTCTGTCACCAAGAGAAGCTTTCTCCATACCTTATCAATATGCAAATGGTTTTGTAGCAAAGCTTTCAGAGTCTGCGTCCAGTGATTGGCTTCAAGAAAATACAGTATGGACAAATAGAGATGTATTACTATCCAAATCCCTGACACCACTTTGACCATGCAAATATACAAGTTGATCTCACAACCAGTCTATTGTTATTTCAAATGTGAAACTATGTGGTGGCACAACTTTCATTGGCTATGAAATATTATATCTATGCAGCAACATTTAATAACTGTTTTTTGAAGTATGATAATACTTCAAAAAGCTAAAGAGTTCACTAACACAGTATCTTTTACAGAAGATCTTCAGGCTAGAATTGACCAAATCCTTTGATGTATTTACTCCATTTGTGGTCTGTGCTTTACTGAAGAATATTTCACCTGTACTTATGACCGTCAAGATTATCAATAGAGAAAACTAGCACACCTGTGTGGTGGAGATTCGAGTAAACCATTCTACCTCAGAAAATACATGTACATCGTACCTGATGAACTTCCCAAAATGTCCTTTATTTTAATGATACATATACCTGTAAACTCCAAACCCAATAGAAAAGTGAACAGTGCTAATTTTATCTCTCAAACTATTTCATATACATGTGTATATCCTTCCTGAGCTCTTCTCTGTGTCACCCACACTTTTATATCTCCAGGTATATTAAAACTACAACACTCCCTAGCAATATATCCACTTTATATGTGCACAGGTATTTACTACCTGTGACAAGGAGCTGACAAATATTTCCTTATAATGCCAATACAGTAATGCAGTAAATTTTCAGAGTAAACTAAGGGTAGATAAACAACATCACAGCAAGTTAGATATAGTTTTCATCATTTCCTTCAGTTCAAATTTATTCAAGCATGTAAATTAAACCTTAACCATGCCATAACCGGGATCATACAGGTATGTTATGAACAAAAGTAGAGCTGCACTAACCAAAACCCCTATGCTCTGCACTTCATCACAATATAGGCAATATCACAAAAACTTGCAATTAAATTTTACATGTGTTCAGAATAACCAAAGACTAATTTTTATCAGAGATGGCTTGGTAGTTAGTAGTTAAGTAGTAGTTAATAATCCAAGGTAAATATGCACAAGCTGTTCACAGAGAAGGTGGGTTAAAAGTCCATCTTTTTAGACCATGTTCTAATCAAGTCGATCTGCAGGCACCATTAATTGATAATTGTAGTGGATAAGTGTATGAGGTTTCATTGAAAATGGTTCATTTGTTCTAGAGACATTAATTCTTAAATCTGGAAAAACGGAACAGTATATAAAAATCTGTCATAGGACACGGATTTTTAATACTGTACACTGTTTCCTCTGATCACTTACAAACTACATCCAAGCACCCACAGGCGAGAATGAAATTCGCGAACAAGGGGTTGGGCCATATGGTCTGAATTTAATCCATGAGGGACAGATGAAATTTCAGATAATTTTAATCATTTTAATCAGAAATGTGTTACTAGCCTCTGAAGATTTATTTGTTAACACAAGTAAAGGATGAAATATGTCAAATTAATGGTGTGCTCTAGCTGAAAATTGGTTATCAGTGAATGAAAAATTTGCAAAGCACAACAGATATGATGGCTAAAAAACACAAAACAAATACTTGTCGATACGAGGTGAAATCAGGGGCAGAATCAGCTATTTGTTATTGCCAGGATATGATGAGATGTCCAGCTATTACAGAACCAGAGACTATCCACCCCATGCTACAAGGCTCTGTGCCTCTATTATATTACATTATACTGATCAATGCGCTTAATTGTCGCAGCTCTATAACCTCATGCAATTTGTCACAAGTTTTCCCAACCTCAACCCTTCCCACCAGCCCTTACTCCCCTAATATCACTGGCCTAATAACATAAAGTTGATCTGCCAACAGGAAAATAAAGTGTTTACCCACAGAGCGTGCATTATGTGCCATCCATTCCACACAACAGGCCATATTGAACATGCCAATATCTCATATTATACCCACACAAACTGACACAGTGTCACCAGACACTGATGGTTATGTCTACTCCGGAATCACTCTTACAGGTCATTACTGGTAAGGGTTTAGCATGCCACACATACTTTAGCAAAAACAGCCTTCTTAGTGCATGATCATTCAGCACACTTATAACACAGGGAGATTGGGAACTCTACAAAAGTTTGGCCTATTCTGTGCCAGATTACTGTGGCCCCCCTTCTGAGAGAAAACAGTCCTCTGACAGACAGCTTAGGCAAAGTGTTTGAGATTTGAGGGATTAGAGACAACACAGAGATATCCAGTATTTAACATTTTAGCAGGAATCTGTGTGCTTTCCTTTGCTGTCTATAAAAAGTTTGCTTTGGATTATAGCTTGACAGTAACAAAACACATGGTTCAAGCCAAGAATCATTCTCTGTACATTGCTTTAACCATTCTAGTCAGATTGGACTGTATTCTAAGAAGCCAATACATTGAAATACAATTAAGGCAAATCAACAAATGGTCAAAACACAGCAATGCAATATTCCACATTAAAATTATTTTAACACAATGAAAACTGAAACTGTTTTACTTACAAGCTTTTCATGCTTTGTAACTTTGTAACAGACTTTTAAACAGAGATTTCTCAAACAGTTTTATTCATGTTTATTAGCTTTTCTTATATCTCACAAACATGCACAGAACATATTGTGTCTACTGGTGAAAATCTTGTTTCAAATATGTATAATGGCAAGAAATTCCAGTGATACTTGAAAGTAAATCTATCATTCAATTTTAACTCTACATGTCTGAGCACTTAACACTTAAGAATAAAAAAAAAACACAACTGATAGTTTGCCTTTGTGCATAAATCCAAACAGATCATGAGGAAAATTCAAGTACCATATTTTAAATATTTGCCAAAAAAAAGGTGTTTGGCTTGACAGTAAAGGATGCTCCACTGGTTTACCAGGAAGCCAGAACCAAGACAAATCAATAATGTAGAGAGAGACTCTGGAAACCTCCATTTGAAGTCTCTGAGAATGCATACAAACACATCTTGAAATACTTCTCCTGACCTGCAGCCATTTAGCCCAATAAAAGCCTGAGCAGATGGCCGAGGCCAATACCACAGGGCAAGATAGAACAGCTTTACCATCTAGGGCTTCACAATGTAAGGGTTGGGAGAGACAGAAGAGGGGTATTGCTAATAGCTTCAAGTCCTTTGGCAGAGATACAACTTTTTGCAATTTTTATTTCTAGACGTGAGCTCTAGACTGAAGTTTCGTATCATTAATTCTTTTACACTGAAAGAAGCCAAAAGAAAAATATGTGACTGTGAAGATAGCCCACAAATACTTTTCCTTTACTGATTTTCAAGACCTATTTATGTTTGAAATCTTCAATTCCTCTTTATTAAAAACAAATAAGGGGAGGAATTATTGGATTTTGTGAATGAATCCAATGGAAACTTCAGGGCCATTCTTATGAAGTAGTTGCTCACGATGATATGAGCCCACGGTTGATATTACTCTAAATGAATTTCCACCCGGATTCTGATTGCACAATTTTGTCTATGTTTGATAGGCTGTTTCCATCACATCAACATCACCACTTCAGTCTGCTAATTTCATCAGCTAAACGGTACGTATGCGACCAATTAAAACCTATTAATAGTACTGTAACTTCCCAATGCCATCCTGAATTTTTTCAAACATATAATCATTCTGATCACATCTTACTTAATTCTTCCCTCCCCCCCTCCCCCCCGGCACTGCTCGGTTTCCTCCCACCATAATGTCGTATAAGTGAAATATTCTTGAGTACGGCGTAAAAACACCAATCACATAAATAAATAAATCTTACTTAATTCTTATTAATTATAACCACAATTTACTACCAGTTTAAATCCATGATCTATACATTACATGTATACATACACAGTCACCCAAAGTGCACTGTCTTGGTTCTACGGAACACTGATGGATGGATGGATGGATGGATGCCATCCTGGTCTCAGTTCATCAGAAACCACTCAACACCAGTCTACAACCTACTTGTATGCCCTGCCCCTTTCCCATGTGCTCAATTCTAGGCCCCACACTCCAAACCTAGTGACCCCCCCCCCCCCCCCCACGAATGTAGAAAAAGATAATGAAGTTCAGACTCCTCTGTCCCTGGTAGCTGGAGAGACAGGAAGTGCAATAGAGCAGAATACAGTGGTCACAAACAATGCTACAGATCCAGGAGTGGTGGGGGTGGGGGGTGGAGCAGGGAGCTGGCTTCTTAAACTACAGTTTAAGAAGACATATTTATCAATACTAAACCCAGATCCCATTTTCATCAACTTTCAAAAACCAAACTCTGCAAAGAAACTATAAAGGCACTTTGTTCACTTTTTTTTTCATGTTGGAATGGGGATTATTTTCCTATGTTACTTAAGACCATATTTAATTTAATCACTATCTATCTCCATGCAGCTGCAGGAATTTCTCAAATTACATGTACTCCATGTTAATGTATGATGATAATGCTGGTCTAATGGTACACAACCTTGCCAATGAACAACATTAATCATAAACAGAGCATTCCACAACAATTAAGTCATGGCACATGAGGCGCTCATAGATTGTCATATTCAAATAATAATATCCTGTAAATTATATTAATACACCTCATCTCAGAGTATCACCCATTGTAAAATGAGAGAAAATTAGAAATACACACAAAGAAATGAAAGTGAAAACCTCAGTTCACAGATTTCCTGTGTACTGGAGGTAAAGTGAACAATAGTTCACACACTTCACACAATTTGGGTCATGAGAGAGTTCTCATCATCAGTGATATCTATCCCTGTAGCCTGGCAATCAAGAGACAGGATGGGAATAATTCAGTGCATTTTCACATGGGGGGTGGGGGGGGGTGGATTTCTCTAAACAGTAATATCAGAGTTAGTACAGGGACATAAACAGTCACAGGTTACATAATAAAACCAGTTTAATAAGGGATGGTTCAGTCATTTGTGCTTAATCACCAACTCCTAAGCCTACGTAATTACCATCATTACAGAAATCCTGCATGTCTAAATACACTAATAACAAATTAGCATCCCCAGGTATGTAATGACATTGTTTATACAAACCAGTTGACCCCAAACATTACCCCTCCTAGCATGCTTCATGTATTTATGGTTATACTGTAGCACCTCCAAAATTAATAATTCTAAGTAAAGGTATCATTCAAAATAGAACAGGAAGCTGGCAGGAAACTACATGTACATGTAACTGATATGTGTTACTGTGGAAGAAATATAAATCATTTCCAGCTTCTGATAATAAAATTAAGAACAGATGATTTGCCAGGAAACTGTGAACAAGCTATAAGTAAAAAATATCATAACAAAATTTGATTTTACTCTCATGAAACATACTCATTGGAGAATTGAATGTATTAAAAATTTATTATAAAAATCCTTAAAATTTTTGGTAATCTAACAGATTAAATATTTTCAACAAGAAATCGATTAATTCTTGAAAACTTTTGTGGATTAACTACACCAAATAGTGAGTTACATTACATATTACTAAGTCCAAGTTTCAAACCACTATACAAACTGCCTTAGGTTAGAGCACTAAACCTCCTCGTTTGTAGATGTCAGCAGATACAGAACAGGTGTTGATCAGAAACATGGTGATCTTATGTTTTTCTTCCAGCACCACTGTTCAAATAACGCTGATCAGTACAAACTCTATGGGGGTAAGATCTAAGATCTGGGAAACAGGCCGGTGGGTCTGGCAGGTTTCTGTTACCCTACCCTCTTCATGTTCTACTTCCTCACATGCAATACTTAGCCACCCTGGGTCTATACCCTGTCAGGTGTCTGTCATCAGTGGGGACTGAGCTGTTAGCTGACCTTGGGAAGCACAGGGATTTCCATATCAATTCAGGGGCCTACTGTAACTCTGGCTGCATCAATACACTCATACATACTGATGAACATCTTCCACAGTGCAAGCTAGGTTATATTTTTTAAAATTTTAAAGATTTTTAAGGCATTATAATGCAGGGAATCATGCAATTCATATAAAACAGAAATAGGCTCCACTGTGGCAATTAAATTGCAGCTAAAAATGGTTTCCACAAACTGAATATATACATATACAACTGTTACTCATACCTGTACAACTAATATCAGGAGAAGGTGTTTTGTTCGATCACCATGCTCTGAATTCTACAACCAAATTGCCCTTGTGCATGTAAACTTTACACGAGTCTCTACAGAAAGACACCCTGTTTGTCTGATATGGAAAGCCCTTGTATATGCACAATTGTGATTTTGTAAAGAAAGATACTTTGGAGTCTGTTAGATAGCAATAACTGATATAACCCCATCTCATGCAAGGATTATTTCAACACTAAGGAGGGTGGGGTGGTGGGTGAGGGAAAGTCTAGATGTAGTTCCAAGTTCCTGATATGAGGGATCACTGTAGATAGTTGCTGTCATCAGTGAATTAAGACCTTCCATGAGCCTTCTGCAGATCTGGCCAGATAAGCTGCAGACAGATCTTGTCCACACTGAGGTATCCATATCATGTAGTCATGAAGGTCACATATCAAACCTATCTCCAGACATTTCATAATTCTGCTACCCTGCCACTAAACAGATTGGTCTTTAAAATGACATCAGTGCCACTGTTAAATGTAAAAATGATATATCATCTGACATGATTTTTTTTCTTTCTAATGTGTAGCAAATGTTTCACATCATCTTACCAAAGTCGCTATAGCCAATAAAATGTGTGATGTTTATAGTTCTGTTTCCCTGATTACTGAAGTGAACAATTAGTAAAGTACATATACGTTTTACATTAAATTTATAACGTATAACTTATAATAATTAAAATATAAAGAATGATATACCCTTCATAGTCTGACTCTTGATGTGTGGGTGCATGGATAAAGAAGCTCAAAATGAAACACACCTGATAGATCTCAATGATACACAGGTGTGTATGTAAACAAGGTCTGTAATACCATAAACACCGATAAGGATATGTGCTTTCTACACACTAATAAGTCAACACTTCAAAATTAGAATAAACCACAAACCTTGAAAAAAGGACACAAATATTTCCTGCTGTTTTAACATTACAAAAGAATTAATTATCTTACTTTGTTAATAAGTGCAAAAACAACAAAAAAAATTAAGTTGAGGTTTATGCACAGAGCTGAGTGGAAATACAGGTTGCAGCTTTGCATAGTAAACCACATGGCCAGCACGGGGGATAGAACAAAACTTTTTCTGATGGGGCATATATTTTTTTTCCTATCAGTTGTTGATTTCCATTTCTGATTCATCTCTTACATTGACCTATATGTCAAGGTATATGTGTGTTTGTCAGATCACATCTCTAGATAATGTATATTTATATTCTGTCAGTTCTGGTGATGAATTAATTGCTGCTGTGAGAGAAGACAGATAATATCTACGGATGGTCTGAAAGCTCTCTTCTACCTTTCTTTTGCCTAAAGTTCTATGCTAGCTGGCCAAGCAACCTAAACATTCTTTCACTGGTTTTACTTGCAGCCAATGAAAAGCTGTCACTTACCACTTTAACAATCGTTCACATCACTGTCAAATCTAAAATTAAAACCTGTTAGCAAATTTTATGGTTACAGAAGAGATAACTTTTAGCGACTGTTTTAAATGCATTCAAATTTTAAGAAAACCTTTAAGCATTAAGGTTCCTTGCAGCTTCTCATGTGTTATGTGAAATTTCCTACACAAGATTGGCTTACAAAAGTCCAATTATAAAATTAATGTCACCTTATGCCGAAAAAAAAGAAAAGCAATGTAGCGTTAATAAAAATGGACTGTTTCACATGAAACATGGGACAATGAAGCATTTACTCTTCATTGTAATTCCCACACTAATCCCATCATCCACAGAGACAAGGCCAAGTGTTAAATCACTTTTTAGGAGAAACAATAATCAGTTCTTGATAACAAATAAATTGACCAAAAAACATTTAGGCAAACAATGCACCTGTATGTTAAGGTCTGGTATGTTCTGGATTGTCTTTTATCACGATATCAATTCATCAATGTTCTAGACTTCATTTATCACCTGGAGATTATGGTATGGAGATCTTCATAATCTGACGCCTACGTAAACAACGGATACTACAGTATTTAGTTTGTGGCCTTGTGAGTGACAAATGCACGCACATGTATTATCACTGGTTCCACACCTGCCTTCTGGGTACGGTTGTTCCAAACTAGTTTAAGACTTAATACCAGATTTAAGTTTAAGTCAAGCCTTCAATTTTTTACTTAGCCTGAAAAAACAACTGTGTAACATTTTATTACATATGAGCTAAAACTGCTGATGTTATATTTTGACGTTCAAGAACATGGGTTGATGAGTTTGACTAAATAATATGACTTAATACCAGTATGAACTAATACACTTTCAAACAACTGGGCTATTCAACCATTCATGCAATCTGCCTGAATCAAGCCTGTACCCACGCAGTCACCATTATCTGGACCTCCAGGGGGTGGACACTAAACAGCCCTGTCAGAAGTCAGTGTGTGGGGGTCATGGGTTATCAGCCATTCATAAAACCTAAGAAATGCTCTGACACAGCCTCCAACATGACCAGCCATTTGACATCCACATTTGGTCTTAATGACATTAAATCTGGATACAGTTTTCTACCCCACCAAACCAGATACCGGACATCCCTTAAGTCTGCCCGCAACTGATTTTACACCACTGAAATCATGTTTGAGGACAAAAACCTGAGACATGCTAACCTTTGACCTGTTTACAAACAAACCCTGGCATTTTTATGGCTTTGGTAACTACATGTACATGACAAGTCCACTCATAAAATGGGAATGGACACTAACTGGCCCACACAAGTTAACACCAGAGTCTCCTAGGATGGCTTTTAGTTTGCAGGGTCCTTTCTTACCAAATCGCAATTACCAGTATTTCAGAGCTGGTCACATAATTTGATGTGTCGATGCAAAATGACACAAAAAGGAGAAATGCAAAGTTAAATCTGATAATGGTGAATGGTTATTACTGGTTATACCTCACATATACAGTAATTAACTATTAAATCGCAAATCATATAAAAATTAATTATCACCTTTTACATACTAACTTCCATGCTTTTCAGACAGTGAACCAAACTAAAAGTTATGGATACATGTAATTTCTGGTTACATAATGCATGTACCAGCATCTATTTACACATGTAAATCCAAAACACCAAATTTGTGAATAACTACTCGTGCAAATGCCATCATAAACCGAAACTTCAAAAAAAAAGACAAAAAACAAAGAAGAATGTGAATAATGCAATTTGTTTACCACTGAAAATAATTTACTTTTAATGGAACCCTGATGTGTTGTTCTAAATTAAGTTTTCTCAATTAAGGCCATTTTGAAATTCACCAAAGAAATAATCTGGAGGTGTATGACCCAAGTATTGATCAAGATCAGTTCTCAAACAACTCAAAAAGTGCAACAAAACCAAGAACCTTTTCAAATGAAATTGCTATGAACCTGAGCTTGTTAAATATCCCAGAACCAATCAGCCTGACAAAGGTGTTAGCCTGAATTGCTCCTGGAAGTGTAGTCAATATTTCCACCACCTGCACCAGAAGCGAGGTTGAACGTTCTTCTTGGGTTGTTTCCAAGACGATTCCAGTCATCAAGAAGAATGTGAGCTTGCGAGAGAATTTAGGGTTGTTGTCTTTATAATAAATATGTTATTGTGCATACACATCTTGTATCCAAATCACACGGTCTAAATATTCCCGGCGAAGGTCAAGGGGTTATGCATTTTGTGAGGAATGCTGATAATGTCATCATGGCTGAATAGGAAAGTAAACAGTAAATGGAACTGTTCAGTACTTTACCATTTCTCCACACTGTTGTTTACAGCCTTGTAATGACAACTGTTTGTGTAACTTATCCTTTTTAACCTTATCATGCAGGGCTTATTTTATTCACAAAAATATGAAGTATTTCTAATTGAATATACCATCTAGACCACCTGTAATAACAAGAAAAATTTAATAAAACATAACACATGGCTAAGAAATTTTAATCATTTCTACAAGCTTGAAGGAATGTAAAACCACCTTAATTACTTGAACTTTCAATCTCTCGTAATATACACTGAAGCATTTTAAGCATTTTCAAAGATGTTAGAAAACAATTTTCCACAAGAGAATGTCAGTATGCTATGGTACAACATGTATAAGCAGGAGCTCAGCTTAGTTCTATAGACTCAATTTCAATGCTTTTTTTGGCCCATCTACATTTTGAAAAACTGCTATTTGAATGGCTTTTTAAAGTTTTCAAGGCTCCATATGAACTCTGAACACAAAAATATATACATTTACAAAACAATCCTTATTGTTCCTGCTACTGATTGCTATCTTGGACTGACGGCCTGTTCTTTAGGCCTGCTAGCATTAATACAGTGTGAAACATCCACTGACCATGCAGAGACTATCAGTTAATTTCAAGCCTAGCAATTATGGGGATCTGTAAAAGTGGTGCTATGTAAACATGGCTGGTTATAGTAATCCCATGCCAGGCACTGTACTCCACAAAGAGAGACTGCATACCAGCTTACAGTCATTTTAATGGAGGTCATAAAACTGGTAAAGAAAGCACTTAGCCTAAAGGCTGTAGCAGGCATGCGGGCTAGCGGTTGGTCTGGTCTACAGGTGGGCGCAGAATAAGGGAATTCCAGGCTGATTACAAAGGGAGATATATGCC
The DNA here is from genome assembly GCF_032854445.1 of Liolophura sinensis. NCBI lineage: Eukaryota > Metazoa > Mollusca > Polyplacophora > Chitonida > Chitonidae > Liolophura > Liolophura sinensis. Next base: position 5,992,243 of record NC_088302.1, on the reverse strand, counting down.
AGAACAATGCCAGCACATGTCCAACCCAAGCACAACCCACACCTTCGCTTCTCCATCCAACAATGTTGATAAAATGATACGCCCAAATCTCTGATATCCTGTCTCTTGTCAGTTGTAATAGTTGGCTCTTTCACCAAGAATAACAAAACATACAAGATGATAATAGTGACAAGAGAAGATACCCTTCCTGACAAGCGAAGCGCTAAAGGAAGTGATAGATTTGTCTACATATTCCACTCCAGGAGGATCCCGCACATCAGTGGCTATTACCAACAGCCTTTATTCAACCAGAATTGACAGCCACGATACACATCCTGTCAAAGACATAAACTTGTTAAGTATAAACACTCCCCAGGAACTGGCATACTCAGACACAAGGTAGACTACACAGCCACAAAGAGGGAAGTTCCTGCCTCAGAACCTCTACAGTACACAATGATGCAGATGTACATGTGTGTACGCCTTTGTAAATCTATCCTGGAAGTCTGACAATAATAATGCAATCCCTCAAAAGAATTCTATGTAATAAGGCTACCTAGAAGTTCACCAGTATCATCTGAGGTCAAAGCAGAGATAGAATTTTGGCTCACATCTTCATCAAAACTTACCGTTTCACCAAAACATTGCTCCCCCGCTCACCCCAAAGTAAGACAGCAAAGGGTGATACAGTTCTACTTCCATTTCTTGAATTCTTTTGTCATTTATTACAATGCTCAAATATTTTCGAACATAAAGGCCATTTGCCAGTACATTCTTATCCAGGCCGTAGGATCCAGTGCTAATACATGGAAAAACTTTCACTGAATTTGGATTGGTAATTTAGGCAATAAATTATTCTGATGGGAGAAAGTAATTGGTCGGTAACTGTCAGTATCGGGCAATATTCACCTTTTCATAGTTTTCCAGTTAAAACAACAGGGGAAGTTCACCATATGTAATGAAGGCACATATATAAGTTGGTGATGCATGGACAGATCACATGCATATCACAGTCCCCTTAAGTCAAAGTGGCTGAAGACATGGGCTTGGTTAAACTGGTTAAAAGAGTTTTGCCACAATGATAGAAGAAATTTCCTTTCATGAAATGCAAAGGATATCTGGATGACACCACACGAAAGCTGGACATGGTAAAGCCACATCCTTCAATAGTGTTTACATTAAACTACACTGACCAGTAAATAAACTTACAGCTCAACACCATCCATGAAACCAGTATAAGTTATGCACATACTCAAGCAATATTCAGCTGATAATTAGCCTATAAATGTGATTATAGCTGGCTTGAATGAAATATTTAAGCTATCAGGCAGTTCTTAATTAGGTTGTGCATACTATCCAACCTGATTCCACAGTTGCCATGGGGTTATTAAGAGAGCCTGTGGAGAGGGGATGCTTGACCAGGGGCAGAGCCCTGGATCTCAATATCACTATCCCCCAGTCTCCCTTGCCCACACAATATGTCCTGCTACTTTAACATAAACATCCTGCACAGTTGATTTTTGACCAGCTCAAACCCTATTCTTCAGCTAGAACTGCCAGTTAACCTAATCCAGAACCACATGCATGAAGTGTGTGTGGGCAGCCAGGGTTGGTCAAACTGCACATGTGCTCTGGCCGCTCAGGCTGTGACCCTTGTATCAATCTCTGTGGAATTCGGAACCATCCAGACAACAGTAGGGTAATCTGAGATGGAACCATGACTACTCTGAAAGAATCTGGTTAGCCAAAGAGTTGTGCGGAAATGGTACTCTGGAGACAAACTGGCTATATATACTGCCATCATCATCCAGCAGAAAAATAGAATTTATCTCCCTGTATGTATGTGTCTGGTGTGCATGGTATTGACTTTCCGAAGATTAACTCACACCCTGGCAGACAAACTGTAAAATGGACATGTATGCATTTCTGAGAAAAAAAAAAAGACAATAATGCAAACTAGCCCATGTTCCTGCAACTCCGAAACGTAAATCTGCCAAATGTACCGTTCCACTTCACATCCCTGATGCAATGGAATTAATCTTCTGCTAGGAAGCACTCAGACATAAAATTACCTCCACAAATGGGTACTTCCCAGTAACTAATCATTTCTAGTCACTTCAAAATGAGTTTAGATATTTCATCTGCTAACAACTGGACTGAGCTACCGGTATGCAATGTACTGTAAGATGATTAAACGAAACTTAATTATAGATGTATCTTGAAGATTGGACGTTAGTAGATCTGTCTGAGTTGATGTTTCAGATGTCCGCAGGATCTGTTATACTCACACTTATGCTCCTTACCAACTGACAGATTTGTTGTTCTACATCTACATGTACGTATGTGGCGGGTAATCCAATACTTATGTGAAATCAAACTGAACAGAGGCAAATAGACAGATACATGTAAGCCATATGTACACACAACATGTATATTATTATCCCATTAAAATTACAGATCTTAACAGAGGCAGACATCTTTATGGAATTTAGACGATGAAGCAGCCATGAGTCTGGGACTCTATTATCACTGAGATGTCTGGCCATATATATGTACATTCTTGTTTCACATTACTTGACCCAATGATCAACATGGGAAAGGTTCAGACATGTACATACAGGTAAACAAGCTGTTTCATTTTTTTTGTTAATGACCATACAATATTATCTACTTTAACAGTTCTTCATCCACCCCACCCCCACCCCCTCTCCCTAGCTGTCCAGCTTAAATCGACTGCAATTTTTGGACACACTAATCTACACATTACCCACACTACTGCTTACTGCGGCTTGTTTACCAGTTGACAGTTAATACAAAATGCCCATCAAAATATCTCATTTCCAAATGTGCACAGCATTCGGAAAATACAGCATTTCAGGATCATGGCTACTTTTGTAAACAGTGCGTGAATACTGTTGTTTGGTAATTCGCTTCATGGCTGTCACCCTAGCAAAAGACTCTATTCATCTTGATGACTCATCTGTCTCTAAGCATACCTGAAAGAGAGTTATAACCTAATCAACAGATCATGCTGGTTCTCAGGTAGCCCAATCTCAGGTAACACAACCGTCACAACAAAGACACAGGACACTTACCTCCAAGATGTGCTCGCTCTGACGTTCCCTGTCCAATCGTCGCTTTGTTGTCAGCACGGCACCTGCAACAGCAAGTAACAATGTGTCAATTATAAGGCTTGATACTTTCTCGCATTACCACCAACAGTTATAGTACCATTTCCAGTATCCTGAGGCAAGGTTAACATATACAGGGGCACGGATATATTTAAAGAAGCAACCTGAGACTACAGTGACATTTCAAATTCTTCATGTAAGATCACATGTGATGCCATTTTAACACAAAAGGCTTGCCCAATAAAATATATTACCTTAGATATTTTGAGAATGATAAATACATTCCTCATGAACTTTAAGCAGAATCATTCCACAAACTAATACAATAGATCAGGTGCCTGCTCAGGTGAAAAATGTCAATGTAGAAGTCAGGCAAGCGGTAAAATATGGGAGCTTTAATTTTAACTTTTCAGGCTCTGCATACATGTACTACAGAACTGTTACTGGATTACTAGTGAAATTAGTGGATATTAAACAAAAAAAATCACATAAAAAATATTTGTTTTAACTTCTCAAAATAGCAAGATTGTGAATGTTATATATGGTCTATTCTGTGTCATACAGTTTTATTACAGGAAAGGAACTGTTCACTGACATTACAATTATGCAATTCAAACTGAAGTTCTACATACAACACACACAACTACACCTCCTATATAAAAACAGAATGAGGTGAGGGAGCAGCGGGAAAGGTGTATTAGCAGCACATGGGTATACTCAGACAATACCATATCATCAGACAGAAGACAAACAGACTCCCCCGAACACTCCTATATCAGGATATACCTGGGGTGCTTGGGTGAAATGTACAACAGGTGAGGGAAGAGGGTTCTTATCTATCTGTCTGTCTGTCTCAGCCAGGCAGCAAAGGTTACACAGGCAGGGTATAAACTCCCATTGTTTTGATACATGGTACTTTATAACGCCAAAATCATTCTGGCATATTTGTTATTTACATTCACACCACGTGGATTATTTTCTTTATTATTGTGTGCGTACGTTCAAAGATAGTAACACTTATATTGACATGCAAAAGTAAATTTTTTAATTTCAAAACATTTTCTTGAAAATTCCTTAAACAAAGAGATAATTGAATATCACACAAAAATGATCTGTTTATTTACTTGATTAGTGTTCTACACCGAACCCCAGAATATTTCACTGATACGGCAGTGGCCAGCATTTTGGTAGGTGGAAACAAGGCAGAGCCCGTAGGAAACCCACGACCATCAGCAGATTGCTGCCAGATCTTCCCCAATACGGTCAGAAAGGAAACCAGCATGTGTTGCACTTGAACTCACACTAACCACCTCAGCCACAGAGGCACCCACACAAATATGAATAAAAGGATTCTAAAAAATGCAAATCAATACATTTATGCTGAAGTACGTGTTAGAATTAAAAACATGTGACAATACAGATATGATCAAAACAGCTATAAGAGCTGTGAGCAGGAATGATTCACTTCACCCTCTCAATTGTTGACAATTCTACAGTATCCCAGGTCATTCTTAACACTTGAGTAAGTAATAAAAAAAAATCAACGGTGAATAGAGAAGTTTTAAATTTACCTGTTTCTAAAACAGCAAGACCCCTGAAGACCCAGTTCAGTTAATTTTATGGGACACTCTCTACAAGCGTAGTGAAATTTATTGCCTTCCATTAAAGGGTCTGGCAAGGTAAAGGGGAAAGGGGGAGAGGGGAGGGGACCTCCACTAGTGGCTCTCAAACAAATGTCCTGCCTTGATATTCTGATGAATTCCGTAGTCCTTAAAGCTGACTTTATCAAATCTAGGCCACATCTACTGACCAGCAGACAGACCCATTACAGGCCACAAAGCCTGGAGGAACACTGAAAACCCATCTGGACAGCCAATTTACCAGATAAAAAACATAATGTCATAAATCACGGCAGGCAGGGCTTGAAGGGGAAGTGACCATGTATATCACTGGTAGTGACCATTTTATAACAGACTCAGTAGCTCTCACGGCAGGCAGGGCTTGAAGGGGAAGCCACCATGAATATCACTGGTAGTGACCATTTTATAACAGACTCAGCAGCTCTCACGGCAGGCAGGGCTTGAAGGGGAAGTGACCATGTATATCACTGGTAGTGACCATTTTATAACAGACTCAGTAGCTCTCACGGCAGGTAGGGCTTGAAGGGGGAAGTGACCATGTATATCACTGGTAGTGACCATTTTATAACAGACTCAGTAGCTCTCACGGCAGGCAGGGCTTGAAGGGGAAGCGACCATGTATATCACTGGTAGTGACCATTTTATAACAGACTCAGTAGCTCTCACGGCAGGCAGGGCTTGAAGGGGAAGTGACCATGTATATCACTGGTAGCGACCATTTTATAACAGACTCAGTAGCTCTCACGGCAGGCAGGGCTTGAAGGGGAAGCCACCATGAATATCACTGGTAGTGACCATTTTATAACAGACTCAGTAGCTCTCACGGCAGGCAGGGCTTGAAGGGGAAGCGACCATGTATATCACTGGTAGTGACCATTTTATAACTGACTCAGTAGCTCTCACGGCAGGCAGGGCTTGAAGGGGAAGCCACCATGAATATCACTGGTAGTGACCATTTCATAACAGACTCAGTAGCTCTCACGGCAGGCAGGGCTTGAAGGGGAAGCGACCATGAATATCACTGGTAGTGACCATTTTATAACTGACTCAGTAGCTCTCACGGCAGGCAGGGCTTGAAGGGGAAGCCACCGTGAATATCACTGGTAGCGACCATTTTATAACAGACTCAGTAGCTCTCACGGCAGGCAGGGCTTGAAGGGGAAGTGACCATGTATATCACTGGTAGCGACCATTTTATAACAGACTCAGTAGCTCTCACGGCAGGCAGGGCTTGAAGGGGAAGCCACCATGAATATCACTGGTAGTGACCATTTTATAACTGACTCAGTAGCTCTCACGGCAGGCAGGGCTTGAAGGGGAAGTGACCATGTATATCACTGGTAGTGACCATTTTATAACAGACTCAGTAGCTCTCACGGCAGGCAGGGCTTGAAGGGGGAAGTGACCATGAATATCACTGGTAGTGACCATTTTATAACAGACTCAGTAGCTCTCATGGCAGGTAGGGCTTGAAGGGGAAGCCACCGTGAATATCACTGGTAGTGACCATTTTATAACAGACTCAGTAGCTCTCACGGCAGGCAGGGCTTGAAGGGGTAAGTGACCATGTATATCACTGGTAGTAACCATTTTATAACAGACTCAGTAGCTCTCAGGACTTCTGTCTCATTCTATGGCCTTTTACAGGTTAAATGAGATTTTTCTACTGGATTAGCAAGTCTTCATATCTTCAATTTTTCTTACATTAGATTACCCACTGGGTGGCCCAATGACTAATTTCCTACATCATTTTAACATCATTTTACAGATCAAATATCTCCTGTCAGAATTCTTTGTGAACACCTTGATTGTACTTAAGTAATATCTCTTGGAATCATTAAAAACTGAAGAATTTTATTCCTGGTCATTGTACTGTATATGCACATGGACTTGATAATATTCACATGACATTTCTTTTTCTACAAAGACTGTGATAGTATATTATACAGAAAACAGTCACATGAAAGGTTAAAGAATGGCTTTGAAAATTATTTTGCTTAACTTTTGGCCTACATATTTACATTATATTCCAATTATGATATGGACACTACATCTAGTATAACAGTTTTGGGACAATGGATATAACAGAAATGGGTGGCCTTCTGGGTGACTGAGCATTTCAAGGGACAGTTGAACTTCACTTCACAGGTATCATCAAATGTAATGAGGTCAACCGAGGCTTAGCCAGGTCACCCACACACCTGGGTTTATCAAGAGCTCATTCATCCCAAACTGGTCCATCCATTCTGGTGGTAAACATCAATTAGACAAGCTCAATAAACCCTGTTCAGGACAGTTCTTCCATGCAGCAGAGGTGAAAATGAGCAGCACCCTCACAGGTAAGTGTGATCGGTAAATGCCGCAGTAAAATATGTTCATGTACACTGCTCTGTGGCCTCGTATTTAAATATTAATAAAGGATAAATGAAAGACCAGTTTTCACCTGAACTATTTATCGAACTTGTAACTCAGACTACTGCAGGTTGCCACCAACACCAATGAAAGCAGTGCAAAATTTTATACATTTACATGTATAGGTATGAAAAAAATGTTTTTTTTTTAAATACAATTTCAGTCTGATGATTGCCGTCACGGGAATACATGTACTTGCACCCTTTTGAATGTGTACGTGTTGGCTATGAAAATTGGGCCATCTATCTGAATTTCAATGTGATTTATGTTCACATATTTCAGCTTATACTTGCAACCTGAATCAACCTTCCATAGAACCTGACAAGATACTCAGCCAGGTGAACAGTGAAACAACAGACTAAGGGGGTACAACAGCTCTACAGGTACATGTACCGGGTTCTTACCCATCAAGCCTGACACTCCCTATGACGACCTCACCCCCCTCCAATCTCCCCCTACACGGGCTCAGTTCACCCACTGGAGCCAACTGTAATCCAAGCCTTCATGCTAAGCCACCATTAGCCTTACATTAGCAGGATTCCCCCACACATGCCAACTGTCAGATAAGTTACAGTGAAAGGAGTCTCTGCATTCCTCAGGCTACTAATCCATTAAAATAGAGCACAGGAGGTACAGGCCAGATAACCGCCTTGACAAAGACTTTTGTACTACTGGTGATAAGTTACTCCAAGTTGTGTTAATCACACAAAGCAGTAAAGGGACACATGGGTTACTGGTAATACATGCACTTGGACATCCACATATCAGTACCTGAATCAAGGTCCCACTGCTTTTTGTTCAGGAGTACAGGTACAGTAATGTATCATGTGTCTGCCTTGGGAACACTCAGGATCTACTATCCCAAGTTTGAATATTTCAATACAAAATCTGCACTGCATCATAGTTCATCTATTAACTGATAATGAACACACATTGCTTGTCATGTAGTTCACATTAAAAGATACCAGGATTCTTCATATTTTAAGTAAAATTTACTTCTTGACTACATTATGCACAGTAACTGTTTAACAGTGAGGCAATTCATGTCACCTTGGCTTAAGTCAGACATCTGGGCTTACAGTACATATCAGACATGTATCAGAAGTCAAGTCAGGTATTAAATTTAGCCTGGAATAAAGTCTCATTTGTTCTACATTAGTTCTACATTTGCCTTAAAACCTGAAACCCCTATCAACAACCAGTAACTGGGATATAGGTATGTACAAAACTGTCTGTCAATAAGAAGATCTCAACCTTCCTCCCTCCTGAACCACAATTGGGTCATATTTCCTCCAAGGATCAAATTATAAGCAAAAATTTCTTCCACTGGCCTATCTAAGAGGAGAAAGTCCTGCCAGGAAGCCAGCTATTTCAGAGGAAAAATCAACAGTTGTGGTGTCTAGCAAACCATAAGTAAACAGTCCAAGTGCCAAGAGCAACCTGGCCAGCTACAGCTGACATTTTAATGAAACTCCTTAGGACATGTGGAGAGACACAATTGGCATTGTTTGGTCTGCAAAATATCATAGTGCCTCAGATCAACAGCCAAGGCATCTCATATTTCATAAACCCCCATATCTGTATAATACTACTAGTGAGAAAACTCTGTAGGCTTGCTTGGGAAAAATAAGAAATTTTGACAAAAGTGAGAATAAAGTAGAAAAGCACTATAAATTCTACAATGGGAACATTTTCAAGACCGGTAAAGCGGTTATATATTCCTCCGCTATGCCTAAGGAACTTCTTTCCTTTGTGACCTGACTATAACAAGAATCAATGATCACTTTGGCTGCAAATTCAAGATCAACTTAATTAATATGTACATTCATTTCAGACAAAGGTCACATAATTTGGCTTATCCACTTTTCAGATGCCTGGATTGTGTCCACATGAAAGTTGTTTAAATTTTAGTCTAAAATGATGTCTAATTCTGTGATGTGGTTGGTAAACCAAAGCCTCTTAACCCTTTCCATGCGTTTGACGCGTATACGCGTTTTCTGTAGACCACATCAGCTTGCGTTAGACGCGTAAACGCGTGATTTATGCAGGTAGGGAGTTCCGTGACGTAGCTTTTCTGAGAATGAGGCTAGGCTATTCTGGTGACCTGTAAGGGATTCCCCCTTAACTAAAGCCTAAATTTAGAGCGATCTAGCGTCGTTTTCATTTATCCCGACTAGGACTGTTGGGTAAAACTAGGTCAGACTTTGTTTACAAGGCGAGAGGCCAACAAAATGGCGGAGCCCATGCAAGCCGCATGTGAGGGAAGAAAACGTCAGCGATATTCCGCTGAACAAGCTCGTAGCATTATCAGTGACTGGTTGGACGATGACGAATATGATTCGGAAGATAGCCTAGGAAGCAATGACAGTGCAAATAGTGATCACGGAAGTGATTTTGAAGTAGAAGACCAGTTTGATGACGATCATTCGGGCGGTGGCAGTTCTCAAGTGACGAGTCAGATGCAGACAACAACACAAGTTTTGGCGAACACACGACTGATAATGGGTCTCACAACAGTTCTGGTGACAATGCCGACGATAATACCGTTATGGAAACACAGGCTGGTGGTGTGAGGGGAAGGCCCAGGGGTAGAGCAAGGCTACATGCACGTAAGCCTACTCGAGACAGACCGCCGGTTCGAGGTGACCAGGGGAATAACAGGCGCAGGAGGGGGGCGGGTAGGCTCCCACCCAGCCCTCCACCCAGCCCCCTGTTTTGGCTTGTACCACACTAAAAAAAATTACTAGTGCCGAATAGACCCTGGAATTCATAGGATTCATAAATAAATGAGATTTCATCACCATCAGTTTTATTTTTTGTGGATTTTTGTGGCTATATATACATTGTTTTTTTGAAAATTCATATCTACATAGCATATAGTGCCCTTTTTGCCCTTCCCAATGGGCATCCCTGTGAATGGGTACCGCACTGTTGGTGTTTCAAAAAAAGAGAAATAGAGGATAATTAATTCCCTCTCAGTTCTTGGCTAAAATTATACACTTGACTCTATAAAAACCATAGCAAAAGCAAGGATAGCAATTTGATCAAAAAAGCCGTAATTAATTACGCAAGGGCTATATGTTATGTAATATGGAATTACGCATGGAAAGGGTTAAAACAGCATATCATTATGCCTATTGTACATCCATACATGGGATGGTCAAAGCAAACACAATCTACTTGTAGGGACAACCTAATAAATGCTCTCCAGCAGTTAATGAGAAATGACTGCGTGAACATAAATGCCAGCTAATGTCGCATCACCTATACTGAATACCTGCTGTACTACATTTCTCCTTCAAGTAGACTAGACCATTTTAAAATCTGCCTTCCCACTTTTAAAGCCACCTATCCTGAAAGCCATGGTATGATGGCAAAGGAAACATCCAATATCCCACAATTTCTTCCTGAGCAATTTTTTAACATGTGGTTTTCATTGGCTGGGATATTACAAAACAAGGTGTTTGTTCAGTCAAATCAAAGAGCATCAGGAAGATCTCTCTGCATTTCCACTCATCTCCACGCATGATGTATGCAGAGCAGTCTTTACCTATGACCTTTTCGGCATTCAAATTGCAAGGTATGAAGTTTATGTTACTTTATGTGATGAATTACCTAACGGAAGTTGACAAATAAAATCACAGCACTTTAGTTTGACTGACATTGTTCAATGTTTATTCGACTACGGTTTTAGCGGTAAGGCATAACATCGCCTATCTGACACTTGTTAAGATTTACTTCCACAAATCACAATATAACTTACGTAGTAGCCAGCTATCCCTGCTGGCATCATGATATGAAATATTACTGATAGAAGCCATAAACAAGCCATCCACTAATGCAATCATTCATAACCCCAGTATGAGAATCGCACAAACTCTGACCCACTTCATAACCCTGCAGCGCAATTTCAAAGTGATGTCAGCATACGCTCCACCTGTGAAAGGTCAGGCTCAGAGACATTAAGCAGTGCCTCTGACAACTCAACACTTCAATTCTGGCCAACTTAAACTACTAAATAGCTGCTTAAATTTCAAAGGTACAAAGACATGAGTTAATCTAGCCCACAGTACTGGTATTAGGCCTGTATTTACTCATAATAGCCCTTTTCTTACCGCTAGATTTACTTTGAAATCCACACCTGTCTAAGAAAATGACAACTCAATCTGATGTGAAAACGAATCTCCTTGGGCTAGGACAGGTAGGCCTAATGTAGTGCTCTTCCTAGCCTTGCGTGTGCTTTCTGGTGGGAGACAATAGTAAAAGAAGTACACAGAAGTTTACTGTAAGCCAAGATGTAATATTCTTGGGTGAAAGAATTGATGGCATAATTCAGACTTTTTTGATCTTTAAGACAAAAGGGGATAATTTTAACTTGGATATTGTTAATTGTTTATTTGGGCAGCAATATACTGACCGGCCATGAATATGGCTTGAATATGGCTTGAACATATCTTGCCTTGCAACATTTATAAATTCTCTGTGTTGTGTGACAATTTCATGAATATCACAGGTACATGTAATTTCTTCCAAGAACAAGAGCGTGAGTGATATTCCCTCAAAGTCTCCTTCGTTCTGTGCTTCTTAAAAAAATACTTGAGTATAATTTTCCTGTCTGTGAGCATGGACAAAGTGCCTAGAATCCCATGTGCTCTAGCTGATTTATAACTACATGTATGTATTCATTTCATTGAACTTACAGACTGGGGCCTAAGTATGCATTTGTTGTATAGAATCCTTCAGCTGGATAGATGAACATTTGAAATCAAAGCGTAGTCCACATGCATAATTTTCATGAATGTCAACTTAAACCATATTTTAATATTTGGATAGATTAAATTTTAAGGCTTGAAACATTCTTGAAGATTTTAAGGTAACAATCGCATGGCAATCTGCCGTTTACTGCCACACGATTATTGACCTGGAACCTCCATTTGGGAGGGCCATTGACACATGGGTGTCTGTTACAACACCTCGGCCTCCATAACATTACTCCTGATAATCTACTTGTAGAGATAATCTCCTTCACATACAGAAAGCCACACAGTGGGATTAAACACAAACCTCGTAAACACCTGGGCTATTGCCTATCAAAGAACTGTGGTGTGTTTACTTATATGATATACACATCTAGATTTCATTTCAGCTTTGATACAGGGAAAACCTAGTCTTACGAGTAACAATCTGCTTATAACTCTCACAGTATTAGTATTGATCAACTATAGAGTTCAATCATTTGTCAGAAAGTCCACACACAGGAGCAGGACCATTCTTTCTTGCACACTTAGACCAAAGATAGAGTAACTTCCCAGGTTAAGCTTGTGTAAAATGTCTTTAGCTTAAACAGTGCAGCATATCGACATGTTTTGTTACAGAAATCTCATGATACATTTGAATACTGTATTTCATCTGAAGTTTAGTGTTAGTGTTAACAACCATAGTGTCATTTTAATGCATTTATAAGGATTTAAGAGTGCATTTTTATAGCACACTTCAGGTGAAATACAGTGTGTACATTCTGCTAACATTATACTGATGAAAATATCATTATTTTGAACTTTACATTAGAATAAATTTAAATTCCACTAGCCCAATGTCAATAGAGGTGATAGACAGGTAAACAAACATTAATATGTTCTGAATATACAACCATTACAACTCACACCAGTCTGTCACTTGATCATTCTATATTTAACATCAACTCATGCAGGACAACATAAAAGTGTCTGTGATAGTCCAGCAGAATGTACCTAGACAGCTCTGGTGAAGTGTTAATTAACAAGTGTGACAGATAGGTGTTCAGCAGGTTAGCAATGTCAAGCCTCTCCTCTTCTGTCCCCTCTGCTAACACCCTGGATTAAGTGGGTATGTCCGACAAGCAGGTATGAAGGATGGAAGGTAACCCATGTGGCTCCACAGTCCCTTCCCAGCCCTTACCAACCACTTCTGTCAACAATGAGGTGGTCAGATAAGGAGTCAACCACAAAACTGTCCCACCACAATACCTCACCAGCCCAGCACCAATTATCACCCAGTGCACAAGTACTTTCATGGAGTGACCCATTTTAACTTGTACCTTGTCCCATTACACAACATGTCAAATGTTAATTTGCGCTCCCTGAATTCAGATCACAGCAGAAATTCAGAAAAATTTAAACATACAAGTCCACAAAGAGCACTATTCTTCCTTCCTGACATCAAGAAATTCTATTAAACAGAGCAAATCTTCACTTTCACGTTCATCTTCTCTAAGTACATGTAAGAGTGACATGTAACATATTCAATACCTCAGCAAAAAGCACTTTACCTACAACTACAATTATTATGATGTCACTCTCAGCCTCGACGATCAAAAGAATATCCTTGTCAAATGGTCTTCCCCGACAAACCAGCACTGTCAGAGGACAACAAACTAGTGATGCATTAGTTTGAACCGAAAAACCAAACAACTTTCCGCATTAAACAAAAATGACCCAGAAACTCTCATCATCAATGCCTAAAAAAGCATCAATCTTTGCAGAGTGACAGCATAAGAAAAAAAAGGCGACAAGATAGGATTCACCATGTAAATCAGCAGAACAAAAGGCCCAAGTTGTGAATCATGTTACAGGCTGGCAAAAAAAGGAAAGAAGAAAGAAAACATCCACTCAACCAAGTGAAATGAATTAGCTGTTTCAACACAGAAAACCACAGTGCTTTCAACACCGAACACAACAACTACATTTTATAGTGAATCTGTCTGAGACATTTGCTCGTAAAAGGACATTAATTTGCGAAAGCGATTGAGCACATCTTTTCGAGCATAAAGTAGTCTTCACAATTATAGTCTATCACAATAGTTTAACCTTTGATACACGAATCCTGTTATTATATCATATCACTGAATGGGTCAGATGAGACTGTTAAACCTATGTACATATTTCAGAACTGCTCTATATAAAAGTGCCTTACAAATATTGTTATTGACTTTCCTTTATGTATTTTACAGTCCATTTTTCACCATTAAATGATAAATCAAGCGCTTATTTTGATACCATACAAGATCCCAACCCTTTCAACCTACAACAGCCCCACCTAAAGTTGTACCCTTTGTGATTTTTTGTAATACTTACTCACTTTCTGCGTACCCGCTTTGTAAATCAAAGAGGTAGACCATATCAGACTTGCATAAGAAGGGAGTGTTCCCCATTCTAGTTACCAAGGTCTCAAATGATTCCTGTATTCAGTTCACAAATGTTGATTTCCAGATCAGATTATTGCCCAGATCAAGGGCACAATTACTAGGCTGTTACCTGATCTAATTATCTTTGTACCTGACTTAACTAACATATCTAAAGCATCATATTCTGCTTTCTGCATACATGTATACAGTTTTCTTGAAGAAATTTCTGTGCATGCTTGTGTGTACATGTACCTTGTTTTTTATTTTGTATTTTTTAAAAATCTGTTCTTATCCATTATGACATTCCCGAAAACTATATTAACACAACAACCAGATCAACACTGTAACATAACTGGGCTTATGGTGCTTACATATGTCATCATTCTTATCTCGTACAAGACAAATCATGAATCACTTCATGGACACCGGAATAGCATGCATGTAGATGTTACAGTCAATCAGCACAAAGAGACAATCGGCTATAGTCAGTGTAAATAACATGGTTAACGGTGTGACAGTAAACGGCAGATGGCCATTTCCATCAGGTAACGAACAAATAGCTGGCAAAACCCTGCTATGATCCATATTCTCTCACCTATAAAGAGTCAAGATTGCAAATAATCAGGTAACGAACAAACAGCTGGCAAAACCCTGCTACCATACACATTCTCTCACCTATAAAGACTCAAGATTGCAAAATCTGATTTTACAGGCATCCGGAACATCATGAGAATGTCAATTAATACAAAAGATTACAGGTCAAATTCTTTACACGGGCCTGCATAAGAAAAAAAGAAAAAAAAAAAAAACTTTTCACATTCTTTGAATGGGGCGGACAAACTATTCATCAGTGTCTTAACTGTTTGCGTGTATCCAACTGCTGTACTGACAAACTTGTCTGTTTTATTCCTGTATATCAACTGCCACTTTTCTTGAGGAAAATTGTTGGGTTATTTATTTTCTTGAGCACTAATCAATTACATCCTATGGATGAATTCTGTTTTTATATCCTTGCCTACAAGTAGACTCTTCAACACAGCTGTTTAATTTTGAAGTTTTCCCACACAATCAAAACAGACTGGAGACAACCTCATTTACACTGTATAACACTCCATAGATAAGCGCCAAGCAGAGTGAACTTGATCATACACATAACAGTTACCCACTTATCAGTGGATAGACTTGGCGCTCCGATGTAAGGGGCATCAGGGACAGTAATAGGCAGTTCTCGCCAAGAAAAAGGTCAGCTTGTATCATTTAGCCCACATTAACAGCATATTAGTCTGTGATAAGCTGTCCTGATGGCAGAGTGGCTGGTAATAGAGTCATCACAGTGTGGGAGTGGAAGGTGAAGCTTTACATCAGGGAGGATGAGGGACAATGCGGGGGTTGACAGTATAGGGGTACAAACAAGGGCTGGGTGTATCCATACGTAACCTCATATTTTATAACCTGTTACTGTATGAAGTTTAAAGAAGAGTAGGATGGGTAAGGGATAAAAAACACGAAAGAGATTCAGTCAAGTTTATCTCGATCAAACATCTGACAGTGGCTCATATCTGGACATTCTCTTAGATTGTCACTACTAGGGTTGGACCTGTCTTTAATACCCGAAGTTCACCTGGTCTAAATACACCAGGTACTCTCGGCTGGCTCTTGGCATAGCAGTCTTTCTTAGCTTCACATCAGTTCCTTTCTCTTCCATCCCCATGAGAGAGGTCAGCAGTGTCACAAACCTAACAAGGGAAACATGGTCCCTGCAGGCTCTTAACAGTGGCTCCCAAGAACGACTCCCCTTGAAACTCCTGAGCTTTTGATCTATTGAAACCGTGTCGAAAATGAAGCTTTTATTCAATTTGGGCAATATTTAGAAAACACCTTAAAGGGAAGCTTTTAGAGGCTGTTGTATAAATACAGAGGAGATCATCCATAACAATTAATTACACATGATAGACTAACTCGCCTTGCAAACTGCGGTTCATTTCAAAGGTAAACAACTCTCGAGGGGGATATTTCACCTCCAAAGGCAGGTGACCTGCGCTTACTTCAAAGTCTGCCAAAACCTTTACAGGCCCATGTCACATTTACACAACAAGTCTTCTCTTGATCTTGAATTAACACAAGGCCTAGCACAAATGCCACAAAGGTTAAAGGTCAGGAGTTTTATAATCTACGCTGAGCTTGATTGATTGATTTAATAAAGGGAACACAAACACACAAATTGAAGCAGGAGCAAGCAACATGGGGGTGAACCTGGTTAGAAACTGGAAAATGCTAATCTCGGGTTTAGATAGGGGGAGGATTGATTGGAATCTAAACCCTGGTTACACCCCACTTCAGTGAAAACAACAACAAACCAGTGTATCAAAAACAAGACTATTCACAACAGGTTGCTGATCAAAGATAGACAGATATCAGTGTCTTTCCGCCTTTGATCAGATCATGACAGCATATTTACAAGATGATTGAGTTTATTAGTATGCCTGACATCAGACACATCAAACTGCTTAATACTTGTGGGTAAATACACCAAAGTCATGTAAATAACATAGCACCAGTCCTTTTCCTGACTCTCCTTACCCCATACGTTATTTGTTCAATTGCATGTGTAATGTATTAACAGTTGACAGATGCTTTATGACCACCTGACAGCTATCCATACAGAGATCAATAGTCAAACCAGTGAATATGAGGTTTCAACTTTACAACTGAATGACCATGACAGCCGTAATGCTTTCAATTTAGAACATATTACACTGATCAACACCAAGCATGCCAAAGCCAAAGTTCTGGCCATAACTACAGTTTCTCAATTCAGGTATCTCTTTTGAATTCTGTAATTTGGAAAACAATTCAAGAAACTGTTCAAATACAGTTAAATACAGCAAATATTTTTGAGTACGGTGTAGAACTCAAATCAACTATCGAGGAATTTACCCAAAATTTTAACTCACAAATTTTCAATATAGTATGAATCAAAGTAACAGCTATAATTTGTTTACTTTTTGATCAAATCAACTATCGAGGAATTTACCAAAAATTTTAACTCACAAATTTTCTATATAGTATGAATCAAAGTAACAGCTATAATTTGTTTACTTTTTGATGGATGTTTCATGCCGTACTCAAGAATATTATACGATGGCAGCCAGCATTACGGTGGGAGGAAACCGGGCATAGCAGGTTGCTGGCAGACTTTCCCACATACGGCCGGAGATGAAGCCAGCATGAGCTGGACTTGAACTCACAGCGGCCACATTGTTAGCTTTAATTTGAGCGTCTTGCTTAACTTCTGCTTAAATTGGGTACACACCACAGGTTTAAAAAAAAAATGCCTGAATTTGACCTTGTGCAAGCTGTAAGGTGTTACTGTAGGTTTTGTTAAATATTTTCTCAGATTACAAAACACTGTGAATCCTATACACCAATGTTATGATACATCCTGTGCTGTTATTCTTTCTACACTTGTCATTTTATCAACATCTGGTTTCATTACAGCTGACTTAGCAAAATAATCATTCTCAGTTAGAAAAATATCACATGATCTATGGAATTTCACCATAACACATATATTAGGCCTGTGTACCTTATACTCTCCCACAACAGCTTACTGTTATCAATACATATATAACATTCAACAATGTTCCAATTGATACATTCCTGTTTCAGAATTCACCACTTAAGCAAGGAGTACTTCAAACGCACAGTTTTTCTGTGTTTTCAGTCTTTACTGCTAATAAGTTTGGGTTGTCTGAATTTAACGTCTAGCAAGTTGAAATAGGCCACCCATAGAATACATGTGGCTTGAAAAAAATAAATCTGCAAATACAATTCATTTACATGTATCTTAACATTTCTCACCTAACCAATTTTTTTAACATACTCTCATTAAATTTTAACATAAGCAACAAAACTGTTGACCTTTTGTAAATTACTACAGATTGGAAATTAAGTTTCTTTTCATATATACATGCAATAAATCACACACTTCCCCACATGATATCATATATCAAATGTAACATCATTTTCTCAGGCACAGTAACATCAGTATGAGTATGGTAACTGCACATTCTACAATGTACCAGTGCACATTCTACAATATACCAGTGCACATTCTACAATGTACAAGTGCACAGTGTGCATTTATCATGATCTGATACCATAAGAGATGTTTTCATTTATTAGATCTTACTTAAGATCCAAAACACAAACACAAGGATTTAGTTGTGTGTAATAGTCTGTGTTCATGTTTAATGTTGTACCACACTACTGCCCTCTGATGTTCAATGTATCTACCTCTACACAGGCCAATGGTAGAGCAGTCTTACTCTGAGGATAGTATGTGGATTCCTGCCTGCAGATATGACCCAGGGGCCTGTAGATTCCCCAGGGTGAAGATTGACTGGTTCAAGGGAGGAACTATCAGAGAGGTAGATTGCTATCAGTGATGTAACCCAGCTGGGGCCCAGGGTACTGAAGAGCCAGCACTGCTATCAGATGCTGAAGTCAACACTATACTATACATACTTGGCACATTGCAACACTATCACCTATAAGTAAAGTCTAATGGTTTTCCCATACCACACATGTAGGTGTGGTGTGCAGGTAGTCCTTATGTTCAGAGGACAATGAATGACTGGAGAGTATCATGGGTACTTTTCTGAGTATCAATCAAAAGATTAACAATGCATTCCTATCTGTATCTTTTTTTTTTCTCTCCTTCTTTCTCTTTCTACACTGAACTTTTAGTAAAGGCTTGACCGGCTGTACAAATTCTTAGATCAGCACTTACTGTTACACAGCCACCATTTTTGCAAGACTAGTGTATTTTTGAGGTGGTGTTTTTTTTTCCAGGAAGGTTTGAGTGTAAGTAATGAACAGGATATAGTGTAACGCCACCTATCACTCCAGGAGGAGATGAGGCTCATTTGTCAGGTTATCACAGACACCTACACCCTATCCCAGTCCCTCCCCTCAAAACACTAAACACCATTACATCAGTGGTTCTGTTAGCTGGGGGCAAGCCAGCTAACACAGTAATTACTCCCATCCTGCCCAGACTATTACTATCCCGGGCATAAACCCTGCAGTGGACATGTTATACAGGAAGTCATGCAGAGCACTCTTTATTCAATGTCTTACATCATTACTTCAAAAGAAACAAAGTGCACAAAGAACACCAAAGCTACAGGAGACTGTGTTTCTTATTAACAAGTCCATATATATATATATATGTATACATACCAATGTCATACAAATTTACCAGCGTGCTGAACTTCTCAGAGGGATATGGGGACACGTAGCTGTGTGTTGTGTATTATCTGGAGGTTGATGCTGCGAGACGGACAATGAAGATTGCATGCCGTTGCAGAGAGAAATTCAATGACCCACTACATGCCTGCCTGGTTTCACCTACTGGACACAGGGCTTGTACATGGAACTAAGGTTCTCTGCTTACAAACATCTTCATACCATGATGTACGATCTGGAAGATATTATCTCGGCAGACATCATGTGTATGAAAGTGGGTTAATGGAAACTATACGTCATCTCTCAATACCGACAATATCAAAAATTACTGCACTTTCACAAATATTTAGTGTCCAAAACAAACTACATGAATATGCCATTAGGCTATATTTTCTTCACAAAATACCAATGTCCAGATGAGATTTGTGAAACCCTATCCTGCTATGAACATGGTTCAGAATAACAGTCCACTTCTTCCAAAGACGTGGAAAGGTCTGTCAGCAACCTGAGGATGGTTGTGGGTCCCCCCACCACAAAACACCACCCCACCCCAACCCAACCCCACCCCACCCACCGGTTCTGCCCAGTTTCCTTTCGCCAATGTATAAGTGAAAACACCAATGAAATAAAATATTCATAAAACACAGCAACTAACACACTGTGTTCAGACATAATGAAGCTTCCTTCATGTTTTCCACACCCAGCATTCCTCTCACTTACATTTCAATGTCAACCCTGAAAGGTTTAAATAATTCATGTTTAAATGCATCCATTAGAAATCAATAATATGAGAAAGTGATGTTGAGATATAAAGCATGATACTGGCTTTAATGGTCGTATCCCTAAACACTTGACCTACCACTTTTCAGTCTCATTATTTCAAGCAAGGGATTTTGAAACATTATTTCACAAACTAATGTGAGTCTCTTAACGATTGCAGCTGATAATTATAACAATGTGTTATTCACTTTCTCCTTATTTTAAAAGTGGAATTGCATACATTCCTAATGTATATTCGTGTACTGTTATAGACATCGATGGGAAAGAGCAAACAGTTCAGTTGGACAGAATATATTCTCTACAATAAAGGTTGGATTTCAACTCAATGCATGTAATTTTGAGTCAATGCAGGACAATAACCATTCTCCTGTATTTCCACGAGTCCATGTACATGTGTGTAAAGCATGTGCACTAGGTGCGGTGTACTGTGATATGTAGGTATGAATTTGTATGACTGGGAAATGCACTGGTCATGTGGACATATTCAGTTACTACCAAAACATAGCAGCCTGAGCTAAGACTAAGACCACCAGGTACTGTTGATGTTTTATCTGAAGCACAACCTCCAGCACGGCAGGTGCTAGATATGGTTACCCGTTCTCCCCTAGCCGACAGATACTTAGCCAGTCCACCAGACATAAGGCTTACAACTAACTCCCTCATACCAGGTGTTCAGTAATTGGTACTGTATTATCAAATAGCCTGAGGAATGACAAATAGCTCCCTGTTGCTTGTACAGATTTGTTACTTATTCCATATGTTTGTGATATTCAACAGCAGAAGTCAAATCTATTTGGATGCACACAAAGCTAAAGTAACTACATACAGGTGAAAAAAAAAACACCTACATTGACTTCAATACGAGCTGGTTGAAAAACAACCCCCCGAGGACATGTATACTAGTCAGAAACAGGATATCTGCCTGGCATTTTAACATGTATTACCAATGTGCATCAGCTTTCTATCAATTCCCTGTTGGGAACAACTGGATGAGGGTCAAAAGGGCCAAATGTGGCAGAAGAGCTGACATACACAGGCACTGTTAGCACTGCTGACCCCTGCCTACACATCCTGGCCTATTCATTAAAATCTTAACTCACAATACAATGTACGTGATGTAGTTTTGTTTCAGCTGACGGACTCCAATATCTCCCTGCAACTAGCAGTCAGCAGCAATGTATGCTGAATAATTGAAAGGTATCCTTATCAAACGAAAACATGAATAAGCTTGTCTAAACATATTGCGCTGTTACTCAATTGTAATTCAGTAATTCATGAGAAACAGGCATGTTCATTGCTTGTAAGAGTTTGTTTATTTCCTTATTTCAGACAAACCTGTGCGTCTTTAAGTGCATGTAGGGACAGGCATTCAGGTACATGTACATGGAAATGTCAAGTAAATGACCAAATACTACAGGAAACGAAAAATGGTTCAAAAACTTCAATTTACCAATAACCAGGGATTGTGGTGAAATATCTCTTTTGAAATATACATGTTTTGTTAGGTAAAATTTATTTTGATCTAACTTCTGCACAAAATATAACTTCATGTAATTCAACATACATTTCACTTCCACCAAACACTAGAAATTATCAGCCCTATGCAGATATTCAGATTTGATGGAAAATATCCCATGATAGATTTGATATACATGTATTAAATGTATGCATCAGTATCCCAATAAATCTGAAAATTTGCATCCACAGGTCATCAAATTCGCTTCTAATGGACATTTTTCTAACGGACAACATTAGGAAAGTTTAGAATACCAGCTTAATGACAAGGGTTAAACACTGTGTACAACATACAGGTGCTATAGGTATAGACCGATTCCCTGATCAGCGTGTAGACCACACACTGGTAACTTTCACAGAATATATCATGTTCACGTAGCTTTATAAGCCTGTATTTTTCCTTCCAGTGGATCAAATTATATTCAATAAAGCTCCATGTGCGTATACACCTGAACATAACTGTACCCTCGGGCTGGATTAATCCAGGGTATCTGATCAACTAAGCCTCAACTTCACTGATCTCTTATTCAAGGAGGCGCCTTTATAACTGATATTGGGAACTG
Organism: Liolophura sinensis; assembly: GCF_032854445.1. NCBI lineage: Eukaryota > Metazoa > Mollusca > Polyplacophora > Chitonida > Chitonidae > Liolophura > Liolophura sinensis. The sequence goes on along the minus strand of NC_088302.1, from coordinate 5,969,811 downwards.
TTTTCAAGCAGGAGAATAAATTGGATGGATGGATTTTTACACCGAGAGACAAGCCATTTATCAGACTGATGTGATCAGTGCATTCCTTGTGAAAAAATACCCGAGCCAACACTTACGCAATACTTCTGTAAGGCACTGGCCGGCAGAACTACAGTACATGTAGCTTCCAAGGCTTTTGAAGATGGCTTTGAAACCTTGTCATATTCCAAGCACCCTCAATTTTACGAGACTTAAACAACACTGACCAGGGAAGGGTCTTCAGCTCAGGTTAACATTAAAAGTACGTCTTTTTAACTTACCTGCTCCACCAATATAGTCTAAGAGAAGGCAAACAGGCAAAGCAGTTTGTTTACAAGCATGTACATCCAAATTTGTGGCAAGAACAAGCAAGTGTTAGTGAGCAAAACTTAAAGAAACTGCGTTAGGCTCTTTACATACATCATCCACATGGGTGTAAGTAATACAATATGTATAACTTTTCCATTAAGAGAAATAAAATAATCCCACCACCAAATCAATGTTTAAATAAACAGAGTGTTTGAAAATCAGCACCCATGCAGAATAACCCTCTTGCAAGATGCAAATCAGGCCCCAGGGTCACAGAGCTGTATCAGAATAATTAAGTGCTATTGTCCCTGGACATATATTCAAACCTAATTTTCAACTTGCTGTGAAAATTAAAGACAACTAATCTGATGTTTTAGAATAAAAGTTCCTATAAATGTAGGTCACAATTTAAGCACATTAACCTGTTTTGCAGATAAGTCAAAGACAGCTTTGTCATCCTGTGGCCAGAACTATAACAAATAGTATTTACAAATTTAGTATTAAAATGCTGAAAAACACTGTCAATCTCGGCACAGGCCACTCCTCATATTTACATATAGACTTTCTATGTGTGCATAACCAGAAAGTCTACTTGGAGTTAACTGATTGCAACTTTTTACCCTTGGAAGAGTAAAGTTGGTAAAAACTGTTTAAATACAGTATTTTATTATTCATGCAAAACAAATGGTGGTCAAAGTTTTCTGAGATTTTTATACACACATGAAAATTATGGAGATGAGTAGTGGCCTGCTTTAAGTATCATGCCACTTCACAAATGGTTCAGCCTAAAATTTCAACCTCCGATCTGGTGGTTCAGCCTACAAAAAAGTGGTTCCACCTGAACATGGTTCAACCTACCATAAGGCAGTTCAACCTAAATACAAGGTGGTTCAATCCAAAGTAAGGCAGTTCAACCTAAAAAAAAGTGGTTCAATCTGATGTAGGGTCGTTCAAGTTTGGAGGTTTTACCTGACACTGGGTCAATCCTGAAGAAGCCCTGGGGGTTCCCACCCGTGATGTCAAACTGTAACCTCTGTAGAGGGTTCTGGTCACCATCCTCTGCCTCTATCTTTACCACAGTAACGCCTGCCTTGCTGTTCTCTACCACGGACGCGTAGTACGCCGGCTCTATGGTCTGGGGGATATTATCATTCAGGTCTTCCACCTCGATAAATACGTCCAAGCGAGAGTGTAGAGGAACCACCCCACGATCCTGAGCATAAACGGTCAGCCAGTAGTGTGACGCGGTTTCCCTGTCCAACACCTGATTGGTACGAATTGTGCCTGTAATGTGAAAAGACAATCTGGTTAGAAATAGTTGGAACAGAACATACGTTATTATGTATCCAGACAACCAAAATTTTTACAACAAGGTAAACTGAATACACAGGTACAATTAATAAATACAATAACCATGAATATTTCCCTTAAAAATAAAAAAGAAGCATTTATAAGCTACCCTACATGTTAAAATCACTGGTTAGACAACCAGAATCTACTTGTGGAGTTCTAATATTTCAAACAACATGGTTCTTCAATGGCTCACTCAGCCAAACGAATGCTCTAACTTTAGTTATAGACATATAATATTAGCTAACAATGGGACCCCATGCTTATATGTGGCTTGGGATCAGACATTTCCCATATACATGTACCTGGCAGGCCATTTTCCCGACATAGAGTGCTGGTACTGTACATGTACTTTAATCAAAAATAGGTCATACATACATATGCACAACAGAGACAATGGGTTGGTTATTCATGATCATCTCATCATCAATGATGCATATTTAATAAAGGAAGTAGAACTTTAAATGACAGAAGTGCAGCTTCTGTTAAGGATCAGAATGCTGAAAGAAATACACCACAATAACACTAATGTATGCCTTCATATATACATGTGACATGTTCCAAAGCATAGATGTAACTGACAGATTTGACAGTCAGTAACATGTCATCTATTACTGGCATTATATTGGACACTGGGTGCTGTATGTCATAAATATATGCACGTAGGCAATACCTTTTCATAATACACACATGTAAGTGCCTAACTACGTTTAGCTTGGTAATACCATACTGTGAATGTCAAGGCCATTACCACATCTGCAAACAATAAAAATACCTCGCATAAATGTACTTCATACAGAACTCTGCATCCATATTTATGTTGTATGCTTGTATGCAACTGCTGAAAACTACACGTCTGCGACTGATAATGTCTTGTCTAAAGAATGCATGTCCAGCACTGGTAAAGCCTGTCCATCATGCAAAGTGTAAATGCAAGAAGAAATTCTAAGAAATTTATTTATTTCATTGCTTAATGCCAGCACGTTGAAATGCATAAGAACTAAAAAAAAAGTTGCACCCATCAAGTCTTTTGTTGGTGTCTGCAGGACAGACTGACTTGTCCAATCTTATGAAACCCATCATGGGTGGCACAGCAAAATAGATGAATTTTGTAATGTAAGCTAAATGCACATGCATGTGTCACAGTTTTTGGAACTGCTATAGGGAGGTTTATAAGACTGAATTCATATTTTGCATATTTTTACCTAATAAAGGAACTTTTGGAAGGACAGCATCCTTGTATCAGCCCTAAGTTTTCCTATTTATACAGACACACATACATGTACACTAAGCGTAAAGGTAATGCACATTGAAAGCCCCTATTAGTGTGACTGGTCCAGACTTCCATGCACCTATTGTGTCAGGTGTGTACAGAAACAGGACATAATACAGATGTTGCCAGTGGACCAGCTGAAGACCCCCAGACATAAGCCGGGGTCTACCCAGCTCAGGAATGGCAACAATGATATCGGGGTCATGATTAGGTGACATTCCAGCGCTGGTTCTCACAGTTTTTTCCCCTCCCAGCTGGTGCACAAGATTCCTTGAGGGAAGGCTGTCACAGAACATCCTCCAACTTCCTGTCCACTTAACAACACCAACGCAGTTTACCTCAGATCTTGATTAACCTTCGGGAGTTCCAGCAAGTGGAAATTACATTACCATTTGTGTTTACTGGGCTTACAAAAAGGCTTCATTTAGAAGGAAGTCTAGAAACTACATGTAAGCTACTGTAAGAGGACTGTATTGCATAAAAGAAGTTTATAGCAATGGTCTTGTTGACCAGATGAATTTTATCACACATACAATGTACATACTGTACATACACTATTACACCGTCAGGAGCCATTAAATGTATGAGAGACGAACATCACACAAAGCACACATGTACATGTATCTGGACATACATGTATTGGCGTCTAAAAATTTGCAAAACTGTCTTTGAGAATCCACTGTCATTGATGTCGCTGTAATGACACCTACATTTGCATTTACATGCAGTGTGCATGTACCAAGAGCAAAAAATATAATAAATTGCATTTGCTCCTTAGACCAGATGCCAAGTTGCATTTTGGAGTATTATGTAAGCCTGCTGTATCGTGTACATGTATTTTGCACTTCATCTCCACACTGGTTGTCATTTATGGTTCAAACACAATCAAATGTAGATGTCCCTTGAGGAAATCTGTAGAAATACTTGTGCCTAATATCATAAAACTTTAAAACAATTCTAGAAAATAGCTGGGTCTGACAGGAACTAGAACTGGATCCCTGCCAAGTTCTATATCACTTTAGTCTTAAACAGAATACTGAATACTTAGACGAATGCCATGAGCAATTTACACTTAATATACATTTGTTAAGCTTCCTTAAATCAGTTAATGAGATTTCGGGGGGTTTTTTTGTCTTTTTTTGTCTTGTAGTCCTAGAAATGTGTTTATCATTCAAAAATAGAAATAAAAAACCCCAACATAATCCATTTCAATTCCTGCAGATTTTATTCTGATTTATAGAGCTACCACATATTTGAACACACCGAGAACATATATATTTTATTACTTGTAACTAAATCAATAAAATAACTCAACTATTACTGCTTTTTCATTGATTAGCATTTTTCAATTTATTAGTTTAAAAGGCAAACAACCCCCAGTTTTATGAGAATATTAATGTTTTGACAAGGCCCACAAGTACATATACATGTAGCTTGCTTTTAGTGTTAACAGGCAAGAAGTGCTGATCTGAGCATCAAACCCCACACAAGTGCTTCAAAGTGTCTGATCAATGGACCAAGAAATTCACACAGCTTCTTAAGGAGCCCATCCTGTTTTGGGTGAGCAAATGTAAACTTGCATTAATAACAGTACACGGACATGATTTGTGGGAGAATTATGAGCAGCTCCAGCTTAAGCGATTAATAAGAGGACAGTATTTAAATCATGTACAGGATCTTCTCACTGCCTGAAGGACAAAAACATCGGGCAGTTATTTGAACGAGTTAATCAAAGCAATAGACAATGCTGCAAATGTAGATGCAGGCTGCTTGCATTTGTCAGGTCAACCTGCGCTTTGTAGAATGTCAATCCTTGACAAGAATCAATCCCCCGTGAGAAAATTATGTGCTTAAGACATCCAATGATCTGGTTATGATCAAAACACACCATTACATAGGTCCTTCAGCAAACATATGATCTTTCAACTTTCGGAAGGAATTATAATTTTCGCATGATATGGGTTATTCTATCAAGAAATACTTCTTAGTTGCTGCCAACTTCACCGGAAAGCAATTCCTCAACGGATTCGATCTGGCATGACCATAATATGACCAATGGCTGATCTTTCGTAAGCCTCTTGTAACTAAATGGCCTAACCACTTGACAGGCTGGTACTGAGTTGATCCACTTAGGCCAAGAAGCAGGAGAGTGGGATATAGATTGTAGACCTGATTTACGCTGACCTCAAACCCTCCAGACTGGACAGGTCATCATGCTGGACAGCTAACACCACCCTCAATGTCGCTTAAGATTACCCCTACTGGATCAACCATGTCAAAACACTAGCTTTTATCTGTATTCAGGATTTGTCTGATAACTTACAACTGTCACATTAGGTATACACACCGATTGAAAACAGATTTACACACCCACATTTCCGTACAAGTAGTAAGGACTTTTATGCATTAAAAAATTCCCTCAAGCCTCTTTCTGAAATGGTAAAAAGAAATGAAAGATTTCTCTGACATGGTCCTACATGTATTTCTAATAAATGTGACCCTTGGGTATACCCATAAACCTTGAAAATATTGAATAAATTTGACACATACTTAGGAGCTGATTCAGCTGAACATCTATGTCTTAAGATAACTTCATTGTTCAGCTGACTCAAAGACTTTAATGTGGTTTTACAGGACAAGCGGAACTTGTTGTTCAATAGCTTCACACAATTTTGATCCAAAGGTTCAAATTTCTCGCCCAAAGCTTTTTTTTGCACGAACCTAATCATTCAACAACGACACTAAGTTATTCATCATGCCCAAGCAGCACATGTAGGTCAGCCATTATGCTCCGCCTCTTGTAACCTAATGATAGTGGTCCAGGCCATTACATGGATTTATTCAATCCCACAAAAAAAGACACAGCAATGAATGCTCACTTCTGACTACTCAATATAAATTATCGTTATTAAATACCCAAAAAAAATATGTTATAAAACACTGGACTGAATAAATACTCCAGAAGTTCAGCACTGAACGCAGGAATGGATGACTTTGGCCCAGTATCACCTTTGCAGTGCATGTACATGTATTTCACCCACATGGTGGCGAGAGCATTAGTATTGAAGGACTGACTACTCATTAAATACATGTCGTAGTTATGTTGAGCATGTTCTTAGCTTCAGGCTATCACACTAGCTTGTTGTAAACGCCTGATCGATACTGTGACTCAGGCCTCGTGGACTGATTCTGACCCCAGTCACCCTAGAACTCCACCATCCCAGGTCTACAGTGCTAGTTTTCTCCAGCATTTTTGCTTCCACTTGTCATAATCCATCAAAGTATGCATCAATCTTCTGCACGAAGAGCATAAATTCCATAACATGTATTCTTTTCCCATTGGCAATCTTTCTGCAGATAAAAAAAGTTGCGTTTTTCTGCAAATCAATTTTATCGCACACTCTGTTTAAACTTAATGTACATGGCATTTTAACATTTTCATGTATCTTTCATGTATAACAAAAAACAGAAGAGAAAAGTTACAGCACAAGTTATGATCCATTTCAGCCACCTCCTTTTAACTGCTACCTGGAGGTTCTGCACTTCCCTCAAGATTCTGAAACTTTATCACTGACTGTGTTTATAAATTGGTACGACACTGAACAAATATGTCAGATACATGCACCTGGCAAGCCATGGTAGTTCCTTCAAACAAAAAAGATGTTAAACAAAAATTGACATGTGTCCTTATATATACTGCTGACAGATATATATACATCATACATGTACATGTATATAACCATTGTACAACTATCTAAGAATTGCATTAGAGGATTTCAATTAGGCTACTGGAACTGCACTTTGCCCTCCAAAAACGTGCACGTGACTGTACAATCAAAAAGACAACGAAAATATGATTATTTTGCTTTTACCTAAAATGAAAAGTTTCTATACCATGCATAACCACAGTGGATTTTAATACAATCTGATATTTATGAAGCCTGTTCTGTCTCGTGTTTTTTGTCTAGATACATGTACTAATGCCCAAGTGTGACTGAAGTCTGAACATGTGACATTCGATTTAATCTGTTTTATCATGTATTATAACCATTCATCACCCACAATAAAAGAACGAGAAGAAGAAAAAAGTGTCCATAAGAAAGTTCTCTTTGTCTTTAATGTTACCTTTATAATCAGAACAATAGGTGGCAATGGATTATCTCTTCACTAGTCCTTGCCACGGTCAGATCAAATGGTGCACTTTTTTTCCAGTCACTGATACGCTGTCAAAACAGACTTAACTAATGGCTTGTAACACTTGAGAGCTCGGGAAGACCTACACGTAAAGACCATAAGTAAATGCACATGACCGTAGACTTTGTGCGCTTTAGTCTATAGGCCATCTACTTATCTGTTCACGGCTCATAGAGTTTGATTTAGTTATTTTTATCCAAGTCCTTTGATATTTGATTTGTCTTTTTTTCTGTAGAGCTCAAGACTAGCATTGATCAGATTGTTTTTAAGATTCTGTTAAAGTGATAATTTTGTGAACCCAAACCTACATCTCTTCTCTAGCCACCACTATGACACACCTTAGCTGATCTTGACATTTATGCATGGAAAAACACTGGAATATCTTTATTTTATCACCAGCATATTATCGCAGTTTTTACAAAAAGTTTATTGATCTTCATATAATGAGATACATGTACTGGTAATCAGATTTAAGTGACGAAATGAAAAAAGGGCTAACTGAGAACTAATATTCTTGGGATCTAAAAACTTTGACATTGTAACAATGGCTTCCTGTATGGTCATTTACTGTACATCTGTATTTCAGAGGAAAATCATTTCACAAACTCCATGCAATTATATTTCATGTTTTACAGGAGAGTGGACCATAAATAAAAAAAAATAAAATAAAAACACTGGATAAAAATAAACTGAAAATCTACCATTTTATTTTGTTCCAGAGGCTTTTTATAAATTTCCTGTTTATCAAAGCTTTTTGATCACGTAAAAACATCTTCAATAGCTAAATTACATGTCTTGCACCCAGGTATATGTAAGCTTGTGTGTTTGTCACGCTGTTTTATAACTGTACACATACATGTAAATACACACGTGTGTAGTAAACTGAGAAGAGAGGGTTAGACACAAGTTAAGAATGGATGAGGACATCAACAACACCTCTCTATACACACATGTATATGTAGTGTATACAGGTATACATGCATGTTTGTGTGCTGACCTAAACATTTAAGAACACATGAACCAGTGTTACAGGCTTATGTCTATAGGTCTGGCAACCGCAAGTCAGGTGTCACAGTGCACATGCATGAATAGAACTCTATACTCAAAGTGCCTGGTCAACCAAGAGGCTGTGGTTATATGGTTTGAGCAGACTGAATGCTGAAAGAGTGACGCCTTACATGTGGACAAAAACAGTTCTGGGTAATTCATCAATCATTGTGACCACAGTCACTTGGGCACAGGTGAACGAGCCAGGATAACGGGCCTCTACGCAGTGGAACCGGCAATTAGCGTACCACAACAACAGAAGGCCCTCAGCACAAATGGCAATAATAAAGGTCTAGATGTCTTGGTAATTTGCAGGTAAAGCCTATGCTCCTGACCCCACTTAAAATGGGGCTAGGTCTGTGTAAAGGGGGCCCGCTAACGCCACTTCACATTACTCCCTGTGTTTTCTTGTCAACAGGTGACATGGAAAATCAGCTGGACAGCCTTGAATTTTTCATGAGCTGGCTACATTAAGAGCCAACCATTTAACACTATTAAGTCTTCAGAGCCATGAAGAGCCTATGGATGATGTGGCAATAAAATATTTACTTCTTTCTGCCAAGTGAAAAGAGATTGATTTGTAAAAGCTTTTGCCACTCTTCGTACACTGTATTCAAATTCCTACACTGTACACACATGGAGGCGATGCCTGGAAATAGAGCCCGACAGGTTAATATGAACTATAAACAAAATAATAACCATCCATATTCCGGTGTGCCTGTACAGATATATGTGCATTATATGTGCCTATACATAAAAGTTAGATTCAAGAGTGAAGCTCACCAATACATGTATAACAGATATAGTATTGGACAACATGTGCATGTACAACAGGTATGGTCCTGGACAACACACACATGTGCAACAGGTATGGTCCTGGACAACATGTACATGTACACCAGGTATGGTATTGGACAACACGTACATGTACACCAGGTATGGTATTGGACAACACGTACATGTATACATGTTGTTTTAGAGTAAGACTGATCAAAGTAAAGGTTCAGACAACCTTAGTATATTTACCTTGAAACTGAATTCTGACTTAATTTGAATCAATACTGGCTTTAACCAAATAATGGGGATACTTTAGCTGTGAGTAGACAACAGCGGTGGAGGTGAATTGTAGTCCTTTGTTAGCTGAGTTCACCCATGTGGGGCAGTTTAGTGTCTGCACTCAGAGTGCTCATACAGATCTTTATCACAAAAGTATGTTGCTTGTAGGTGTAACAAGGGTAGCTGGGAATAACTGAAGATTCTACATTCTTCAGACTGGTTTTCTAATACATGGTATCTGGAAATCAGACTTGTATACATTAATGCATGCATCTTCCCGATAAAAACGGTTGCAATTATTTCACTTCAAAGTTTACACACTGTGCTTATCAACCAAACCGAACCTGTTATTACTGTACATGCACATTAACTGGCCAGGTAAGGCATGTATGAGCATATACCTGTATGTTCTAACCCTTGCTATGTACATGTACTTCAACTGTACCTATACATGTATACTGTACATATTTATGTTGTGGCCACTGTCCTGCCACAGTTGTGAGATCTTAATGTACATGTACATATATACACAAGTGTGGAAAACAGACTCATTCATGATGAAAACTGAAATGCATTCCAAAGTTTAACATTTTTAACCGCGACAAGCAGCCTACTTGGTCTGTCTGTCCATTGGTCGTTAAAGTTTGGCCTGTTAAAAAAAATCCTGAATTTTAACGTTTTATTCACTTACATGCAACAAGGAGTTTGAGTGCATAAAACAAGCAGGCACTTTTTTTTAAGGACATTGCAGCTATATCTATGGCAAATTTCCGCTTATTCTAAAACAAATTATCTGTTCAGCCATCTGATCAGAGGTCATGGCAGATGGCAGATGAGACCACAAGCTACAATTTCTGTTCCAGATCCGTGCATGATGCAATATGTTAACAGCCATTAGGACGACAAAGCTTTGCCATCAAACGCAGCAGATCTGCAAAGTGCTGCCTGAGCTGCAGATGCAACATTAATAAGGCAACAGTAACTGTGATAATAACTCAGCCGTGCATGTCCATGCTGTGATCGCATCACCCCGGTAGTAATACACAGACATGGGCACAGAGCCGTCACAAAGATCCCCCAGGGTAGTGGGCTGTCATCCACATACATCGTTCCAGTTAATCATATTCATCAGTATTACACATGTCGCTGCTCTAAGGCGAGTTTAGGCCAGTCTGTTCCAGCAGTTATCTGCACTAGCCCATGTTCACATCTGCTGCAGCATTTAGCTGATCATATAAAAAGGCAGCATTTGGAGAACACAAAAGCTCAATTTCATTTTGTTGTGTTTTTTTTTTTTTCAGTGAATTCCTTCGTACAAAACAACAGGGATTCATCCTGGCCTCTAATTCTCCAAGTTCTACATGTGTTCTGGGTGCATATGACTCATTATACAACACTTCAGTGCAGAGACATGCCTCAAAACTTAACACTGCATAATACAGTGAAATACTACATAAAATTCAAGCATACACTGTATATCAACAAGAAATCTAATCAAGTACACTGGAATAAGACTTAATACTAAATATTTACTTGATTGGGGTTTAATGATGAACCCAATAATACAGGTATACATGTATGTGTTTTACTTTTTACAAATAGCAGATCCCATGAAGAAAAACACCTGCGCTCATTTCCAGGTAGGGCCTCCTTGGACCAGCAGTTAGCGTGCAAGCGCAGCACAATGACCCATGAGCCTCTCAAGAATTGTGTCACTGTGAGTTCATGCAAGCCCAGATCATGCTGGCTTCCACTCCAACCGTACGTGGGAAAATCTTCGGCTTGTCGCCATCACCAACCAATCAATTAAATAAATAAACCATTTCCAGATACATGTACGTCTACCTAACAAAATCTCCGGACTTAAATTTGAAGGAAAACACAAGCTGATCTCAAGCATTATTGTAGGATGTACCTTATCAAAATACAGACAAGCTGCATGCCATACATGTACATGTATAAACAATAAGCATCAATGTCTTCCATCTACATGTACATATACAGAGCGTGTACACCTTTATACAACATCAACACAATCATTTGTTAGCCCTCTGGCACTCCACAAATCACCCTTAAGCTTGTTACCTAGCTAGCTTGATATTGTTCTTTTTTTTAAAACTTAGTTGTTATCTATAATGGGATGAAAAGCTTGGTTGCTATAAACATGTACATGTGCATGAATGGCCTTATTGTATGGGTAAATCATAAAGCTATCAAGATTGCACAGCACAAGGACATGTAACTTGACTTGGGGACAGACTAGTTATAATTAACTTTCTTCAATGCTCAGGGTACTACATGTACAAGAAAACTTGCTTTCTTCCTTAATGGTTATGTCTTACTTTTTTTTCTTCTTTCTTTTTCTCACTCGTAGTTCAGTTGCATTCATGCCTACATTCATCATTCACGGAGGATCAGTCCTCTTATCTCACTATCACTGGTTGACCCTTTTTTTCTAGTACACCTGACAAGCCTAGCTTTAGGCATCTACCAGACTACACTGCTTGTACAGACTTCAATCTCTGCCAGTGACAGGTTGCACTCTGCCCACTTCATCCTCTATACGTCATAACCTCAGACACTGTCATTAATAGGTGAAATATTCTTGAATGTGGCATAAAACATCAATCAAATAATTAAATCACAAACGTACAGTCTGTGCATGTATCTACGATGTAAGCCTGGGAATTACTGTGAAGTTGCTGCAGACATAATGGAAAGTCTTTCAGCCATTCACATAATTAAAAAAGTTTTACTATATGGCATTTTTTGTCCTGTACCAAACAGTTGGCCTCTGTCAAAGTACCATGACGCAGGATATTGTCCTTGCCCTGCTGCTGATTTCCACACTTGTATCGTACTAACGCAACACCACAACATCTGAAAGATAACTGCATGTATACACTCACTTCTCCCTTTCAATTTAGTGCAATATTAAGTATTTCAACCAAAATTACACTAAATGATTTCCACTAAAGTCAAACCCACCTAAACTGCTGCCCAACTAAACATACCTGCAAAAGCAAACAAACTTCTTGAGAGATACGTATTACAACTTACATAGCAACATGTATCAGAGAAGTTAATGGCGTAAACACATTATGTGGAGGAAATTAGTCATGTTAATGTGCCTATCCTATCAGTGTAGTGTACCTGTAGACTTTAACGCTTAATCTTGGCCGCTGACAGTTTGACAGTGTTGTCCAAGTGAGGTGCCCAGCTTTATGTGTTCTTGTCACAGAACAATCAAGGACATGACAAGATGAAGTGTTGTTTGCGGCACCAAAAACACAGGAAGGAAAAAATGGAGAGCAATACAAGCCTTTACGCAGCACCATTGTACAGGTACAAGTACGTTCTGCTGATTATTACAGCCCTTGATTCTGAACTCTTGTAAACATTCATGTTTTCAGTTTTGGTGTACAGTGTATCCACTATTACAGGCAGAATGAGAGGTCTCGACACAGTCTGAACTTACAAATAGCACTTTACCTACCTACCTTAGGGACTAAGGCCCCACAAAAACCCTAAATTGATGGCCTACACGTTGACATAAAACACAGAAGGTTTGTAAGGTGTACAATGTAAATGTAGGCACTGGTGCCTGGCCTGGTAAAGCTTGAAATATTATGAAATACTGCACCACAGATTTGTATACCTACATGTATACACCTAAATTGCCCACATATATTACTGCATCTACACATAGGACAATCACATGCAGTCTCCATGGAAAATCTATCAATGCCCAGGTAAGGCTTATGGAGATGAATGTCACTGTTATCTATCTATCAGACAAAATCTGAGCATGCCCAGGTTAATAGCACCCAGAGAATGAACCATAATGTAGCACAAATCACTGCACCCCAAAACAACTACCTTCTTTCACAGGTAGGCACGAAGCCGGAGCTGGCCTTCACAAAAGCTGTCAGGGAGACCAAGAAAGGGGGAGAGGCTAAGAGTGCTTTCCACCTACACAGATTTGTGCCTAGCATTCACCTATCTAGATAGTATCAGCCTCTATTATGTCCATGAGTGATGAGATTCAAGCCATCTCCTGGGCATGTCTGCCATCCCTCTATTTAACTCAGTCCAGTTTAACACTCCTAAACTGTATTAAATATAACTGTATAACCTTGGTGACCTCTTACCTGGTTTACCTGTTCAGCAGAGAATGTTCATGACCAGTCAAATACCAGCAGGTAGCACAACATGGTTTAATACTAGATTACTGGGGGAAAACTTACAATGTATGACCTATGAGGCAATATGCATACATGCAAGAATACATGTATGTTTGCAAACATGAACATCTGTATTACTCATAAACACATTTACATGTAAGATTATAATAAATTAAACAACTACAATGTACATGTAGTAAATGCATTAAATTTAATGCATGTACATGTACCACAAAGCCTAATACTGATGGTGACACACATGTACATGTGTACATGTAAATGTAATGTACTGATTCTGAAAATGAATTCTCCACACATGTACATGTAGTTAATGTAAATGTATCGAAAATTCTGAGCCACTTCTTCACACTCTACACAAAGAAGTCATGCAATACACTGCAGCTGAATTAGCAGAAATTACATGTAAAACTAACTATCTAAAATGTACTTCTGAAGGTAAAAAGTAGTACAAATGCGCATGGTGTTATATGTACTGTACATGTAGTGTGAAGCGTTTTCTTTTCGGATCCCACCAGATGACCCCTAAACTTTGGTGCTGAACTGACGACGTTCACGTCAATTTGCCAAATGGCCATCATCCCCTTTGAACTACTAAATGCACAAAGAGTTGAAGGGGTTAAAACAGGATGTGGGATTTCAAGCATAATGACATTAGAATTTATCCAATCGGCTGTGCAAAGGACGATTCCATAATCCATCCAATGATCAGGAGCAGGCCAGTCGATAAAGAGTTGCTGTCTGGGTGGCAGACAATGGGAGGAAGCTGTAATTAATCCCCGACAGAGAGACAATCGCAACAGAAACGGAAAACAATTGACACACACTTTCCTCCATGTTTATGTCTTTGCAGGAGGAGTTGGACGGCTGCAGATTTCTGAGACAAAGGCGTCCCAGACAAAGGTTTCCATGTTCTGCTTCTCTATGAGGTGTCAAGAAATGATGGCTCATTGGCGCACCCCTCATCAGGGAACAGGGAGACAAGGAAAGTCAGATCCAAACGATCCTTCCTGTATCGGGGATAAAGTATGTGTAGGTCAGAATGAATGAATGAATGATTATGGCTTAACGCCACATCGGCAGTGAGGAACAAAGTTCTGAGTCATGGACCATTGTGCCCCGTCATCTGCCGATAGAGGGGGTGGTTTTAGGGAAAAGACTCGTAAACTGTCCCCTCCTTAACCAGATCCAACCATTATCATGCCAGTTGGCTTTGTTCACATCTTGAAAGATGATTCACTACTGTTAAAGAAAATCTGTCTGATTTCCCTGATTGCCTTTCACACACAAAATGAGCTATCTGCCTGTATAAATGGGAAAGCACTCAGTTTTAATACCTCCCCATGGAGATGAGAGTACAGGGGTAGGGCATTCAGTAATCACCCTTGCCCGACCCCATCCTGGACCCTACCTGCATCCTCTACACACATTGATACATGCATATTAAACCAGCAGTAATACGAGCCTGTCCCTAATGCTGGGAAAAGCTCTCATGTAATACCATCATGCCTCCTCCTATCAGGATTCCATTGTTGGCAACTGTTCCAGGCAGCAAAGTACAAGCACACGAACACTGATAAATCCAAGCTTCATAGTGATCAACTAATGGCACCTAATTTACATGTGCATTCGTTCAGATCAGATTCTGGACAAAACGATGTTTTTTCAAGCAAAGACACAACAAACTCTTGAGTTCCTGCCAGGGCACATGTATGTGCTATTTAAATCATCAATACAAACACTTGTACATGTAGCATATACACAGACTTCCTCTTTCAATCGAAGAAACAGGTATGGTCAATGACATGTAAAATAATGTACACTCACTTATGAAAGATTTGTCACAAAACAGTTTCATTTCGTTTCTTCATACTCAATACCGCATTGTTATTCTCAAGGCAGAAACAATGGAAAAACTTTTTTTCTCCCTAATGATTTGTACACTTTAGCTGTACATGTATCAGATTTTCCCGCAAATCAAACATATAAAGCACATGTACATATACCTGGGGATTTTACAAGTATGACACCATTCACTGACCTTGTAACAGTCAGCTTTTGTCAGAGCGTTCATCAACTCCCGGCTGAAAAGTGTGCATCTCATGAATGAACACAACAGCTAGATACCTTCAATAAATTTTCAACTTTTTGAAATGCTTGAAGAAGCAAAATTGAAAACAAAAGTGTTAATATAAAAAATCATGTAATTTTGGGATATTGATTATAAGATGTGCTCTATCAACTTGTAAGATAAGAACATTACCTGTAAAAGTAAAAAACATTAAAGTGTCACAGTTAACCTAACTGTAATTACTTACACGTAGAGCTAACACTTACATGTACAGTACACACGTCTGTCACCAAAAACTAACGCGACTCACATGTGCACATAAAAGTGTGTCTGCTAAATAATAGGAGGGAAATTTTCCTTGTTATACATGCACTATACACATGTAGTATCCTAGTAACTATGAAAGTGTTTCATACCTCCCAATGTAACTGTACATCAGCAAATACAGTGCACATGCATGGTGTTCTTAAGCACCTGTATGATGCCAATAGTAAGCTAGCAGCTCTGCTTATACATGTATACACATCCACCAATCATGAAGCTCACTTGTCCAGAACGCTTAATGCATTGTTGGAGCAATACAGGATACACTGCTCCAGTACATTGTGGGGAAGTATCAGCTAGATGCCAGACTTTTGGAGACTGCTGAGCAGCTTATGTCAATGACTAATATCCTACAGGGACTTGAAGGTCTACATCGGCCAAAGTACCACAATCGCTGAAGGGGAAGCAATTAAGTGGTAGCTCAGAGTGGACAGCACTCTCAGTTCTTCAAATATATAACAATTACCTCATCCCATCACGACAGACAGGGTACACGAGGTAGCTGGTTTCACACCGTCATCATCTAGGATGTCAAAGACGATAGTCTGGCAGTAACTCTGTCCCCGACACCATCAAATCGCCAATAAATATTTATACTTCATATTTACATTTGCCAGACACCCAGTTGGTGCCTCAATGACCAGACTTGTCAGTTTCCTTGGCTGTTTTCCAAACTGCCATCCTCATTTGGACATAAACAGCACTTACATGTACATGTATAGCAGAGTGAATAAAACAAGGAGCCATTTATACACATCATGTAACAGGAAATATACACCTACTACTTGTACACATTAGTTATTCCTGTAAATATCAGAATTTTGTAAGACAGCATGTACACTGATGAATACAAGTATGTTGGCCTACAGTGTACTCTTATCCAAACTAAACATATTTAGATACATACAAATAAATTGTGCACGTACAGTTCCACAGGAGAACATGTACGTGTAAGCAATTTTTATGCTAATATTGGCCATATATTTATTAGTTTGCATTAAATTTCTACTGCTTACCCCCCTTTAAGCTGCTTCAGACACCTGTAAATTTATGCACAGTGTATGCTGTTCATATCGTACATGTACAGTGTATGCTGTTCACATCATGCATGTACAGTGTATGCTGTTCATACTGTACATGTACAGTGTATGCTGTTCATATCACACATGTACAGTGTATGCTCTTCATATCGTGCATGTACAGTGTATGCTGTTTATATCATGCATGTACAATGTATGCTCTTCATATTGTACATGTACAATTTGTACAACCCTACAATTTTGCTTCAAATCTCCCATGTTTTTGTTAATGTCTAAAAAAGACTTTTGTATGTGTACATGTATAAGAAGTCCCATTATTTTTCCTGAATGTTATAAAAAATCAAAATGATAAAAGCATAAATAAAATCTAAAGAAATGTAATATTTTTCAATTCATGGTCACAAGATATGCAGCTTGAATACATGTACATGCATCCCTATTCTGTCATCTTTGTATCAGTGAAATATGCATGTACCTAACTACATACATGTATGCTGTCCACCTACATGTAATTATTATCCTCCATAGTCTGTGTAAGTGAAAGGCTTGCAGCAGCTCACCACAAGTCGCAAGTCGTCACTGACGAATGAAGCCAATTATCTGCGTACATGTATGTATCAATCTGTTGTCAGATGCCCAAGCATAGCCTAAGATTAGGCTAAGATTAGCCTAAGCCTAAGCCTCCGGTCAGCCTGCGTCCAAGCAGAAAACCTATAATTACTGACCAGTCCCATCTGGAAGGGCTTCCCTGGCATGTCGTTACCTTGCCTGTTAGCAGGTAGCGGTTAATTTGCCTGGGACATCGCACCTGCTCTTCAGCTCTGGGATCATATTCATGACCCATGTATGATGACCAGCTACATGTACAATGGACATCCAGGGTAACCTGTTACCTAGACTGGTACTAAAACTGCCTTGCCCACATCACAGGACAAGACGCAAGACTTCCTAATGTATACGTATATGATTTTCTCTCATTATATGTTTGTGCATGTACAGATATTCCTACCTGGTCTTCAAAAAATACACGTCCACATACACATACATGTATTCATGTGGTTTATCGAGAAGCTACACTGTACGTACAGTCTATACCATGGCTGTACTATACAGTACACTGGGTGTTCCAATGTTAGTCTTTTTAGCCTGATGTCTATTAAATCACTCATTTAATTTCCAGAAAAAGGAATCGTGACGTTATATACAGTCAAACCTGTTGTATGTGACCAGTGAACGGACACGTAAAAAGTTGCCGCATATGACAGTTGGCCACATAAGATAGGTTGTGAAGACCAAGACAAATCACAACTGAATTAAGTTTCAGGAAATGTACACATGTAGGCCTACATAATAATCTTATACATAATTGTTACAGCACTAATCTGTTCTCCTACATAAATTTCACAGAAATATAACGATTGTGGTAAAATAATAACTCAATAATTTCAAGTTTTGTGGGGTAAATCTATGGAGTTCACGCATTTAACAGATGATTACAGAAAGAGTTTCAGGTGAGGGCACGAATGGAAGGAGAATTTTCTTCCCATCATAGTCAAGCCCTAGAAAGCCATGTGCTAGTTTGGTCTACGTAGGTATAAATGACTATTCTAACAAAGTTTTGGACTGTAAATGACAGACTGCTGAGATGTTCAATCATATTTGCCATTACCGGTGAAACAACAACAACAACATGTACGAGTGAAGGAAGGCCAGTTTCTCCATGTGTCCGGTACAGGCAACACTTTGGCCACGCAAAATGAAAACACAACACCATTTGCCTGCAAAGATAATGGCCAAGCAAGCCAGATAATTTTTCAAAGAAACCATTCACGAGTTTGCCCACTGTTTTTGGATGGCATTCATAGCGGGGGACCTCAGCATGGAGCTAATCCACTGCCACAGTGCAGAGGTGTCCTTACAATAACCAGCTAGGCCTGATTAAAGAACGGCAAACTTCAGTGCTATTGACCAATAATGTTCACACTTCACTTATCATCACAAAGTGGCGGGTTGTAACTTTTAATCACTACAAAAACTACTGAAGTAGAGTGGTCGCAATTTTAAAATTTTTGAATGTCCGATGCGGCAATCATCATTAATGTTGCAAGTCTCGGCCGCTCAAGACAGGTTGATATAGAATTTGGTGGCAAAATATATTGGCCGCTGGACGCGTTGGACAGGTGCCCGCATATTACAGGTCGTTTAACATGGAAATTGTTTGGTCGCGGCAGAGAGTGGCCGCTTACGGTAGATGGACGCTGATTACAGGTGGCCGTAGGTACAGGTTTGGCGTTACTGTACTATTCTGTAAGTTTAGCATTTTCAAGAGACAAATTTTGCTTGACTCTCTGCGAAGTCTGATTCATTTCTTATCAGAAAATCTTAAGTATCATTTTAAGGCCTTTATGTGCTTCTGAAAGTTCAGTTTTACATACCAAACTTTAGGTAAAATACAGTAAGAAAATTACTGCTAATAGCATCAAATTTCGCCTTGTTTTTCACCTACAGTGCTGAAACATTTGGTAAAAAAACATCCCTGAAATTACATGTACATGAAAGGTGAAATGATGTAAGCAAATGGAAGACAGATATACATACGTGTACATGAATGGTGAAATGATGTAAGCAAATGGAAGACAGATATACGTAAATGAATGGTGAAATGATGTAAGCACATGGAAGACAGATATACGTAAATGAATGGTGAAATGATGTAAGCACATGGAAGACAGATATACGTAAATGAATGGTGAAATGATATAAGCATATGGAAGACATATATACATACATGTACATGCATCAATACATGTAGTTCAATTCCATATCAACATGTACAGTAGAACACTGGACTTCCATCTACATGTGCATGTCCACTGCACGCAGTAGCACAAACACTGCTGAGACAAGGAATGAATGAGTGATTACGCACTAGCGCAAACACTGCTGAGACAAGGAATGAATGAGTGATTACGCACTAGCACAAACACTGCTGAGACAAGGAATGAATGAATGATTAGGGCTCAAGTCAACAATGTTTCAGTCAAACATGTATCATGGTGAACTCACACAATGCAGACAAGATACATATGTGTATACAGACACTATTTCTCTGTATGTACCATAATTCTACAATCAGCTGGTCTAGTTATCTGCTGCTACTTGATCCAGTGTGTATGTCAGCAGACTGATAAACTAGCGACAGGATTCCTGATCAAGTTACACAGCTTCCACTGTTGGTGGGTACAGTCAGACAACAGGGAGACTGCCAGTTGTGGGAACACCTGCTAGCATGTTTAATGCTGATTGACAGTGTCTGGCCTACCCTCATATACTGACTTAGTCCACAACGTCTTCATAGTGTATCAACAGTCCTAATGGCTTGATAAAATATACGTACGGAATATACATATTGCAATTTTAACAAGTCATTTGTGCACTGGTTAATTTATCATCTGTAGTATTATATTTAATAATGAAAACATTGAAACCCAGCAGGCACATGCACAGTGCATTCAGGATGAAGACGAAGTCTGCACTAGCGCAAAGCAAACAAACATGTTACTTGGGTTAGAACACTTGGACCTGGATTAGCAGCTCCATATTTATTTATTTATTTATTTGATTGGTGTTTTACGCTGTACTCAAGAATACTGCACTTATACAATGGCGGTCAGCATAATGGTGGGAGGAACCCGGGCAGAGCCCACGACCATCCACAGGTTATGCTGCCCTGGCGTGCTAACCAACTGAGCCAGCTCCCATATTAATGTACATTTTATATGATTCACAGTAAAGTACATGTAACAAATTTTAAGACACAGCAGATAAAAACATGTGTATTTTTTTCTCTCACTACTTTGTAGTCCCAACCAATCTCTCTTATACTTAATGAAAACCCTGTGTTCAGTACCTTGTGAATGTATGAACCCACATGACAGATCCAGACATAAATCATAGATCTATGTAAGAACAGTCAGAAAGTTTTCATAAAGCCTTCCATTTAAATTTAGATTTAACTCCACTACAAACTGTGTTTGAAGGAGAAAGCCAGCTTTGATAGCCCTGAAGGGATTTTGGTATAAATGTACCAGTGAACAATGACTTGACTATCCACGAAAAGCCAAAGGGTTGACCTTCAGCACAATGCTGTTCTATCATCCCCTCACTAAACCCCTATTAGTTACGTGCCAAACCCTCCAACAAGACATCCAGCTCTTGTATTCGCACCTTTGTTGGCAAACCAATGAGCTAATTACGACAGATAAATGGCCGAACAGGACAGAGGGTCTTCATACAAATATCTCAATTTGACAGACAGGTTCATTGGGAAGACTTTTAATAATGGCAAAATGACACTTTTTCCTGTTCAAGCTGCCGGAGGGCTCGTAAAATTGCCTACAATCGTGTTGTGTGCTAGCTGTTCTCAGGTTTTCTGAAGAGTTTGAGATATGAGAGGGCATGAATGGGAACAATAATATAGTCATAGATGTGAGGGGGCTCAGCGCTTGTCAGGTGACTGGAGCAAGGTATAGAGAGGTAGGAAGGGAGGGGGAGGGGGGTGTCTTGTATTAAACAGGGACACAGACTAGCTCTGACAAAACACCATTACACCCACAGCCTCTCACGACTCTTCGTGTCAGCTCACCTCTGTGTCGCAATCTCAATTGATTGCCTACAAAGCACATGTAAAGTAAACACGTGCAATATCTTGATTTTTTTTCCACAGGTTTACAAAACTCACACATTCATTCATACCCTCCCTGACCATAGTTCAAGTGCACTCTTTGATGAATTCACTATTATCAGGTGAGTACTAAAATCCTCTACAACATGTACTCTAATAAACTTCCTTTTAAGTATATACATGGGTTAAAATTAGGCCATTCAACACCGCAAATGGTCCTAGAAAGAGAGGTTCCATCTAATTGTTTACTGAATTGGGCACCAAATCATTGGTTCCTTCAAAACTTAATATTTTAACCACCATTTTCATATACAATGTATGTACATGTAAGTACAGTGCATGCAGAAGAAGTGGCATCACAGCTTCAGCTTACAGGGGGGAAAAAAATGAGGTAAAAAAACTAACATTACTTACCATCAGAGTCAATGGTAAATCGTCCCAAGCCAGTGCCCTCACGAATGGAGTACAGCACCAAATCTGGACGGTACCCTCCCAAATCCGGGTCCTTAGCAACCACCTGCATCACCACAGATCCTAAAGGTTCGTTCTCCTTCACTGAACCTTTGGCCACAAAATTTCTGAACTCTGGTGGGAAAAGGTTTTCATTAACATCAATGATTTCTATATTAATTTTACATTCAGAACTGAACGCAGGGTTGCCGTTGTCTCGAGCAACACCTGTTATATTGAACACCTGTTTCTTCTCAAAATCCAGTGGCCTGACAATGCGTATCACACCTGTGTCATGGTCAATGCTGAACTTGCCATCAGTTCCATCCTGTAACATGTATTTGACAAGTCCACCACCACCAATATCTGGGTCCTGAGCAGTTATGGTCATGACCACTGTTCCTACGGGCAGATCCTCACGGATTTTCACTGTGTAGTCACTGGGGATGAAATAAGGCCTGTTGTCGTTTATGTCCTCTACCGTTACTGTGACCGTGGTGGTTGATGACAGCGGCTCCTGACCAGCATCCATAGCCTGAACCAGCAGATAATAGACATCCTGCATCTCGCGATTAAGAGGAAGGTTGACAGTGATCACACCGCTCCAGCCATCAATATGGAAGTCATCCGTGTCCGATAAAATGGAGTAAGTGACCTCCGAGTTCTTGCCTTGGTCTTTGTCCACAGCAGATACTTGCACAGTGAAGGCTCCTACTTTCACATCCTCAGAAATGGACACCGAGTAAGAATCCTTGTCAAACTTAGGAGCACAATCGTTTTCGTCCAACACAGTTACGGCTAAAAATGTTGTGCTGCTCAACTGAGGCTCTCCCAGATCTGACACTTTTACAGTCAAGTTCAAAGAGCTATTTAATTCTCTGTCCAACTTAGACAGAACTGTAAGCGCCCCGGACTTGGTGTCTACCTTGAAGAAGCCCTCATCCCCTGAGCTAATGGAGAACACCAACATGCCGTTGTATGTCGGGTCCTCGTCAGTGACTTTGAGCTGCAGGACAGTAGCTCCAACTGGCATTCCTTCAGAAACAGCAAGAGCATGACGCACATTGTTGTCAAAAACTGGAGTGTGCTCATTGTGCAGGAACTTGTTTGGTATGTTTGACATCATATCCAGGTCTCTGGAATCATCATTGTTCCTCTTGGATTCCTGCAGAAGCTTACTGGTTTTCTCAATCACCCCTGTATCTTTACAATGGATATTAGCGTTGTTGTTTGCTAAATGAACGTTACCGTTTGTGTTGACAAGTGTGATGTTCACCATCATAGGAGTAGAAAATGTTGCACTATCTGTGGCCTTGATAACCAAGATGACGCGGTCTGCGGGGTAGTTCATAAGTGTACACTTCAACAGAAGCTTTCCTGTAGAAGAATCCAGATCAAAGCAGTTGTCCGTATTACCATCAACTATCTGGTAACTGACAATGTTGTTGACATCCTGATCGATGGCGGACACCACCAAGAGCTCTGTATCTAATGGGGCTTCTCTTGCCACATAGCCTGTACAGTTTGTCTTCTCAAACTCAGGGGTGTTATCATTAACATCCCTCACTCTAATCGTAAATACTTTCTCAGATTCCCTTCTGAATGGTGCCCCCCAATCAGAAGCACGGATTTTGATCTTGTAAGTCCGCCGCATGGATTCAAAGTCTAACACATCAGTTGTTCTGACCACACCGGTAAATCGATTGATGTCAAAAGGCACCGGATTTAAATTAGCAATGGAAAAACTCAAGTAACTATTTTCGCCTCTGTCAAGATCGTACGCCGAAACCTGAAATACATCCGTTCCTACGGGTTTATTCTCATCTACAAATACTGAATTACTTGTCACATTAAAAACAGGTGAATTGTCATTGCAGTCAATGACTTTGACGGAGACTCTGGTCGTGCCTTCTTTTCGAGATCCAGTATTGCCTTGATCCACAGCACTAATCACCAGCTCAAAGGTGTCTTGTGTTTCTGCATCGAGTTCTCCAGCTGTACTTAACAGTCCTTTCCACTGGTGAATTTTGAAGAGGTTTTTGGAGTTCCCAGCCTTGATGGAGTAAAGTATTTCCGCATTTTTGCCCAGATCTTTGTCTCCAGCCTCTACAAACAGCAATGGTGTGTTCACTGGCACCGTCTCTTCCACTTGGACTTTGTACTGTTTCTGGGCAAACTTTGGTGCATTATCATTGGTGTCCAGAATCTTCACATGCACTGATGTTGTGGTGCTCTTAGCAGGACTGCCCTTGTCCATGGCTAACACTGTTAAATTGTAGCCCCAGGGCATTATCTCTCTGTCCAGTTCATCCTTCACTTCTATCACATACTCTCCAGCCTTGTCTTTAGCAGGAGCCACCTGAAAAAGGCCTTCTCTGTTGCCAGCTATTATGTCTACACTGCCAATCTTCCCATTATTACCTTTGTCAGCATCACTGACGGTCAGAATGGCATACACAGAGGCCATGCCATGCTCCACCACGGCGGGCAGGTTCTTTACAGCTATGACAGGCTCAAAGAAATTCACCTGAATCACGGTAATGTGTAACTTAGCTGATGTTTTAGTAGAGCTGACTGTGCTGTCTTTCTTTGGGCCTCTGTCTTCTGCTAAAACATCAAAGAGATACTCCTTGCGATCAGAGTAGCTCAGAGGCCTTGTCACGTACACAATGCCACTCGTCGGGTGAATGGCAAAAACTTTAGTGTCCTGTAAGAAGCTGTAATAAATCTCGCCATTAACACCTACATCAGCATCAGAAGCAGTCACCTGAGCCACGCTGCTGTGCAGCGCAGCGTTCTCATTCACTACCACATCGTATTCCCTTGGTTCAAACAAAGGACTCAGATCATTTGCATCTTCCACCCAGATCTTCACTTCCGTCACTGCCTCGAGTCTTAACGGTAAGGATTCGTATTTCCCAACTGCCTTGACCTGCAATGTGTAGCTGTCATGGAGCTCTCTGTTCACATTTCCATAAATGCCAGTGTGTGTCCTTATGCGAAGAAAACAGAAATCCCCTACGATATATTCTTCTGGTTTAAATATCTTACCCTCATCACCGCCAACGATCTCATAATAAATATCAATCTGTGGTCCCTCCAGGTATGTGTAAATACCCATCTTATCCATGGCTGTTACATATGTCTTGCCAATAGAGTTCTCTACGATGCTGGCATTGTAGTAGGGCTTGGTGAAGTGAAAGGTTTCCCTGGTAAGATAGGGTGGGTACTGGGCAGCACCAGACTGGAGGTGTAATGCCCCAATCCACACCAACCACTGGAGCAGACTGGACACACCAGCCCAGGCAGTCCACCTCACTGCCATCTTAATGCTTCTTCATTGGCCACCTACAAACAAACAACACAAGACCCATATTAGCTCACTTGATATACTACATGTATATCTCATCAGTTAATCATTAAGCAAACGCATTAGGTATTATTTACAACAAAATGTTACAGTAAACACTGAACATTAAAATCTTTCTTCTTTTGTACAATGTACATGCCTTCAGTATAAATATATCACCTGATTTATGACAAAAGATTTCAGCATAAATAACTGAAAAAATACGTGAACTTAAGACAAAAAACTGCACAGCCTGTTAGCACACTTTGTTTGAGACACATGTAATCTCTCTTTCAGTAACCATATCAATGACTATATATAGATCTATCTTTACAATATCAATGACTGTATATATAGATCTAACTTTGTACAATGACAATGTTGACTACAGGCTACAGACAAAAATAAAACACAAAAACAATTTGATAAAAACATCCACCCATCACATGAAAAGTTTACACAAGGGCGGGTTTATTCCACTTTGTATTTTCATTCATTTCCTTACTTTTTTTTTTTGCCTTTTTTTTTGTGAGGAAAATGAGATAAAATTATACATGCACACATCCATAAAGAAACAGTTCAATCTTAACCTAGTTCAATACATGTATGTTAAGCACTTATACAATGATTCAAGTGCCCATGTTTACAGTAACTGGTCAGAGTTTGTTGTCAAGTTAGGCACAACAACAAACAGGGACTGATTTCAAAGAAAGTGACGAGAAAAAGTTTTCTAATGATAATTAACACTGCGCCCGAAGGTTTAACTTGTCAACACCTACGCCATCTGTCTACAATGGCACAAAGCCCCCACACACTAACACATTGTTCAACTGACAGACTTATTATTTTCATACTTAGCATAAATTACATTGACCAAGTTATAACGAAGAGATACCATTGAAGTGAATGTGGGCCACTTGAGAACAAGAAGGAACTGGGATGAACTCGGGCTAAAGAACATGTCCACATGTTGTATCTCACACAGATGTGATGTACATGTAGCATAATGTTTTGTTCACAACTCGTTCAACTTGATATACCTCCATGTGATGTTAACTTCAACCTGACTCTAGACAAAGACAACATACATATATATGCTCCAACTCCAGGCAAATCCTCAAGCGTTCAAGGGTGATTAGGCTGGATTAAAAATAGTAAACAAGAAAACTACATGCACAACACACATTTGTAAAAAGCAGGACAGACTGCTTAGCTGTTTACTAAAGCTGAAGAACATCCAAGAATTCAGGAGTTCATCAAAATGACCTATAACTCATACCTGTTGATACTTGGATAATAACATAATATTACAGAAAGCTTATGGCAGTATTTGCTCATTTGTTGCAAATATTAGCTGGAATTCTTGGCTGCTACAGAAAAAAAAATTTCTTTAAATTTTCAAATTGATGTCAGGAATACAGCGATTATTTTGTTGAGCTGACAACAAACTTCAATGAATATATCAGGACTATATATCAAACTAAAGCTTTCCAGTAGTATTCTGTCTTCTCCAAATTTAATACCTACACACATATCTTTGGATCAACAAAGAGGAACTCTAATCTTCCACATGCACAAGTACAATGCAGAATGATTCTACAGACAAGAGAGGTCCCATCTTGGTCTGGAATGGACTGTTGAGGTTGGTGTTAAAAGAATTTTTCTCCAGGTGGTTAAGACAGTGGTCTGACAAATTCTACATAAGAATTTGCCCCACCCCCTAAACCCCATCTTCCCCACAATGATTGTGTCAATGGAGCTACAGGGCTGTGGTGGAGCCAGCCTTGGCTGTTCTACAATGACTCATTGGACACACTGAGAACTGCAGATAACCAAACATATTGATCGTGCTCCGAAAATCCCAGATACACTTGTACCCACAAAATAGCTCCATGGAATTCCAACAGGGGCTTTAGATCGATGAGGCTAGCCTGGACCTGGTCCTTCAACTACTCACCCCCCTCCTAGGCATGGCAGCCCTAGTACTGCCTTGCCTGCACATGTATGTGTACCTCTCTTAGCATAGGAATGCGTGTGAAAAGAAACATCGCATCCATGTGCATCATCAGGGACAATCCACAGCAATGCCAACGAACAAAACAGGTTTTGCACAGATATAAAAACAACCCCTGAACAAAACATACTGGGTGAGGAGATACAAAAAATGAAGTTTGTCCTAAACAAAAATTTCACAAAAGATAAAATGCGCAAGACAAAAAAAAAAAGACACCTCACAATGGGCAATAAAGCTGATGAGCTGGATGCCAATGTTATCAAGAAACAAAAGCGAAACCTCAAATCAACATGGAATTTCAATTAATCCAAAATGTTTTCCTGACCACTGTGCTGTTACGCTGCACTTGCTATGGATTTGTTATTTGCCAGCTGATATTCATCAAGACTTGAATAGACTGTAATCAGGGCATGTCAATCAAGACCCATACCAGGCCTCTGACCAACTGTTAGTTATAATGCATGTATGCATGAAGCTGGGGTGGTAATTAGAGCAACAAAGATTGCCATAACGAAGTTCCATTGTAAATGAAACTATGCTAACACCAGGACTTGACTGGACAAATGAAGAGGGACATGCGCGATGCTGACATGCATATTCAACCATGGCTAATACAGATCAGCAATTCAGATGTAACATTACCAGGAATAACTGTGTACTATACAGGGATACTGTATGTTTCATGAACTCGCACACACAGACCTGTAGGTATCCTGCAGGCAATAATACATACTTACGAATAAATTACATGTAACTTGTCAAAAAAACCAAAAAAAACAAAAAAAATAAATAAATAAATAATATATATATATATATATAATTATATCAGGGGGAGCACATATACGTAGTCGTCTATTTAAAAATGGATTTGCACCAAATGAATCACTTAGAAAAAAAATTTGAGCATCACAAAGTAATATTAGCTTCTGTATAAGTGTTTCTTATTGTTTCGTGGGTTACCCAACACGTATCGGTATTTCCCCCAAATGCAGATACATGTATATATGTGCATATCACAACAACATAGTGTACAGATAACATGTACACTGTATTTTAACTCTGTCCCAATCCCCTACTTCATCTTATTGTTAACTTCATTCTTTTTTTTATCTCTTCTCACTTTTGCATGCATAATGATGATTACACGCTTGTCCTGTGTAAGAGTTGTGCCCAGTAAAACTGGTCCCAGTTCACATAATGAACACAAAAAAGCTGTGTTCTGGATGCACATTCACATACAGATAGAGTTTGGGCCTCACATTAGCTACTGCAGCTCTCTAACTGTGTCACATGCCCAGCCCTACATGTACTGCCAGTTGTCATCTCATTGAGGTAAATGTATCCAGTGACTCATCCCTAACAGCTGAACATCTCACATGTGTGTCTACAGGTACATCATCAATGTACAACAATTAACATTGAACACATGTAACAGGGGGCTAGCTGTAGTTTTCTGAAGCCTGATTACTACTGAAACACAGAAGAGAAGTGTTAAACTGAGAAAGAACAAGTGACTATCAATTCTGTCAAGGCATACAGTACTGTCTAGTTTCTATACTCAACTGGCGGGTGCAGCTATCGTACAAGCATTGCCACAGCCTGGGTTTTCTACTCAATATACATGTCACTAAAATTTTTCTATGTATGTACATGTACTTGAACAGTCTGAACCACTAGACCAAAAATGTTAACTTTTGACTTAAACCCACAAAAATATACAGCAGCTGCACACATAACTAATCATCTCAAATGTAGCCATCTGTATAACACTAAGTGCCGTAAGTGACAGCCTGTCATCCACCAGTCAGAAAATAACTCCATAGTTGTGACACTGTAAGTCTACTTCAACCTGTAAGTGGATGGCCAATTCTAACAGATAGGATATCAAAAATGTCACTACTGACACACCAACTGAACGGCAGACAGACAGAAAAGGCTTATGGAACTGCTTGTCTAAAAACATCAAAAACTGTGAAGACTGTTGAAGGTTTGTTCAGATAGAGACAAGCTGTAAACTGTTCACTGTTACGAATAATATCCCTTCTCATCCATGTGAACCGTGGACTTCAGCATCAATAATGATTTCAGTAGTATCCGCAGAAGCTTAACAATCCTCCGGGTCAAACATTACACCCTTGTTTACAGTACATGTACCATTTGGTCTGCATCCAATGGGAAACTGAACCCTATACCAAAGATGTACAATCCCTGGCAGGTTTTCTCATGCAAGCTGCATGGCTGACAAAGGGCTAATAAACAGTAAGTTCTATGAGGTGAAAATGGCCCCAGGGGTGGTGACAGGGCCTCTGTCAGCTGGGGCAGTAAGTGGCAATAAGTACTGAGTCATATATCCCCAGAGTCAGCCAGGGAAACATGATGTCATCAACAAGTCATTTGTTCCCATCAAATTTAACATGGACCTTATCTCTTCACAAACTAAACTTGAGGTCAGGCTGGAGGGGGAAACTCTTACGTAACCAGATCATGAGGGACCCAGTGGTTTTATCTCTTGGCCTGCTCAGGTATGGATGGACAGAGCCAGGTGCTCACCAGGAAAACCTCAACAAGTCCTGCTGGTCACACCTCACACATCCAGTCCATCATAACCCTACTGCACTCTGGTTACTTTAACGAACATGATAATTATATTCTGATCTGAATGCACGAGGAAATGACAAATACCTGTAAGCTATGTCTCAAATGTGATGAATGCATTTTTTTTGCCATTTTTTTTTACATTTAATTGTATAACCAAACTTCCACATTCAAATGTTATGACTGAAACATGTCAGACAGTCCATGTACAGCAATCTAAGTTTTATGTACTTGACCAGTTGACCACATGTACAGTACATGTATGTTAGGAAATGTGAAAAGAAAAAAATTCTGCAAATTTTTAAGATAAAAAACAAATTGTACAATGTACAGAATAGCAATATAGCAAACACTGTGACTGTGTCACAGGACCTCCCCATACCCAGACTGTGTGTCAAATCATTTATTAACAATGTATACCACAGACCCTGCAATGTGTGTCACAGCACCTGTCCCTTTAACTCTCCCATGCTATGGGATGCCCCCCACCCCCCCCCCCCCTTCCGCTTTACTCCCGCCTCTTCCCCAAATGCTTTGCAATACAGGATTACAGTAGGGCTTTCCCAATCCATCATGTTCACAGAGCCATTGACAACACAATCTCCTTCCTCAATGAACCAGAAGAATGGGGAGGTTTTCTGGGCAATACTTCATGATAGCCAGCTTTAAGGGTAACAGTCAGGAACTGGTAAGGGAATCAGACAGGGAGCAGTACAGTGGGCCAGTGGGTTGGAATGGCTTCCAAATTCAAACAATGGAATGCACTAATCAAAGCTTAGACTCCATACAAGCATACAGTGTAATAATTAGATACCTGTATACATACTAGGGTATGTACACATTCATGCATCAGCACTACAGTATACACACAACATGTACATGTACTGCATCAGCACTACAGTGTACACACAACATGTACATGTACGTAACTTTGTTAGGAAGGAGGCTGTTTTTATAAGCAAAAACCTGACCATGTAATTTTCTAAAACTGTGTCGTTGGAATAATGTACATGTATGCTTACCATATTTTTGACAGCAATGATTACATTTCTGAAAGGACAAATTCAAGTTCTTATCAGCTTAGGTAACTAATATCTAACCTTTATTTTTTTGTCCAATTGTTTTAAAGGTTGGTTTTTGATCACAGATATTGTCAGAATTATCCATCTAAAAGTCAGGGAGGCACCTTCCTGGCTAAACCTAGATTGTTTTGACCATGGGGCAAGTAGTGACAAAACAGTCAAGGTACAGCTGAAGTCAAAGTGAAGTCAAACAAGACCATAGGACCAAGTTCCAAGCTGTTCAGCTAACAAGGCCAAATACACAAAAACTATTATCAAATTTGGCCCAGGAAAGGACAAGGGGTGGGGGGGGCAGAAGGGAATCTGTTCACACCCACACTGCCCCTCTTGGGGTGCATTCATGTATGAAGTGGGTGAGAGCTCAGGATTCTTTTTCCCCGAACAAAGCTGGAGAATCTGCAGCCAGTTACAAGACATCCAATTGGCCCTCTGCTGATTAGTCTGTGTGGACAGGTACAACTGATCTGATGCTCAGGCCAGCTACAGAGTACACAATGTAGCCAGCACCAGCAGCCAGCTTAGCCACAAACCACAGCCTCACAGAAAGCGACCAGTTCTTTACTTAGCACTGCAAACAAACCACAATTTGGTCTGCACACTTGTGGAATTTTCAAAACATTATCTTGATAGGGGCAAATACAAACAGTGTTCAATTTATCCAGTCACTCGAATCGGCAAAGAAGTCCATTGTTGGGAACTTAAAGCGAAGGAAAACAAAGTCTGGAGTAAACTAGATGCCTTGGGAGCCACTGCCAATACTGAGGCCAAGAGCACTGGCTGAATTGCAAACCTGGCCAGCAACATTGTAATAGGGCTATAGTTTACATGTCGCTACACTTCAGGGCTTCCACAGCTTTGATGTGGTAATTATAGCAGTGACTTGGCCATTTTTCAAACCATACAGAAAGAAGTTTTCAAACAAACCAGGGTTTTGTGTATTATTGCTCTGAAAAGGACCCATGTATGGCAATAAATGTACATACACTTGACTGGATCTACAGATATATGTACATACATTAGTACATACATGTACGATTATCACTGTAAACACTTGAAAGTGCAGTCAGAATAGACAGATCCATACAGAAAACAAGATAGGATTTACTGTATTCTTCTACAACTTTTAGCTTTTTAGCTTCATAATTCATATAGGATACAGTACTCTCAGCATGGTAACATGTACATGTACATACATTTCATGTTTGTATTTGTTTTATCAAGTTTTATCAAGATCTGGCTATTTACAGGCCCAAGTACAGTATATGTACATATATTCTTTAGTTCAGGCATAAGGTCATTTATGGTTGCTCTCTACTTGAGAGGTATCTAGTTTATAATGTACCTGTACCCATTTATAGAGTAAATTTGTGTTACGTGTTTACCTCAGCACAGTCATCATGTGTACAGTATATCTGAGCCCACAACAGAACACAGTTGCTACGGTCTAATAATACTGCTTTAACAAAGCACTGGACATCCACAGGCTGTTCTGTTACTGTCTCTCCATAAAAATATGCTGGGGGCAGTTCAATATTCATCAGATCATGCATGGAATAAAATTGATTTTTTGGTAATTTCTCTGCGGCCACCTTCCAAAAAATTCTGATTCCTGAGTAGCTCGACGTGTTGGTTGACATTATCTGGCAGATTATCTGGGGGAAAAACTGGAATCATATCTCATTAACTTTGCTTTCATTCACAATTTTTTGGGGTTTCAATTTCTTTCATATCTCATGCATGATAATTATCCACATGCGATGAGCTTATGGGGACAGCCTGGACTTCAGGAGACACTTTCAGGTGTACATGTACATGTACATACCTGATTACAGCTTACGTAAACTGAACAATTCACAACAGCAACAGATATCACATCATTCATTACAATTCATCCCCACCCCCAGAGCCACCCAACCTCTTCACCCCTAGTGATGATCATTGGGCAGACCTAACATATGGACCAAGCAGATGAGGATTTTAGGGTCTGATAGTAAACTTACACATATTACAATACTGATCTACTAAAATCAGAGGTACCATCACACAATGTATGTAGTCTATAAGCCACCCCAACTGCCCACTACATTTTTGAATATATCAGCCTCCATATTAACTCATTAACTGTATTATGAAACTTGCTACCTTGGTGAATGTAAAACTGCCTACAACTGAGGGGGGGGGGGGGGGGGGGGGGGGGAGGATAATCAAATGCTACTGTACTGAAAGAGAACAGAATGGTGGGGGGTGTGAGTGATTTGCCTTAGGGTTGCTTAATTAAATCTTATGGACAAAGGTGGTAGGGTGTGGGTGTAAGTGAGGGGGGGGGGGTGTTAGGTGTGAAGGTCTGTTCATCAGCTCAATCATCAATAATCATACTGCACCTTTCACGTCACTGTCCAGATAATATGCACACGCTTAAGTCTTGGCAACAACTTAAATTTAGCCTTGAATTTACAGAACCATCTAAATTATGTGTTACAAGTAAATTTACAGGGATGCGCACTACACACTATCGATAAAACTGTCCTCAAAAGGCTATGCCTCATCAATATTTTATACTGGATAAAGTTACAATAAAATGAGCCAAAATTTTATCACCTGTTTAAATTAAAAACAAAAGTAATGAGAAATGTAAATAGGTCATTCTTAAATCACATGTAACATTTAAAAAAGATTATTGCTGAAATCTCAGGCATCATTTTGCACAAAATATTGTGACATGCAAGGTCTTGCAAATTTCAATTAGGATGCCCTTTCTCTTAAAAGTATTACTGCCCTTTCATCACCTAACAAGCAGACATTTGTAACATTAAATGCCTAATAAAACAGACAAGGCCCAGTAAGCCAGCACAGAATGTCAACTTCCACAAGATGTTAACAAGAATCCTTTCTCACCAAAAAAAAACTTCTACATTACATTTATTCATGAAGGAAATATCATTTACAGCTTGATACATTATTAAAGAGTTTAAGAGGATGTAATTAAAGAATATGGGAGCTTAAAACCACAATCCTCTAGCTACCTGGTTGTTGGAGACGTTGATAGCCGACATGTATTTATAGAGAACCTTCTAAATCACGGGTTGACTCGGCAGCCATTTTGCTTCACTCGGACAATAGCATGGGTGACAGACTTTTGTTTAGAAAATCTCAGACAATTCAAGTCACTGCTACCGTTCAGATCTATCCTCTACCGTTTTGACTTCTGGCCTGGCAATCTGCCTCCCAATAATCATGTAACATTTCTGCAAGTAGTCGCCGATTTGAAAGCTATCATGGTTAAAATTACACCGTGTAATAGGATCGTGGGTCAGCCAGACGGCCGTGTTCTACGGTCTCCCGAGGCCGAGACCCCGGCCTGAGTGGCCACATGTTTCCCCCCAAGAGTCCCTGTACAACCGACTGACGTACTATTTACAACCACGCTTGTTTGCAGGAAAACTCTGCATCTAGTCCACAATTCTGACAATGCACACTACAGTCAAGCAAGAATAAGATTATATTACCTTCACATACATTCAGTACAGGTCTGTCTGTCAGAAATCTATCCCGAATCGGTTAATAATCCCATCGCTTCTCTCACACAACCTCTCTAGTCGCAGTACTGCTGCCTAATGACACAGTGTGAATGGCACAGACGGCTTGGGCCAAATCACTCCGACACCTCCGCCACTTGAGCACAGGTAAAAACTCCACACCGCTCAGCTGCTGATTTTAAACGAGTGTTTCTCAGATAGATCTATGCAAGTAAACTAATATACCCACATAAGTCTAGCTGTTAAGGATATCGGTATGTATTCGGTAAAGTAGTCCGCCGTCAGCAGACAATGTACTTGAAGGTTGACAGACGGTTCATGCTCAATGTTTACAGTTAGCGGAAGGATCCATGACGAAATCCACCGCCTACTGTTAAAACCTAGTTAACTAAGGCGGTACGTCGCCCTGATGATGTCAGGGAATAAGCGGGATATTTCAACAATGTTCGAGAAAATGTGTCACAAAAATATAACGATGCGAAAGTTATGAAAGTAATACTACATGAAAATGCCAGACATTTACATATCTGTCACATTACAGGAATCCTAGGCCTAAATAGCCTCTAAATAGTTGAAGATTTAGCACAACAATATTTTTGAGCTCTGCAAAATTGCAATGTCAAACATCCAAAATTTAGAAGGCCTATAGGTCCCTTGTAACAGAGCGGAAGCTACTCAATTTATCCTGAAAAACAATTGTATTATATATAGGGCCTACATTAATTTATAATGAAAATCAATTACATGCACTACTAGTATATAGGACTAATACCTGCATGTAGACATAGTTTGTCATTTCCAAGCAGATGAATTATGTCTATAAGGGCTTATAGGTCGGATCTACTTTAATAAGAGCGTGACATAAAATAGGCCTAGACCTATATGAATTCAGTCCTTCATTCGTTCGTTCATACATTCCCTCATCATTCTTCCGATTTAAGCATTAGGCCTAGGGCCTACATATACGTACTCATTCACCATAGTTTGTTCATTCATTCTGTCATATTTATGAACAGTTCCACGTGTTTCACACATATGGGTATAGAGCATAAAGATTATGCAGATGTTCGAAGCCTATATCTATCACGACATTCTTGTCTTATTGTGACCTAGGTATGCACAGACACATATAACTGTGGGCATTACAAAACCTTTAAGTGCAAGTTGCAATATGCCTTTCATGCTGAATGGTAGGCCTACTGTATCATGACCACGGTATAGTCTCCAAATATACGTCTATTGGTATATGCTACATAGCGTTATATGGTAATGAAATGTATTCTTGATTTTATTTACTATATGGTGTTAAAGTAAAAAAAAAAAGTCAAACATAATAACTTAGCTTGCCACATATAGGGTATATCTGGAATTCAAAAAAAAACCGTAGGCCTAGACTGGACAGATTTGACATATGCCCAAATCTTTTGCATACAGTTGCACAATTACATAAGGCTTTAATTTCATTACAAGACAAAAATACATACCGGATATGTTGTTCCTGCAAGCCTATTGGCATAGGTCTTGCTTGAATACAGCGACGACTGAAAGGCGCTATGTGCATAAGCTTCTGTACTGGAATGACAATAGAGCAACTGGTATATAGAACTTACTTGTATAGGATCTGCTCCATTCGGATTTTAATACTATAGACATATATCATGCACCCTTATTCTCTAGATTGTTCATTCATACTTTTATCACTGCCTATAGGCCCTATATACATATACACCTATGTAGGCAAAGGTCTTCGCCGTTGCATGACAGATCACAGCCCCGTTCATATCTGGTGTAAAGTAGGACAGGCCTAAAGTGTTAAGGGAATAGTGAATGAAAGGGTGGCAGTCCCACGTGAATGCCTTACCATATCAATGAGCCAAGCTGATGTGGGAGACAGAAACCACTGTATACGACACATCGACCTTCTCGAACAATCTAGATTTACAAACGTATCAAGACGCCGGTCTAACCTGTACCAGGAAATGTCATCATATAGAGTAAGTTTTAAAGTAAGTGTTCGTGTTACGGAATATCGAGCTGGTCGTTTGCGCGGCGTGGTGAGTGTTTTGAGAAGACTTAGCGCCAAGCCGTTCAGGTGGGGCGCGACCAGAAGCCAGCCAATTACAGCGCGTTTTTCCGTTCATTCAAACTTTCACACTATCGTACACAGGCCATGGCTGTGATGGGCCACTATGTATGCCTATACAAAACATTATATATCCCATTTATTTGAAAGGAAAAATGCCACGTGTACATGTAGGCATATATGATGCAGCCTGGTGTTCTGGATTGGCCAGAGTCGGGAAAAACTTCATACACTGCAAAAGACAATGGTTCAGTTTGTTATATATATATATATATATATATATATATATATATATATATATATATATATATATATATATATATATATATATATATATATATATATATATATATATATATATACACGTGCATGTGTATACTTATATGTTAACATGTGTGTTCCTCAAGCTCTCCATCGCTGTACTAAGTCCAGCTACAGTGCATGGTTGACCAGAATCATCTTCATGGATATGGGTATCTATATATATATATATATACATAAACGTATACCCGCAGATAGATATACATAAATGTATACCCACAGATAGATATACATAAATGTATACCCACAGATAGATATACATAAATGTATACCCACAGATAGATATGACGATTGTTGCATGTCCGGAATCAGGGGTTTATTACATCTACATACTACAATTTAACCATGGGATCCCAGCAGTAGTTTCCCAGAAATATATTTATAATATGACGAACCCATTATTTGTCCAATTTCTGTCGCTCATCTCTCGCTATAAATCGTTACATGTGTTCTTGCTTAGTGTGATACTTGTGAAAATTTAATACATGTAGTTAAAACTATAACTCTCCGGGTATGAAGATTTGCATATAGACTAAGAAACATTTCTCCAAACAGCGTGTGTAATTTGTAAGCTCATTAATTGTTTACAGGTGTTGACCACCTCATGGCTATAACTCCAACGCTTTCGCTGGAATACAAATCGATGATTGGATAAAATGAAAAACGAATTCTTTGCATTTTTTTGCGCTTTGATTTTCCGTGCAGCAAATTGAAATCGTGTTTCATCTGGCCAAAACCACAGGTTGATATTCGTTGATTAACGGATGGTTAGCACGCAATAAATACATTAGCACATTGGCCGACACTGCCGCTTTATAGTAGTCCCATACAGCGCTGTGTTAACGAATGGCGAATTCTGTACGCCCTTCCCTGTGTGACGAACTGGTTTTTAACTGTCCCTACATTCCACGTGTTACAATTTAGCACTTCTAACAATTAACCCATTCGGCTTCTTTTCTAGATATTCACATAAATCGTTGAAGCGTTTTAACTTCCATATCTTCTCACCCCATTCCTCAGCCAGCATGACAGTTTTTCTTTAAGCAGGAAAATTTAACATACCTTTATATCTCGAGCTATTCCTAATGTCTGGTATACACAGAATCTCACAAATCAACAGTTTTTTAAATGCCAAAGTATACATTGACAAGCCTTCTAATTCTAACAATAATCTGGCCGTTGAAACTTTTGAATCGAAAAGTGTAGACGATGAAAATATATAAAACCATAGATAGAGTATGCGTATTGGGTGTTCTGAACTTTCTTCCAACGAGATATTCCTTTGAGAACTGATTTTTTTTTGCATCTTTTATGCCTTTAATATGAGGCTAGTGTGTTCACTCAATTTCGTTTTGATTTGTCAACATGTAACACTTTTTCACAACCATCACGTATACGTTGATTTTCGCCTGACCAATGGTTAGAGTGACGGCTGCAGTTTTCAGTGAAGAGGCTTATCAGGTATAGGAAGAAGAAAGTTGAATCATTTCAGTATCGACTCATTACGGTTAAATATTTCATGTTTGTATGCATTGTTTATAAGCTAGTTATAGGTCTTTTCCCAGCCCGTATTATATATGTGGTCTTGAGCTTTGTGCCCGAAGCTTTCTGCACATTTGCTCTTCATATACTTTGCTTAGTTCTATCAACAGTACCACGTAATTATGTATGATATGCTGCCAGTGTAGTGTTATACACAGGCTTATTGGTCAGTGTCTGTAGTTATGTTCAGATAGATGGATAGCCCGGTGTTATTCTGTCAGGGTCTAACATGTTTCAACAATGTTTGTTATATTTTCACATTGTGGTTTGACTGACACTTTCACACCATACAAATATGGCCCCAGACAAGATGTCATATATGTACCTGTCAGATTACTCCATTGACACGCACCTATGACGCCATCCAGCACACAGGCCAATCACAGTACTGGGAATTACTACACGTACCTTGAACGGTATTTACCATCAAGACTTGCAGAAAACAACCCAACTGATGGCAGCCTAATATTCCACAGTCTTTCAAGAAAAAGTTTCCTGAAAGTTTCCTGATCTAAAACTCAAAAATTAATATTCACAATCATATCCAGTTCGCATTATTGTTTAGAGTTTGTTCTGGTTGCAGAAAGACATTGTGTGACATGGGTCTCCAACTGTCCATGGCCAGTTAAAGAGAATGTGGCTGAAAATCTGGAGCGGAATATAATGTTATAGGCTCAGCGCATTTTGGAAAAGAAGTATTTGATAACAGTACAATGTAATACCAAAACCTGATTTATTCTAAAAATACTCTCATCAGTTGGCAAATATGAAGTAAAATGAAAAACTTTGCAATTTTATTTCCATTTTAACCATAACCTTGTATATTTAGCCAATATACACGTATATATGGCGTACTTTTCGTTTTCCAGCATTGCATGCACACTATTGATAAAGTTTCTTGTGGAAGTCAAAGCTAATTCCTACACCACACGACATCAGTTATTTATCTAAGGTCAGGTGAATTCAGAAAACATAGTTCAGAAAAAGGCCTAATTACAAAATGTATGTACAACACAAAACCAATTTTGTGATAAAATACATGTAGACTAGTCAGTGATTGTCATATCAACGCTAACGAAACATAACGGTCAATCAAAATTAAGGAATAATATCAAGTAGCTCGCCTTAATACTAAAATGAAGTAAAAAGCATATTTTGCGACTTTGAGATGACATCTGTAATACAAGGTGAGGTACGGATTCAGTGGGGTAGCGAAAGGTCCTGTCTCGGTTTCCATAATATAGTGTTAAATTAAACAGACATGCATGCAGAAGCCTATTTTTGTTATACGTAATCTTTCTATCTATGTACAGATTAATGAATATTTCCCAATTTTCCTATATATACACTAGCTACTTTTAATTCTTCATACTGTCATATATAAATCTTCTATAAGAAACCCATGTTCTCCTGATCGCCCAAAGACTTAATTAATCCAAAGATACATGTGTAGTCCACATCTCTGTGATCTATTATCAGTCTGCCATTCGGACCATGAAGGATGCACATAAACGACCTCTCTAATTTACATCAACGCGCACTGAGTGGAAGATGAATGAAGCGGTATAATGAATGGGCGCGTATTAATTGGCAGTCTGGACACAGAAGGAGCCCATTGTTGACGAGAAGTCTGATATTAATGAACAAGATGGATGGGACTGACGAAGTCTGTGACAGCCGCGTACGTCTCCAAAAACAAGCACGAAGAAACAATCCACCAAGAACAGCTTTTCCATTCATAAATCTTTTTACCTAGTTTTTACGTGTCTTTAAAAACACATGTATAATATAACATATTATAAGGTTACTGCGACCCACATGCACATCTTTACATAGACGTTTACCCGGTTTCTGTTAATCAATGCAGCTATCTCTGTTTCTTATAATAGGTGACATGTGTACAAAGATAATTAAACTTAATTAAAGCGAAAGATGATAAACATGGGTTATGTAATCAAAGCATGTAAGCAAAATTGGTAGACACCAGAAAGACAGACAATCCTAACCTTTGTATACAATC
Organism: Liolophura sinensis; assembly: GCF_032854445.1. Classification (NCBI taxonomy): domain Eukaryota; kingdom Metazoa; phylum Mollusca; class Polyplacophora; order Chitonida; family Chitonidae; genus Liolophura; species Liolophura sinensis. The sequence goes on along the minus strand of NC_088302.1, from coordinate 5,929,251 downwards.
AACTATTATTATACTCTGTTCAATAATTTAATATATACATGTGTAAAAGCTCTATCACATCAACCTTACCCGTCGTGTATTGATGAGACTATATAGTACACTTATCTCCATTCTTAAACCTTTGACAAATATAAATATACTTATTTCCTTAAGTATATTTTGTTTTAAATATCTTACCCCTTGCATATATAGGTGTAATTAACAACCCTTTTACTTCAAGATCTGGAAAGAAAAACTGATATAACGCGTATATTCTTATGAATGCATACAGGCATTATTTTGATGCATATAGGGGAAAAGCTGAGACTACGACGAAACTGATTCTTTGTTCAATACATGCAACTGAAAGAAGAACTAAATGGACTTCACATGTCTTTATGGCCGTGGACTTGAATCCATCTCTCGTGCGCTCTGCTGTGGCTTTACGTCAGGAGACTTGTCAGCGTAGCAGTTATTTTACACCTTGACGCGAGACTCCGGTTTCTTCCTCCTATATGTCTGAGCGCCATCATAAGTCAAAAGTATCTGGTTTATTTATTTAGTCAGTTAGTTATTGGCGTTTTACGCCATGCTCAAGAATATTTCACTTATACAACGGCGGCCAGCATTACGGTGGGAGGAAACCAGGCAGAGCCTGAGGGAAACCCACCACCATCCGCAGGTTGCTGCAAGACCTTCCCACGTACGACCGGAGAGGAGAAAAGTATTTGAGTATGGCGTTAAAGTAAATAAACATATTATTGGACCATGATGTTTTAATTTTTAAAGATAAAATAGATGTTTATATAGAACTGCTGTACAGGCAAAGTGCGACTTCGGCTTTCACTGTCCACATTGCCTGCAAACATCACGGCTAGCGTAATGAAATGAGACAGGCGGAAAACCTCTGTGATATGAATACTGCTGTACGTGACGCGCAACAAAATAAGTGTAGTGTGGTGGAGTTATGTATGTGAAATCTGTTATATCAGCGTTACAGACAGACCTAAGATCATACCTATAACGTAGAAGAGATCTGCTAGCTGGGTATAGGACAAGCTTGTGATATACCGACACTGAATCATTCGGCGAGGGCATAAATGTATGTGTGCATCTACATATATAGCTGTAAAACTTCTGGAGGCGTCTAAATTCTAAAAATGTCGCCGTTACTCAAGAGGAGCAATTCTGAAGGCTGTCTGATCTTGTGTGAAATATCCACCGTTGATACGCCTTCGCTGACGTTTTGTGACTCCATTACAATTACTTTGAAAACTGCTTTGATCTTTAATGCTATTTGTGGGTGTGACATCCACTTACAGCACTTACACGTATAAATAGACTTAAATGCCCGCATTCGGATTTTTGTCTGGCGTATTCAGGTTTCAAATCCATTTCAATACATACGTAAGGTGCTTTACACTCATATCTAACACGAGGATTGAGGAGTATATGTCGTAAGTGTATATCAAACAGGGCTGTTCATACCCACACAATACTCACCACAGTGTCTGATTGTTATACGACACTCATGTTACCGCTGCATTTTTTCAAACCAATGAAAATAGATGTTAGCTGATATCGAGTGCACGGGCCTTCTTGAGCAATTTACGTTCTGAGACCTATAATTAAAGAGGATATACCGATTCTCTCCAAACAAAAATCGATCAACATATAAACCTAATCGACTTTATGCTGTTATTTTAGAATAGCACAAATAATTACCTTTCACAAAATTTCAGCTTATAGTCTGTGCTCGAGGTACCGTTCAAAATCGGTAATAAAGTACCTAAAATTTATAAAGCGGGACGTATTATAGCTTTTCAAACTTTAGAATCATTTGAACACAATAAACTGTTCAAGTACGAGTCTGATATTTGCAGGAAGGTAGTAATTTGACCAATTCTTGGTAAGCACAAAAAGTTTTATTTGATCAGCATGTATGGATTATTTGCCAAAAATATATAGCATGGCCTCTTTAAGGGAAAGAAGTAGCACTTACCACAGGTGTACTCACATTAGACAAACCCACTGGCACTTAGATACACTATTCCCACAAAATAACATCACGAATTGTATATTATTAATTTTTATGTTCTTAATAATTTCATCGGTGTTTAACGCCTTACAACTGAAGAATATTCAACTAACAAACCTATACTGTCATAAAAGGCGAACACTAACCACCGAAAGCGGGATTCGAACCTGTGACCTCATTGGTGAGGGACTACTACTTCATCAAGAACAACGCTTTAGTCGAATGAGTTAATTAAAATTTTGAATTACAGCCTTAGTTTCATTGCGGATACCAAGTTTGTCTTTATATAACAATTGTATATAACTTCATGCAGCGAGGCAAATCAAAGTTATATGAATCATTATGACACATACCTCGCCGTCAGTCAGCTGGGCAAAAGATGTTTCCTATCATGGTTTAGCGTTTCACTCATTTTCCATTCAGTCCGGCCGGGGCCGACATCACGGGCACTTTATCACAGTTAGTGAGGGCGGGAGAAACTAGCTAAACCTACGTCGCTGCACCGAAGAACCCAGGCTGGAATGCTGTTAATAGTTGGCATGAATGGGATCCGCACTACTTATGAATGAAATAATGACGTATAATCACTGCAGCTATGTTAAAATTCTGGCCGGTATGCGCATGGCAAGAGATCAAGACTTTGTATTCGTGATTAGGCTCGGTCTACCGTGCATGCAGTATTATAGAGCTTGTATCATTCGCAGTAATTACGCCCTTGCCAAACGCCCTTGCATTTGGCACTGACGTCTTTGCAAGAGAGCCAAAATTGTGAAAATGCAAGTCCATTTATGCAAACAGGTGTACGACAATAATTGCAGGATCCGTAATTATTGATTTCACATCAAAGAAAAGGGTAAATTGAAAATGCTATTAACACAACATTTTCCGAACAAATATACACTTACTTGGAATATTGGTATTACTGAACTCTTATTCCCACTTCATCTGTTGAACATGCACGTTGTCACAGCACATTGCAAGGTTTACTTTCAAATGTATGTGAACTGAGGAGATTTTCGCTATAACAGCGATAAAGGTAAATAAATATATTAGCGATAGATTCTTCCAGGTACATGTCTACATATGCCTTATATGTAAATTATGACACGAGATATATTTATTACAATCAGCATCCATGAAGTGTGTATTAATAATAATAACTGCAAGAGATGTACATACGGTTAGCGTGCTAGCACATCACAATAGCACTGGGCCTCTGATCAAAATGCAATCGCTATGAATTCAGCCGTCCAGCTCATGCTGGCTTCCTCCCAGGTGATACCTGGGAAGGTCTGTTAGCAATCTGCAGGCGGTCGTGGGTTTTCCCCGGGTTTAGCCTGGTTTCCACCCCCCATGATACTGGTCGCCGTCGTATAAGTGAAATATTCTTAAGTTGCTGACAGACCTTCTATCACAAGACTGGAGAGGTACACGCAGCAGAATATTTAATAGTTCTGTAACCCAAAGTCACTGAATACTCATTATTATTAGATTTTCAAAATGTATCTATGTTGGTATAGTGACCATGTTCGTAGACTTCAATAACAGACATGAACAGAGAAGACAAATATTTATGTGAAAGCTGTTACCATAAATGCATAAAGCTCTGGTATATGATATATATAATGTATATCATTGCAAACACCAAAGTATACATATTTGCAGACACCAGAGTATACATATATGCAAAAACCTAACTATACATATTTGCAAATATCAAAGTATACATACTTGCAAAGATGTACTGGAGGTATAGGTAGGAAGGTAAGAGCTACAGGGAGTTATAGGTAGGAAGGTAAGATCTATAGGGAGGTAGATGTAAGAAGGTAAGGGCTAAAGGGAGGTGTATATATATGCTGTAGGCAGGAAGGTAAGCAGTACAGGGAGGTTTCGATAGGAAGGTAAGAGCCACATGGAGCTACAGGAAAGAAGGTAAGAGTAAAAGGGAGGTATAGACAGGAAGGTAGGATGGTAAGAACCACAGGGAGGTGTAGGTAGGAAGGTGAGGCCTACAGGTAGGTATAGGTAGGAAGGTAAGAGCTGCAGGGAGGTGTAGATAGGAAGGTAAGAGCTACAGGGAGGTGTGTATATATACACACAGGGAGGTAAGAACTAAAAGAAGGTATACATTTAAATAGGAAAGTAGGAGCTATAGGGAGGTAGATGTAAGAAGGTAAGGTCTATAGGGAGGTGAGCCTATATATACTATAGGCAGGAAGGTAAGCACTACAGGGAGATATAGGAAAAAGAAAAGAGCTACAGTGAGGTATAGGTAGGAAGGTAAGAGCTACAGGGAGGTACAGGAAAGAAGGTAAGACCTTCAGTGAGGTATATTTATTTTATTTATTTTGATTGGTGTTTTACGCCGTACTCAAGAATATTTCACTTATATGACGGCGGCCAGCATTATGGTTTATTATGTAAACCGGGCAGCGCCCCGGGGAAACCCATGGCCATCCGCAGGTTGCTGACAGACCTTCCACGTGCAGCCGGAGAGGAAGCCAGCATGAGCTGGACTTGAACTCACAGCGACCGCATTGGTGAGAGGCTCTTGGGTCATTACGCTGCGCTAGCGCGCTAACCAACTGAGCCATGGAGGCCCCCGCAGTGAGTTATAGGTAGGAAAGTAAGAGCTACAATGAGGTCTAAGTAGGAAGGTAAGCGATACGGTGAGGTACAGAAAAGAAGGTAAGAGTTACAAGGAGGTGTAGGTAGAAAGGTAAGAGCCACAGTGAGGTATAGACAGGAAGGTAAGAGCTACAGGGAGTTGTAGGTAGGAGGGGAAGAGCTATAGTGAGATAGATGTAAGATGGTAGGCCTACGTGCTACAGGGAGGTGTGTGTATGTATGCTATGGGCAGGAAGGTAAGTATTACAAGGAGATATGGGTAGGAAGGTAAGGGCTATAGGGAGGTACAGGAAAGAAGGTGAGAGCTACAGGGAGATGTAGGTAGGAAGGTAGGGCTACAGGGAGGTATAGATAGAAAGGTAAGAGCTACGGGGAGGAACATGAAAGAAGGTAAGAGCTAAAGGGGGGTATAGGTAGAAAGGTGAGTGAGTGAGTGAGTGAGTGAAAGAGTACAGTGAGGTATAGGTAGGAAGGTAAGAGCTACAGGGAGGTATAGGTAGCAAGTAAGAGTTAAAGGGAGGTATAGGTAGGTAGGTAAGCACTACAGTGAGGTATAGGTAGCAAGTAAGAGTTAAAGGGAGGTATAGGTAGGTAGGTAAGCACTACAGGGAGGTATAGGTAGGTAGGTAAGCACTACAGGGCGGTACAGGTAGGTAGGTAAGCACTACAGGGAGGTATAGGTAGGTAGGTAAGCACTACAGTGAGGTATAGGTAGCAAGTAAGAGTTAAAGGGAGGTATAGGTAGGTAGGTGAGCACTACAGGGAGGTATAGGTAGGTAGGTAAGCACTACAGGGAGGTATAGGTAGGTAGGTAAGCACTACAGGGAGGTATAGGTAGGTAGGTAAGCACTACAGGGAGGTATAGGTAGGTAGGTAAGCACTACAGGGCGGTATAGGTAGGTAGGTAAGCACTACAGGGAGGTATAGGTAGGTAGGTAAGCACTACAGTGAGGTATAGGTAGCAAGTAAGAGTTAAAGGGAGGTATAGGTAGGTAGGTAAGCACTACAGGGAGGTATAGGTAGGTAGGTAAGCACTACAGGGAGGTATAGGTAGGTAGGTAAGCACTACAGGGAGGTATAGGTAGGTAGGTAAGCACTACAGGGAGGTATAGGTAGGTAGGTAAGCACTACAGGGAGGTATAGGTAGGTAGGTAAGCACTACAGGGAGGTATAGGTAGGTAGGTAAGCACTACAGGGAGGTATAGGTAGGTAGGTAAGCACTACAGGGCGGTATAGGTAGGTAGGTAAGCACTACAGTGAGGTATAGGTAGCAAGTAAGAGTTAAAGGGAGGTATAGGTAGGTAGGTAAGCACTACAGGGAGGTATAGGTATTATGAACTACATTTTGTTGGTGCAGGGTCTCTAGTTGTAGCAAGTCGGTAACCGTGTGCGTTTTGACCACTTTTTAAGCAAAATAAAGGTATAGGATAAACAGATCATAAAAGTACGTATTCTATTTTCAACAGCCGCATTTGTCCTCAGCTTGATACTCGTTCGGACTGAAATCAGTGACTATATAGACTGATACCTCTTTTGTCTAGAAACAATGTAAAAGTGTTTACATGACTGGAGTTTTTCATATTTAGTAGTAGTTTTATAGTCGATAAGGTGGACGAGGTTAACAAATTTTAGTCCTCAGGTTACCCCTTTCACCTAAAATATTTACCTCGCCCACCTTATTGACTACAAAATAGCCGCTTTACATTCACAGCACGCGACCTTATTTCTTAAATCGACAGTTAAAAATTCGTCTCTAAACGCAAAAAATGTTATATAACTTAAAACATTAGACAGTTTATTCCAAGTACAAAAGATCCTTGTGAAAAATGCTTTCATTGTCTGCAGATCTACCGTATGTATACAATCCACTTTTTACTCATAGCGAATATTTATTTATTTAAAGTGAACATAAAGTCAGCCAATAAAACTGAATTAATTAATAAAGTAGTATTCCAGAAATGTTCTAAAAATATTTTTAAAAAAACTCTGAACCGGTCATCAACAAAATAAATAGCAAGCAATCGTCAGTACCCAGCCACTCATTTGGTGACGCCATTTTGCGATGTTATAGCTATCTAGAGTGATGGCACAAAACCTAGGAGCTCACCCGTGCCACCGGTATTAGGCAATGTGACAATGAGAAAATACCATCACGCCTGATACCCAACCAAAGAGTATCAGATGTGTTCCGTGTTCAATGGGCTGATGTTTCTTTTAGTTTGGCACTCGGTCAGGGCGATGTTCGTGAACACAAGCGTCGTGTCTTAGCGGCCATGCTCGTCCTGAAAATTGTACCAAATTTGTGACTTTCTATATTATTAATATTAATATTATACATTAATTTAGAATGCATGGTGCCGACCAAATAAGCTCTCCAAACTTTCTCTCGTGTTTGTTAGAAAATCACAGAAGGAGACTTCCAAGATTACAGTGGTTCTTAATGCATGTACTTCCTTATACATCGATATTGTCAACATTATGACCCGTAGAACAATCAGGCCAGTGGGCCTAATTACGAAGTAAACTTGTTACTTACCGGTTCGTGTTTGTTTTTGTTCAAATATTGTACATAGCCTATGTTTGATATTATCATAGATTATCAACCTGATTACCATGTATGAATGAGTATATTATTTTTTCAGAGGAAAATATTTTTTCAAAAGATATTAAAAAATATTTCGCGTGGCTGTAAAAATATTTTTCTAGAAATATTTTATAGCGTTTAAATACTTCCATGTATTAATATACAAATAAAAACATATTCCGTGTTTCTGTAACACAGATTTTTCCACGTATTAAAAACACTTCTATGTTTAAAAATCTTTACATGTATTAATAAATAAACTGTCTTTTTTCTGAACCCTGTGACGCTACCTGTGTTCATTCATTTCCCTAACCCCCACACTTCCGGTGAGTTGTTGACAGCTTGCCTCTTCTGCACGCCGTGAACCTTTTGACCTGTTTCGGGTTACAAAAGATAACCAATCCTTATAAATTTCACACACAGAAGGATTACATTCAATCATGATACTACTATTACAAGCGGGGTTATCAGGTGCAGCGGTACACTGCATTACCCTAGATATACCTCAGGTAAACATGTGCAGCAGGGCGAGTTACGACAAAAGTAGCAAAATCAGATAGTGCAATCCTTCGTATCTGATCTCCAACGACTGTCCAGGAAGCATACATGACCACTAAGTTTCTAACTGTAAATATTTAATTTCTTCTCTCACCTGGTTTAAATTGAAAGGGAAGGGAATGGGTGATTATGACTTATGTTTTCCACAGTATTACAGGTGTATTAAGGCAATAATTGAACATGAAGTGTGGCATTAGGACACCTTAATAGTGTCCATCATTTTTATTTTTTGTTGTCAAAAAAAAGTTGTGTTAACTATACACTTTAGAAACTTTGGAAATTTCTATGTGCAGTATTTCAGAGTACCAATGAAAGACTATTGAATAAGGTTTTGACGCTGTTTTATTTCTGTCAACTTTCAAAGCCGGTGCAGGTTACGCCAGTCTCAAAAACCAGGAATCTGCAGGGAATGTACATGCAGTTTAAAAGACTAGACTAAGACTTGTAGCATGTGGGTAAAATTTTATAATCGGATTGTGTGTAGCGTGGAGTGTGTATTTCAAGACTGCACAACAGACTCGTATATACAGTAGATTTGTGTGTACCTTGTATTGGTTGGTTCAAGTTTGTATAAGAGATTTACGTGTGCATTAGATTTGTGTGTACCTTGTATTGTGCGCTGAAAAACTTTATAATACATGTGCATTTGTATGTACAGTATGTGGTTACAGATTCTCTAATAGATTTACGTGTACTTGTATGATTCAAGATTGTATAGTAAGTTTGTCTGGACACTAGATTTGTGTGTAGCGTACAATGCTTGGTTCAAGACTGTATAGCAGATTTGTGTGTAGCGTACAGCGTATAGTTTAATACTTTACAGCAGATTTGTGTGTTCAGTAGATTTGTTTGTAGCGTACAATGCGTGGTTCAATACTTTATGGCAGATTTGTGTGTACATTAGATTTGTGAGTAGCGTACAATGTGTGGTTCAAGACTTTATAGCAGATTTTTGTGTACATTAGATTTGAGTGTAGCGTACAATGTGTGGTTCAAGGCTTTATAGCATATTTGTGTGTACATTAGATTTGCGTGTAGCGTACGGCGTGTGGTTCAATACTTTACAGCAGATTTGTGTGTACATTAGACTTGTGTGTAGCGTACAATGTGTGGTTCAATACTTTATAGCAGATTTTTGTGTACAGTAGATTTGTGTCTAACCTGCAGTGTTTTGTTAAAGACTTATATTTGTGTGTCAATATATGGATCAAGACTTTATTACATTTGTGTGTAGCTTGCAATGTGTGATTTGAAACATACACCTAGTAGCAGATCAGCGTGTACAGTATATGGACGAAGGATGGAGCTGTGTTGCTTGTAAGTTTTAATCTCCATGTCATCAGAGAATCGCTGCTAACTTACACTCTGTTATCAGTTAGATAGTGTATTTTGCCAACTCTGGCTATCATCTGTTTAATTCAGTATCAACAATTACAAGCTATCCAAGGTTCTATTGCGAAATCGACCTGGCAGTATGTTTAAGCAAACGAGTTGAACTCTGAGACTTGTTGAAGTGAACACTTAACACCACTCTGGGCCACGCTGGGCCAGGATTGCACTGATGCCCTGTATGTATACATACCATTTAGAGTAATTAATTTTCGATAAGGATCTTTTCGTAACAGGCTAGTTGAAGATTCGGCACAAATTGAAAACTGGAACCAATTACACGTAAAGAGAATGACAGTGTAAACACAATCTCATGTGGATGACCTTATGGGATTGCTGGCGACAGGAGAGTCAAAATGGTGTGGTTTGTTTACAGCCAATTAAGAGAAATCTCTAGAATCTCGGCTTCAGATGAAAATGTTTTCGGTTTTTGATAAGCGGTGTATAATAATGTCAACAGAGTTAAGTGTATTCCAAGTGCTTTTTGACCATTCATAATACGCCTTTATACGAGAAGAGCGTTGGTATGTGTAATATATAGCCCGTCCTTAACCAATTGAGACAGGATATATCTACTTAGGTTTTACCAGTATACGTCTTTACGTTACAGACCTCCGGCGTATATCGGTGAGATTTCCCATAGCCGGAAAAGTCACCTATCAAGTTCCAACGCTGCACTCGTTGAGGTTTCGTTGACAGGAACATGTGAAATAAAATGTAACCGGGATTTAATATTATTTTCCGTCTTGTCCGATTTCTGCATTGTGTGTATATATGAGAGTTACAGCCGGATAACAAGCGCAGTCCCATCTTTAACATGTATGTGGTATAAAAATGTTCATGCGATTATCCTCAGACACGCGCAATTATCAAATTTTCAAACATAAAGAAAAACTTTCAAGAAAAAAAATAGCGTCATATGTGAAATAGTATTAAAACAGCTACAAATTTAAAAGTGCGTACCCGTACATTGTAAGATCTGTCAACGACTTGCGGATGGTCGTGGGGATTCCCTCAGGCTGTGCCGGGATTCCTCCCACCATAATGTTGGCCACCGTCGTATAAATGAAATATTGGGCCTCCGTGGTTCAGTGGGTTAGGGCGCTAGAGCAGCATAATGACCCAGGAACCTCTCACCAATGCGGTCTCTGTAAGTTCAAGTCCAGCTCATTCTACCTTCCTCTCCAGCCATGTTTGGGAAGGTCGGTCACCAACCTGCGAATGGTTGTTGGTTTTCCCCGGTTTTCTACAGTTTGCAGCCTTTACTTGAAGCCGCAGGCCTAATCTTAAATTTAAAAAGTTCCGTTCATCGATTGAATCTTCCGTAACGGCAATGTCAAAACAATTACCATGCATGAAGTTATATTTTCATAAAAAGTGATTTATTAGAGGTTTGTTTACTTCATTGATGTTTTACACCACTGATAGTGTCGTGGTTTTCCTCAGAGCCATGCATCCGCGGTTCCTCCCACCATTGATGTTTTACACCACTGATAGTGTCGTGGTTTTCCTCAGAGCCATGCATCCGCGGTTCCTCCCACCATAACGTTGGCCGACATCGTAAATAAGTGTTCTTATATAATATTTATAAGTACGGCGTAAAACACCAATCAGATAAACAAATAAATAAATAAATAAATAGTTTAATAAAATAAAATGTTTATCTGTGGAACTTGCTGCGTGACACTAAATAACTGGTTTCGACCGTTTTCTCTTCATGTGGGATTTTCATTTTTTTCATCATTTCATCAATTTTAGTGGCATAGAGACGTTTGAGCCATTATAGATATATACAGATTCAACTGATTCGACTCTCCGGCCGTACGTGGGAATGTCTGCCACCAACCTGCGGTTGGTCGTGGATTTCCCCCTGAGCTCTGTCCGGTTTCTTCTCACCAAAATGTTGGCCGCCGTCGTATAAGTGAAATATTCTTGAGTACTTCGTCAAAACACCAATCAAAGAAATATATAAATAAATAAATAAATTTTATTTATTTTGTTTTAAACTTGACAGTTTAGAAAACAAGGATTATGCTAAACATGAAGCTAACATTTCAATGGATCAGTTTTTTTATCGTTCGGAAGCTACCTGTCAAATGTAGGACCTTGTTATTCAAATGTGAAATTATGAAAAAGGAGAACCAGTCAAACGAATTGGTAAATTTTATCAATAAATATTTATGTTGTCCAACAGAGTAAGCTTTTAAAGCAAGTGGAAGAAATTCGCGTGTGAACAAAAAAATATCACGACTCCAGACTCAACGTGCAGACTTAGTTGACTACTGCTCTTCACTCAACTGTGCACATGCATTTATAACATCACAGTTGTGAAACATTTGCACACAGTTGTGCGCATGCTCAGTCATGACCAAGCGTGCAAGGGAATATTTACCTGATTTCGTGATGTTGATAATTTTGCCCGGATGATGGCTGCATACTAAGGATTGAAAAAGTATCAGACTTTCATGTGAGGAATGCAACGTCATGAATAGTTGACTTATAAAGGTCGTCTAGTTAAAAATGTGCCAATAAGCCATCTGCAAGAAATGAAGTGTGAACAACAAACAGAACACATTTCAAATAATTTGAATTACCAATCTTTTGACGTTTAGCTCGACATCAACGTATATCAAAACTTGAAAAGTTAAAGGTTTTATTTTCTTCTGCCCAATTAGAAAATTGCCCACCTCATGTAATTCAAGCTTGGCTTTCTTCTAATCAGTCCGCCACTGAGTGCACTGGGAACTCTCTTATTTTATTTTTTGCAAACTTATCTCATACATCTCTTCTTAAGAGATTTTGTGGTAAATCAGGTGATTAATTCACTATCAGTTGGTCAAGCAAACTACCACTTATACGGCTGTCCATTTCAAATTTGAATTTAAAAAAATGTTTTAAATGGTCCGTTTTTGTTAAATTGGGGTTAGAGTTATATTATGACTACTTTTTGAAATGACCGCACGAATCAGCGTGAAGCCTTTTTTTATAGCAACAGTGTAGAGTTTACAGTGACAGTTCAGTGTTTGCTGTTATGCATAAAGCCTGTTATCTTCAAACCTGACAGAACTCATGTCACTGGCGATCGAGTCGTGGACTGGGCTCGTACTCTACCCGAATAATGCGCGTAATGTATCAAAGATACCCAACACTGTAACGCGTGGAGGGAGATAACCTGTCAGTTTTGTATATAAAAAAGTAAAAGCGGAAGTGTCACTACTGCAATGGAGAGCACTGAAACTTAAATATGTGTGCTCACTTTGATAAAGACTTGATTTTTCTCCAAAACGCCTCTCTTCAGATAAGGAAAAAGAAGTCCAATCATATTACTGATAAGGATGAATCGATACGCTTGTACTGGTGCCATGTTACAAAAAGTAGTTCGATCAAATCGTCCAACCCATTCATGTCTCGAAATTCAAACTGGCAGTTTGACTAGAAATTTGTTTTGTTTAGACTTGATGTAGTGCAGCAGGGGTTACCTTTAGCACGACTTGACCTCATTGCTGAGCAAGACACCACGATTCTTAACCAGGGTCACGTGATCTGCCGAATCGACCTGCTCTTGCTGTTTACAGAGGCAAGAAAAAGGGCATTAAAGCCAGAAAGATATGACCATGTAGTCTTTGAAAACTTTGAAAAGTAAATTTCTTTGATGATATATCATACAATCGACATAAGAGTAGTAAGAAAACTACTTCTATTACAGAGCCTCTTTGTGTTTGTCTGAACACCTATACAAACAGACAGAGCATGCCCCCCGACGCCCCCCCCCCCACTCCGTCACATTGAGAGATGACCATTTAGCGAAGTGACAGTCATATTCCGTTATTATTTGGCCACTTCCAGGCAAGGCAGTGAACATAATTATTTTGCACGTGAATTATTAATATTCAGATAACATGTTCATGTCTGCCAACTGTAATTTTCTGCTTTTGCTGCGCAAGTTTTAAAATAAACATCGCATGGCATAGTTTTGTTTGATGGTCAGTTTGTCCAGGCACTTCAAACGTTATGGGGCTGGAGGAACAATCATCGCATGGCATAGTTTTGTTTGACGGTCAGTTTGTCCAGGCACTTTAAACGTTATGGGGCTGGAGGAACAATCATCGCATGGCATAGTTTTGTTTGATGGCCAGTTTGTCCAGGTACTTCAAACGTTATGGGGCTGGAGGAACAATCATAGCATGGCATAGTTTTGTTTGATGGTCAGTTTGTCCAGGCACTTCAAACGTTATGGGGCTGGAGGAACAATCATCGCATGGCATAGGCCACTTCGAACGTTCTGAAGGAATAATCCAGGGCTTACGCAAACAATGATATCAATTCATTTTCATTTAAAAACCACAAAATTTAAATTTAAATATTTAAATAACAAAAAAATCAAAAAATCAAAACAACAATAAGAGCTAAAAGAAGTACAGATATTTGGATGTGATATTTAGACTTTCCTGCAAGGATCTACATTTATATATTATTTATCATACCTATGTACAGATTACATCATGTTTTCTGAGACATGGCAGATTATGGTATTGCTACAAACTGCTATGTTATATATGGCCGTCTGGTTCTGTTGTTCCATCAGGATACCGCCTGTTGCAATAATACAATCATCTCTTCAGCATCTCTCAAAAAACACATGATATTACCTCAAACCGTAATCCTGTCCGCCTTTGTATGAGTGAAATATTCTTGGGTACGGCGTAAAACACCAGTCAAATAATAAATAAATTAATATAATATTATATTAAATGTAACAGACGAGTTTAAACACGTACCCGTTCCTTGTAGGACTGTAGGCTACAAGCACCTATTTCCTAGAACACAAAACATCAATGAGATGTACTAAAACGCGCGTTTCGTGAGGAGGCGAGGGGTGCCTTGTTGAATATTTAAGATGCGCATCTCTCAGTCGCTCTGACCACAATTGGCAGCCGACAATACTCGTATAAGGCCGTTAGTGTGGCTTAACATGAAGTCCGTTGAGATTACTTGCCTCAAACTGACAACAATCTTTGAGTGAGTGAGTGCTTGGGGTTTAACGTCGTACTCAACAATTTTTCAGTCATATGACGACGAAGGAATCATTAGGGTGCATGTACGTGTAATGTGCCTCCTTGTTGCAGGACGGATTTCCACCGCTATTTTATTTAGTGCTGCTTCACTGAGACGACTTACCGAAGGTAAGTAAGCCGCCCCGCCCGAGCCATTATACTGATACGGGTCAACCAGTCGTTGCACTATTCCCTTCATGCTGAACGCCAAGCGAGGAAGTTACAACTTCCTCTTTTAAAGTCTTAGGTGTGACTCGATCAAGGATTGATCCTGGGTCTACCGGTCCCGAAGCGGACGCTCTACCACCTGTGCTATCCGGGCCGGTAACAATCTTTGATATCGGTGGTTTACCATTGGCGCCCCGGTTCCCTCCACGGTATACCAAAATCGCTGCCTTCTGAATATTCGTGTGTACTACACTAAAGAACGGTCGTTAAACTAAAAAAAACGGAGCAAGTTTAACATTTACTTGTTTATCATGGAGGGCTGTGAAGCAGTGATAATGACCTTGAATCATTTAGTTTTGTATTTAAACACATTCTAAATGTGATTCTTTTGCTTAAATTTAAGATTGAATCATGCAAGCAAACAAATTGCTTGTCTAAAATATGATTAATTACTAAGGTGCATGTAGATAAATTAGAATGACAAAGCCGCGAGGTCGACTTGTTGTTGCCGTTCATCTGTGCTGACCTGGACCAACTAGCAATCTAGACAGTTAAACGTTGTGAGAGACACTTCATTCTAACGTATCCTGCAGCCAAAAACAGTTATTCATATAAACATTCCTGTCCGGAACAACGGTGTTTTGTGCCTCCTATAAAGCTTTGAGGATGATGGGGCCATTAGAGATGACAGCTTAATGTGTTAAAAGAGGGCACAAGCGTAAATGTGACGTGTGAACAAGATAACAATTGAGCGAAGAAAGCGGCTGTGTATATTGCCGCTGTTATAAATGCCATCTATCACTCAGTAGTAGACATTACATCGACAAACGCGAGATGGACAAGTACATATCGTTGTATCATTGTCAGAGATTTACCAGCTATTATGTTTCGTACGATAGTAAATCTAATCTGCTTTTCAAAGCAGCTGTATATTGTACACTGGGTCAAAGACACAAACGATCCTATATTGCTGTATCTATCTTATTTTTGTTTTGTTACATAGACAACATGAATTTAATCAACAATATGCATGGATCCGCTCTACATACCGTCGGCATATGGTCCCCATAAGAAGGCGACCGTATGGATGGCCGATAATGGTTAGAGCGACGTATCGATGTCTGGAGACATTAAACCCAGGTCCGGCCATACCAAAGGCTTTAAAAATGCACTTGTTGCTACCTCGCTTTGTGCTCAGCACTGAGAGGTTAGAATAAGGAAACAGATTAAACGAAATGCGTGTAGCAACAACTACAGTTAAAGATGTCAATCATCAAAGAACAATAGCTGTCTTTTGTCACGTATGGTGCAGGCGCACAAGAGAAACATTCTTGTTTTCAAAGCATTGTGTCATTGTTATATACTCCATTCATAAATGTCATTGAGTTTTTAGTTGCGTTTGTTTGTCACGTTCTCGTTCACAAACAATCCAGGAGAAGATATACACTCTGCTAAAAAAAATAATAAAACAAGTAACAATGCAAAACATCATGCAAAAAAAAAAGCCTTCAGCATGGTCATATGTAACTCTTATTGCGCACGTTTGACTTTAGCATAGCTTTAAATATTATAGAATATAGTTGTAATGAGAAGATCATGAAAAATATTTTAATCTACTGCTGCGGTTTTTTTATAACATGTGAGGCGATCCAATTCCACAGAACGGTTAGATCCCTATACCTGTATCTAGAGACAAAAGAGATTGCGATAAAGAAAGCTACATACTATAATACGTGTTTAATATCTTATATTTTTTGTGAAGATTTGCGTTATAAGTTACTTGTAGAGCTTTTGTTCTTTGATCGCTAGGTTACCCCAGGCGTGAGTTCAATCCCACGCTCGGTCAGCGAATTTTACTTGGTGGCAAGATGGAATCGACCGCGTCTTCCATCTATAAGGCTTGTCACAAATGGAAAGGTCGCCAGTGTAACTTGCCAAAGCCAAGTGGTTTATTTTTCCCATAAACAAGCCTTCATAGTAGAAGTAAAAAAATTCTCGATTCTACTTTGCGTTAAATAAATACATAAATAAAGCAGTAAATAAATAAATTAATAAATAAATGGAATCTAATGATTCGACGCTTCAACTTATATGCCGTCAATCTTGTAAATAAAGCTATCAGTTCATTTAACTCTTCGCTCTGTAGGTGTGAATATATGTTTATTTCACATTTCGTATTTACAGTTGATAATGCTTACGAAACAAAATCCCAAACAACGAACCATATAGTCTGACGACAAACAACATCAATATGAGGTATAATATGGGAATTGCGAGAGATATGTAACATCTGTGCGCCACGTGCTGCAGTTTCACAAAGTTGTGTTGGTAAAAAAACAATCTAATATAAAGAAGTACAAATAAATAAGGAAGAGACAAACAAATTCAGGCCATAAATACCATAAATAAAACTTTTGCTCTTCAACTCGCATAAAAAATTTATTCCAGTAAAGAGCCTAAACTGTATTTCCTTTTTTTAAGATAAATTCATTTGTCGCTAATATCATCACATAAGTCGTACGGTATTTGTCTGCTTTACGTCACACGACGTACGTCTGGTTTATGTCACACGTGGTACGTCTGGTTTACGTCACACGTGGTACGTCTGATTTACGTCACCCGTGGTACGTCTGGTTTACGCCACGTGTGGTACGTCTGGTTAAGGTCACGCGTGGTACGTCTGGTTTACGTCACACGTGGTACGTCTGGTTTACGTCACACGTCGTACGTCTGGTTTACGCCACGTGTGATAGTTTAATAGCTCGGAGCAGAAGGATAGCATGCAAGTAATCCAAAGTGAGGTGAACCAAATGAAACTCATTTATAAGATTTTGGTATAACACAAAACCAATTTATGGGTAACGTCTTCGCTAAGTTACGAGAACGACGTTTTGGTGTGGCTGCTAACATGTTATATGCTTGATATCACCAAAACTTCACTCAAGCAAGCACCCTCGTTTTATTCCAAAATAAAATCCGTTATTCAAGAAAATCCTGTGATCATTTTGAATTAAATCCTGCATTAGAAGATAATTTTACCCTGTGTACCTTTCCCTATACCGTGCTGAAGATTTAACCTATTCTGGTAGCCAGTATATTTAATTACACAACAAATTTGTTTAAAACCCCTTTCGCCCGCATAGCTCTTACACTAAGTTAATGTTAAAATGATCAGATCTCTAATTCATCCTTTGATAAAAACCTGGATAAGCCATTGGCCAGCTGTTCAAGGAAATGGGCCCTGTTTCTCAAGTCTTCAAAAATGATTAAAATTGTGACATTACTGAAATCTGTCTTCAAGCATGATTTTCGGACTTATCGTGCTCTATTGTACCTGTTCGGTCAGAGTGTTGGACATTGAAAACTATGATTGGTACATGTACGTGTGATGAAACAACTATATATACGTATCACAAAGAATCACACAAAATTATAAAACATTCAGCGTACATTATAAAGATGCATCTCTGTATATTTATGACAATAGTCAGGTTGAAGAAAACATATCGGAATCCAGAGCTATTAGTACATTTACGCACGTCCCAGATTTCCACAAAAAGACGTTCCTGTTGGCAGAGGTGATTTTTTACGTACGTTACGCAAAAATAAATGTACCATATCTAACATTTTGCTTACATCTCATACCAGCCTATCACTGACGATTTTATATCCATTTAAATGATAAACACCTTCACATGAGCAATAGTAAATAAGAAGATATTACACATATATTTAAGTGTTGCACGATATACAAATGAGAGCTGCCCGTATACGTATGCAAGTAAATATGGATAGTTTAAGTAAACAGTTTAAAAATCATGTTCTGTAACGCGGTTACATGAATTTACAAGATAAGCTTTAGTCAACAAATATCAATACTATGAATATCATAACATAAAATCATAAAATAGCATTCAGAAAGCCAAAAACTCAGTTTTCAAAAATAAGGTGCATCTATAACATGCAGTCATCGGTATGAATGAATCGTCAAAATTGAATTGTGTTGCACCACTGTACACCTTTGCTGGAGACAATCGAATACCAAAAAGAAACATCTGCGACCAAACCAAGAATTCCTTTCCAAAAAAAGCCACAACAATGCAAACAAGGAATCTACATTCATTCACTGCATATGAGTTGAACAAATTAACAAATTATGCTGACATGCTGAATGGCACTTTGAACCGAAGTAAATCAAACATTGGTAATCTTTATTTAATAATAGACGGTGACGCCAAACAAATCGAGACCAGACTAAATTAGTTTTGCTATTGTCCACCAAACTACATTTGAATACCAAAGCAATCAAGGACCAATTTACGTGTTCATTATGCATGACTTACAAAACAACTTTTTGGTGTATGAAAGTCCAATTGTTTATTGTTTATCCAAAATATTTTACAAAACGGAACGAATCCATAGCTTAACAACACGTTTGTGGTTCTTTTTGACTTGTCCACACCAAACCAACCTACCAGTACATCATGACGCTTTCAATCAGGCACAAGTGGATGGGGAAAGAATGCCAAAGAAATTAACAACAAATTAAGAGTTCTTCGTTACGCAACCACCCAATATGTAACTGCGCCCATAAAAGAAATCGGTCACAAAACTAGCATGTTCCCATTATCTGTATCAACCGAACATGTTGACAGTTTCTTTGAATGAATAACTAAACTTTCATCCATGACCTAATGCAATGAACAAGAACAACAACTTAGCCAATGAAAAATCGAAGCTTTCATGCATATTCCGCTGGACAACATTTAAATGCAAGACGTAACTCAACGAAAAACGTCTTCCTGACACTATCAAATAAATCAATAACACCATCAGACGACCCTTTCATTCAATGCACAATATTAGAACACCAAAAGTACTCATCATGGAACTAAAGCATTGCTCACGTTTGAATACCATAGGGACAGACATGAATAATAGATGGTTGCCGAGATGGAAGGATGGACGAAGTCTCTGTGCGTTCAATCCAAGTAAGTCGATGAAAAAAAACTAAACGTTTATCGATCCCGGAATCTTTTACTGCCATCCAGCTTACTGTGCTTTGATGGATTTACCGTTGGTTTGGGCGTAAGTCAGTCCATTTCCCCGGGAGTTGAAGGTCGAGAACACCCTCTTGTCGTCTTCTTCTGCTCTCAGCATCATTCGGTTCCAGAGAGCGGCCATGACGATAAACGGCAGTACGATCCAGATGCCGTTAGGGATGGCGATGATGAAAATCTCCTCCCAGAATTCATTTCCCTTGCGGAAGTTGTGTCCTCCGCAGATTTCGGCCAACATCAGGAAGTACATGATGGTTTTCCAGAACGTCATCACACTGACCGTGAAGCCCAGAGGCACCGTGTGACGACTTTTCTGCTTGTGCTACAATCACAAGAAAGCAGACGGAATAGGTAAGATTGGTACTATCAGTAACACAGCACTGAAGCAATTTCCTGCAATCACAATCTAAATTTCGACACCCTGTTCATGGTCATTTAATGACCTTTTCAATACATTTATTCCGAACTAGCAATAAACACCATGTTGAAATAGAGCATCTATAATCTATCCATCATACCAACGAAGTCATCAATGTATGTCATTTAAAATTATTCTTATACATTATTCTTTCATCAGTGTTTTCCTCCATATTCACGACGCTTAAAAGTTCTATGACTGAGGAAAGAGCCAAAGGAAAACAGTACAGAACTCAGAGGGACCTGAACTTCGTTCAAGGGATTGATCAACTAGAGCCAAGACAGAATTCAAGGGATTCATCAACTAGAGCCCAGACAGAGTTCAAGAGATTGATGAACTATAGCCCAGACAGTGTTCAAGGGATTGATCAACTAGAGCCCAGACAGAGTTCAAGGGATTCATCAACTAGAGCCAGACAGCGTCCAAGAGATTGATCAACTAGAGCCAGACAGAGTTCAAGGGATTGATCAACTAGAGCCCAGACAGAGTTCAAGGGATTCATCAACTAGAGCCAGACAGCGTCCAAGGGATTGATCAACTAGAGCCAGACAGAGTTCAAGGGATTGATCAACTAGAGCCCAGACAGAGTTCAAGGGACTGATCAACTAGAGCCCAGACAGAGTTCAAGGGATTGATCAACTAGAGCCCAGACAGAGTTCAAGGGAAACCGTCGAAAACTCTCAGAACCCAGAGGAAACCACACAGACCTCAGGGGAAGATGAGGACAGAACAGCTTTAACGTTTGATGGAAGAAAAGTGGGCGTATTATCTGAATCTACAATCATGCACCTTGTCAATAATGTCCACGTGCATTTGGTGTAATTCTGTCAGCATTTACATAGCATCATACTTTTAGTGTTACGTACTCACTATGAAACGTCATCCGGAGATTAAACGCGACGGAAAATAGAGGGGTGATAGGCAGCGATTGACAGTGATCGCCTGCCTTACTCAATGATATTTTGTTCACAAAAATGGACTGGCTAAACCCAAGAACATTTAAAGGTGTTTTGATAATTAATTATGGTAACTTTATGGTTGTTAAAGTTTGGCGATTTTCTGGCATGTCAGAACAGAAAACAGCGATTCTTGGCGTAACAACTGTCCATATTAATCACACGTGGCTAAACATCGTTTCTTTCTTAAATGGCTGATTTTAGTGCAGTCCTCTTATAACCACGAATATCCTGGGTATCATGGGTAGATGTGTGACCGACATAACAAATCAGTGTGAGTGCAGCGCAAACACGAGTATCTGGATGGGTGGTGACACTCAGTGTGGCTCTCACTTAAGATCAGTGACAAGCTCTTCAAAAAGTCACCATACACATTATCTACAACAAGGTGGTATTGTCATCAACTGTGCTAAGGAAGAGTCCAATCATTCAGTTTATGCCAATAAATAGGTCAAAACCCGGCATATCGGGTTGTTGATCAGGGAACGTTCACGGGTAGCTGTTGACTTAAGAAAGGCAATAATGACTTGTAATGGTCCATAATTTGGTGGATAACAAGCCAAGGGTCAAAGTCGTTCTCCTCGGCCCATCAAATTTTACCATCGCATCGTAACCTAATCCTCAATGATGGAGATGCAATACCAAAACGATTGCCAATTTGCCACTGCGAGATAACAAAGGCGTATTGTGACCTGGTAAGGTAACACACCTGCGCAAACAAATACAAACTGTAATCCAAGGAGCCCTGATGGAGACCAATTACGTTAGTTGTGTGTGATCCCCAGGTCAGATATTGTTTGCTCATACCTATATAGTGGTAGGTCTGATAGAAGGGAGAATAGAAGAGGCGAAGAGGTGGCCTGTTCACAAAATGCCATTGTCTACGTGTCAGCATGTTGATCAGCCATCCCTCTATACAGAACAGTTAATCAGAGTGAAACTGTTAGAGGCCTTAACACGAAATCATGAAGACTGCTTTGTTATAAACAAATCCAGACGATGCTTCTTTGTTTGGTTTTTTGGCATTTCGACCTCTGATATATCAACGAAGGACAACTGGCAGCCAAATAACACTACACTGACACGATACGCGATAATACACAAAAAATGTATGGAATGCTTACCGCCCAACCAGGCACGGTAGCATGATGAAATTGAGTGATAGAGGTACATGACACTGAATTAGATATAAATTCTGTTATTTTTTAACCAAAAGAATTCAAAGCTGTAGAGTATGTGGTTCATTTGGGTCATCATTCGGGCCTTGGCCGCCATCGATTCAAAGGTTTTTACCCATATTGTTTATCCCGTAAGTCGTCATTTTAAAGCTATATTCACCAAGTTTCAATTCAGCATGAAGAAATATTTTGTCTGGAAAACTGATTCAAGACGGAATGAATTTTACGGACGGACTGACATCCATACGAGGCATAACCCATAGTCCCTTCCGGTACAGAAAGCAAAAAAAGAAAAACAAAAAAAACCTGTCCAACAGGCATTGTTATTCTCAAATTTAATACAGCAGGATGGAAGGTGGGTATGGTGTTGGTTAGGCAGATAAAATGATTGTTTGCAATCATTTGCACATACGAGGTAAGTGGTCCAGAGCGGAGCTGACGCTTGTCAAGGGATACCGGACAAAACTTAGCTGAACTGACAAAATGTCTTCTTAATCACTTAACCATACTATAACTTCACTAACAGGGTTTGTTAACCGTTATGATATTATAACTTCAATATAAGGGAAAGTGGTATCGTTATCTGTTACCGCTTTTGCTAGGCTGCTTAACCGCATAAGTGATCGCTTAGAGCCTTTGTTACCTAAAGAGGGATATTAATATGAGTTCACAGCTCCATCTAAGTACACCAAACCAAACCTTACACTAACGCACTGATTACTATTTATGTAATAAATACATAAATACTAGATTTAAAAATTTAAAATTTACGGCAATTAATATGTACACAGGGCGTCAGCGATGGCACATTCCCTCGTATTCGTGTGCTTTACATGCAGGCCTATACATGCGTCTAAAACCTGAGCAGTGTTCATCTGCTGTGAGAAATCAGGAAGTTTTGTGAGTTATCTCTACATTACTGACCGCCGTCGTGAAGATCACAAATAAATAAATAAATAAATAAATACATATCAAACAGGGATATTCATCGTCTTCGGGCATCGTGGGAAGAGTGTGAGACAGATGAGTGGATCAGCAGTGCAGGTCTTTGCGCATTCAAGGGGGATAATGCACATGGAATTAGATTGTTATATAGAGTAGCCTCCCCTAATAATCCCGGTATATTTTAACGCCATGCTGAACGATGCGTTCAACGTTCATCACTGTAGCTACTAGTGTAGTCTACAAACTTCGCTTCGTTCTTCTTCCCGTTTCCATCAAAATATCTTTGTTTTAGCACCTATGCAACTCTGACGAAAACAGCAGTGCTTACATCTGTAATGAAGTCGCACAAGGCTTCGTATGTAAAAGGCACAGTGAAGTTTGTATTGACAGTGAACATCGATCGAGCGTCGTGCTATGAGGCCGGTGCCATACCATGTGCCCATAAACTATTGTGGCGCTATACGCGCTTAAACATGATACTCACAACAGCCATATTTTTTTCATTTAATGCATTTAAATTGAAACTAGTTATCAAAAGAATTCATTCATGGATACTAATAATAAATATAATAAATAAATATACTTACGAGAAACAGCGTTGCTACATTGAAAATTACTTCGGCACAGTTCATGCTGAAAAGACAGTAAATGAACATAGTAATGAATAGTAGGCCTGTTGTATGTGGGCTATGAGACTTACCTACATATGATTTACAGCATAACATTATAGTGAGCAACTTTTGTCCCTATATTACACAAACTGCCGAACTTTTTTTTCCTTTTCCTGGAAAGTCAACTGCACGAGAAAAATGCCGGTCAGTCTATAAGGGTCAAGCTAATATCGCCAAAGTCAAATCTTTCAGCTGCTCCCCATATACAGGCCTACACATGTGACTTACTCGAATGGCATTTAAAACAACAATGACTCTTATTTCAATAAAGAGGTACCATTCAGCGCTTTAACGTTTAAAAATACAGAAACAAGAGTTCCATGGGAGCAAACATCTGACTTTGGCGAGAGCAGGTACAACATGTTGACCTGACATTAGCTACGTTGCATAAAAGCAAGTGTTAAGAGGAGGTGCATAGTTTCAGAAACCCATGCTGTCGAACACAGAGAAGTTTATTACGATCTGAGGGGATTATGACGATAACTTACAGACTAATGGCGACCACGAATCCGTCTGACACGTCTCGGTACCTCTGATCTATGTTTATATAAGCTCGATCTGAAGTAGTAAGAAAATTACTGTATGTATACATCATACTGACATGTCTAAACGTCGTCGTGACTTGTATAAACGTCGTACTGACTTGTGAAAACGAAGTACTGACTTGTGTAAACGTTGTACGGACATCTGTAAACGTCGAACTGACATCAGGAAATGTCTTACTGACGTGTAAATGTCATTCTGACACGTGTAAATGTCATTCTGACACGTGTAAACATCTTACTGACATTTGTATACGTCGTACTAACACGTGTAAACGTCGTATTAACATGTGTAAACGTCGTGCTGACTTGTGTAAACGTCATTCTGACATTTGTAAACGTCATATTGACATACGTAAACGCCATGCTAATACATATTATTAGCTCTAACGATTATAAACGTGTTAACATATGTAAGAACGTCGTGCTGACATATCTAAGCGTCGCGCCGATATGTGTACGTTGCACAGACATATTTGAACCTTGCATAAGCAAACGTTGTATTGACATGTGTAAACGTTGCACTGATATACGTGCACGCTCTAGTGACTTGTGTAAATACACAAAGCTAGGTTCTAGGGTAAAACAAAATGTATCAAAACGTTTAATCTTTTTACCATTTTGAACCAGATCTTCGCACTTCGTACACACGATGAATACCGTACCAAAGTGTAGGCCTATACCGTTCAAAAGTGTACATCGGTACCCTTCGAAAATGGATACCCTACAAAAATGTATACCGGTAGCTACAAACGTGTACACCATATAAAACTGGATACTCTACAAAACTGGATACCCTACAGGCAGCGAAATTTGGCCTGCCGGCGAAACCCAGAAATCGGTTACGTCTTTTCCGCCTCGCCTAACCGATCATTCGGTTACGCCACGTATGTTTATCAACCCGATCGGTTACGCTAATTGTTTACGTGGTTTATGTTTCAGGCATCATTCTGGATCATTAATAAAAGTATTCAGCTCAATGTTATGTTTGTTTTTCTTTTCTATATCCAGCAGCTCATACCGTAAGAGGTTGGTGAACAAAAGAAAGAGAAATTTTACACTCACACGGTGTTTCAACGTTGTGTGTTGCCTGGTTGGTACTTGACTCCACATTTTTACGTGAAATTCCGTTATACAGGCTTATAGGTTTGCAATATGCCCAGTCCAACATTAAGTACTTCCAGTAAGTGTCATTACGGTATTGGGGAGCGAGTTTGGTATTCCTGATTACTGATAATTAACGCAGTTTCCAACGCACGTGGTGTGAGTCTTACCACAGTGATATATATATATATATATATATATATATATATATATATATATATATATATATATATATATATATATATACTCGCTACAGGGCCGGGAGAGACCTTGACGTCACAGGCCTATGCGTCACAGGCCTGTGCTCTAAATCAGAACGCAGCCGGTGAGGTCCCGTAAGGGTTCCATCAATCTGTACGGTAGACTCGACTAATTTGGGCTCGAGTAGCAGTTAAACTACATGTACATGAAAAGGTAACCTTGTTTTATTTACTTGCGTGATCGTGAATAGATAAGTCAAAATAAATAATTTGAGTATTATCTCAAAGCCTGTAAGGCATATATGAATGATTACATTTCCATGTGACCAGCACAGGCAGCTGGCTGTGGCTGAAGTCGATGTTTCTATTTTTAGACGCGTTGCCATACTAACCGCGTTGTGATTCTGAAAGCTGTTCAGTCCAGTTTATCTGTAGTTACCTAATGCACACTGACTCTAAGGACGTTCTCGTTGGACAGTTGGCCTAGCCGATTTTCCGGTTAGCCAAATTGAACCGCACCGTTGCGCAACCGACGGTTTCGTTCGCGCCAAATTTCGCTGCCTGCCCTACAAAAGTGTACACCGGGGTACCCTACAAACATGTACATCCTACAAAAGTGGATATTGTGCAATGATATATTAGTGACAAAAAATGTGTTTCCAAAAAATCAAATTCACGTTTGATACGGTTTTGAGCGTACAAATAAAATGGCTAATTTCTTCCTTTGTCCACAGTTGGTAGAGCGTCCGCTTTGGGAGTGGTAGATTCAGGGTCAATCCTGGGTAGAGTCACACCTAAGACCTTAAAAGAGGAAGTTGTAACTTCCTCGCCTGGCGTTCAGCATGAAGGGAATAGTGCAACAAATGGTTGACCTGTGTCAGTATAATGGCTCGGGCGGGGTGTCTTACTTGCCTTCGGTAAGGCGTCTCAGTGAAGCAGCACTAAATTAAAGAGCGGTGGAAATCCGTCCTGCAACACGGAGGCACATTACATGCATTCTAAGGATTCCTTCGTCGTCATATGACTGAAAAATTGTTGAGTACGACGTTAAACACCAAGCACTCACTCACTCACTCTTTCTTTGACATCCTCATAAAATCTGTATTTGTGTACATTTGCGTCACGGCAGGGTGGGGCAAGTGAATGTATGTTAAAATGTCCCCTGGCGTGCCGTAAAGGGACGACGTTACGTCAGAAAAGGACGTCTTGATGATGTCGAAACGTCGCACCTAGAAGCTCCCATATTTTTTCCGGTCTAAACATAACTATCATAGATCACCCAAAGAATAAATGAATGAATGACTATGGAAGTATTTGAACTGCATCGAGACGACACATCGGGATCAGATGAACTTCTTGTTTCCGCGCTTTGCCGAACTTTAATTATACTATTATATTTGTTGACATGTAACGTGCGTCGTTCAAGGTCGTCACAAACCGTGGCGTAAACATCCCGTTTAATTAAGTTTAAGTTTTTAAATTGAACTGACACATTTACACCAGTGCATTGAACCGTAAAGTCTGTAAGCACTTGCTGACTCAAACACTCAAAGTAGTCGTCCGCATGTAAATTAAAATACGACAAGCACTCAGCTGAGATCAGTTTTACTATATTCATTCACAGGTTTTATACATGACAAGGTACGGCGTTCCCCCCGGGGGCTTGTCTGATTCCCCAGTCACAACTGACACCTCTTATCACAGTCATAATCCAGATAACTATCCCCTATTACACTGAAATAATTTTGAACTCGGCGCAATGTTCCAGCTGGTATAACTTTCTCTTTTCACTGACAATTTGCTGTGTCATTTCCAAATTCAACCGTATGAATCTCCGCGATGAGAAACTGCTTCGCTGACAATAAAACCTCTAATGTAATTCAACTGGTATATAATTATTTTCCTTGTGAAAACATGGTTTAAACTGTTACGCTAATTTAATTAATATTAATAAAAATATTATCAGGTTAATATTATCAGGGTTCAACGCCGAACTCAAGAATGTCATTACTTATTTCTACGACGGCGGTTTGGAGGAAACCAGATTCTCCGGAGTAAACCACCGACTTTTGCTAACTACATGACAAACCTCCTGCCTTAAAGCCGCAGCCAAACTAACCAGATTTTCGAGCCTGAGACCGCCATTGCCAGAGGCCAATCGGCTGCGGTGAAAAAATGTTAGCGCCTGTGCCAGCGATAGCCATCAGATTGTATTCCGTGGATATACCTGCTGTGACGGGGACATATAGACGAGCAAACATCCACATAATAACTTCATATGTACTGTGGATGCAAATTTTTTTTCAAGCCTCTTCTTTATCTGGTGATTCATCACAAGAGCATCCAACTAATTTACGAAGAAATCGTGCAGAATGAAAATGTCTTAAAAACTGGCCTATTCGAACGAGACACTTAACTAAGTGGTACTGATTTTTAACACTCGGTCAACGAATGCTGTTTAAAATCGATCCCTGGTAAATACAACATTTTGAAGTTTGTTATTTTTTCCCCCAGTTTTCATTTTTTTTGTTTGGTTATTTGTTTTAATTAACCTGCCAAACAACTCTGGGACATGATCTTGGCTCATCAGTTTGATTGGTCAAAACTAGATCAACGCCGCCTATCACTGGAAGTAGGCTTAGGTCACCGACTACAAAGACTACTTGTAAACTGACAACGGTCAGCCTATCTGATTATCAAGCTGGCTACCTAGACAAAGTTTTTGTCTAAATATAAACGACCTTGGCCCGGAATGCGATAAGTGGTTTTATTGTACAATACATGATCAAGGAGCGGGTTGTGAGGACCTACACACCAACCCAAAAATGGGTTTGGAGCAAAGAAGGCCACATATGTCCTTAATCAATGGGCGTAAATAATTGTAGCTATTTATAAAGCAATTAGACAATAGATCCGAAAACAAGTCTCTTCTTGTCTACCATAAAAAGTATCGATTACAGCACTACGATAAAAGCTTCACAAGAGCGTTACGTAATACAAGATTTCTGCTTTTCCAGAAAAACCAAATGTTTAAGGACACGAAGATTAACAAAGCAAGAGGCAAACCTACGGCACAATAAACTAAAGAAAAAAGGGAATAAAGAAATGGATAACTTTTATTTGTTGGCTCAATGGTGATTTCACCAAAACAGTTCCACATATTTCATGATTACTGTTGACAATTGTTAGACTACGGCTTTACATCAGAAACTTCTAAAATGGTGTGGTCGTTTCCAGCTTGTCTTCGTTATTTCCTCCGCATAAATTGAATGGTGGTTAGGGGTAAAACCAATCCAACATACTGCGTTAACTTCTGAGTTTTCTAAGACTTATCACTGCATAATCTTTCACAATGATCATGATTTTCATTAACGAAACAACACAATGTTTCATTATTCGAAATCCAGTTTGCAACCCTGAAAATGATGGGATAGCCATAGACAGTACTAGTATTACAATGAATCATTCAAACGTCTTGCGCTATTCCAGTACAGGTGACCCCACACTGGAAGTTGTTTTAGGGTTACAGCTAGATAGGTCATGTATGGCAATGAAGGCTTTTCATGCTTTCCAGGCATGAGTGATTGTGATATTATCGTTATGGTATATCGCACATTAGAACACAGGCCGTGACTTTGTGTCGCATGGTTTCATCTTCATTCAAGTGGAAACCTGGTTGGCGATGCCAGGTTTGAAAGTCGGATGAAGTGCATCACTTCGCTCGGACAAAAACGGAAGAAACGTAGAGCTCTGGAATTCAGACATTGTACTGTAGGGCGTGTAAAAGCCACAAATGGTATCATGAAATAAGCGACGGGCATTGCAATGTGAGTATATTTCAGTAATATATATTATTATTTTAACCATAATTGCGGAAGATTTTTCACATTTCGCCTTAGAATATGTGTTTTTCAAAAACTTTCTGTGAATAATGACATTATATGTGTTCTTAACACAACTGTCGGCAATGTTTAAATGGACATGTCGTTCCCCTTTACTTTGACTGACACATTCCTCACTTCAGACTATGAGCATTGATCCCTTCATAGATTCCCCACATTGTGTTCGGTCGTACTTTCTACAATTTCTGTAGAAAGGATTTGTTTTGTTCTTTAAATGAAAAGTGCTCAAAATGAAACGTGATCACTAGGAAAATGCTCCAAAATATCACCACAGTCTTTAATGTAATTATTGTTTTCTTTTTCTGCAATGGAAAGTTCTCAAAGCGAAGCTCAAAATGAAAATGCTCAAAATAAAATGCGCACAAGTATCAAAACGTTACAGGCATATCTGCATTTACTGTTTCCTTTTCCGTTCTCTGATAGGGCCCAAAATAACAAGTGTTCGAAATGACATGGTCAGAACTATTTCTTTTCGTTTAATGGGAAGAGCTCAGAATGGAACACGCTTACAATGGCAATGCCCTAACAATACAGGCCTGTTTTTTTATTACTGTTTTCTTTCCCTTTAATGGAAACAGCTTACAGTGAGGTGTTTTACACAATGTTATTTCGTATGAACTTTTACACTGAAAATTCATCTGTTAATTTTAGCAGAAAGTCTGCTGTCTTAGTGATGATAGAATGTATGCTGTTGTTATAACACACTATACTGTGCCATATTCAAGATTATATCCTGTTTGTCTAATAGAATCTTTATAATGAATTAATAGAATATGTGTGTTATATTTAACAGGATATGAAGAACGTTGCTGTCCCGTGTGCGGATTTCAGGTTTCCCTTACCCTACATGCGTTTACAAAAATGTACTTGTAGCCAGGTGTTAACACGTGGGGTTACGGTAACTCGGTCAACTGGCAACCTGAGCTTTGAAATTCTCGAAAACCATAGCTTTTCATGTGACATGTTACCAAGTATTTGAGCGATAAATGGGCAAAGAGTTGTATATTTACATAAATATGTATGAGTTACATAAAACAGGCGCCAAGGTGTTTGATAAAGGCTATCGTGAAGAAAGAAAGAGAACTAGGTCATTATCAATGAAAGGTAGAATAGTGTTAACAAATGTTAAAGTACATGTAGCTGACAGTCTTGCTGAATTTACATCGTGCAGAAATCAAGTTGTGTGTGTTTGAAGTGCTCATGGAGTTGGCAAGTGCCTAGCTTTGAACGAAAACCGATAATGGCCGATTGAAACTGTGTGTTTATTTAATATTCAAAGTGTTCCATTTTCAAAGTGAACTCATTTAACTTAATTTAACTCAAAGACTTCACTGTGTGCAAAGTTAAGTTTAATATCAAATTACAACTTTAAGAGTATTGCGTGCTTTACGAGAAATTTTTATTTAAATATACTTTTATACTTTTTGAAGAGCTTGTCTGTTAAAGATGAGCGTTTTGTACCATAAACATATTTAACCATACATGACTACGTCATGATGATGACGTCAGTGCCATCTGTTTGTGGAAACTGGTTTGTGCTGATCAGTGGTAAACAGCTGTATCCCATTGTCTTGAAGATTCTCTGGGGGCAGATGTACTTTAGTTCTGTAACTAGTACAGCCACTGTATGTTGAGTACTACCGCCTTTAGTTGGCTTGGCACACATTTCTATTCCTTAGTGCGAGTGTCCCCGTCGGTTCCCCGTATGATGTCTGGTTCATTTCACTTTGTAGTGCAATACGTGTACTGGTGAATGGGTATGTAATATCCACAGGCGAGCTCTTAGTATCAGTGATACATTAGTATCATCATATCATCATATGTATATTTATATATGTGCGCTCAACCATGATGTGATTTTTGAGGTAGATGCAGTTAAAACAGAATGCCTCCCGGACATTCCACGACAACTCATGGGTATCACATTGCGATTTCAGAAGATAAAGCCCCGTATTCGCCTTGTAACACTTGTAACACGAGGTAACTACCTCGGTGGACGGACTAGTTTTCTCTCCGGCACAGCAAATGAGGAGGAATGGATGCTGAAATGTTTGATGCAGTCATACACACAGAAAGTAATTCTTTATTTGTCACACACATATAATTAAGCCTAATACGCCATTTTGAACGGAAAAGTTTTTTGATAACAAAGAAATCATACCAGTCTCTCGACTTAATGGAATATTTTATGCGGAGGCTTACTATATATATATATATATATATATATATATATATATATATATATATATATATATATATATATATATAGCAAATAGTCCATTATTTATCACAAATAAGTCTTATCCGTCATTTTGAACGTGAATGTTTTACTACAACAGTTTGAACACAGCACCACTTTTGACTTCATGGGATACATCTGAATTATCTTTGACGTAAAATAGTTTTACATTAACATTAAGTTGGAAAGCGGAAAAGTTTGGCATTATCAACAGGTTAATTTATATGACTTTACAAGCAAACTATAACGTCCACTGCCATATGCCAAGGGGGCGTTACAAGAAGAATGTCCCTGATTAATTAACTGACCGCTCACGTGACACCAAGCAGACAACAGGCAATAAGCTGGCGACAGACATTCGTTGTGTTGCTGCATGTTGATGCGTTCTAGTGAAATAGTGGAAAAGTACACTTTTCGTTTTAATTACAGCACTGGTAACAATAATAATAAGATTTTATTTGGGCTTTATGCTTTTGTATTGGGCCTAGATCAATAGGCTAGGTCTCAACCTTCTGTAGGCATTATGGGCTTTTCGACCCTTTCGGACACTCGTACTGGCGATGGCGGGCTGATGATCACTCTCGTCGGGCCTCTGTCCCAGTGGTTCAAAAGTCCATACATGGTTAGTAACTGACCATGGTACGGACATTGTTGGTGAATTCGTGAAGACTAGGGTCTGACTGGTGATTCGTACGTATTCTCTGGTACCTCTGAGTGGATACAGTGCTCTGTGACAAATGGTGTGTGACAAAACATTTTCTTGTGGAAGAATGAATTTCACAGAAGATATACATGTACTTTGCACACAAAGAACATCCGAAGGGCTATCTGAGAACGTAGAAAATACAGACCATTCTAGAGAATAAGCGTACAGAACCCCCCCCCCCCCCCCCCTCCCCCAGTGATCCTTAAAACATTGGGATGATAAACTAAACGTTGCTTCGATGTCATCTTTAATTGGTCGTAACATAGTACAATCTTAATGGAGAACACTTTAGCCGAGAAAAGATGTAAGCTTTACATACATATATAAAGCACTGGACCGTGTAATGCATACATGTAAACCTGATGATGAAGGAGATTAATGATTGTCTGGTGGACCTCCTAGTTCTAGATCTTCCATGTAGGACACCGACCTTAAAACCCGAAACGCAGGATGCACGGAGTCAGTAAATAATCCACGCAGAATTAAATATATCATCTTGTTGAAGAGCTTTATATTTTCTTTACACAGTAAAACATTCTTAAATTTCATCCCAGAAAGCATATTCATTTATACGCCTAAACACGGAACAGCTGGATTTTATTCCATGTTATGACAGAGAAACTAGGTATACATGTAACTAGAATTTTTTTCCATGTTATCTCAGAAAACATATATCTGTGAATAAGGAACGGCCTGACTTTCTTCCATGTCGGCTCAGAAAGTGAGTAACTGTGAAGATATAGCTAGACTTTCTTCCATATAATCTCAGAAAGCTTATAACCATGAACAAGACATAGCTAGACATTCTTCAATGTCATTATATAAAGAAAGCATACAACTGTGAACAAAATAAAGCTAGACTTCTTCTACGTCATCTCAGAAAGTGTATAACTGATATGGCTATACATTTTACCATGTCAGCTCAGAAAGTGTATAATTTTTACAAGATATAACTAGACTTTCTTAAACGTCACTTCGGAAAGTGTATAACTTAACAAGACATAGCTATACTTTCTTCTATGTCATCTCAGAAAGTGTATAACTGATATGGCTATACTTTTTACCACGTCAGCTAAGAAAGTGTATAACTGTGAAAAAGACATAGCCAGATTTTCTTCTGTGTCAGCTCAGAAAGTGTATAACTGTGAAAAAGACATAGCCAGATTTTCTTCTCTGTCAGCTCAGAAAGTGTATAACTGTGAAAATACACAGCCAGATTTTCTTCCACGTCAGCTCAGAAAGTGTATCACTGTGAAAAAGACATAGCCAGATTTTCTTCCACGTCAGCTCAGAAAGTGTATAACTGTGAAAAAGACATAGCCAGATTTTCTTCCACGTCAGCTCAGAAAGTGTATAACTGTGAAAAAGACACAGCCAGATTTTCTTCTCTGTCAGCTCAGAAAGTGTATAACTGTGAAAAAGACACAGCCAGATTTTCTTCTGTGTCAGCTCAGAATGTGTATAACTGTGAAAAAGACACAGCCAGATTTTCTTCTCTGTCAGCTCAGAAAGTGTATAACTAGATTTTCTCCTGTGTCAGCTCAGAAAGTGTATAACTGTGAAAAAGACACAGCCAGATTTTCTTCTGTGTCAGCTCAGAAAGTGTATAACTGTGAAAAAGACATAGCCAGATTTTCTTCTATGTCAGCTCAGAAAGTGTATCACTGTGAAAAAGACACAGCCAGATTTTCTTCTGTGTCAGCTCAGAAAGTGTATAACTGTGAAAAAGACATAGCCAGATTTTCTTCCACGTCAGCTCAGAAAGTGTATAACTGTGAAAAAGACATAGCCAGATTTTCTTCCACGTCAGCTCAGAAAGTGTATAACTGTGAAAAAGACATAGCCAGATTTTCTTCTGTGTCAGCTCAGAAAGTGTATCACTGTGAAAAAGACATAGCCAGATTTTCTTCTATGTCAGCTCAGAAAGTGTATAACTGTGAAAAAGACATAGCCAGATTTTCTTCCATGTCAGCTCAGAAAGTGTATAACTGTGAAAAAGACACAGCCAGATTTTCTTCCGTGTCAGCTCAGAAAGTGTATAACTGTGAAAAAGACACTGCCAGATTTTCTTCCACGTCAGCTCAGAAAGTGTATAACTGTGAAAAAGACATAGCCAGATTTTCTTCTGTGTCAGCTCAGAAAGTGTATAACTGTGAAAAAGACATAGCCAGATTTTCTTCTATGTCAGCTCAGAAAGTGTATAACTGTGAAAAAGACACAGTCAGATTTTCTCCTCTGTCAGCTCAGAAAGTGTATAACTGTGAAAAAGACACAGCCAGATTTTCTTCTCTGTCAGCTCAGAAAGTGTATAACTGTGAAAAAGACACAGCCAGATTTTCTTCTATGTCAGCTCAGAAAGTGTATAACTGTGAAAAAGACATAGCCAGATTTTCTCCTGTGTCAGCTCGGAAAGTGTATAACTGTGAAAAAGACACAGCCAGATTTTCTTCTATGTCAGCTCAGAAAGTGTATAACTGTGGAAAAGACATAGGCAGATTTTCTTCTATGTCAGCTCAGAAAGTGTATAACTGTGAAAAAGACACAGCCAGATTTTCTTCTGTGTCAGCTCAGAAAGTGTATAACTGTGAAAAAGACACAGCCAGATTTTCTTCTATGTCAGCTCAGAAAGTGTATAACTGTGAAAAAGACATAGCCAGATTTTCTCCTGTGTCAGCTCGGAAAGTGTATAACTGTGAAAAAGACACAGCCAGATTTTCTTCTATGTCAGCTCAGAAAGTGTATAACTGTGGAAAAGACATAGGCAGATTTTCTTCTATGTCAGCTCAGAAAGTGTATAACTGTGAAAAAGACACAGCCAGATTTTCTTCTGTGTCAGCTCAGAAAGTGTATAACTGTGAAAAAGACACAGCCAGATTTTCTTCCACGTCAGCTCAGAAAGTGTATCACTGTGAAAAAGACATAGCCAGATTTTCTTCTCTGTCAGCTCAGAAAGTGTATAACTGTGAAAAAGACACATCCAGATTTTCTTCTGTGTCAGCTCAGAAAGTGTATAACTGTGAAAAAGACATAGTCAGATTTTCTCCTGTGTCAGCTCAGAAAGTGTATAACTGTGAAAATACACAGCCAGGTTTTCTTCTGTGTCAGCTCAGAAAGTGTATAACTGTGAAAATACGCAGCCAGATTTTCTTCTATGTCAGCTCAGAAAGTGTATCACTGTGAAAAAGACACAGCCAGATTTTCTTCTGTGTCAGCTCAGAAAGTGTATAACTGTGATAATACAAAGCCAGATTTTCTTCCACGTCAGCTCAGAAAGTGTATCACTGTGAAAAAGACATAGCCAGATTTTCTTCTGTGTCAGCTCAGAAAGTGTATCACTGTGAAAAAGACATAGCCAGATTTTCTTCTGTGTCAGCTCAGAAAGTGTATCACTGTGGAAAAGACACAACCAGATTTTCTTCTATGTCAGCTCAGAAAGTGTATCACTGTGAAAAAGACATAGCCAGATTTTCTTCTGTGTCAGCTCAGAAAGTGTATAACTGTGAAAAAGACATAGCCAGATTTTCTTCTATGTCAGCTCAGAAAGTGTATCACTGTGAAAAAGACACAGCCAGATTTTCTTCTGTGTCAGCTCAGAAAGTATATAACTGTGAAAAAGACACAGCCAGATTTTCTTCTGTGTCAGCTCAGAAAGTGTATAACTGTGAAAAAGACATAGCCAGATTTTCTTCTGTGTCAGCTCAGAAAGTGTATAACTGTGAAAAAGACATAGCCAGATTTTCTTCTGTGTCAGCTCAGAAAGTGTATAACTGTGAAAAAGACACAGCCAGATTTTCTTCTATGTCAGCTCAGAAAGTGTATAACTGTGAAAAAGACACAGCCAGATTTTCTCCTCTGTCAGCTCAGAAAGTGTATAACTGTGAAAAAGACACAGCCAGATTTTCTTCTCTGTCAGCTCAGAAAGTGTATAACTGTGAAAAAGACACAGCCAGATTTTCTTCCACGTCAGCTCAGAAAGTGTATAACTGTGAAAATACACAGCCAGATTTTCTTCTATGTCAGCTCAGAAAGTGTATAACTGTGAAAATACGCAGCCAGATTTTCTTCTGTGTCAGCTCAGAAAGTGTATAACTGTGAAAAAGACACATCCAGATTTTCTTCTGTGTCAGCTCAGAAAGTGTATAACTGTGAAAATACACAGCCAGATTTTCTTCCACGTCAGCTCAGAAAGTGTATCGCTGTGAAAAAGACATAGCCAGATTTTCTTCCACGTCAGCTAAGAAAGTGTATCACTGTGAAAAAGACATAGCCAGATTTTCTTCCATGTCAGCTCAGAAAGTGTATCACTGTGAAAAAGACACAGCCAGATTTTCTTCCATGTCTGCTCAGAAAGTGTATCACTGTGAAAAAGACACAGCCAGATTTTCTTCCATGTCAGCTCAGAAAGTGTATAACTGTGAAAAAGACATAGCCAGATTTTCTTCACAACTGTGGGAAAGTTTGTCAGTAACATGCTCAAAGTCGGTGGATTATTCCGCGCACTCTAATTTCCTCAACCCATAAAAATAACCGCCATGGTCTAGATAAAAATTTTTGACAATCGCATTAGACCACCGTCAAATGAATCAATCCCGGTTTACACCGGTATAGCCTGAATTTCTTCCCTGGCATCAAAATCTATTTATACGCGAAAG
The DNA here is from genome assembly GCF_032854445.1 of Liolophura sinensis. Taxonomy (NCBI): domain Eukaryota; kingdom Metazoa; phylum Mollusca; class Polyplacophora; order Chitonida; family Chitonidae; genus Liolophura; species Liolophura sinensis. Next base: position 5,892,280 of record NC_088302.1, on the reverse strand, counting down.
TTATTAAAATACAATACTTACTCATGGATCAGTTTGTGCTAACTCGAGTGATCTATATATTTATTTGACTGCACTCAAGACGTTTCACTTATACGAGGGCCATAAGGAACGTGAGAATTCCCCTAAGTTTGCCCAGTCAGCAAGTTTGCCCAGTCAGCAAGTTTGCCCAGTCAGCAAGTCTGCAATCTCGTTCGTCAGAGCTGGGTCGGATATATATATGAAACCAATCCCGTTTGAATTGAACGTGCCAAAAGTTCAATTAGCCGTAAGAATATGTCACCTACATGACGACGTTACTGCTGATGGCTGGAACAAAACCGACCAGAGCTCATATACCTAATAAAAGTATGTATATTTATTCATGTTGAATTCTAACAAATGAGACGAGGGCTGTGACCGAGTGGTTTAGGTGCTCACCGTTCAATTACAAGGACATACGAAGTGCTGGTTCAGACCCAGCATTGAGCTATCGGGTTCGTCAACCCACCAACTGGCTGCTGATTTAAGCCAGTAGCTTTGTCTGGAACCTGAAGAATTTGGAAGGTTTACTCCAGACATTCCGGTTTCCGCCGTAAGTGAAACATTCAAAGATGACTGCGTCTAACGCCAATCAGTCAAATATATTAAAAACAATCAAATAAGTATATATTTATTATATGATTGTATTTTACTCCATACCAAAGAATATTTCACTTGTACGACGGCGGTCAGCATTATGCGAGGAAACCGGATCTCCTGAGGGCATGTTCTGCACTAGTACTCTAACCACTAAGCCACAGAGGCCTCGCAATGAGATAAGTAAATAAATGTACCAAATGTATTAGCCAACGCGGAAGACACATAAAAAATGATAAATGATATCTAGATAAATATGTGCATTTATAACCATGTCAAGGCTTAATATAGGAAATAGTTAATGCTGAGTACTCACATGGATACCACAACACGTTGTACTTGCCGCCTGGAAAGGTGTGAGGACGCAGGAGAATGAAGCAGGCGTCCCAGGTACAGAGGATGGTGGTGAAGATAAACCAAATGAGGATCCAGGTGGGCAGCGTGGTCCTGGAGGACGTTGTGGAGGCCGAAGAGGATGCTCGGATCATCTTAATGATGAAACCTTGCTCTGTGACAGAACTAGTTATGGTTACGGCGAGAATCTAGCGCGCTAGTGTAGACAACCGCGTAGCTGTCACCGCTTAATATATACACACATGACCGGTCGGTCAGGCGTGTCTTAGAAAGCCCTTGACAGTGGCTTGTGTAAACTCGGCTCCAGTTGGCCCTATGACGGTGTTACGGTGATCAGAGGAGGTGTGGCGTTACTAAGAACTGTGTACTGTTGTCAGAACGGGCCCTGTTCCTCTGGTTGACCTCTGATATCGGGGTCGTCCTCAGTGTACGGAGGGGTATGAGTGCTGATGAACTTGTTATGAAACTCGACCCGGTCATACTAACCCTCTCCAGGCATTGTCACATGTAAACAAAGCCGCTGAGGTAAGTCCCCAGTCTTGGAAAATCCGCGGAAAAAAGGAGTAAATTGAGCCCAGATTTTTACCATTGTGCTACCGACGTCGGTGATTATATCTGATCCTGTTTCTATAGGATCTCTAATGCGCTTTCCAATGTATAACGATTTTCAAGTTTTAAGCCATAATTTATTTGACGCTATTCTGAATTCCACTCACTTTTGGCTGTTAGATTAGAAATCAGTGAATGCTTTTGGGTGCTTACAGGAAAGAAGCAGGCGCCCCAGAAGCAGAGGGATCTTGAATTAGGTTGAGATGAAGACAGATTTATGTCCCAGATTTACTCTGTGCACTGAGCCAGTGCGTTCCGTCATCTTAAAATATTAACTCCAGGTGAAAAGTTGTTTATCAGCTACAGAGGAGGCTGCGTGTAGGAAAGCACCCGGGCGTGTCTTTAAATATACAATCCAAACCATCTCCAAACAAACATTCATTTATCTGACAGAATAAAACAGCACGCGACTAAACGCTTTGTGGTTTTCGTAGTTATAGATCGTGCAACTGGTCTGTGTTGTTTCTGAGAAATTTTTCAGGTTATGTCGGTTTGCACCTATATGGTGTCGAAGAAGCCTTGTAGCTTTGATTGGTTCACATCTGATATATTTGGTACTGAAGAGGTTGTTACTCTAGCTTAGCTGTTCTATGTGGTGTCGAAAAGGCTGTAATCGAATAGTTTACACTGGTTCACAGCTGATCTATTTTGAGCTGAAGAGGTTGCAATTGTAGCTTGGATTGGTTTGCAGCCGATCTACAGATGCTGTAATTGTATTGCTTAGGTTGGTTGGCAGGTGATCTATTTGGTGCTAAATGGGCTGTAATTGTATTGCTGAGGCTGGTTTGCAGGTGAACTGTTTGGTGCTGAAGAGGACGTAATTGTAATGCTTAGGTTGGTTTACAGGTGATCTATATGTTTCTTCGACAACATATAGACCACCTGCAAACCAGTCAAAACTACAAGACTTCTTCTGTGGTTCTGTGGTCTATGGTTTGCAGCTGGTCTGTATTGTGTCAAAGAAACTTCTCAGATTAAATCGGTTTGCAGCTGAGAAACCTTGTGGCTTTGATCGGTTTGAAGCTGAGAAACGTTGTGGCTGTGATCGGTTTGAAGCTGATTTACATACATAAGATGTGTAAGAGGATTTGTAGTTTATATAAACTTTAAATACATTTCTATAAAATATATGCAAATGTTGTAAAAAGAAACTTTATTTTGTAATCAGTTATTCAGACAATTAAAGAAATACATTAGTTGTTTCGTGCACATTATAGACTGCATGGGAGACTGACTGCCACACAAAGGTACAGATGGCTAGAAAATAACCCATCGTTTTCTGATGTAACACAGCAGTGCTTGTGTACTGCCTGAGTACTATATCAGCATATACACACACACCGAAATAGTGCAGGCAAGAAGAAATGAGCACGTAGCTTTGGGTCGTTTTGTTAAAGGCGGGAAAGGAGTTATACGAGTTGCCCATTCATCTCATTATTTGTTCTAGAAACATGGCTACAGAAGATTGCAATGCCATCAATTCTGATTGTGCTACAAACGCATGCACCTTTTACCTGGTACTGACCTGGGTTTATTGATACGCATAATTGCCTTAGATCGAAAACAGTGTCAAAACCAGGCTGCCAACATTGATCTGACAACAGATTTACCAACAAATACTACACATACTACACAGTTTGAGAACAAAAATTCAGGGAACGTGTATCAAGCCGATGGAGAATAATCCGGTTATTTAAGACTGGCCGTTACACAAGCACAGCTGTTACGAAAGTCAATAAATAAGACCGCAGTACTCCAGGGGTTGTATCGTAAGGGTAATGCGGCCTTACATAGGCGGTTGTATAGATATACATGTATGGCACGTTTGACCTACTGATCATGGAAAATAGATCAATGGTCGCCATACTTCGCGCTTAGGATCCTTGTACTTAAACATTTGATATTTTGGACTTTCGCGTGAAACAGGAAGCATAAGAGAAAGAGGCGCCATTGTTCTTTTGTCTGGCGCACACAAGGCACTATGGTCCTGTGAACTATTTCTGGACTGTTATCATATTACTTCATTCTAAAGAAAGAACGAAAATCTTGTGAAAAAAAGAAAACCAATCGTTAAAAACTCCTGAGGCAAAAATGACATAAGGTGTTGGAATTCAACTCATTGTTGTATTCAGGAGTAGATTTCCCGCGAGAGCCCTGGGAATTGCATGACTAACTAGGTTAATTTACTATTTGATGATTTGTTGTGTTCAGTGACCTGCTCTCTGCGAGTACAAACGAGGGCTTTATAACACCTGTGGACACGGGGAAATGTGCTTATCTCCTATTGTTACAGGGAATAGTACACCAGCTCCACCCCTGGGGTATTTTCCAAACGATCGTAAAATGACTGAAAAGAAAACACAAGGGCTATGTATATGGTTACTTAGCAGATGTTGTCGTCCATATATGTCTTTTGTCGGCTGACCTGATGTGAACCGGCTCACACGATTCATGTTTTCAGCCGTGTCATTCCTCACTGCAAACATTGCTAAATAACTTGTATTCTTCACGTCTGTACGCTATGATTTATAAGATGTGGTACATTGCCCCTGTTTTCTAATGGTTTTTCCCGGAGAATGTACTTTTCAAATGGCCTGAGTGGAAACTAAGACGAGCCATTGTCTCTTAATAGTTTTGCTTGGTCTGGTCAGAGTGCAGCATTTTCTCAGATTCCCACAAAATGGGACATATATCTACCGTGCACTTGTACTTGTGCTGCACTAGCGCAGTGAATCTGTACTTCGATAGGCAAGAAACATATGTATAAATAATAATAAAAAAAATCCTGGCTTCCTGTAAAAAAAATTTATATCTTTTTTCATTGAAGATTGAAGAACAGTTAACATTGTCATCATGAAGAACAAACCTTTATATTATCAATATACCAGACATAGCTAAACCATATCAGACAGTTGTCACACCAGTCAAGCACACACCAACCCATATCAGGGCAGTTGTCACACCAGTCAAGCTCACACCAACCCATATCAGGGCAGTTGTCACACCAGTCAAGCTCACACCAACCCATATTAGGGCAGTTGTCACACCAGCCAAGCTCACACCCACCCATATCAGGGCAGTTGTCACACCAGTCAAGCTCACACCAACCCATATTAGGGCAGTTATCACACCAGTCAAATTCAAACCAACCCATATTAGGACAGTTGTGACACCAGCCAAGCCCACAACAACCCATATCAGGACAGTTGTCACACCAGTCAAGCCCACAACAACCCATATCAGGACAGTTGTCACACCAGTCAAGCTCACACCAACCCATATCAGGACAGTTGTCACACCAGCCAAGCTCACACCAACCCATATTAGGGCAGTTATCACACCAGTCAAATTCAAACCAACCCATATTATTAAGGCAGTTGTCACACCAGTCAATCCCACACTAAGCCATATCAGGGCAGTTTTCACACCAGCCAAGCCCACACCAACCCATATCAGGACAGTTGTGACACAAACCAAGCCCACAACAACCCATATCAGGACAGATGTCACACCAGTAAAGCCCACACCAACCCATATTATTAGGGCAGTTGTCACACCAGTCAAGCCCACATTAACCCATATCAGGGCAGTTGTCACACCAGCCAAGCTCACACCAACCCATATCAGGGCAGTTGTGACACCAGTCAAGCCCTCACCAACCGATATCAGGGCAGTTGTCACACCAGTCAAGCTCACACCAACCCATATCAGGACAGTTGTCACACCAGTCAAGCTCACACCAACTCATATTAGGGCAGTAGTCACACCAGCCAAGCCCACAACAACCCATATCAGGACTGTTGTCACACCAGCCAAGCCCTCACCAACCCATATTAGGGCAATTGTCACACCAGCCAAACCCTCACCAACCCATATTAGGGCATTTATCACACCAGTCAAGCCCTCACCAACCCATATCAGGACTGTTGTTACACCAGCCTATCCCTCACCAACCCATATCAGGGCAGTTGTCACACCAGCCATGCCCTCACCAACCCATATTTGGGCAGTTGTCACACCAGTCAAGCCCACACCAACCCATATTTGGGCAGTGTTCACACCAGCCAAGCCCTCACCAACCCATATTAGGGCAGTTGCCACATGCGCCAAACCCGCAACAGACCATTTTAGGGCAATGCCCACATTCTCCAAACCTCCAAACCCACGAGACAACTCTTCGCAACGGTTACATGCGACATAAAACCCCAAGCATACACAAATGCATGCGTCAAACCCACAATAAGCTATTTTAGGCCAATGACCATATCAAACAAAACAGCCTAAAGCTATTTTAGGACAATGACCACATGGGGCAAACTCTCTACAAGCTATTTTAGGGCAAGGGCCACGGCAAGTCATTCTGGGAAAATGGTCAAGCCCACGGCAAGCAATTTTAGGGTAATGGTCACATGCGCCAAACCCTTACAAGCCATTTTAGGGCAATGGCCACATGCGCCAAACTCACGAAAGCCCCACTTTTGGGCAATGGCTAAACCCAAGAGACAGCCCATCGCAATGGGAACGTGCACCAAACCCACGATTAGACACTTTAGGATAATGCCCACATGTACCAACGGGAGGCCTGGGAGGAAAGCAAGCTCGGGTCATACCAAAGACTAAAAAATGGTACTTTTTGTTGCTTCGCTTGGCGCTCAGAACTAATATGTTAGAGCCAGGAAACAGGACTGGTTAGCCGGTATCAGTACAATGTGACTGGTGGGAGTGTTATGCCTGGTGTCATCGGCACGATACTCCAGTGGCGGCAACACTTTGGCGGCATGGATTCGCCTTGTCACATAGATAGACGTCATAGAACAAACACCTAATGATATCACCACGTCGTGAAATGACTGAAAAATTGTTAAGTATGAAGTCAAACAAACCCCAAACAAACACAAATACCTGCACCAAACCCACGACAAGCTATTTTAGGACAATGACCGTATCACTCCAAAAAAGACAAAAGCTATATTAGTGCTATAGCCACATGAGTCAAACCTACTACAAGCTATTTTAGGGCAAGGGTTACAAGTCCAAAGCCCACAACAAGTCATTTTAGGGCAATGGCCACATGCGCCAAACCCATGACAAGCAATTTTAGGGTAATGGCCACATGTGCCAAAACCACGATATTTTTTTATCGCCATTTTATTTTTTGCCATTTTAGGGCAATGGCCAAATCCACGAGACAAACCCTTGGCAATGATCACATGCGCCAATTCCACGAAAAGTCATTTTATCCTAATGACCCCACGACAAGCTATTTTAGGAAAATAATCACATGCGCTGAACTCAGGCCAAGCCATTTTAGGGTAATGGTCACATGCGCTAAGCCCTCTACAAGCCATTTTAGGACAATGACCACCCACGACAAGCCGTTTCAGGAAAATGATCACAGAAGAACCACCCACGATAACCTATTTAAGACATATAGTCACATCTCACACACAAACGACAAGCCGTTTTAGAGGAAGGTCCATATGCACTGAACTCTTGACAAGATTTTTTATGGCAATGGCCACATGAGCCAAACCCACGACAAAACCCACATAGATGTGTGTTCAAATCAGTCCAACCAAGACAAGTCGTTTTGGGACAATGGCCAATGGTTCAACCACACAGAAGGTCAATGTTGTGAGTCGGTTTGATTAAACCACACAAAAAGTCAGTGCTATGAGCCGAGATGGTTAAATCACACAAAGGGTCAGTGTTATGAGCCGGGATGGTTAAACCACACAGAAGGTCAACGTTATGAGTCGGGATGGTTAAAATACACAGAAGGTCAGCGTTATGAGTCGGGATTTTTAAACCACACAGAAGGTCAGCGTTATGAGTCGGGATTTTTAAACCACACAGAAGGTCAGCGTTATGAGTCGGGATGGTTAAAATACACAGAAGGTCAGCGTTATGAGTCGGGATGGTTAAAATACACAGAAGGTCAGCGTTATGAGCCCGGATGATTAAACCACACAGAAGGTCAGCGTTGTGAGTCGGGATGGTTAAAACACACAGAAGGTCAGTGTTATAATCCGGGGTGGTTAAACCACACAGAAGGTCAATGTTATGAGCCTTGATGTGTAAACCACACGTTTAAGGTCAGGGTTTTGAACTGGAATGGTTAAACCCCTCAGCATGCCAGTGTCGTGCGGTGGGATACGCTCATTCTTTCGACCACCATGAATCAAGATGAGACAGCTGTGCTTTCGGGGCTATTCCTCAAGAAAAGATGTACTTATCAAATTACATTGTTATACCACAGCCATGATATGCCATTACAGTCTCGTTGTCCGACCGTCCGTCTGTGTCATCGTCCGTCACTCCGTCCAGATGACACCTAAACATTAAACCTCTATGGAATTCATATTTTGAGTGCAGGTTTATATTTGTGTATAAATCAAGACAGAGACGAAAATGGTCATTCTGGTTTTCAAAACAAAATAGTAAGTTACATTTCTTGAGTTTGGGACATACAAAGCTGTTAGATTGGATCGCATTGTGCGTGTCGTGCTCATGACTTATTTACGGTTATTTACTGTTTTCCATCATTCACCCGCAGCGCACTAAACCCACGTTATGTGTGTGTAAACTTGATATGCTTAACAAGTGTGACTTGTACGCAGATACAAACGGAGTATAATAAAACAAATATGCCATTTTCACGGAAGTTTGGGTACGATTCAGTAAAAAGGAATTAAATGTTTTATGGCTAAGGTATGGCGTCAAATCTACGTGATTAATGGTTTGTCAACGCTAAAGTGCATATATCACCGTGGTCTGTTTGTTTGTTTGCTCATTGTAAATATGCACCAGTGAACTTCTGAACCTTGCATGGTTAGTTAGCCAAGAAAAAAAAACAAACAACAAACAACAAACAGCAATACAATCAACACTGGGGAGCTAGACGTTGGTCCGGTGTGCTGGCACATGAGATTTGATCAACACTGGTGGGCTAGACGTGGGTCCGGTGTGTTGGCACACGAGATTTGGTCAACACTGGTGAGCTAGACATGGGTCCGGTGTGCTGGTACAAGAGATTTGATCAACACTGGGGAGATAGACTTGGGTCCGGTGTGCTGGCACACAAGATTTGATCAACACTGGTGGGCTAGACGTGGGTCCGGTGTGTTGGCACACGAGATTTGGTCAACACTGGTGAGCTAGACATGGGTCCGGTGTGCTGGTACAAGAGATTTGATCAACACTGGGGAGATAGACTTGGGTCCGGTGTGCTGGCACACAAGATTTGAACAACACTGCGGAGTTAGACATGGCTCCGGTGTGCTGGCACACGAGATTTGATCAACACTGCGAGGGTAGACGCGGGTCTGGTGTGCTGGCACACAAGATTTGATCAACACTGGGGAGCTAGACGTGGGTCCGGTGTGCTGGCACACAAGATTTGGTTAACACTGGGGAGCTAGACGTGGGTCCGGTGTGCTGGCACACAAGATTTGGTTAACACTGGGGAGCTAGATGTTGGTCCGGTGTGCTGGTACAAGAGATTTGGTCAACAATGAGGAGCAAGACGTGGGTCCGGTTTGCTGGTACAAGAGACTTGATCAACACTCCGCAGCTAGGCATGGGTCCGGTGAGCTGGCACACGAGATTTCGTCACCACTGGTGACCCACGCGGGTCCGGTTTGCTGGCACACGAGATTTGGTCAACACTGGGGAGCTAGACGCGGGTCTGGTGTGCTGGCACACGAGATTTGGTTAACACTGGGCAGCTAGACGTGGGTCCGGTGTGCTGGTACACGAGATTTGGTCAGCACTGGTGAGCTAGATGCGGGTCTGGTGTACTGGCAGACGAGGTTTGATCAAAACTGGGGAGCTAGACGCGGGTCTGCTGTGCTGGCACACAAGATTTGATCAACACTGGGGAACTACACATGGGTGCGGTGTGATGGCACACGAGATTTGGTTAACACTGGGTAGCTAGATGTTGGTCCGGTTTGCTGGCACACGAGATTTGGTCAACACTGGGGAGATAGATGTTGATCCGTTGTGCTGGCACACGAGATTTGGTCAACACTGGGGAGCTAGATGTTGATCCGTTGTGCTGGCACACAAGATTTGATCAACACTGGGGAGCTAAATGTTGGTCCGGTGTGCTGGCACACGAAATTTGATCAACACTGGGGAGATAGATGTTGGTCTGGTGTGCTGGTACACGAGATTTGGTTAACACTGGGGAGCTAGATGTTGGTCCGGTGTGCTGGCACACGAGATTTGGTTAACACTGGGGAGATAGATGTTGGTCTGGTGTGCTGGTACACGAGATTTGGTTAACACTGGGTAGCTAGATGTTGGTCCGGTGTGCTGGCACACGAGATTTGGTCAACACTGGGGAGCTACATATGGGTCCGGTGTGCTGGCACACGAGATTTGGTTAACACTGGGGAGCTAGATGTTGGTCCGGTGTGCTGGCACACGAGATTTGGTCAACACTGGGGAGCTAGATGTTGGTCCGGTGTGCTGGCACACGAGATTTGGGTTCAGTCTTGGCCTTGTAGCCAGCCTACAGAGCATTTTCAGATTTCCTTGCTCTCACCTCGTCTGGGGCCTTGGTGACAATAACATGTCGACAACGCTGACGTGGCCCTTTGCACAATCTAAAGTTCGTTGAAGACCATTTGTATACATCAACTACCAATATGGTATTAGGGATCATGATATCATTGAATGAAAGTGCGAGTTCGTTGACTTTGAGGATAGACCATTTATGGTTTAACAGTTAGTCCATTTACCCAAATCACTTTAAAAGGTTAAACTCGTCACATCTCGAAAATGTAGGTCAGATTCGGAAGACATTATCGAAGCTGACAGTAATATTTCAATGAGTGACATGTGGAGCAAATGTTGTCCGCCGTGACCCGGTAACGAGTTGCTCTATATTTCTGTAGTCTGAGACATGTGCTGTCATATCTGAACTCAAATTATCGACCAGCTACCTCGACAGATTAGCGACGTCAGCCGTGTTGAGGTACCTTGATGATACAGGCTCCTTACGTTTTACCTTAAAACATGTGTACTAATATTTCAGCCCTAAAGCGCACTTTCAGTCATAACGTTCGTTAAGTGTCAACGCCAATTTCGGCTTGTATATCTTAATCGAAGGACCTTCAAACATGTGTTTTCGTCCGGTTTGTCGTCAGCCGATGTCATTCATTCAGTCTATCAGTCAGCTAAATCGGCCAATCAGTCACTATATGTCATATCAGATAGTGGGCATTTCAGTCAGTCAAGGCTGTAAATCATTTAGCTGGTCAAGCAAATAGAGTTGTGTGCAGAATAAATCAATCATCCGTGTAATCTGTGTGTTTGAAAAACGGGATTTTATTAACGGATACTCTTTGGAAACGAGACAAGAACTTTTGTACAGCTCGGATACAAGAAATGTTTCGTTGTTTTTGCTATACTGTTAGTGGTGTTAGTTATTTACTTGTTTGTTGTTCAACGCTAAGCTGAAAAGAATTTTTCCCTTCTACGATGGCGATCAGTTTAACGATTGGAAGAAACTAGTGCCTAAGGTAAACCACGTGTATTATGTGTATGTATGTGTGTGTGAGACAGAGCAACTTGACGGAGGAAGCTTTGTGCGACCTTTAGAGTTACATTCTGTGTGCTTATTTGCGGGTAGTACACAGTAGGTGGTCAGATGCAGGTTGCCATTAGTGTATAGTTTTTATTTGTATGAACGATTAGACTCATTAGTAGTGTTCAGTCATGCGCCAGTCATGTTTCCTTATTTTACTGCATACCGGCAGGTCTTGTTACGGTTTGATTGCCAACTTGTATGGGCACAGATATTAAAGCGTTAGCTGAAGCGTCATTTTATACAAAACGTGAGGTTTATTCTTCGCTTTTCATTTTTTTTATCCTCGATTCTTGAGTTTGCATTGAATACTCTCTTAAATATAGCTGCATGTTTCGCAAAAACTAAGTACCTTGATGTGTTACAGTGTACCGATATTTCATTTCTGGTTAAATGTCTTTGAAGATGAATTTACGAACCATTTAACTGAAGAGTGGGCTTCCTCAGAACTCGAGATCATTGTCCTTATGTGAAGAATCAATTTCAACAGCAAAAATGGGCTAGCTACCAGACATTTCAAACGTAACTGCCACTTTCAACACTTCAACTACTTACAGGCAGGGATTCCTGTACCAATCGTCAACCATTGTGGAGGTTCCAGGTCAATAATCACAAGACTAATTCCCAAAAGAACTACGAGAGAATGTATATTGTAAGTAATAAATTAGGTGGAAGCCATTTAGAAAGAAGCAATAATAAAAGCTTTCAATGATGCTGGAAAGACGCATAAAGGCGCATAAATTTTATCGTGTACAAAATATGTACCTATACTTGTTTATAAGCCATTAGTCAAAAATATGTATCTCAGTAGACTTTTGATTGCAGCTCTTCTGGCATTCCACGTGGCGGTTTTATTCAACACGATGTATACCCAGTCCCTATGTGTGGAATTATGAAGTAGAGTAGGGGTACCGGAGGTTCCAGACGCCGTCTCATGCGTGTTCCGCATGACCATCTACGCGGCTCTGGTTCTACTCTCTGTGCGGCAAGGATTCTGCTGGTGGACTAAGCATCCATGAGGCATTGTTTTACTGTTACTGTGTGTCAAATGTGATGACAAGACAGCCTCACGTTTTGAGTAGTTCTAGACTAGTGACGTACAATTGCCATTAACATGCCTGCATATTCTTACACTTAAATCTGCTTAGGCCATGTTGCTGGAGGCCTGTAAGTGAAACCTTTGTCTTTTATTTCTTAATATGGAGTATATGATGGGACCTAACATGTAAAAGTGCAAAATTCCTTTTCAGTTGTGTTCGGGCTAAAAGTATCTTCAATCTACAATTTTCTTAAGGTCCTAGCGGTCAGTCCGGAAAGTAAGTAGCCTGCTACGGTGACGTCATCGGGGATAGCTGTCAACAAACACAACTTTGATGGGTGAGAGCCTGAATTGGGGAAGCTAACCTGGTCCCGCGTTCGCAGTATGCTCATCGATGACGTCATTTCCAAAAATTTCCAACCATCGACAGAAAAATATGCGTAAAATGGAAGGGTTATTATGAATATTAAAATATGCCTAACAAATTAAAAGTTTTCCTCCTTTTTTGTGGCATATCTGCCAGGGGATGTGCAAATTGCTACTAGTTATGCATATACGCGAACAGATAGAATAAAACCCTGACTGAGGTAAATTGACAAGAGGTCGTATTTCACCAGTCACGTGTGACCATTTGCCAGCTATCACACTGTCGTTGATGCTCTGGCTTTACTTTCTATGTTGTACGTCTTTAATTATATTTCTTCGTTTTCCGTAAAACTATTTTCTGCGTTGTATAGTATTTTTTCATGGATCCTTTAAGAATTTACATGAACGGTTAGAATTAAAAATTGATTATGTTTCACCGGTTATATATGTGTGGTCAGTTGCCAACTATCACACTGTTCTGGTGACATGAAGACATAAAGCCACAGAAAGACATCTGTTTTCGAACACACAGATGATCAAGAGTGTCCTGCCTAATGCTGCAGGATCCCTGAAGTGATGCAGGTGGTGGTAGCAGAATGCTCTGCGCCTAACTAATGGTCTCATTATGGGTAAAATAATTATATTATATAATTTCATTATTCATATTGCCACTGTATAATACGGTATAAGTATTCTGCAACACAAATATTCAACTTTGAGACTGCCGACTAATTTAATATTTAGCATTGTGTGAGATTTATCCATTGCGCTGTCTAAATTCCAGTACCTCAGCCCGATCTACCACATGTACCTTCAATATACTGGTGCAATCGTACCACAGTGCACCTAATACTACCACAAAATACACATGACAACATTTGAATACTACTGTCTCACGTCAGTCACTCAGCAGGGACGCGTGAGTTCCTTTAACCATTGTACAACAACAGATAAGGTAAGACTTGTGATATGGCTAGACCACTTCACCGTGTGTAGGCTGCCTGACCTCGGTGACATCAGAAGCTTAGCGTAAATCTTTCAGGTCACATGTCCCTACTGACAGGCGCGGATAACTGATAGCCCGAAATCGGTCAAGTTTAACGGCATTTGTACCCACTCCTCCTCGTCTAGTGCGACATATGCCGTGTTGGTGCAAAGATTATCAATGTAATAAAAGACTTACAGTATAGAGAGTAAAACCAGAGCAGCAGAACAGTGTGATAATTGGCAAATGACCTCATGTCAGTTTACTTCAGTTAGGGTTTGATTTTAATTGTTATGTAGATGTTTAAATAGTTGCAAAATGCGAGTCCTCCAGCTCCATGGCATAAGCAAATTTAGGTACAAAAAATGTAGTGATGATAATTACGCTTTATCAGACGTCACTGGTCTAGAATTACTCAAACTGCTGGGTTGTCCGTAGTCGGCATCAGTTGGCACCATGACAGTATTGGGCAAGCAACTTCTTCCGAATGAAGGTTAGAGATATACGGTACTCTGTGTATTAACTAATCTCATTATTCTTTTTTTTTCCTATTTTGTTTATCTTTCAGTAGTATAGATGAAGCAATGCGTTTTCATGACGGTTTTGTTTTACTAAAAGGGCCTTATTCCAACAAAAACTTGATCTGTGTGCGGGTCAGAGGTGTATGAATCCCAATATAGTTAACTGGATGTGATAGACGAGATAAAGTTATTACACGAGTTTCCATTTAAAATGCACGCAGATGTGCATGCCTAATTCATCCTACCGGCCCGGATAGCACAGTTAGTAGAGCGTCCGCTTCGGGACCGGTAGATCCAGGATCAATCCTTGATCGAGTCACACCTAAGACTTTAAAAGAGGAAGTTGTAACTTCCTCGCTTGGCGTTCAGCATGAAGGGGATAGTGCAACGACTGGTTGACTCGTATCAGTATAATGACTCGGGCGGGGCGCCTTACTTGCCTTCGGTAAGTCGTCTCACTGAAGCAGCACTAAATAAAAGAGCGGTGGAAATCCGTCCTGCAACAAGGAGGCACATTACACGTGCATGCACCCTAATGATTCCTTCGTCGTCATATGACTGAAAAATTGTTGAGTACGACGTTAAACCCCAAGCACTCACTAATTCATCCTTCCCCTGTCCCTCCTCGACAGCTTACCGAACCTTTGGATTAAGTCGACAAAATCATGACCCACAAATACTTTTCCGTCATGTACACAGAGTTGTAAACTACTTTGATTGTCATATCTCAGGTAACAACTTTGACAAAAGAAATGCCAGTTCAGATCGAGAGCCTGAAGGAGATGCTGTAGGGTAACGTTAGGTAGAGATGACACATGACCAGGACTAGAACACGAACCTGTAATTTTTCAACAACTTCTTATTTATTCTGATTGAGGTTAAATCCATGAACTAAATGAAAATCATAACTAATTTATCATAAAAATGAATGGCTACACGTTGCCTCCAATTGCCTTATGGCTATTTGTCACTCAAACGTTTCATTTGTGTAAATATTTGTATCTTGAAGATGGAATTCCACAGATGACTGCCAATTTATGACATCCGGAAACACAATCATTTGCGACAGAATATCTGCGGAACAAACTGTACCGTCCATAGGTATTTAGAAATCTGGTCCTTCCAACCGGCTGTTCAGACGTTGTCTCCGTTGTAATGGTTACAAAAACTACCAATGGGGACACCAATGGGGACACCAGCATCACTACTCATGTAAATTCTTTGGTTCCAACATATTTTATGTTTTATAAGGATTTATTTCTATTTATCGACACATTTAATGAACCAGATATTTATTTTTCTGCTTGAATCAATTTTTATTTCCATTGAATCTATTGTAGATGGTGGTCAGATGTAAAGGTGATCCTGTCGATGCGTGACTGAATAGTCATGTACGAGTTAACCAGTGGTTGGCCGAGATGCTTCCAGATCACATATTTGTGGGATAGTCAGTAAATATATCTACATGTATACATTTATTTCTGAAGGTCTTCACATGTGTTAAGTCACAATCGGTTTTACAATGGCTGTCTGTGTGCCCACACAATCATACGTGAAACACAAAATCGGAAAATTAACTAGTTCACGACAACCTGGATATAGGCCTAACGGTAAAGTCACAGTGAGGTGCAGTGTTGTAAAAATGTACATTTAATAACGTTATACTGCATGGACGCTTTTAATCTAAGCGATGCAGGCTGAATTTTCTGTATTTTCCATTATTACCAGATCTTTGCACTATCTGAAATTGCCCCCCTCAGGATCATACGATATTTTTTCGCAGTAAGTCATTTTTAAGCTGTAGTTTCAACCCGACCCGAATTGCGAAAGTAACGTGATGAACAAAAATTAAGGAGCATTACCATCTCTTGATGCAAATAGTCGCTCAGCAAAGTTCGTGAAAAAAATCCCAAGACCCCGTCTCTTAACAACGCTGCTTTTGTTTCATTTTGGGTGTAGACAATTGTGACGCCATGCAGTCGCAGAAACACTGAATAAATGTAACAAATTAGCAACAATATCAATTATGAGTGGTCATACAGCGCCACATCAACCAATACGATACCGATACGTAGAAAATAAAAAATTACTGTACGCCACAGCATCAATAAATGCGACATCCACACGAAGGATACAGAGTCACTGCACGACGTTGTTTTATATATGAAGGATACAGAGTCACTGCACGACGTTGTTTTATATATGAAGGATACAGAGTCACTGCACGACGTTGTTTTATATATGAAGGATACAGAGTCACTGCACGACGTTGTTTTATATATGAAGGATACAGAGTCACTGCACGACGTTGTTTTATATATGAAGGACACAAAGTCACTGCACGACGTTGTTTTATATATGAAGGATACAGAGTCACTGCACGACGTTGTTTTATATATGAAGGATACAGAGTCACTGCACGACGTTGTTTTATATATGAAGGATACAGAGTCACTGCACGACGTTGTTTTATA
Source organism: Liolophura sinensis (assembly GCF_032854445.1). Lineage (NCBI taxonomy): Eukaryota > Metazoa > Mollusca > Polyplacophora > Chitonida > Chitonidae > Liolophura > Liolophura sinensis. Next base: position 5,875,722 of record NC_088302.1, on the reverse strand, counting down.
TATGAAGGATACAGAGTCACTGCACGACGTTGTTTTATATATGAAGGATACAGAGTCACTGCACGACGTTGTTTTATATATGAAGGACACAAAGTCACTGCACGACGCCTCATCTACCAACACGACACCTACACGACGAAAATATAAGTTACTATACGACGTCGCATCAACGAACACGACACCTGCAGTACGCCGTACATGAAGAATACAAAAATCACAATACACAAGTACCCGCTCTAAGCTTATTGACATTAAGTCTCGAGGTGGGTCCAGTACGTCTGCACTAAGTTTGACACTCGAGTATATACATGCATGTATCACCAATGAACCAGCGCAGAGCCTATTTCTCTACAACTACCACCGCCCTTTCCTACCACCGTTTTTCCGTCTTTGAAACTAATTTTAAACTGTTTTCATTCATTACGCGCCACAAAAAGTATTTCAGGTAGAAGAAAACACAGTCGCCTGGGGCAACACCTGTGGCGTGACGTCACATCACTTTCTTCATAAGGGTTTTCCTTATTTGGCTACGGAACGGTTGAAAAGTTATTTTCTGTTAAATCATCTCTGATGAACTACATTAGAACTATTCTTATAAGTATTAGTTGATTTTAGGCACTCAAAATAAAGAGAAAAACCTTTGAAGAATATGGCTTCAAAAACACACCTTAGAAAAGAAATTATTTTGTGAAATATTTTTCATTTGAGGCACACATTATTTTTGACTTCATGTACACTTTCATAAATCCGTCCAATGCTATGTACTGTTTTGTAGCACGTCACACTTTTCAGTTTGTCTGTACTCAAAAAGACAACTTGGTAGTACACCAGCTCTCCAAGAATAGAGCAGAAAACGATGTGTTTTACTATCAAGTGGACCGGACCTCTTTGTATAGGGGGGGCCTCCGTGGCTCAGTCGGTTAAAGCGCTAGCGCAGCGTAATGACCCAGGAGTCTCTCACCAATGCGCACCAATGCGGTCGCTGTGAGTTCAAGTCCAGCTCATGCTGGCTTCCTCTCCGGCCGTACGTGAGAAGGTCTGTCAGCAACCTGCGGATGGTCGTGGGTTTCCCCCAGACGCTGCCCGGTTTCCACCCACCATAATGCTGGCCACCGTCGTATAAGTGAAATATTCTTGAGTACGGCGTAAAACACCAATCAAAAAAAAAAAAAAAAAATCTTTGTATAGGCTGTCAGAAGCTCAGTGTTTTAGAGTCGACGCTAGAGTTGTTCTCCGTATACGTGTCAGTTACCGTACTTATAATACTGTGATCTGACAATGACAGTCAGAATGTTAGGAGATATACGACCAATGATCCTGAATCAGTCGTATATATAATTTATGATTTTTGTAAAGTATGTCGTTATCTTTTTATTACTTTGATGAAACGTGTACTAAAAAGCTAGAAGATCAATGCCATAACGCAAATCTATATCCACAACTAATACGAAAGCCTCTACAAAATGACTTCACGTTACACGACAGTATATCTCTACTTGACCAGTGCAGTAGTTATCCTATACGACATCGTATTAACCAGTTGGTCGATCTACCTACAGGACAAGTGGAAAGAAATACAAGATGGCAAATCCATGAGGAAAACAAAGTCTAGAACTGCTAATATGTAAGTTGTCGATAGTGAAATATGTATCTAAAAACCCGTTTTGATTGCAATTGTGCATATATCAATCGTGGCGCACTAATTCAACGCGATGAAGATACGGACCCTAGCCCAGGGTCAAGCGGATTTAGACGCAATCATGAAACAGAGTGCCAGAGATTCTGCACGCTCTGTCCACATTTACCTACAATCCGTTTGAGAGAATAACCTTCACACACTAGTTTTTGCAGCAATAATTTGTGACGTTGATTGAAATCGTCACACAACACGCAGGATCTAACAAATGCAACAATTCGAGATATTTACATGCCTTGTGCAGGACCCTTTGTTATATTGCCGTCCAGGTAAGGATAATTTACAATGTCAAAATTGAAACCATACCTCTTTTCGTGAGGCATGCCATCGACAAGCAAGCCTTTTTGGTCTTTGGTACAAATACAAGTCCAGATAAGTTGCACCAACTGGAGAGTCTGTGGTTTCCTTTAAATCCAGCGAAGTTTGTTAAATATCTTTCACAGCCTTTGCTATATCTGGACTGTTTAAAGCTAGCAGATCATCAATATACCGTTCAGTGAATGAGAAAGATCGGGCCTGGTGAGAATTAGTCCTTAATAGTTTCAGCATATCGTCGTATTTATATGAGGACAGGTATAAGTCGGCCAAAAGAGAGGCACAATGTGTACCCATCGGAATACCTATACACTGTATATTTATGGTTTCGCCGAATTTCACATTGATGTCATTAATAAGAAATTTAAGCAACTCGTCGAACATCCCATTAATGGTAAGCTTTGTATGAAGTGGATATGAAGAAGGCTTTGTTGCCTTTAATATAGTGGTGACGAATTTTATTAAACACCGACACAATCAGTGATGAAATTCTATTCATTAAACCTGTGTGAGGAATAGTAGTGTTAGAGAATGGAGAAATCCAAAGTAGATATGTTCTTGTACTGTATGTGCATTTGAGGGTCTAGTTCTTTAGTGAGACGTTTAGAGTTTTTAAGTATCTACATATAGTTGACGCCTGAATTTTTTGCAACTGCACTGCAGTACTTACCCCAAAATGACTGTACTTCTTGTAGTGCCTTCGTTAAGAGAGTGGATCCAAATGTGGTGATACAGCTTTTTGGCCCGCAATAAAGTGAGCTTTGTATGGGGATTTATACATTTTTGAAATCCAGTATTAAAAGTTGTGGTATGTATGTATACCCCTCTGTTTGAGAAAAAACCAATCTTTCTAAAATAATTCTTCCAGAGTATAGGTCGTCATGGAATACGTTGATGTTGCGGCAGTTGTTGTTGTGATATTAAACTGATACTAATAATCCTTGCAGACAAATATAATATTATTAAGAGCTTTGTCCACAGGAACAATAATGTATTTTCTTTGAAAGTCATCAAGTACCCTTCGCGCGGTAGGGTCCTTCGGAACTTGTATTGCTGTCACATGAGCAATAGTATTGATATGGTAGATTGAACTCACTGCCTTTTTGTTAACAAGCTCAAGCCAATATCAAGCACTGGAGTTTCCACCTTCTCCCGTTAAGACCATTTATTACAAAGCTTTCAAGCGCCGAAAGGACTATTTTCGTATTAACTCTCATATGTTTTTTCTTGGCCCTCTATATTTCGGACCCCTCACAAGCAGATGTCATAGATATTTACAATATTAAGGTTACCAGTTATGGCATTTTTACATTCTCTGTCACAGCTGTATCTACCAGAAGTATAATTTCAAAATCTTTAACTGCTTTTGCGTAATTAAATATCTTGGAAGCAATTGGTTTAGTATATGAGTGTGAAATTCACAGGGGCTCTCGTCTATTGAAATAATTCGGCATAACATTTGCGAAGCTCTGGATCATGTAAAATTCGTTGGATACTGATTTAATCCAAATCCCTAAACTTTAATTTTAAAATCAGTCTCTTTTTGGTAGTCTGCACTGCTCTGAATGGGTGATGCACAGGATAGGTCTTGACATATACAGATCACATGGGGTGGCACAGAGAGTGTAGAAGGGACTTCTGTAACCACTCCATTGATACCTACACGAAGAATACAAAAGTCACAATAAGTATAATTCTCTTGTAAGTAAATATGGAGAGAGCGTCCAGAAACTCTGGCGCTCTGCTTCATGACTGTGTCAAGTTTAATTCCGCTTGACCAGGGGCCAGGGGTGCTATATTCATCGGGTTGATTACGATCGCCTCGTTGCATATATAAGGAGTTGCAATCATGGTTTGAGTACTGATTGCACGCAAACCTCATACAATATACCTATCGTCTTCTTTCAGAGGAATTTAGGAGATGGGGTGGTACAGACTACACGAGGCATTTCTTATGGATAACAATTCCTGGATTTATTAGTTGTAGGTGGCGTTTCGATGTAGGTTCTTACATCGTTATCAAACCATATGAACATACAGAGATACAAGTCAACATATATCAAGACATATACAGTAAGGGAGTGAGTGGTGTCAAAAACAGGCAACAATGTAACAGCTAGATAATGGCTTCAGGGGTTAAGGCGGTCAACGTCTAATCTGATGAGGTCATTGTAGGCGCGCGGTAGGTTGTACCAGATAAGAAGACTAATGCAGGACAAACTGAACATACAAACTACGTTTACTTCCGCCTCTCAAAACCCGACTCAAAGCCAATGGAAATAAACAGCCAACCCACAGAGAAGAACTATTATTGACATGGAACGTCCATCTTTATTGTTTGTTGGTTGACATACGAATGTGTACGTAGACGCATAAGTTCTAAGAGGTTCTATATCCAAAGCCAGTAAGGGGTGGCGAATGCCAAACCAGTAAAAGATGTCGTGTTTTACAGTCAGTAAAGCATGCCCTATCCAGAGCCCCTTACTAAGGCATGCCGTATCCAAAGTCACTTTCAAAAGCAACTAGGAGATTAATTACTATGGGTTACCGATCCAGGTCTCTGAGAACGACACTCGATGGCTCTTTGGAGAGCGATAGATCCAGGATCAATCCTGGGTCGAGTCACAGACAAGACCTTAAAAAAGGAAGTTGTAACTTCCTCGCTTGCTGTTCACCATGAAGCGGGTAGTGCAACGACTGGTTGACCCGTATCAGTATAATGGCTCGGGCGGGGCAGCTTACTTGCCTTCGGTAAGTCGTCTCACTGAAGCAGCACTAGATAAAAGAGCGGTGGAAATCCGTCCTGCGACAAGGAGGCACATTACATACACCCTACGTTAAACCCCAAGCACTCACTCACTCACGATGGCTCTTGGGAAGTACCTGGTGCTCAGAAAAAGCAGCACAAGATTTTCAGAGTGACCTCCCTTTGACCACAGATACCTTGAATGGCCAGCGTGCTTATATCTTTTTGCTTATTTCGTGCTTTACACCGCACTCCGCTGTGAAAAGACAGATGAAAAGACCTGCACGACAAATGCAAAAGTTTCAATGAGTTTTCGTATCAACCGCGGTAAAAATGTAACTTAGCAACCTGCCGAACTGGAGACTAACCGTCACGTGACGACAACACCAACCTGACGATCACATATCCAGTAGGCCACCCGCCCTGCACAGTCGATGATATGTACCAAAATCCCTCTTGTCGTGATATTGCAGGTTCAAATCCAGGCTCGGCTACATCTTTAAATCAGGAGCCGAATTTTCAGGGGCTTGGCAAGATAGGTTTTTTTCCCTTAGGTTTTGTATGTATTTCTCCATCCGTTAACCGGACTGCAAGAAAAGTAAAAGTTGTTTGTGTGCGGCGTAGAACTTCCAACCATGTCAAGTACAGATACACAAACAGACCGAGTTCAAGAGCCTTAGAAAGCTGAACATGTTATATACATTATAATTTCAGCTGAGGTCCTCCGTGGCTCAGTTGGTTAACGCACTAGCACACCCTTATGACCCAGGAGACTCTCACCAATGCGGTCGCTGTGAGTTTGAGTCCAGCTCGTGCTGGCTTCCTCTCCGGCCGTATTAGAAGGCTGTGGCGTCAGCATCAAGCATGACGTCCCATGGCAGTAGGTATGACCACAGCTAGCTCTGAGATTGGTTAGCCATGTTCGCAGCTTAGCTTCCACATTAACCTATTCGGTATTTCTAAAAGCTAAGCTGAGAAGAATGAAACAGATCTCATATCTAGTTCACAGTGTATCAGCTTGGAGCTTTTTTCAAGGGAGAGAACTCAGCAGTATCAGACAGATACGTATATTTGCCTCCCTTATCTCATCAAGTAGTTCACAAACGTCCAGGCAGAACATATTCCTTGCTCTCTGATGTCTGATAAGCATTGTGCAATCTGGTTGATAATATAATATTATGCGTCATTTATACACACATCTGATTCAATTGACCACAATCTCACTTACAGCTGAATTAATGCGTAGCTTCTGAAGTAATGCAGTGCCGGTACCGGTACTCCGATATCATTCAATGGAAGGAAGGCCATTTGATATCCACATTCTACGTCATGTCCTTGTCCCTACAAGCTCTTCGGTCAGCGTACATGTAAGTGACAGGATTTTGTGTCTGTTGAAAGTACATGTATTCAGTTGGATATGTTGTCGTCGTGTGTTCAAACCCCGCTGTTGGTCAACTAGGTAGAATGTCTGTCACTTATTGGAATACAGCTCAGGTACTCAGTTAATCAGTTAAATAATCAATAAATAAATCAAAGGGCACACAATCGGGCAGGTATACTTCATGACAGCGTCATTTCTTTGACGCAGGTAAAATCCAGGTAACGGAGGTATTTTTTCTCCGTCTTTTAAACAATAACAGCCAATGGAAGGTGTAAATTAATGGAGACACGCTTAACTTCACGTGGCACAGTATGCGTTACTGTTACCTAACAAGGGAATTTCAGATCGTGACTGAGTGCTTTATTTCGAAACATTTCCGCCAAACATTGGTTGCGACATAATCCGTGTCGGTTTACGTGATGGTCCATTCTTTCATTAAATGTACGACTCACTGGTATTATTGACCAATCACGCAGCCAAAGTGCAGACGTGCTAGACGACAGCCGCTCTGTCACGTGACTCGATCCCATTCCGCGACAATGACCAGCTACCATGTGATCGGCTATTGGCAGGAATTGTCTGGTGTCCGCTAGGAGGCGAGGATAAGGTTGCACCGCATTAGGGGAACCATCACACCAGGCTATCTCGTGTTACAAAAACAAACGCAGATCGTTAATGTTAGATAAGACACCTCTTTCACCTCCATGCATATGTCTTGTTTTTTGTTTCCTTTTAAGTCATATTTGGGTAACTAATCAATGTTCAAAGCGAATATAATTTACGACACTTATACTGTGAAGCTTGAAACACGTCAGATAACTGGATAGCATCTGGAACTAAGAACGTAACACAGGATTTTAGGTACATCACACTGGCATGTGTATTTAGATGTGTTTACATTAACGTCTGTAACGTCTTGAGGTGATAGTTCTGGAACCTGTTCTTGACAGCTATCAACAAATGGGGTCAATGTAGATAACAGATGTCCAAAGATTTACACCTGTTGACCGATTTGATTAAAAGAAGGCATAATTAACATAATTATCAATGAAAATAAGAATGCTTTCTTTATCAAATAATGTTAACAAAAAGACTCATTAACCCGCTTAAAAACGGTATACGACCAACTGTATTGCGTTGGTTTATGCAGTTTCCGCTTCAGGAACGGGCGAGACTGAGAGATATCTGACAAAGTGGGTTTTGGGTTTGTCCTGGATGAACTTGACATCCACGACAAGGAAGCTGAAAGCCACAGGGCCTTGGAATAACCACACCGCCCGTCTTTCCCCATACACTTTTGCCCACGGACAATTCACGCGAGATGTCGGACACAACTGCTATCTCCTGTGATCAGACTACATCTGCTCTTCACGGCAACATACATGTCATTCTTTCCACGTATTATTTTTGTGCTAAATGTGAACGGTAGAAGACACAATATGTTGGTCATTCTGTTATCACCAAGCAATCCACATCTCTCACATATCCAGGTCTGAAGCGAAACACCAGCATGACATGGCTTACTTTTTCTTCCATTCGCCATCGGTGTTTCCAATGAACGAAATTTCACATAAACCTAAACAGCGAAAAAAACCCCTGCTAAAGTGACTTTATTAATGATATTCGTATATGTAACTGGGTACTTCTTATGCTGTCTCATGGCAGATATAAGAAATATGGAGGTTGTAAATGGTTTATAATGTAACAAATGAGGTATTTGGTTATTCATATATCTTTCATGTTTAAAACTGCCCAATGTATCGATACAGGTTCAATGAGAGTAGCATCTACACAAATTTTATGAATCATCATTTCTACGTGAGATTTCTCATTCTCGAAATTGTACGTATCAAATTTCAGAATTGACACCGTTTGACCATGATATGACCTGTTGAAAAAAATACTTAATATAAACCACAGTAGCATTGAGAGTACATCCAGAACGTCCATTGACGACAGTGTGATGGTTGACAACTGGTCGCATGTAACTAGTGAAATCTGGCCTCGTCATTTCACCTCAGTTTGGGTCTTATTCTAACTGTTTAATCACATGGAAAGTAGCAAGTTACCCCTGCCCCATACCATGCTCTCGTAATCGTTTTCCTTTAGTGGAAGGTAAAATCCTACACGGTAGGATTAAAGAGGTGATGTAGACAAAAAATGAACCTTGATATATCTAAGTTGTCTTCCCCTACGTTGACTGCGATGCCTCCACCTTGTGTGAAGAAACAGGGTTCGATCCCCATTTGGGTCGACATATATGGTTTCAAATCTTGACGTGGTGATATGTCTAGTACGGATTCGAGCTGTGTCAGTGTACTTTGACAACGGTATCGTCGTATCTTCGACAAGGGGTTCTTGTGAGAACCGAGATAATGTTGAAAGCGATGCTAAACCTCAAGCAAAGAAACAATGTGTTTCCCCAAAGAATGTCGACACGTACAATGCAGTAAATAATGTTTATGATCTCTTTCAGTTAAGGTTCTCTTTTTTTCAAATAACTCCATGGTTGGTGTCATCTAAACCTAGGCAAGCATTCGTATACTAATGATCATCAACCATAATGGACATTAAGGCCAGTTTCTAAAATAACGTTCAACGCAAAACGCGAGGTAACAAAAACAATATGTGAAAGAAGAAAGTAGGACCTGTCATGTAAAATACACGTAGTCAGTTATACCGGAAAGACACGAGATATGTGCAAATGTAATCGGTATCCAAAATAGAGTACTTCGTAAGCAGTCAGTTATCTAAATACCAGTCTTTCCGATTGCAACTTTTGTGTATCCAATACGGCGACTTTATTCAATACAGTCTGTTATACATTCCCTAGCTCTTGATTAAGCAGAATAAGGCGATGTGGGTAAAGCAAAACTGTATGATAATTGGTCAATTAATATAACGTCAGCAGCAGAAAAAAATATCCCTCTCACGATGTATTACGTGAGCTCTGGCAGGCCGCATATGCTTGAAGGCTTTGGTGCGAAAGCTCTGATCTCTACACGCCTCTTCACTAACAATGGCATACAACCCTGTCGGTTGACTGAGTACCTATTTCCCCGCGTACACTGAGAAAGAAACAAGCAAACAACAAACTGGTATCAAAGGCCTCAAGTCTCAGAAAACAAAGGATATGGAGAATATGGACTACCCGGATGTGGTTATTCGTGCGAAGCCCCCACCACAAGGTCACATATAACCTTCCGGCATCAGCTTTGTTGGTTTTCCTTAAATCTGATAGGACATCTCCAACGCTATTTGATACCGAACAATTACGCAGTTTAAGCTATCCACCGTATTTATGAACAAGGTCGGGTGAACTGCGATTAACTACAAAATAGGAGTTGTATATTTGTGTGGGGAGGGAAACAGGTGAGCTGAAACTGTGCAATTAGTAAACTAAGTCGAGACTTCTAAGATTTATCTCCCAGCAAAGCAAAGAGGCTTGCTTGATTTGAAACCACTACCATGTTAAAGATTACATGAGCGCATTGACTTTCCTTGCTATTTATGACGTGATTTTGAATCTCCAATCTCTCGCGCGGTGCCATTTTATATCATCACATGCAGCTTGCACTTTTCTCTACAACATAATAAACCTAACCACTATTACGCTGTTGCTCCTGGAAGTGAAGTAATAGTATTTAGTGGCCTTGGTAACCCCCAGGGGCTAGGTAGTAACCCTGGGACAAACGTTTTCTGTTCTATCCAAAAAAACCATAGTTCTGATATATTTTAACAAAGTGTAAACAGTAACTGCTCCCATATAAAAAGCTACAGGCTTGTGAGTTTTGCCTTTAACAGGTCAGGCCGGTTAATTACAACTTAATTTACGTTTTAAACTCCCAGAATGAAAAAAAAAACATTAATAGGTCTGTGTCATTTTATCGTTTTGCTTTAGACTTATGCTACGGCAGGCAGCATTATGGTGGGAGGAAACCTGACAGAGCCCGGGGGAAACCCAAAACCATCCATGATTAATTGGTCATAACTCCGCGCTGGCGTGCTAACGGAGGCCCCCACCTACAGAATAGCCTATATATACTAAATAGAGATATAAATTGAATGAAGTAGTCCCATAAGTCTAAGTTTGGTAGGCCTGTTGTAATCTTTTGTAAATCTGTAATATATTGTATAATATTCAAAGTCGCCCATGCATGGAATGAGGAAATTTCCAGAGTGCAGGGAATTTGTACATAAAGGGAAGGTGAATGTCTTACATGTTCTTATATACCGCTAGCCTAACCAGTAGTGTAATAACATAATAGTGTAATAGCATAACTGTGTCCAATTGTTCAAAAGTATCTCACAATTTCACTGCAGATTTAACTTTAAGCCATGAGTTCAATTGCGAATATACCTAGTCGAAAACTAATTGAGTAACAAGGTTAACTGTGAACTGGGTCTGTTGCTGTTACATTTGGGCTTTAGATAACCACATTGCTGCTGGGTTTCGCTAACATCTTATGTGTATAATACGACTTAATAATGGTACTTACTTGTATTCTTCTGCACAAGCGGAACATGGATGTTAAACTGTCCGTTCATAAGAATATATGAGAAATTCCCCTTCTCTCTCTGAAATTTCCCTGTCTTCCGGAAATCCCCTCCTTTGATATATGGGCTACCCTTGTTGAACCAGTAGTGTAATATAAACTACCCGAGGACAAATTGACTGAACATTAAACAAACGTAATTTAATTAATTAGAAATTTATAGTGAGCATGAGAAACCGCCGTGAAGACTACAACTACGACGATGATTAAAGATGACAATGTTAGAATGCATGATTGGGTTTTACGTCGTATTTAACAATGTTGCAATTATATGACGACGAGAAGTCGTTCAGTGTGAGAGAGTGAGTGAGTGAGTGCTTGGGGTTTAACGTCGTACTCAACAATTTTTCAGTCATATGACGACGAAGGAATCATTAGGGTGCATGCACGTGTTATGTGCCTCCTTGTTGCAGGACGGATTTCCACCGCTCTTTTATTGTGCTGCATCACTGAGACGACTTACCGAAGGCAAGTAAGGCGCCCCGCCCGAGTCATTATACTGATACGGGTCAACCAGTCGTTGCACTATTCCCTTCATGCTGAACGCCAAGCGAGGAAGTTACAATTTTCCCTCTTTTAAAGTCTTAGGTGTGACTCAACCAAGCAGTGTGAGAGAACATGAGTATATACTGTGTCTAGTCGTGGCAACGTGACTTCGCTTCATTTCAAGTGCTACCTCCACTGAAGTACCATGCGAAAGACACCAGACATGACAACTCACCCAGTTACATTATACTGACACCGGACTAACATTCCTGTTTCTTTGCTCTAGTGCTTAGCGCAAAGCCAGGCAGCAATTATGACAATGTCGATGACTATCACCACCATTTTGACGATAATGATGTTCATACATTTCAACACAACGCACTTTCTTTTTATCATAAAATACCAGTAGCTTTCAAAACTCATATTCCCGTGAATCATTTGCCTCCTTATGGCGTTGAATTAACAGCTTTAAAGACTAGGCTTGACCACCTTGGCGATGTGTACCAAAGACTTTGTTGAAATTTCCGGTTGTTTTGACTGGAGTGTCTCAGTGGTGGATATGTGTGAACTAATCATGCCTTGAGCAGAGTGACTGCATGGGCGGGTTCTGAGCGAAATGGAGCAGTTACAGTTGAGCGTGAGGTAAATCCAGGGAGATTAGAGGGATCAACATCTCACGGTCTGTCCCGTTAGCTAGCCGGAATCGAATTAATGACGCGATCTCGCTACTTACCTGTCTAAATACCTGATCTGCAATCAAACAACATCAGTGACTAACCGAGGAGGATTAAAGAATCCACAGAAAGGTGTTAGAAAATTCTGGCTTAAAACCTTGAAATACCTGACCTAGAAAAAGCAGGCATCAACTTGCAGATGAATGCATAAGAAAGAATAAATAGCTGACCTGGTTTTACGTGTCAGTTTACACGAAGCTCTAGCTCCTGCTGGACTAAATCTGACCAGGAATGTCGATCCGGTCGATTTCTAAACAACAGACGTGCTATTTAACAGACATCCAACACTATGGTGCAGGTGTGGTGTAAATCTCAAACCGTCAGTGTGGACACAGTACGTATAGTGTAGGGTAGGTGTAACGCTTAAACTGTCAGTCAAAAAGAGTAGTGTAGACGATGTGTAAAGCTCAAACTATACGTTTAGGAGTGTAGGAGAGGTGTAAGCTCACATCGTCAGTTAAGTAAAGCAGTGTTGGCCAGGACATGTAAAGCTCAAACCGTGAAACACAGTAGTGTAGGCGAGGAGTAAGCTCACGTCGTCAGTTAAGTACAGCAGTGTTGGCCAGGACGTGTAAAGCTCAAACTATACGTCAAACACAGTAGTGTAGGAGAGGTGTAAGCTCACTTCGTCAGTTAAGTACAGCAGTGTTGGCCAGGACGTGTAAAACTCAAACCGTGAAACACAGTAGTGTAGGGGAGGCGTAATGCTCAAACCGTCAGTTGAACACAACAATATTGGCGTAGTGTAAAGCTCAAACCGTGAGTCAAGCACAGCAGTGTTGGCGAGGTGTAAATCTGTTAAGGTGTTAACATTTACGTGAACTATTTTTACTTCTACATGTACATGAATGGCACTCACTTACATTCTAAGTAAAAATTACATCCTCCTAGATTATTTGTTTGTTTACTTATGTGTTGTTTGGCGTTATCCACAAGAACTCTCATTAGATTAAGTAAGTATAAGCTTAAGTAATGATTGTGTAAGTATACCTTAGTACGATGTAGTGTTTATTTGTATGGCTGAAATTTACAATATTTCCGCTTTCGACTGTGAACGAAACTAAATAGAGATAGATACAATGTATTTTATTTATTTATTTGATTGGTGTTTCACGCCGTTACTCAAGAATATTTCACTTATGCGACGTCGCCCAGCATTATGGTGGAGGAAACTGGGCAGAGCCCGGGAGAAACCCACGACCATCCGCAGGTTGCTTTCTTAACTTCCCACGTAGGGCTGGAGAGGAAGCCAGCATGAGCTGGACATGCACTCACAGCGACCGCAAGATACAATGTAGATATAGATCCATTTATACGTGGTGCAGCCGCTGCAGTCAGTTGAAACTTCTACTAAAGCTGGAGAAACGTGGAGCTCTTTTGTTCAGTAATATTACAGATATAAAAGAAAATGTACATATAATTATCGTTGAAGATATGACTCATGATACCAGAACAGAAAGAGAGTGGGAGCTATAAACCAAGATGGTGTCTTCCTACCATGTAATACATATCATCTAAGTAGTCTACTGTATGTACTCTGGCAGGGCCCAGCACTAGATTTAGAAAACCGTGACCGGTTACATTTGATAAATTACATTTGCCATTTGGCGGTAGTTCCACCATCCGCTCGTCTGACCACCATGTAGATAGATACAGATCCCGAGACAGGATGCTCTTCACGATGAATAACTCGGGACATATAGAGTGACAGGATGACTCAGTCTGGCGGTGACCGATTTTCCAGAACTACCGGGACTGTAACCTTCGGAATGAGGTTTGTGGTCAGTGGCAACTGCTCGGAATGAGTAATAGATACTAAACCTGACGGCGTCCATATGCTCCGGTTTCCCCCGCTGTTTTTAGACCGTGCAAATAGGATCCGTGTTGGCCATGCATTTGGTAGACCTCTGCCAGGAGAAACTTTCTAACATTCTAGACTGTGAAAACTTCAATTTGAAACGTAACATATGGACAACGTAAAGCACATAGCGGACAAACACAAAGCCAAGCATTAGTCCCATGATCTTCATGGCAACTATACAGTTAAGGTTAAGAAAAATTTCAAAGATATTTGATGGTGTCAAAAGAATTTTAAGTTTGAAAAGTATGTGGTAAGAAGGGAAAAGTTTAAACAGATAAAAAAACTTAAATTTAACAAATGTTCGGCATATGAGTACCACAAACAAGAAAGCCATTGCCAAATATGGTTAACTACACTTGTCAGACACGCACGGGACTATAAGCAGGGTTGTGGTTAGCCGCTAGAAATATACGTAGTAGTTTCTGTCCTTTCTATTTTTTCTGTTCTCTTTACATATATTTATACGTGTGTCTTAAAACAGCTACATTATCATCTTACACACTGACATGAGCTTGAGATGTAATTCGTGTAATTACGTGCGGCTTCCTTTATATATTTCTGCATATTCGACATAATGTCATATACTTGACGCACGAAAGTAATGGATGAAAAAAAACATCACAACGACGATCAAGGGCATCGGTAAAAAGGAAGACAGAAAAGTGTAAAGAGGTACTTAATCTGTATTTACAGTGATTTATTACACATTAATACGAACAGCTTAATAGGACGTATGAGGACGACATGCAGAACGGGTTGAGATGCAATATGTAATACATTCCATTCAACACAGAAAGTTTACATGTAACTTAATGCTGACAGAACATTTTCATATTCTAAAATATCTTCACATATCATTCTTCTGCACTGAAACGGCATAAAGCGAAAATGTACGTCAAAATTCTCAATCAAAAGTCACACTCCCGAATTTATATGTCATGTACTTAACATTATTCATGTTATGCGTACTCGTGTTGTTTTCAGAATGCATGTTTGTGCATTAGAGCAGAAATCTGTGAAAATCAATTCCTAAATTATGTGCATATACTTTTAAATGTCACGGAGCTCTGAGTTCGTGGTTGTTTGAATCATGCTCAGACTAACAGAAATAGACCCGGTTCAGCAGATATTCTGTTCAGAACGCTACTTTTAGGCTTATTGATGTTACAACAGACGTTCAATTACAAACCTGTCACAGGTATACATTTTTCTTTTAAGTTGGAGACATGAAGATTTTACGGCGTAATTTATACCCAACCTTTTGATTCGATGAGATGCGCATTAGTTTTGGTCACGTAATTAGGCTTCGTGTCGATCATTAACTTATAAGATATAGGCGGTGTTCGTTCTGGAACAGGTTTAGTGACAAACCAGGCATCGGCCGTCTCGTATTCGTCATGCCAGTCCTTTGTTCAATCCAGTGACAAACAAATTAACAGACACTAGTTCATTGTCTTAGTCAGATGTAAACATCAAAACTCGGCCGCCTGAGCTTGGGCGGAGTGGCTTCTCACTCATGCCGATCATGTTCATATATGTAATACTGACAGAGAATAATTCTAACTCTACCACGGCTATAGCTGTAGCTTCTTGTACTTTCCAGAAACTTCTTAATGGCCGTTTTTGTTCATTTACGTCAGTGTCGACTTTTTTTCTGCATCGTTTTCTTTACAAAACTGACCACATCACTTTTTTGTCACCATTTAGACCAAAAAAGCCCTGAAATAAGGTACTGTGCGTATTCAAGATCATATGAACAGTTTATATCAACCCTGTATCACAATTAGTAACGGTTTCCACGTGGTCCAAAAAGATGGAAATGTTAAAACAACGTTTCCTTTGACTTTGACAGGATTCACTGTATATGACATGACGTCATTTATGTGTGGTGATGTAATTCGTGTGTGGTGACGTCATTCATGTGTGGTGACGTAATTCATGTGTGGTGACGTAATTCGTGTGTGGTGACGCCATTTGGTGGCGACTGCACACCCCAGTACAGTTCGCAAACTTTAAGGAATGGTTTTGATGTTGATCAGCTTGGATGTCAATAAAGATTCAAAAAGAGGCAGACGTTAGTGGGTAGATCAATGGTCACAATAGTCGGGTTCTCGTGGAGTGCTTTTCAACACAGGTATCATCTTACTATTCATTTGCGAGTGAGTGCGTGAGTGTATTATTCATTTGCCGTAGGTGTCGTAGTTGAATGCGGTATACAAGGGTTCATTTGTCAACTCCGTGACCAACTTGACGCTACCGCATCAGAAAAGAATCATGTGCGATGAACAAAACACAAACATACGTTATGCGCTTTCAGAAAATTCTAGAATAACTAATTTGTCAGTTAAGATAAACTCCTCGTAGGACGAGTTATACATTAGCTTAAAGACACGCGACTTTCCACCGGGTTCTGAAAGCTGAATTGTCTATTGTCTTCCTTCCACAACTCTGCGCCATTAGCAGGGTTGAAGTGTCGGGATATGTACCTATTTGGATGTAATTTTCAGTGTAACTGTCAGTCTCTATAGTCCGCGGATATTTGCTATGTTAATTAGGCTTACGCGTTTGCCGGGAGCAAAATTTGCCATTTTAATGAATCATTGTAAAATGAAGACATCCACAAAGCCCGCGGCGGTTTGATACGTCAGCCGCCATGATGAATAATGTGATTCAAAAAAAATATCTCTGAAATGCGTTGTATGGCAATGCCCTGAGGGTGATATTAATTCATTCAGCTAAACCACAGAGGATTGAAAAACTTCTCTGACGAAGGGACCCCTCCCCCCCCCCCCCCCCACTCAGAGAATGTTGAATTAGCGAAAACATCCTGTATCTATAGCAGCCTAATGTTTTGTGAAATCCATGCCAATTCCCCGCTGATAATGGTGTATACGTAGATCTGCATGTGTACCACTGGCTGAAAAAGAACACTACCATTAACCAAGCCCATTTTAACCGGTTATACCAGATTCACGTCTCATTTCCATTTTCCTCACATGTTTTACTGGCATCGTAAATGCAACAAAGTCATGTTTCGTTCGTGGTGGTTTGGCTTAATCGTGCTTTGGTTGACAGCTATTATCTGCAATGTACCAGGTAGCGTCGGACTATAGTCTGGGATACCAGCTAATGACACTTTAATACCGTTGTCCAAGTGAGTCATAAACCGTCTTCAAATCAACATTCGTTAACTGACTTTACCAATATAAAAGAAGACATACTCTGACGCATTGCCCAATCTGACATTGACTGTACCCCAAGTTCTGGTCTTTTAGTTCCATTTTCTCAATATCTCACATCGTGTTTCCATTGTAAATTTCCATACACTGAAATGGACAGTATACGACGCAAGTTAAAGAAGAGCACTATTCGCCATAAATTGCAGTGCCTTACTTACAACAACTGGATGTAAAAGTGCATTCAGTGAATCCAGTCGCCCAATTAGACATTCGCATACCAGCCGTCTACCAAAATGGATGCTCTAGGTCAATAATCACAAGGCCAGTTCCCAATACAAAGGTCGACACAAGCCACCAAAGAGCTAAGAAAGTACTGGTATATAAAGTACGAAATTAAGACGGATTTATGCAAAAATATGAAGAAAAAATACACACCGTGTTCTCAAAAAATGTACAATGATTGGCAGGTTTGATATCCGTGTGCTTCACGACTAGTCAGCCGTTGACTCCTCTCCTTGTGGTTGTAGCAAACTTTTATCTGCACTTTGTTCATATCACCACGGTATTTTCTTGCAGTATGCACGTTTTTAGTGCTACTGGATTAAAAACCATTAAAGACACACTTTCCACTTACACCCTCCAGACATATGCCCTGTCACTGGTTTCTATGCGGTTCATGTCCTATACTCGTATGCTAACTGGCGGATGTCATATTCCCACGCTCTAAGCCGTCCATGTGCTATGTCCTACACCCATATTCTAAGCGGTGTATGCCCTATACCCGCTGGCTATATACCCTTATGTTAATGGGTGTATGTACTATGCCCTATACCACATGGTAAGGGCGCATTTCCTATACCCGAATGCTAAAGGGTGCATGTCCTATACCCGTATACTAAAGGGCGCATGCCCTATGCACTATACCTTATGCTAAAGGGTACATGTTCTATGACCTATACCTGTATGCTAATGGGTGCCTGTCCTATACCCGAATGCTAGCTGGTGCATATCATATACCTGTACGCTAACGGGTAGGCTACATATACTATACCCTTTACCTTGTGCTAACTTGCACAAGCCCTATACCTTATGCTAACGGGTGCATGTCATTATTCTTATGCTAACCGATACATATACTATGCCCTGTACCCTGTTAAGGACTGCATGTCCTTAACATCCGTATGCTAAAGGGTGCATGGCATATGCCCTATACCTTATGCTAAGGGGTGAATGACATATACCTGTACGCTAATGGGTTCATGTCGTATGCCATATACCTTATGCTAAGGGGTGCATGTCCTATGCCCTATACCTGTATGCTAATGGGTGCATGCCATATACCTGTATGGTAATGGATGCATGACGAATGTCATGTAACATACGCTAAGGGGTGCATGTCATATACCTGTACGCTAATGGATGCATGTCCTATGTCCTATGACTTATGCGTGCCCTATATCCTTCGACACATAAGCTTGTTTGAAGACCGGTAATTGGAAGAAAAGTGGTCAGTATTCAATAAACTTGAGAATACTGCAATAAAATCCAGTATTAACACAGAGGTCCAATGTAAAAGGGGATATCCTAAGTATAATTAGTTGCTCTCAATGAAACTGTTGACATTCATGAAGGGGCAAAAAGCAAGGGTTACGAGAGCAGCAGCTGCATATTAGCTGGAATTAAAGGTAGCTACAAAAAACAAATCAGGAAAGATACTGAATGTCCTATCCATAAGTGCTAACAGGAAAGCTGGACATAGTGCAAACCTCGAAGCGAGGACGTCTGATGGAGCACCCATGAGTCTAGATTGTCTCCAAATCTATATTATTCAGATTGACAGGAAGGAGGAAAACGCGTAGGTCTGATCGAATTTAAATTGTTATTGGATCTATTACTGAGCGGAAGGGATTGGAATTCCGGACATCGCAAGTCTCGTGGTAAACAAAGTCTCAGTTGTCACCGGAGAAAGTTTCGGATGAATGCTCTCATTATTTATTTGCTTTAGCTGTCAACTTGTAGAGACTTTAATCGACTGGTCATTGATAAAGTGGGAGGTCTCTCTTACCAGTTACTATCAGGCTTTAGCTTCCGGCCACTGTAAACAGATACACAGCTATTTGTAACCAGCAACCTGTACACTTTTACAAAAACCTCTGTTTAATTCATACCATTCCAATTGTCCCTGGGTTTTCGGTATTTTATGAACGAACACGCTGCATGTTACAAATGACCTGTTCCTTCACAGGAATGCTTTAACTATATAGTCCCTCTTAATTATGCCACCCACGCCCACACTGACCAGTGGTTACCTTTGATCTGAGATCGGAATTGATTCCTCTAATTGGAGGGACTAAATGCTGTAGTTACCTGTACTATATATAAGGTGATATGAATACTGTTTTGTAAATCCTACCTTGAAATTCTCAGAAAAGATTGTTACTTTATATTGGATGATTATAGTAAGTTAGATTTATATTGCTGTGTAGACTGAACTATTTTGGACTTGATTTGCATACAATTTTGAAATAATAATTATAACCGAGCGAATTCCACGGTCGTAAAGTTATTTACTTGAAAATTTTCTTAGAGACTATTTTAAGTTAGTTCGGTGTGCGGTATTTCCAGTATTCCTAATATCTTCCTCAGTTCTGTATTGAAAAATTTCTGTTCCCATTTACAGTATTTATCACCTTGGTTCCTCAGTTCTGTATTGTAATATTTCTGTTCCCATTTACAGTATTTATAACTTTGGTACCTCAGTTCTGTATTGTAATATTTCTGCTCCCAATTACAGTATTTATCAACTTGGTTCCTCAGTTCTGTATTGTGATAATTCTGTTCCCATTTACGTAATCGCCGGTGCACTAATCTAGCCGCACCAGTTAGTGTTTTGTCCATGTGGCAGGCTGACAAGCACAGACCTGTCCTCCTATCTCGTATGTAAAAAAGGCCAGAGCTCAACACCCGAGAAAAGCAAGAAATCCAGGGACCACGTTTTACTCTGCACCCCGCGGCCAGGGTGACACATTAACTACACAGACTAACCGTGCAAAGAATGCATCAAGGTCTTGTTCTGGCCATAGAACCATACATGTCTGGGCCGATTTCCGGGACTGCGTGAAAAAAAGTACCAAGAGTTGTTTTCATCGAGCAGAGAAGAACATATTTGCGGTTAGGTCAGGGAGCGATAAATGGGTAGACAGTGAGTACTGGGGTCACTCAGGACAGTTCTGCATGGCCAGCCATTCATTCATTATTCCGCCGACTCGAAATGGCGTTTCATTCATACTTTTATCGCTTTGTCGGCTGCATGCCGCGGGCTATGGCCTGCTGTCTGTGGTAGGTACCCAATGGTCAGGCCATACTTAAAATCCCTCAAGTCCACTTTTGTGTATGTCAGTTCTAGAACCTTTCCCGCAGTCCGTGCAGCACAGGTTCAGGCATTGTGCACACGAGCTGTGTTTTATCTTAAACCTATATCGTTTCACCACAAATATGTAGTATCTGTGGCTCATAAAGCCAGAAATGTGAACCAATTTTACTGGGGATTCTTTTTTTCTCGCCAACAATTTGCCTGTTTGTTCGAGACACCAAACCAATGGCTAGGGAAATGTCTCCATTATAACATGAGTCGTAATGGAATCAGCCGTGTATGAACACGAAGAGAGAGTGGAAGTGGGGAGAATTTACCCTAATACAAATACTAACTGTACAACCTTGACACGTTCACGACAATGACATCTAAATAATTAGGTTATCTATGAGTGTCCTCCGAATGAGTGTCCAAGCATACCGGACAGGTGTTGTTCCCGGGCACCGTTGCTATTTAGTTAAACCAGTTTCGACTATGCGTAGAAATGACCAAGCAATCTTGAATCAGTTGCTTTCATGATATATTTTGTACACACTCAGCTATAAATCATGTACTTGCACAATGTAGTAAGAACACTGACCTATGATAATGTACCAAAGTTTCCAAGGTTAACTTCAAGTATTATTTATTTCATAATTATCTGGTATTCAAAAATTTGTGGTTTATATGTTGGTAGTGAAGTTTGTGAATCTGCTGGATTGCATACAAGCTTTGGAAGACTTGTGGCAAGCCGGAACTCGCCAGTTACCCAAGAGACAAGCCTTGTGATCGGAAGTCGCAGAACAAAGTAAAGATTAAGCTGAATTCAAAAACGCCATGCAAAGTGAATATATCCATGTAAATATCTAGAAATCTCAAGCTGTCACGGAGGACCATATGTGTCTCCAATTACCTGATTTACATATGAAATCATACTCTCACTGGGTATATTTCATAGTTCCCCAAGAATGGAAAGAATGAATGTTATTTCATCTATCTGACAAAGATATATTTATGCCCCATCACCTCACCCCCACCCCATTTTCCTTCATTCTCCCCCTAGCAACACATAACATGTTTTTCTTGCTTTGCTTCTTCCAGCTACCCTGGAACAGGATGTGGTTTTCCTCACATTGCCCCCTGTCTGCAGATGCGTTTTGCTCTTCAACTTCGCTCTTGTCTGTGTGGCCGAACGTACCTAACTCTGAGTAACCTGACCTCAACAATTTGGTTCTTGTTCATTTTTAACTCTTACCGGTTGTTACCTAGGGTTTTGCGCACTTTTGTGCTCTCAGACAGTACTAGATGATATTTGATACTACAGAGAGTAAATGTCCCCATTGTCATGGTCAAATACAGCGCTATGTTTGTCTTGGGCATTCTAACATCTGTCCCAAAGCAGGTAGACAGAGCGTGGGTAGTTACATTAATGCCGTGTCAACAAAAGATCTTTACCTGAATGAACGCAACAGCTGAGCATGAAACTGACCTGGTGTAGTTAAAGGATACACACAGTACACTGTGAACAACTCAAAATGTAGTTCTAACACTATCTGGGATGAAACTATTACACTGTGAACAACTCAAATCTACATGAACCTATATATTACATTAAGTGACCAAGGCATGCATTCGTCTGCAATAAAATTATCAAGTTACATTGCGAACAATTTATACAAATGTAAAAAACATAAAGCTTCAAGGAATAAGACATTTGACGTCCTGTAATGGGAAAACATTGGAATGATTGGTTATATATCTTTACACTACTTCAGCAATATTTTAAACGTATCATGGCAAAACAAAGGTACAAAAGCAGTGTCATTTATTACAATCCCACCTAGACAACTAAAAATAAGCATGATGGAAGGGCAAATGACAAATGTACTGATACACGTGTTGATCAATTCATTCGTTTTTGTGTCCTTATATAAGTATATGATACACGGGGGGTAAATGCGAGACATAAAGACCAGTCGAAAATTTCATAAAATTCTTTTGGATACATTACTACAGACTGTTAACTTTTGTGATAAAGGATCGAGTTTGATAAAAATAAGGAATTCGAACCTCATCTGTATTAAATATAGAAATGATGATGATATCTTCGCAATGATCCGGTATGTGCAAATTGGCTCATGCAGAGGAAACTAGAGCCATGGATTGATTCCCAATCTGTTATTAAATTTGAAAAATACTATGTAATATATATGTAAGATTTTACAATTTTTTAAGGAACAGAAGCTTTAAACCTCATTTTTCCTACGGCTATGTGATCACTACATTACACATAGCCGTACTAGTCTGTGGTCTGACTGCATGGCTGATATGCACCCTCATTCACTAAAC
The DNA here is from genome assembly GCF_032854445.1 of Liolophura sinensis. Classification (NCBI taxonomy): domain Eukaryota; kingdom Metazoa; phylum Mollusca; class Polyplacophora; order Chitonida; family Chitonidae; genus Liolophura; species Liolophura sinensis. The sequence continues at coordinate 5,853,067 of NC_088302.1, read as the reverse complement.
ATTTGAGGTGATATCATTTTGATTTGATATAATGCCATTAACGACACAGTTTAGTAATGGGAATATTAAGATCATCAAATGAAGTCCTACTTTATCTTCCTGATAAAAGACATGGCTGTCAGGCAGTAACGGAATAACCCTGCTGCTGTGTTATGCTTACGAACATTACTAGTGAGAAGCCGAAGAAGACGTGATTTTGAGGAAAACAACCAGCAAACAAATGGGGTTCAGGGATCACGTCTAGTTACTCGTCGGGTTTTAGCACAACCTTTGATGTTAATCATCGCCTCTTAAGCATGACAAAGGTGTAATTAAAGGCCCGTCACACGACATGAGATTGTCATTTCTCCGTGTCGTGTGATCTGGTCAGTGGTGAAGTGGCGATAAGCTGACATAATGGCCGAATATCCCTGACGGTCCTCGTGTACAGGCTTGATGATAGGGCTCTGTCCAGGCCAGACCGCGGCGTGACATCGTGTAAACATACACCACACTCCGAGTATCACGCAGACCCTGTGTTAACCGCCAGAAAGCGTGAAAACCACTTAACATCTTATTAGAAGCTAAAATAGTTGATTTTGAAGGAACACGTGCATATGCGTGTTTAAAGTGGTGGACGAGCCAGGCTCCTTGTCAAACACCAAATTCGCATTAACACAGCAGGATATAGTACCGCATGCTTTGAATTAAGCAGGTTTCAGACTCTTATCATTGTATAAGTCCATTGTTTAGTGGATCTCTGTTATCATCTTAAAATAGAATATTTTACAAAGTTGTATCAGCATGGCGTCTTCATTTCCATTTCTCTTTTTTTAAATAAATGCACCACAAGCTCCGGTCTTCTTAAAATCTTTTAATATTTCATTCGACATAACTGACAAAAATGATCCATCCTTTTTTCACTGGGTGTTTATTGTATACGCCTTTATTGACATCATCTTATACTTGAAATTTTAGTCATACGTTCATTGTGCATTGTTAGTTCACCTCAGCTCACCAAATAATGTAAACATAGATAGACGAAGAAAATCACTTTCTACGTAAGTTATTGTAGAATAACACACATATGCTATTGTATGTTAAAGGTGATGAAACACAGCATTTTGAGTTAGTCTAGACCGGTGACGTCTAATAAATTGCAATTAACATCATTTTGACCTAATTCTGCTTAAGCCATGGCGCTAATTTGCGTGTAATTTGCTACTATTTATACACTTACACGAACAGTCCGAATAAAACCCTGACTGAGGTAAAATGACAAGAGGCCGTGTTTCACCGGTTATGTGTGACCTTTTGGCAGCTATCACACAGTCGTCGCTGCTTTGGTTTTACTTTCTCTCTCTGTGTTGAAAGTCTTTAATTATTCTGTACTGAAAGTAAAGAGTTTCACAATGAGGGTGTGGTGTTGTGAAAGGATGTTTGTCAGGTACCAGCGGAAGGCACGTGTTCTTCCTTGAAGGCAGCCGAGTTTCCAATAAAATCAACCTGACAGTCGTCGATCACAAGGAATGGTGCAAGCAAATGAAAAGAAAAGCAAACTCAGGCACATAAACCTTTGTAATAGTAAATGCGTTACATTAAATTTATGAACTGCTAATTTCAAGCCAGGCCTTAACTGGACAGGGAATTTGTACATTCTTCCGCTCTCTGTGCTTTTAAGAATGAACATATAAGTTTATATATGAATAAAAATTCATATTTTTATTCACGTCCGTCCTTTAATTAACGTCTAGTTAGTACTGAATTCGGCACACAATATCAAACCAATCCACAAAATCGTCTACCCATTTTACGATTTATATCCAGTACTCTATCCAGAAAACAATAGATATTCAGTGCAAAAAACCGTCTACTCAGAACAAAAGTTTATCCGATACATGCCATGTCTCTCTAGAACACAATCTCTATATCTAGTACACAATGTCTATTCTGCACATGGCGTAACGTATATCCATTGCAAAGTGTGTATCCAGTACACAGGTTTTATGCATTATACTCAGCGTCTATCTATTACTCAGCGTCTATTTAGTACACAGTGTACCTTGAGCAATGTCTGTTCTTGCCATACAGTCAGTTCTACACGACAATTGTCAAACAATAGTGTATAAGTTAGAATTAATATACATACAAGTGATCGGAGTACACTGTTCCGACACTCCATGACGGTTAAACGGTAAATGTTTATTTAGTCCATCGTCCTTAGATAAACTATTTTCCTTTAGCACTTTCCTTTTACATCTTTTTGATGCCTGACTCCTGTCTTATTTGCGTCTGATCCCATGGGTGATACAAGTTCCTGTGAAGAGAATTGTATGTTATGAGAGTATTTTATTAAAATCTTTTTTAACCGCATGTGACGACAATTTAACGTAATTACTTGTCTCTGACCTAAGCAAATAATGAAGTATATGCCCCCATTGTGGAAATGCATATTCTTAATTATGCTATCCAATTTGTATACGCTATTATCTCGTTCTCCCCCCCCCCCCCACCCCACCCCCGCCTCAATATCCACGCACGACTTTTTGATTAGTTTCTGCTCAAGTATCTTGACTTGTGATATGTTGTGTACGGTTTAATGAGACATGTTTGCTGTGTTTGTATGCGGTTGTGACTGGCTGTTGAGGTTCTCTCGCTAGCCCTTGACGCTCGCTTGGTCGTGTGCCTACACGGCATCCGCACTTGTTACCCGGACATGTTGTAACGTATAAGAACAAGCTCGCTTCATAAATTTGTACGCATTTACACGCATTTACACGCATTCGGGTATGAGCATGAGTGAGCCTCATGCTGTAATTAATATTCACGTGGCCTTAAATTATGTCATATCCAGTACTGTCATTTCCTGGACTTTTTCTATGTCACTGGAAAAGTACATTAAAGCTATGGTGTGTTTTTTCTTGTCATTTCATCTCGTCGTGTATATTACCACTGATTAGGAGAGACAGCACTGGCTTTCATCTCTGAGGCAATTTATATCTCAAAGTGCTCCAAACACTGGGAAAAAAATGAACGGTAAACCGGGTTTTTATGCATGTTAAAACAAAACGAATCATGATAAGATCCATGAGAACTACACGGACTACCATTCTCCCAGATTATTTCTTGAGTCTTTCCAACATCGTTGAAATCTGTCGACTGCTTCTCTTTCCATGACATTGTCCAAATTCTGTGCGTAATATACTTTGTTAGTTCTTTGGTTGTTTGTGTTAAACGTCGTTTTGGGTATTGGCCTTGCCATTATTGACCCGGAACGTCCATTTTGGTTGACGGCTGGTATACAAATGTCTGTTGTGACGCACAGATTCATAGTCACGCGTGCACGTGCTAGAACAACCGTTGCACCTTCCCGGTAAGGCTGGCAGGAGGGTGACTTTGGTTAGTCTATGCGTCGAAACAGACATTCGTATACCAGCCGTCAACCAATAAGGACGTTACAGGTCAATAATCGCAAGGCCAATACCCAAAACGACGTTTAACCCAAACAACCAACCGAAATATAGACGTATATGACCGTTCTATGGTCAATAAAAAACGGACAATGCTCTATATGGTCCTGGCTACAAATAGTAGGGGACCACGCAGAGTTAACACAAAACTGAAGGATATCTGTATCCTTATTACATTTAGTAGAAGTCCGTCCATTGTCAACATAAAACCAGATAGCCTCCATGGATTTTGGACACGTGTGACAGAAGACCATTAATGATCAACAAAACTTGGACAATCTCAAGTTGTTCTTGGGTTCGCCGTGTGTTGATAGAAAACAAAATGGATTGTAAAACAGAACAGGGACACTTTTAGAAACCCTCCATGTATAAGATTTGTATGAGACCGTTGCGTCAGCAGGAGTAATTTTCCGTGCATGTGTACCTAAAACACTTCAGCCATGAAATTTGAAGACTTCGTCATAAATATAAGCGTCATGTCCGACATTTGTATACCATTCGTAGTCCGTAAAGGGCGTTCCAAGTCGATAATCATTATAATTTCCAAAACAACGTTTAACATTAGCTCCCAAAGACAACAGCGTGTAAAACATTATACAAACAGGAAAAAGCCGGTAACACACAAGAGAGAAGCGGTCATCAGTTTTCAATGATGCCTGGCAGACAGTTGATATTCCAGGCACGAATTTCATATCAAAATTCAAATTCGTAGTCCATGAATGAGTTCCAGGTCAAATAACAATTAAACAAGGTATCTCAGTCGCGCTTTGATTGCAACTGTTCATAAAGGCATCATGCAGATATAACGAGCATGGCTGCCTTTACGGCCCCTAGTCCCAGGTTACGTGGTATTAGATACAGTTTGAAAATGTCGAGCGTTACAGATCTTAAGCGAACAGATAGTGATTCAAAAGTAACGGGCGATTACGTCTTTCCCGTTAATTTGTTAGGATCTCATACTACAAGAGGCGTGTGGTTGATCACAATGCAGGTCGCCAGAGATTCTGAACTTAGAATGAAGGCGTTTGGTGGAGTATCCTTGACAAACTAGTTTTTGAACGCAGATTAAAGTCATCACAATTTACGCAAGATCAGACAAATGCTACAAGGCCATATATGTATACGCCATATGTAGAACCCTTTGGTATATTGCTATCCAAATAAGGATAATTTACAATATCAAAATTGAAATTATCCCTTTTGTCGTAAAGGTGGCGTGAAAAGAGACCTTGTTCGTCTTTGTACAGATATAGATCCAAATAAGATGTACCATCAGGACTATCCGTTGTCTCCTTTAAGTCCAATGAAGGCGGATAGATTTCCTTCACCGCTTCAGTAATATGGGGGTTATTTAACGCCAGTAGATCATCAATATACCGCTTGGTACATGAAAAGGATCGAGCTTTAAAGACATTACTTTTAAGTAATTTCTGCATATAATCGTATTCATATGAAAACAGGTATTGGTCTGCCAAAAGAGGCGCACAATTGGCACCCATTGGAATACCTATGCACTCTTGGTAAATGGTATCCCCGAGTTTCACATAGATGCTATTAATGAGAAATTCAAGTAATTCAATAACTAATGTAACATCCCATGAGTGGTAACCTTAATAAATAGTAGAACTAAAGAAAGCCTTATTGCTTCTGACGTTAATGTAACGGTGACCAGTTTTAGTAAATACCGAGACAATTAACGACGATATTCTTTCAACAAGATCTTTGTGATGAATTGTAGTATAGAGAGTACAGAAATCCCATGTGGATACGTCTTTGTACGGTATGTGCATATGAGCATCAAGGTCTTCTGTAAGACGTTTGGAGTCGTTAAGAATCCACATGCAGTTGAGATCTGAATTTTTTGTTATGGTCCAACAATACTTATTCCAAAATGGCTTTACTTCTTGTAACGCTGTCGTAAGTCGGGTTAACAAGAGTTTGGTGGTACAACTTCTTGAACTCGCAATAAATCGAGCCTTGTATGGGGATTTATGCATTTTAGGAATCCAATAAAATTGTGGTATTTCTGTATGACGGGTAGGTATACTTATGCACCTTTTCTTAAGAAAGGTTTTGTGTTAATAAGTTTCTCCAGAGTACATTGTGGCAGAATATGTGGATGTTGTTGTAGATGTACATAGCTCTTGAACAAGAATTTGATAATAATAATTCCTATAAATAGAGATGAAATTATTAGGAGCCTTGTCTGCTACAATGATGACAAATTTACTATGAAGGTCAGCAAGTATTTCTTGAACAGTGGGATCCTTCAGGACCTGTTTAACTTTAGGGAGAGTATCAATGTCTATACGGTGTATAGCTAAACTAACCTTCTTTTTGACAATCTCAAGCCAATCGTTAAGTACCGAAGAATCCACTTTCTCCTGTTTTGACCATTTTTAACATATTCCTCAAGCGCCGAGATGATATTTTTGATGTTAGATCTAATGTTGACATTTCTCTTTTCTATATACTTAGGAGCTCTCACATAGAGATTCCTTAGATCATGATTCTTAATAATATTAAAATCACCTGTCAGGACATGTTTACATTTGTCGTAGGTAAAAAACTGAGGACTCACAATCACAGTTATAGCCGCCAGAAGTATACGTCGCCAAATCGAACTCCTTGATGGCCCTAAAAACCATCGAAGCTAGAACTAAATGACCTAAAATAGATTATACTACATGTAGTATTGGTTTCAAGGTGTGACAGCGCACAGTTTCTGTTGTATGATTATGAAATAGCCTCCGATACCTTTTTGTTATATCACTTCACCGAATGACCTGTAATGCCACAGTGCAGGACCGGGACCTTTTCACGAGACAGATTGTCGTTGGACTTAAACTGTGATAAACTGAACGGCCATGGGCCAACAAAATCGTGTCCCAGAGACTTAAAGTGGCATTTCGCAACGGTCACGCGTGGACCTAAGCGAGAGCGTGCGAAGATAATCTCTGGTGTAAGACGGATAGCCGATAATCCACAACCTCGGACTAACTTCTCTTAACTTCTCTCCACAGCGATCTCTTCGTACAAGGCTTTCGTCTAAATGCATATAATCTGCCTAAGCATATCGTCTAAACCTCTGGTGGCAGAGATTGGATGATCAACTCCGGGGTTTGCCTTCCCGTTGAAGGACGAAAACACTGCGCTACCTGCATGTGCACATATATATGATGCATATTCCGCCTTTACTGAAAATATCTGCACATGAAAACTGAAAGCATCACAAAGTCAAATGTTCCACGTTGACTTTTCGTTCCGTCAGCTCGTATAAACAGATGACCCGAATCCCCTCCCGTCTCTCACTCCCCCTGCATTATTAGAAAAACATTATTGAGCAACATATCTAAATGTAATTGAAGGAATCTGTCTCTTTGTTTGCATGTTTGTAAGTAGGTATGTCTCTGTGTCTGTGAATCATCCACACAACGGTTTACGCGATGGACTTTATACTTGTCTGGTGTATTTCTGTTGACACCAGGAAATACAGCCTTGAGACAAGTGGTTTTCAAACGAACAACAGACTGCGCAAACGACCACACGAGCATCGTCAATAGCTTATTGCCACTAAAGAAAGGCTCAAAGAACACTTACAGCAGGGTAACACTACATATTTGTTGTCCACGGGTGGGTTTGAACCCGCATCCACCTCTGGCGTGTGTTACATACCATAAATGTAAAGGAACGGACATACTTACAACAGGGCGGTAAAATATTGCAGAGTGGCTAGTATGAAACCCTATGTCATCCACGTGAAAGTTTAGCTAGATACTTTTACAATGTAGTATATCTGTATAGCCTGCGTGACAAAAACAGCTGAGGTTCTCTGGCAGCCAAATACGACCGTCAGCAAACACAGTCATGAAAAAAAAATTAAAAATCGTGGATTTCATACTCGCAGATACAAACCTGCCGGCGGTGGATGACATCAAGTGTTTTTACCCAAGCTTAAAAAACAATGATGTATCTAGTCAAGCGAATCGACTCGGTATTTAAGCAATATAGCTGCAAACTATAAACCTAATTGAGTAATGGCCAATGCATCATCAGTCCGGAGATAGCGGTGAGCTATTTTTTAATTCAGGGACAAAAAGCGACAAAGGTATCTGTATATTATCTGATGTCATTAGGATAAATTTGTACGACCTAATTCGACTGTGTATTGTCTTTATAACGCTTATATGTCATTACAGGCAATAATGACTGATGCGTTGCCAGAGATTTTTGTAACGTTCATCATTAAGGCTATAACTCATCTTCATTTTGGTGCAGGAAAAAAAGACGTGTTAAATTCCATAACTACATACTGGTACAGTAACAACAAGTTGCTGTGTAACTTTGAAAATATACATGGGACCTTTGAAACTTCAACTTAGGTAAGATAATTAGGCAGACGTGTAAAAACATCTTTACAAACTGTCTGTATGCGGTTGTAGTTCACATACTTGTGTTATACACTAAAATTACTTGCAATTTATTGAAACTGCGGAAAATGTTTGTCACAAGGTCTCTTGTTTCACTTGAGGAAGTTCTTGCACTCTGTTTAGTGTTCATTATTTAAGAATTAACACCTATTCTGCGAGGGGGCAGAGAAGTGTGGCTACAAGAATGGTGTTATGGGTCTGGTGTCATAACGTACATATATAGTGAGGCAGTGCGCTCATTGCATATATTACGGTATACTGAATCTGCCCTACATGGAGACACTATTCTAGTTTGGTTAATGGCGATGTGGACGGTGATGTATTCGTTTTAATAGATGACACAATTCTGTACAGTTGTATCATGACAAAGGTACCCCGCAAGCTTGTAATAACTTGAAACTAATCGAAATCCCATGACAAAAGTAATCTACAAACTTGTAATAACTTAAAACTAATGGCAACCCAATGACGAAAGCACTCTGCTAACCAGTAATCACTTAAAACTAATGGAAATCTCATGACACAAACATTCTGCAAACTTGTAATAATTTAAAACTAACGCAAACCCTATGACAATATGTACTCTGCAAACTTGTAATAACTTAAAACTAACGCAAACCCCATGACAATATGTACTCTGCAAACTTGTAATAACTTAAAACTAACGGAATCCCCATGACAAATGTACTCTGCAAACTTGTAATAACTTAAAACTAACGCAAACCCCATGACAAATGTACTCTGTACACTTGTAATAACGTAAAACTAACGCAAACCCCATGACAAATGTACTCTGCAAACTTGTAATAACTTAAAACTAACGAGACTCCATGACACAAACATTCTGCAAACTTGTAATAACTTAAAACTAACGGAAACCCTATGACAAATGTACTCTGCAAACTTGTAATAACTTAAAACTAACGAAAACCCCATGACAAATGTACTCTGCAAACTTGTAATTACTTAAAACTAACGAAAACCCCATGACAAATGTACTCTGTACACTTGTAATTACGTAAAATACTAACGGAAACCCCACGACAAATGTACTCTGCAAACTTGTAATTACTTAAAACTAACGGAAACCCCATGACAAATGTACTCTGCAAACTTGTAATAACTTAAAACTAACGGAAACCCAATGACAAATGTTCTCTGCAAACTTGTAATAACTTAAAACTAACAAAAGGTATCGCTTTGTGAAAATATTACACACAGTTGCCACCAAAGCGCTATGGGACACCCTTCAAGTGTTTAATTACATTATATCTTTATTCAATCTTGAAATTATCCATGGACTTTGAATTTGAATTGCATGACATGCGTAGAAAACTGACTGTCTTCCCTGCATCACTGAAAAATGATGAATGCTTCACTCTGACGTTTTACCAGCGTTATATTCTCAGTATTTTGATATTATGTGTTACCTATCCCTTTTGAGAAGTGGTTTTATGTGTGGTTTTTGAAATGGGCCTTGTGGTAATCGACTTTGGAAGCCCCATCATGGTGTCCGAGTGCTATACAAACGTCGGACTTGATGTTGTTGATACACTAGCAGTGATGGCAAGACCACAGATACGACTGGTCCAGTTGTGTATGGTGGATAATTTCACGGTCATTTTCTAGCTTATACCTTCGTATACATGTAAAGAAATGCACACAAGCTCGTTTGTTGAAGTTTCTTGTCATTATCCAACCCAACGTGGGTGGTTAATTGCTGGGAATAACAGTATTTGGATTAAAACAATGAACTCATTGATAATGGAAGACGGGTTTCTTGTACATCTCTGTCCACCCAGCAATCAGCTGAGCTACATGGACAACCAGTGACAATGGGGAAGTACTTGATGCGAAAAAAGTGCACCAGTATGTCTGCATGTAAGTCTTCCCTTTTGTCAGATTGTCAACACTTGTGCCTATGAATGCTTTCTGTTTCACTCTATATCGCAGTATCACACGTACTATTACCAGTGTACAATTACCACAGCATACTATATATACTGTTCAACAATGCGGTCGCTGTGAGTTCAAGTCTAGCTCATGCTGGCTTCCTCTCCGGCCGTATGTGGGAAGGTCTTCCAGCAACTTGCGGATGGTCGTTCGTTTCCCCCGGGCTCTGCCCGGTTTCCACCCACCATTATGCTGGCCGTCATCGTATAAGTGAAATGTTCTTGAGTACGGCATAAAACACCAATCAAATAAATAAATATATACTGTCATGCTAAATTATGCTATGCCATGTTACACAGTGCTAACAGTATCAAGTGTCGAATAACAAGCTAAACTGCGTCAAGCAATTAACAGATGCAGTGGTGGAATGACCCGGTAATGTAAGATAGTTGGGAAGGCGGGTAGGTGGATGGTTGGGTGCAATGACAGGTGGATGGTTGGGCGGAAGATGGGTGGATGGAAAGGTAGGTAGAAGGATAGGTGGATGGGTGGATGGATGGATGGATGGATGGATGGATGGACGGGTAGATGGATGTGTGGAAGGGTAGGTGGTTGGAAAGGTAGATAGAAGGATGGGTGGAAGGGTAGGTGGATGGTTGTTTGGAAGGGTAGGTGGAGAAGGATGGGTGGAAGGGTAGGTGGATGGATGGTAGGGTAGGTGGATGGTAGATAGAAGGATGGGTGGGAGGTTAGGTGGATGGATGGAGGGGTAGATGCGTTTAAGGATGGATGGTAGAATCGTAGGTGGATGGTTGGGTGGAAGGTAAATGGATGGAAAAGTAGATAAAAAAGATAGGTGGAAGGGTATGTGGATGGATGGATAGAGAGGTAGGTGGATATTGTCTGGAAGGGTGGGTGGATGGATTGGTGGAGAGTAGGTGGAAAGGTGGATGGGGAAGGTAGGTGGAAAGGTGGATGGGGAAGGTAGGTGGATGGATGGATGGAAGAGTAGGTGGGAGGGTGGATGGGGGAGGTAGGTGAATGGATGGGTGGGTGGATGGAGGGAAGGGGGATGGATGGGTGGATGGATGGAAGGGTAGATGGATGGATGGATGAGTGGATGGAAGGGAAAGGGGTGGATAGAAGGGGAGGTGGATGGATGGGTGGATGGTACTGTGTCTTCTTGTGACAGGGTGTAACAGTGGACCCCCTCGATGATAGACTGAGCTAATTGTTGTGACGAAAGTTTCTGTCGTTCTGCATCTGTTAATATTAAGGGTTAACGAAAGCACCTAACAGTTTTAATGAATATCAAAGTGAATACCACTGAAAGGTAAATTGGTATTAAACATAGTTTATTCTCCGTTATTGGGCCTACACATGGTTATAGGTTATTCTGCCGATTGCAGAGCTTGCAATACAAATTTCATTACTCGACACATGTTCTAAACACTTAATGTTCAAATACGTGAATACATTAACCGAGTTTCAGGTATACGAATTAGGCCCTATATACTCTCATTTATGACACATCCTGAAACCACTGCAGCAGTGGGTCAAGAACTCTCGCGTGGGTTTTCCACTGATTGTTGGGAGAGATGAGAGTAGCTGATAAAAATTCGAGTGAAATGATCTTTACTAAATGTGTCAGTCTGCCATCTTTGGACAAGCCCGAAAGTTTCCGACATAGCCCAGTGCCTAAATGACAATGAGTCAAGACTAGCCGGAAAATCATTACATGAGAGCACATGGGTGACAGTGCAGCTGCACTAAAGCGTGTACTGGTCACGCTTTGATAATTCGTGGTTTACAGCTTTCAAGGTCGATCAAACAGCGTCAGAATCTGCCTCCGGCGCAGAATGGTTGAGCACTGTTATTCATACATCGAAGCGCTTCTAACAGTTGCTGGTGGTCGGAAGCCACGGCAATCAAACAAGCTTACCTCACCGTCCTGGTTAACAATTGCCGAGCCGTATCGACCCACAGTTGTTTACCGCGCGAGGCGAAGGCACTACGTAACACATCGCTCAGCCAATCGCTGACGACTCCCGCCTTCGCAGCGCAGTGACTAAACTGCACCGAATGACCCCATCAGCTGATGAGGAGGTCGGAGGATATTCCAACTGTAGTTACTAATTACGTGATTAGGCTACCACGTAACAGCTCTGTACAGACAATTCGGCAGATCTATTGCGCATCCTCGAACTTACTCAGAATGACTAATGAGCCAAATAAACAGAGAGGTAAGCAGGCTTCGTTGTGTGACCGTACGGAATGTGAACCCCCAGCCATGGCAAGAACTGCGGAAAATATGGGAATTGCGAAATTGGCACTGTTGACTAAGAATGTTCTTTTATTTAAACTGACACTCTCCCCTGCTAAACAGCGTATTACATTCCTGTGCGCACTTGTCTGGAGTTAATATACCGCTGATACATTCACATCTGCACGATGACTGACATTCTCCATGACCTGGGACATGGATCGAATCTGTATAGCTCTTGTGTGAGGACTTTTCGACATCTCGTACATCCGGGTACTGTGGGTGTCTCAGTTTTTCAAACACCTCGGCACATAGCCAATTGACTGTTTTTTACACTCGCTTATACTACATTGTACCAAACGACACTGTTAGAGGTCAGGTGACTAGTTATGAATAATCAATTAATCGTTGTGATCAATTGTTTTCTCAAATACCTGCATATATTAACCGATTTTTAGATGATGATGAAATCGTAGTGAACCGTAAGGAGAGAGTTGCCAAGGGTTAGACAGAAAAGTGACTGGGTTCGCGTGACAGCCGGATAAAAACCTCCCATCAGACAAAGACACGGGTATAGATTGCGAGTCTGTGTCGTGGTTTGAAGATGTTATCTTAACAATATGCCTCATAGGGCCTAATAAGTAAATCTTTAGGAGGTAAGACTGAATTAACGATAAACAGATTACTGACCAATCAATGTTAAATAATTAAAACATTACAAAGTAGGCCTATTATTACCTAATAAAAGGCTATGAATAGCATGAAACGTGAAAACTCTCAATATGAAACATGTCTTCGTTTTACGCAATAAGATAACGGATGTTACACTAAATGATCGATAGAATTCGCCAGCAAGAGGGACGAGATGGTGTGATTTAATAGATTTCATACTCAGTTATCTCAAACACAAAGAAAAAGCTGAATAGCCCAAATACAGTCCCGCCATGAACAAGGCTATATGTACGATAATAATTTAATTGGTATACATGTGTTTTTGTACGCAAGATATATGTGTCAGTTTTTGATAAAAAAATGTGAGTAAAACACGCATTTTAATCATCAAAAACTGGTCTTTATTATACAATCGCCGAGTCTTACTGAAGTCTCTCAAACCCTGATTAAGATCGTTTTATGTTAAATTACTGTCAGAGCGTAGCAAAACAAAGAGGAAGCTGATTGTCTCATGCAAAACCTCATTTACACCGGGCTTCAAATATATACTTTTGGTAAATATTGTAGATTCTATCCGACATTGCATTTGCGCTGCTTGAAATTCATTTATAACTCACTCAATAAACCCTATTGGCTAATAGATCCAGGGTGCTACTCTCGATCCAGGGTGCTATATATATATAGCCGACGACACCAGGTATGTAGGTATGTAGAAATGACCACCGTTATATTTAATTGCTATTTTTTTAGTATTGGGTGATAAACCCCATTCACTTCGCTAAATACATTTCACCCTACACCAAATACAGTTTGAACATCTTGTCCACGTATTTGTACAAATACATATCCGTAGTCAGGTGTAACCAAGAAGATAACATACCGTAGCTTACGTACAATTCTGAAGACACATGTATCTCGTACAAGGTGAGTATTAAACAAAGCATGGTATGGCTTATAAACTGTCAAATTAAACTGGGCTGGAATAATTAAACTGGAATATATACCTGACAATATTGTGTGTTTCTACACGATCTCTCAATTACTTATAGGGCCTATTTTTAAGCCTGTCGTATACAGGAACTCATTGGACGTTGTACAGAAGGACATTAGTAATCGCAGAGCTACGTGGATGTAATGCACTATAGGTTTGAAACAAGAAGGGATGGAATATTCAAACTGTCCAACGGGTTTTTTTTTTATACAACAAACAATCTAAACGTTCAACCCATTCAACGTTTGACTTGGTACGTCTTTGCATAAAATAGGCATCATGTTTTGTTTTTCACCCTGCATGGGCTCAATGTCACCGTATATGGTGAATTTGCGTTGTAGAAACTTTCCATTGTTTACATGGAAAGTACGCCTACATATACATGACATTTGACACTATATATCTTACTTTAGAGACGTAACATACGATATGTTATTTGTACATCGTTGACATGTATGTGCGCATGGCAATGTTTTTGAGTCTGATGGGCACATGTGGCGATATTGTTGATCCAGTCTGAGTGTGACGTTGAGGTCTCATTGAGGTGAGATCTCGTCCCTGTGTGTACGTACAACAATGTTTACCATCCACAATACCTACGCAAGGTAGTAATGCATATAGCCGTGGCAGGTGCGCGTCTGCATGTATAGCTCAGGCGCTGTTGTAGCCCTCGCTAACATAAGGTCACTGGCTAAAGATAGCTCATCACCACCCCGCAAATAAAGACTTGATGTATATTGCTCTGATCACATGACGACAGTCAAGCAGGCTTCAGCTTTTGTATGGTTATTTATACCACACGATATGCCAGCGATGCATTTCCTTTACTAATAAAGATGTTTATGGACAAATAAAACGTGTGGTATCCAATAATGAACTGTTTATAATAAAATAAGTTCGAATACGCGTCTGTAAATTTGCGATGTAATCATTTGCACATTAGCTGATGAGTACACGCGTTAGAGGCCATGTCAGCGTCACTGAGCCGCCTGACACAGGTGTATTTGCTTGTATTCCCCGAAAAATTACACTTATTAGGTGGTTGGACATGATTGTGTTACGGAAATCACGTCAAATGAATATGCATTTAGTATTTTCGCGGTATGCATCGATATGTAAATGAGGTTCATGTATTATATGAACAGTGCATATTACGTGTTATTATGAAATGCGCATATTCTTAAACAGGAAATATAAAATATTTAAAAAAAAATATCGAAATTTTATCTAGTCTAACATGTTTTAACTTACATTAAATTATAGTTCTAGAATAATAAAATATATAACTTTATGAAACTTCAGACAGGGGAATGACAGCTTTGTTGTGAGTTAAAAGATTGCTGTCATACACATATTAGCTACACAATCGACCCAAATTTCACGTCGGATAGCTGGTTAGTTTTGACAGTTTTAAAAATAAAAAAACGCTTCGGTGCACTAATTGCTTGAACACATGCCTCGAAATAGGCAGACTTGGGATTAAAGGCGGTTCGGGTCATACCAAAGACTAAAAATGCTACTTGATGCTGCCTCGTTTGGCGAAGGAAGGAAGCGTAAGACAGATGGCAATCACACGTTCTGGAAAGTTTGGAAAAAAAAACAAATGAAATAACGTAAGGTGTGTACAAGGTCGATAATTACAAGTTAACCAGGGTATGAGATAAGCGTTACATAATATCCTATATATACGCTGAATGGATAACACAGAGTGCCTTTATAATATTCTTGTAAAATGATCTTATAGCCATCATAATTTGCCTCTGAACTTTCCTATATACCTGAATTTACGTCAGCGTCTCTGTTAATAGTGACGAGGGCCAATGCTTAATCAAATTTCTTTGCACATTTCAAACCAGCCAGTTCCAATACATTGTCCCTTCGCTAGGCAGTTTTAATCGATAGAATTAAACAGGTGCATCAGCCTCTCCAGGCTTATCTCTGTTACTGCAAACAATAGTAGTATCCATGTCATGTTCGGCAGGCCCCATCTATAACTAAAGGGAGACCGACAGTTTGAAAAGGTAGCCTTCGTATTGTAAGACAATTGTGAAGGGTCTGTTGTGTTTACTTCAAAATGTCTAAAAGGGTTTTCAAAGCAGACATAAATATTTGAAACCATGAACAACACAATGAATGATATGTGTTCAAAAAAAGCATGCTTCCTAGTGTTGCATCTCCATGAAATCTGTGCAACTGCAGTGCGACTGTGGTCTCTAAGGCAGACTTTCATGTATGTGCAAGCGAACTAATTCGCTGCATGACTCTCTGTCATACTTCGCCTTTGACAAACATAGCCTGACGAGTTGGCATTTCCGCTGATGTCAGAGTAAATTTTGCGTTTGGTAGCGACCTGGAGTTGCACAGCAACACCTACATGCAGCAAGACCCGTCTACATGCATGTCTGCTTGGTGGTCGGATTGCTACACTTCCTGGTGCATCTGCACTAAACCCCTTCTCCCCTCTCCTCGGAGGGGGGTCTGTCTGCATAGTTTATCGTTACGTCTGCTGTATTAGTCTGTTGTTGCGTTCGCGGATGTATCTACTGGTGGGGGTTTTCCATGCCGACTACAGTCTATATAAGAGCCAACTCTGTGCCCTGACTAGCAAGATATCATATACAGTGGCAATATTTTAACACAAACATACCAGTATGATACAACAGTAGCAGTATATGATCATAAATACGGTATTACGATAAGTGGCGATGTATTAACATAATACAGTATTGTGCCGCCTTAGTCGCAATGTGTTCATATGAAGACAGGGTTCTGTCACATCAGTGGCAATGTATTAACATAGGCGCAGTGTTAAGGCGTCACCTTGGCAATGTGTTAACATAGACATAGCATAATGACACCACAATGGCAATGTGTTAACATAAACATAACATAATGATAACACAGTGGCAGTGTATTAACATAGCCGCAATGTTAAGGCGTCACCGTGGCAATGTGTTAACATAGACATAGCATAATGATAACACAGTGGTGATGTATTAACATAAAAACATAGCATATTGACACCACACTGGCAATGTGTTAACATAAACATAGCATAATGATAACACAGTGGTGATGTATTAACATAAAAACATAGCATAATGACACCACAACGGCAACGTATTAACACTTAGGAAAATGATACCGCGATGGCAATGTAGTAACATCAAAGTGATGTCACAAAATGTGGCAATGTTTAATCTTAAACATACAATTAAGATTAAATAATAGGCAAAAGCGAAAAGCCTGTCAGTTTATGGCGTGGGAATTAAGGGTGGTTTGTCTTGCAGAGCGAGAAAATGAGCGCTCTGTGTTTTCTCTGTGAATTTAAATGGCTGACATATCATGACTTGTACTCCTATGAAAATCCTTTTGAAGACAAGATAGGAACGTATAGCTTCGGAAACAGTCAAATACGTAATGATAGTCAGTGGAAAACGCAATGATAAATGGTGAAACACGTAATAATAAGATTGTCAACTCATCTCAACATTTCACCTTCTTTAATGGGTCTCCATGGCCTATTGGTTAGTGTGCTGCTATAGTGCAGCATTTTGACCCAAAGCCCTCTGAAGAATGCAATCGCTGTTCAAGTCCAGTTCCTACTGGCCCCGCCCTGTATTCTCCCACCATACCTCTGGGCGCGAACGTATAAGTGAAATATCCATGAGTACGGCGTCAAACTCCACTCATATAAATAAAATAAATAAATCGTATTTCAGTTTTAGCTTCTACGGTTCGAAGACGATTCTGTCTTTTAAAATGTGCAGTATTGTTCATTTGATCACGTTATTGAAACTCAGACCAACATTTCTGTTGACTGACAAAGCAAAGTTTTGTGAAAAAAAAATGAACTTCAACGGACTATAATACGGTGATGTATTTACACATAGTGTATGTATACAGCAGTAAAATCATTTTAGAGAATTAAAACTGTTCCAAAGTATTATTTCTTTGCCAAAGCTTTCTGTGTTTTTCACAAACATTCGCTCTGTTTTCAGACACCGAACTAACGACATCATTTCTCAAAAACAAAAACAAAAAACACCTAATAGCAAGTGTCTTTGCTTCTAGTTATAAACACAAAAATAACTCAAGCTTTTTATCTCACAAGACAAAACTTGGCGTGTGCCTGACACATTGTACAGGTACTAACCTGTAACGGAGTTATTTCAAAATGATTTGGTTTTTTGACGACACAGAGACATATTCTTATAGAAACTGTCTTAATTTGTGGCTATACCCGAACTTGTGAATTGTCCATTGTTTATTTCTCCACTTGGCCGGTCGCTTTCTCTGCATTATGTCAGACAACGGTGTCAGGTGGTAACCCATCACTCATCCGAAAACAATGGACTACTTCATCGTTCCTTTACTTTTTGGAATATAATTTTTCACTGTTCTCTGCCAGTTGCCTGTCAGTGTTTTCCCCTTTTATCTGAACACAGCCGTTTGTTCTCCGTGGAAAGATTTGGCGTGTGCTCTACCAGTGAACGTCAGTTTTGGACTCTAGTCTCGGTGATGAGGCCATGGAACGCAGGCGCACTCCTCGGTTTTACCGTACCCTTCCCTGACATGGTGATGTATCAGAAGGCCACGATGCCGGTCAATTTCAGTCCTCCATCACTAACATAACTACCACTGGATAGTGTGGTGATTGTCACTGATGTATGAGCACATCCCCAGGGTAACTACAACAGCTGCACAAGGTGTACATGTAACCCCTCAAAAACAATAATCAAATATCTGAACAAACAACAGTTATACTTCATCACTCAAAATACATGGCACATCTCCAACGCCTTAACCCAATCAGGTACTTATTTTACCGATGATTCCCAATATAAACGTAC
The DNA here is from genome assembly GCF_032854445.1 of Liolophura sinensis. Taxonomy (NCBI): domain Eukaryota; kingdom Metazoa; phylum Mollusca; class Polyplacophora; order Chitonida; family Chitonidae; genus Liolophura; species Liolophura sinensis. The sequence continues at coordinate 5,834,516 of NC_088302.1, read as the reverse complement.
ATTTTCAGGTCCAATATTTGCAACAAAACAGTATTTGCACTTGAACATGAAAATGCGTTTTTTCAAAAATATGTTCGGACTGTATTTATTTATTTATTTTATTTGATTGATGTTTTACGCCTTCCTCAATAATATTTCACTTATACGATGGCAGCCAGCATTATGGTGGGAGGAAATCGGGCAGAGCCCGGGGGAAACCCACGACTATTCACAGGTTGCTGGATGGACCTGCCGCTCATTGGTACGTGTGTACTACTGAACACTATATAGAAATGCGTATGTAACTGTAAATGTTGATATGCTAGACAGATAAATCCATAAAAACGGTTTAATGATAAAATTTATGCTTGTCAGCTGAATCAACAATTGTCCTCTCTCTGAAGATATCCAGCTATTTGAGGCCCAATCCAGCCTTCCACCCAGAGCCTTAAAATATAACACTTTCTTACCCTTAACCGTACGGTTGCTTTTGAGCAGTGTATATAAGTGTATTTCATGAATGCAGATAATCATTGTCCATGGTAGAATTGAGGTAATAGTTATGGAGAAATTAACACTCTTCTCGTATAGAGGGATATGTGGCAGCTTGCCCCCAAACTGTGACAGCATGAGACACTATGTGACAATTTAACCCAGACTTGCAATTTTTTTCAACTGTTAGCTTTTTTATGATACACTTTAGGACAATTAGACCAAAGTGTGACAAAATGCAAATTAGAATTCAGAATTTATACCCCTTCTTTTGGCAAAGTAATGGAGTTGCTAGACGTGATGTTTTTGCCCACTAAAAACACTTCATAATAAATTATAATTGCTTTGCTTGTGATTGCAGTTTTATGATGAAATTACTAAACACTTCAGAAAGACAAGTAGTGAAAGATTTTGCGGTTATTTGCAAATTCGCCGTCTACTTGTTGTGACATATTAAACAAAACTTTTGTGACAAAATACTGATGTCCCAAATCGTAAAATATTTTGATTTCTATTTTGATTCGTTGACAGTGAAAACAGAACATAAAATTCGTTTCGATGATAGTGGCAAAGATGCAAGTTGGGCTATGCTTAGCCATATCAGGCAATTTAACGGCCGTTCTGCTTCTGTGGAAACAGAAATAAAGAAGCTATATAATACCACATCCTGTCATGTAGTGGTTATATATCTATCATTACTTTGATGTTTGACTTTGTGGCGATACACCGATTACAACGTGGGACACTGCACCTTCAGGTATTGTGGGCAACAGGAAAACCCCTGGGGAACACTTGCCCTACCCTCAAAACGTGAATCTTTATTTAGTGCATTTTGACACCTTTTCTATAAAAGAGGGAACGCCTATTGAAATCACTATTTATATCTCTCATCAGCATGTTCAAGGATCTTTCCTAAACAATTCATGATCGCGACAACAAATATATGTGTCTTTGTAATTAGAACTCACGACCTTCTTTGTGAGATAACTTTAAAGTACAACATATTAAAAAGAGGTTTATTTGATTGATTGATTGATTGATTGATTGATTGATTGATTGATTGGTGTTAACGTGATGCTGAGGAGTATTTTTCACTTTTACGATAACTGTCATTTTTGTGGTTGAGTGCCCGAATAAACCCCCGTTCATTGGCATGTTACTGACTAACTTTCGCACGTGTAAGGTACAGACATGAACACCATATTGGTGTAAGACGAGTGATCTTGTGGACTGCCAGAGGCCACTTGGGCGTCGAGGACCACTTATTGTCACCAAAGTACTAAGGGCACAAAGCTAAGCCAATATGGTAGTGTTGTTGCATCAAAGATGTCCGACTGCAACTGTAAACTATATGCACATATATTCCCATGTACTTCCAACATCCGGGTACTCACATCTGGCCTGCTTTATCTCCCGAGTAACCGGTAACCGTTGGGCTGATGCTTTGTCTCTCTCTTCGTTGAAGTCTCATGTCACATTTCGCTAAACCCCGTGATCGTGAAGACAACACGATTGAATGGCAAGACGCTAATCTGGCCACTTGGAGTGGAGACCAAGTGTAAATTAAAACTAACCGGAGACAACAGAGGCTGGGAATGGCAGCGTTATCATTCCTCCACGAGGGTCACCTGGTCAGTTCAAGAATGAAACCTAGAACAAATGTTAGACGAGTGCCACCCAAACAGCCAGGGAATGTACACAACAGTGTCTGTAAGACATCTACTTCGCCACAAGGGCCTAAAAGTACACGTATACCCTGAGTCACAGTACCTGCATGGCCTTTATTACTCATATCCTTGTATTCATTTTTACAATATATTTTCATACTAGGGACTAGAGAAAAAGAGATGGAAAATTTTTTTTTCTATTGTTTTCAGTAGATATATATTTTAATTTCAGTTAGTTCAATGGGAGAGGTGAATGGATGCCAGCGATAAATTTACACATAAACGCTGTGAACATCAGCATGAGATGGGGTATTATTAAGGCCTGTCAGGTCTAACTGTATAATATTCAATTTTCATATGTCCTCATCGAAATGGACTCGGAGCTTAATCGTACTGATTTGATGCAATAATTTTATGCTGATGATAACATGTATATTGTATATTATATCCGTCTGTTTTGCGCTTTGTCCACTGACGTGTGTTAACTCATGTATTCATATATGTTCCTTGAGGAATGAACACTGCAATATCTGAAGAACCTTATTGCTCTATACATAAGCAAGAGTTTGACCGCGTGTTATATATCCAGTACGACATATATTAACACGAACTTAACAACATTTGGTAGCATTTGACAATCATCTTGTATTTGTTGAAAATAACTTTCAAGTTAAGTGTTTATTTGTGTGGGGCCGTGTGTGGGAAAACCTTCAGACTTTATCACTGGTAGAGGTAAAACTGAGGGCACAAGGTACAGGGTATTATCTATGAAATATGTCAGATGTCTGAAGCAGCAGCCGGTTTAATGATATTCCATTGTTGTATTTATGAAGGAGTGATTAGGCTGTAATCTAAGTTAGGCCGAATGAGCAACCTCTGGATTCCCAGCTCAATCCCCGTCTCTCTCTGCTCACAGGGGATAAAACATAACTAAACCTTGGCCAAAACCAACTTTCACCTCAGCTTTGGCCGTCTAGAGTTCGCGTACATTCCTTCAGTGTACCGGAACATACCACGCCACAGCTGGCGTTTTCAAGGTGAAACCCTTTTTGCCCGGACTTATGCCTACCGGCCGTATATCGAGAAACCATGCGTGTTCTGCGTACAAAATGAGTGCGAAACGTAGCGGTATATTCTGTACTAAATTTCCAGGGTCTCTGGCGCCCGTTTTACCTGACAAAACAATGTTTACCTACTCAGCCAATCAACCAATCTACTGAGAACGTGTAAATATCATGGGATAACTGAGTCTAAATTTCCGTTCATACATACAGGTATGAATAGTAACTCCAAGAATTTGATTTACATCCTAGTCTGTAATGGATGTCAAAAATGTTTTATAGGAAAAACTGGAGATAGGCCTACTCTGCGCAACAGAAGCACGGTCCATCAACAACAAATCAACACTGATTCTTAGGACATTTTAAAGTCAGCAAACATATTTGGGCATGTACCCAAAATATTATGATTAAATTCTCAATATTACCCTTTTTTAAATTATTTTCGGAGGATAATACATATATATATACATGTTAACTGTACCATTTTTGAAGTCTCGAAACGCGTTAATGGTTTAAATACAAGTACGATGTTATATTAGTCACCCGAGTTTTCGTTCAGCGTACAATTCACTAGCTTTATACAAATACACACACACACACATATATATATATATATATACATATATATATATATATATATATATATATATATATATATATATATATATATATATATATATATATATATATAGGAATAGTCAAGTATATATATATATATACTTGACTATTCCTTGAAAATAACATGAAGTTGGAATATAACAGAATGTAGAAAGTTAAGAAGGAATTTTATTAATTTTTTTTCCAATGTATATAAATAGAGCGTACTTTTCAAATTCTACTTATGTGGTTGTTTTGTTTGTTTGTTTGTTACTGTTTCTGCACGACTGTCAGTTTTAGTAAAGTTCAACAGGTTCATTACTTAAGGCTATTTGCAAAAAACCTCAACCAGGTGCACTATAAAGATTAATAATGCATGCAAGAATGCCTTTCATATCATAGCTACAAATGTTTATCGTGTTTTTCCACAAGATTCGATTTTTAAGATGACACTGATAGTAAGATAGACTCTACTTTAATAAACTTAAGGACAACCCCTTCCTGTATACCTGCTCAGTGTAGGTGTTCATAGCCACTTAACAGTCTAAACGCTTACTCACAGGAACCTAATATAGGTGTGCTGGGCAACTTACCAGCCTGATCAACTGCTCACGGGAAACTGGAGTTGGTGTGTTCGGAGCCACTTAACAGCTCCAACATATGCTCACGGTAAACTGGAGTTGGTGTTCAGAGCCACCTAACAGCCTGAACAACTGCTCACGGGAAACTAGTGTAGGTGTCCAGAGCAACTTAACAGCCTGAACACTTACTCACGGGAGACTGTTATAGGTGTCACGAGCCATTTAAGCCTGAACAGATTATTATGTGCACTGTGACAGTAGTATATGTACTATAATTCTAGAACTGTATGTAATACAGATTGTCAGTAATTTGCCAAAGGTCGGTTTATCCTGGCCCGTGTGGGTTAGCTGGAAAATTCTTAAGTGGTACCAACTCTTGGTGCTAAACGATAATCAATTCACCAATCCATCAGTCAATCAATAATTCAGTCACTGGATTTCGTAACAAGAATGTCATCTCGGTACTATAAACTAAACTTTGTTTCATCTGCGACTGTTGGATTGTTATTGGATATATATATATATATATATATATATATATATATATATATATATATATATATATATATATATATATATATATATATATATATATCCCAAACGTCTTCGGTTCCAAGTTTTTGTAACATTAAGGAAGCCTTGTTTTGTAGCTAGCTAATTTATTTTTGCACCCATTGACCCTCTTCTCGGTTTCTTCCGGCTCGAGATCATGACGGCTTAGAAGAAACTACGGCTCGTATAGCAGTAAACTGTAAACAGCAATTCTTGTGAGCTTTACTTCTTCAAATACACTAGAGCATGCAGCCAGCTGGCATTCTCCATATATTTCAAGGAATTAGAGACAGCTCTTAATTACGTCCTCGCTTTCACTGTCCCTGTCGGCATAAAATGACGGATGCAACTGGCGACGGATTTTCATACGGAACTAACAAAACAAGTGTTACTTTCTGTAAAGGACAACTCCTATCATTAAAAACCCCACGCCCTCATGATTTGTTTAGTCGAACTGGGCGGGGTTGCTGGCTACCCACGTCCGTCATTGTCTTCAGAGGTACACTTTGCGCACACGCTGCTTACGTCAGTTGTGTTTGCTTTTTGCGTGTATACGTTACATTCTGCAATCCTTCGGTGAGATGAAAATTCAGCAGGGCTATTTTTAGAGGCGAATACGTAGCCAGTAGACGCATGTCTCGGAGAGCGTTAAATTAAAATAGACTAGCCAGATACTGCTCATATGTCACTCCGATCTGTCTCCGCCATATTGTGTCGTGTCATTTCCCAGAACTCACCCGATTTTACTGTTTTCCCATCTGCGTAAAGTTCAATATCTCTGACACAATTATTCACGGAAGCCGTATTATTTAAACTATTTTTCGATGTTTATTACGTTTACAAGGCTCTTCAGCAATAACAAGCAAATCTTGCTTGGGTCCTCTTGTAGCTCTTCAGAACGAATTCGCGTCCTTCGTGAAAACCTCACTCCTAACTAACTGTCAGCAGTGGACAATTAGCCCCATTTCTCTACCGAAAACCCCACATGTTTTCGAACAGGAGCCGTTTTTATGTACAATAATCATTAAGTGTGGCTTAAAGCTCACATGTTGGTTTTTTGAAAATGAGTCAGGATTTACACCTGTGTTATTTGTTCAACTTTGCATTGTTAAAAACACCTGTCTGTTTTATTGACCCTACCGGTAATTCTGTTTGAACGGCAAAATCCAAACTGTTATTGTTTCCACTTCACCAACTTGAGAGATTTTTAAATTTTTTTTTTCATGATTGGCTGTTTCTCAACTCAGCAACGCATTAAACTCTGAACATAATCTAAGAGGGCATTCATTAGTCTGCCTCAACCCAACAATTGTCTCTTGAGTACCAAGAGTATGCAAGGGACTATGGCGAATGAGATAAGCCTGGATTTGAACCTTCGCCTTGGTATTTTTTCTAACTGAAAATGTACAAACGTTTTTAACACTTTTAAAACGAGATTAATGATGAGCAAAGAAGAGTGTTTGGTATATGCCTGATGTGGTGGTAATTTCTTATTCCCGGCCATGAAAGCATAATATTTGAACATGGACTTTACATGAGGTGGTCATAAAATCCCGGACTTGAATAACGGGCGGGCCGGGATTAGGTTTACATGTGTATTTCAGGTTAACAAGCCAGAACTTTATCTCGAATATTTCAGAAAGAAGCATACATTCAATTTGTCCTGGTCTTTCCTGTTTACGGTAATGCGAAATATAATCATAATAGCGCATATAAAGCGGACACGGAAAAATCTGAAATGCTTGTACGGGTCAGTCAACAACCTCATAACAACGCAACAGCTGATTCGATTGGTTATGCTGGATCAGTGGTCATGATCCATTACATGCATAATTAACCCAGATATTATGTTATTTAAACGTGTGTAAAAACCGTGTTTACTATTGCTGACGGGCTGGCTGTCTGCTCTTATCTATGGTCCAGTATCAGCAGCAATCATCGATCAGTGATATTCCTGTTCTCTTACTTATTCACAAGAATCTTTTCAAAATCAAAACAAGAAAATCCGCAAAGAACTAATTCCAGGAAATGAATTTGTCGTTATTTTTGAATTTATGCTTTTCCAATGTTATGTTTTCACAAGACAACTGATGATGTAGTTATACCGGGTCAGCAAGAGGGGGCCCGAACATGCCGTTGCAACGTTACTTCGCGGATGTATACTGTCATGGATACATGCATTTAACCCGAATTTTCGTGTTTTCACTCTCTAGTCAACGTTGTATTTAGTCCACTCTAAATTTCAGCTGCTTACTTACACTATATATTCAACCATTCTCACATTCTTTCCTTCAGTTTGGAGTTAAGTATGAGCCTCATTATTATAAGTTATTACATTTCTACTTTAATTATAAGTTATTACATTTCTACTTTAATACGTTGTATATCACACTTGAGTCAGTTATCTGGAAGCCTTCCAGTAGTTTCGACTGACATCAAAAACAACACATCGTTTTGACTTGTGTAATTATATATATATATATATATATATATATATATATATATATATATATATATATATATATATATATATATATATATATATATATATATATATATATATATATATATACCACCAAAGCACCATTCCTTTTTACATCGACAAATATTTCCTACCATTATTTAGTACGCCGATAATCTAATGATAAAAGTATAGTTTGGTAACTTAACTATTTGCTTCAGAACGACAAAAAGTTGTAGGAACACTAAACTCACCCCACCCCCACCCCTGTTCCTCTCGCCTCCTGCTCCCTGAAAAGTAAGCGAAACCTAAAAGCTTTGTTTGTATGACGTTTGATTACAATGCCAAATGCCCCATTTTCTTATCAGCTAGCTAGTATAAACAAACAGGACATTTCACAGACTTCAATGGTGTTCAGTGCATCCGGCAACCTATAAGTACACATGTCTACAAATCGTGAGCTTTTCAAATCCACTCCACGCACACTTCATTATGTTAGCTATGTTTCGGCATCCTGTTGCGTCCAAGCATGCATGATGAAGCATTATGTTAACCAGGAAACATTACCATGATAGTGCAACCTCTACATACTGCCGCAATGATTTTAATTCATTACATGGATCAAGGACTGGTATACATATATGGTAAAACATAGAAACACTCACAAATGCATGTTTTTGGCTTTCACTTTGATTACACGGAGCAAATTATATGTGTAAAAAAATAAATTACATAGATTTAAAATGCTTTTACAGCAAGTATATACTAATCTTGTGGATACCTAGAGAGAAAACGCACCAAAACTTTTGTTGAGGGGCTTGTACACGTTATATCTTGAGAACAATCTATCTTCACTTATCCTAACTCTTGCAAAAATTTCATTGTAATGCGACTGAATTAATTCCGGAATACGTTCTGATTGTCATCTCGGTGCATTTATACAGGCGAGTTATCATCCAAGAACTCGAGAGAAGAAGCCACCAAAAGAAACACTGACCTTGAAGATCTTAATTGGCTTTAAAAATCCAAATGGCGCCCCTGACAGTTTTCTCTACAGATGTTGTTTTGAGAGCGTAAAAACAATAGCCGGCATTCCTGGGACCTGATCTGAGCTCGGAATCTCCGCGGTTTGCCATGGCGCAGACTCGAGACCGTGGCTGCATGACGGTACCACCGTAGACCGCCCGGCGTTGTTAAGGAAGCTAGGGCAATGAGTGCAAAAGCGAACCATGCACGGTCACAAAACACAATAGCCCTTCACGGAAACTGTCCTAAAGAATGGCTGTTATTATTATAAAGAATTGCTGGAGAAAACCACATCCAGCAGGCGCTGTGTTGTAGTCAATCTGGAATGGATGGGAAAACAGTGTATGTACCAACTGACACCCACACCGGATGTTACGACTTCCATCCGAACAATAAAACTGGCTTTCCTCTCGCTCGACCAGTTGTACATGTGCTAACTCCGATTTCTATACAACCAGCGATTATTCTTGCAGACTTTTGAGATATAACTGGATTTTTAGATGAATTCACCCTGAAACTGATGCAACAATAAGTTACGTTATTAAGTCCGTATTTGCACGTATCGGTATATAGATGTTATAATAAAAAAAAAATCGCCTCCAGATTCGTATGACATCTCTAGCCCGGTTTCCTTTTTAAAGAAAATTAACTTAGTGTAAGTTTTGACTTTTTTAACATGTTTAACTAAGATAAAATAACCTAAAATTCTTTGCTTATGGCACCAAATTGGTCTGAAACATAAACTTCAACAATCGGTAAAAGTATCCAAAGTTTTTTCGTCACCTAAGCATATGTATATAGTTTGTTTTGCTATTTTGAGGCATAGAGAGAGGTACCAAGGCTCTTTGGTATAAATTATTGCAGTGATGCCAAAATTTTCACACTTTACCAGTTTTGGAACCGTAACAGAATATATACAGAACATAAGAGTTATATTGTTGGTATTTTGATTTCTTAGCTTTTAACTTCTGGTATGAATGTGTACGATTCCATGTTAGGAAATTAAGCGCCCTGCTTGAGAAATGCAGTGTTGTATAGACCTCAACTGTGACCAAAGCAGTCTATTAAAATAAAGTTTGTCATACATATCTAGCCATTGAATATATTAACACCCATATTATTCCTGTGTCTTTCGTTCTGTTGTTGCTGCTCTTATCAAAGAGATTTAACGTTGAATATAAATTCTACCACGATACGTTAAGAATGCTCGCTTCGAATATTAGAGTAATCTCGCTACAAATCACAACAAACTCGTATCACACGTGGCGTCCTGCGTGGCTGAGCTGTTGAAAGTCTTCTATATTTCGATGTATTTTAATCTCTGTGTTTAACGATTGGGCAGCACAGTATAATGCCAGAGACCAAAAGTTAACTTTCGAAAGATATGCATATCTAAGACAGTACAGTAGTAATTTGCTGGCAGACAAAATATACAAGGACTGGTAGTCTCGCTGTAACTTTTTCTGGTGTCATATCTGGTGTTACGTTATCCTTGACACCAGTCTGGTATCTTCCGTGGATGCTTTAGCGATGCAGCATTATTACAACAGCATCATTGAAACCGGTCCTTGGGAGGTACCTATGCCATACGACCGAAATAACCAGAACAAATTAAACAATCAATCAAATCATTCATCAATCACTCTTAGGAGGGTGCCCTCGGGGAGTACAAAAACCACTGAAATATCACGGTTAAAGGTTTGTATCAATGAAAAATGTACTGCTCTAGGCAAACAAGAGTGTAAATAAGATATCACGTAATCACCGATTGTCACACACAGGCTGTGGACGTATGGCTGTGCTGTGAGATAGAGAGTAGGAAGTATCCAAGTGAATGAAGTCCGGTCTACGCGGGACGACGTATCAGTTTACACATCTGTGGCCAATAAGCCAAGGACTTCCGTTTTTGAGCCCAAAGAAAACAGGAGAAGAATGGCTGGTCTCCTAATACTGGGAGAATTTGGGAGGATTTCTGAGGTGTTTTCTTTGTTAGACTGAAACAACAGTTTCGTTGCAAGCTGAAAATACAGACTAGCTCACATGACCGTTGCACAGTCGATTTTAACACTACACCTCTAAGATTACCCGTTCACATTTGAGTGAGGGGGATATCAGAATGGGTAATAAACACTTGTGTAGCCTATGGTTACTACGTCATCCGGGCTAAGAAGCTAAGAGTATCGTCATGTAGCCTTGGCGGTCCTTCTTACGCGTGGAGAGGGACAGAACCTGGCACGACCCACGACAGAAAGCCCGTCCGCCGTTGACTTGGAGTTAAGGTTAATCTCCGTTAATCTCGCCTGACTCGTCCATAATAACTCTTGGCCACAATAGCTTATTTGTGAGCAGCACCAGGGCAATTTGAGAGGATGCAGAGCGACTTGAGCATGTTCTAAGTGCTTGTATGCACGCTGTAGCAGAGTGCATGTTAAAGTCTTCTCTCGCGACTTCCCCCCATAATTTTAACTAATTCAGAAACGTTTCGCACAAGATACCCTTGTGTGTTTAAGCCTGTACATTCTTGTAACGCCAACTCGATTGTGTGCCAAAATATAGAGTGGCAAAACACTGATATTCAATATTCGAAGACACACTTGTATCTAGTCTAGGTAAAACTGATCTGGAACAAAAACATTCCCAATGCATTGCCAGTGCCTTACATGTTATGCATGGAATGTAGTGCAGATACAAACCTTGATCGTGGTAAATGTGAACTGACTGGGTAAAAAGAAAGTAGAGCTACATCCTAGAATGCTGTACCACGATGTCACACAGACAGTAATGGAGAAACATAGACTTTACCATGAAAATGAGACTGGTACGGCCGATCACAATGTGCCACAAACTAAAGAGTACAGCGATATTATTGGCCATGCAGATACACGTGGTAAAACTACTATAAAGCCAGCACTAGTACTGTTAGGCGAGTGTTTAGTATATAGACAAAATTGCAGTGGTAATCTACGATTTAGGGTTAGAGTTGAGATTACCTGATTACCATCAAGAACACCATGTGTGTTGACTGTGATGTGGTTAACATCGAATTCATATGAGCACGTTTAAGAGTACATAATATTGGTATTACATAAAATATAATACCATCAAGAACACCATGTGTGTTGACTGTGATGTGGTTAACATCGAATTCATATGAGCACGTTTAAGAGTACATAATATTGCGACTTCTTTCTCAGGTGAAAAAGCACGTATAATAGGACATTCCTTGAAAATGTTCTGTTCCTTTTTATTCAGTTATTGAACACTTCATGTTTTTCGCCTGTAAATCGATCTGAAAGTGCATAGTCGGTTTTATTATTATTTATTGGTAATGAACTTTGGTAATGAAACCTCAGTATTTTCGCCTCAGGAAACTAAAAGTCTTAGTAACAAAAACATTCGGTGATTTGAAAAGCCATGGAGAAACATTGTTGACGGACAGAAGTACCATAATGCGCCTTGTGGGTATACGTCAAATAAAACAATATGTATGAGTTTTGTACTGTTGATTCTTTCAAGTTCTTATACAAAGCAGAGTCTTATGAAGGCAAAGGTGCCGATAGAAATATGTAAAACCTGCTGAGGTATGGCTGGAAACTATCCGTGGATTTTCGCCAAGGGAAAGGTTTCCTACTGACCTGAGAATGTAAGAGTATACATGTAGCATAGTTAATGTTAAATCGTATAACATGTATATATACATGAATGTAACAACTGGAACAACACAACATGTATGGACAGTGTGGAGTTGTTCTAACCTCCAGTTGATGAATGAACAAAATATATCTGACATTTTATAAAAGGCATAAAATGTGACATAAATGTCATGAACAGGCTGATTTTTTCTGTCTTTTAACGGTCTGAATTGTTCATCTGACACGTCGGCTGTTAAGTCAACACACCGATGTTGTTATGAAGATTTTAGGGACGACAGGTATTAGGTTACAGACTGTCAAGATTGCGAGTCCTTATTTAATGATGGAGAATTTCCGAGGGCCATACTGTGCAATTTGCGACGGATCAGGTCTAGAGTAACAACGTAAATCTGTAAAATTACCCCACATATCAATACAGTAAAGAGAAGATGTAACGGTTCGTGTGGTATTAATATAAGACGCTCTAAATCCTGTTATCTTTGTTGTTTACAAACAGCATTACGTCACTTAAAGTTTAATGCTATAAACTTTGGTATAAAAAGCAAAATATACCAGTTGGAGCGAATAACACGTTTCCATGGCAACCGGAGATAAGTTCTTCGTTGGACCTGACAGCCGTGTGTGCTGGACATTCCTAGAAGAAGTTGTGTAACCATGAAAACCAGTGAGAGCTAATCAAACTTAAACAAATTTGTTAATAGGGTATTCTATACGATATAGAATATTCTAAAAGGTTACGTCAGATCCAAACTTCCTGGGTAAATCATTTTGAGAATTTGTGTTTACATCGTAAAGTAGGTTCTAAGGTGATTAAATGTCCACCTGACACGGTTATTGTTCCAAAATTTTTATTTATGGTGTATGACTAAATGGCCTAGTCTTTTGTGTATTGCAATTTAGGCCTTCGTTCTTTGATATCACTACTTCGTTTTATTTGGCGTGTTTGTATTTAATGTATATTTTGGGGGGAAATATTTTCTTTAACTGACAAAAACATGAAAAAAAGTTGTTTTGATTTGGCATTGACGCACTGTACTTGAGCACTCGTGTTGTTGTCGTTAAAACAAGTGATGGAGGAAGGATCTGACTTGACGACCTGTTTACCACACACAAAATCGATCTGTTTCCACGCTAGTAGCATGTATAACACAGAAAGCCGGGCTTCACATGCAGCTTAAAACAGTGACGTAGTACGGATGTCACATGTGGCGCACGGACCCCGTGTTAAGGTCAGGGAGAGCGGATATCGATCAATACTTTACAACTACAATGAAAACAGTCTAAAACAGGCTCACTTTCATACAAACCGTCATGATAAGAAATACAGATTCAAAGCATTACATATCTATATAAGTATACAGAATATATATGTATAAAGGCTTTGAATCTATCATTGTGATCATCGATTTTTTTTATAGATTTCAAACTTTCCGTTTACCATCTGTGTATATATCTAATTTTAGTATACATTGATAATTATCTGCATTATAGGCTGGGCTTGTAGTTGTATAATGAGCCTGTGTTTTAAGTTCCTCCCTCCCCACTCTAAGCAAATGTATTACATGTCGCTTTGGACAACAATGGTGCATGCAGGCTATCTTAAATCTTTCCTGGTCGGCTGACAAAAAAACATATTGGTATGCAGCGGTATATATTGAAAAAATCCTAAAAAAACACACATCCAGATTTGAATAAAGCTATTCCGACACTTCAGTTGCTCTGTTTATGAAGAATCTACTTAATACCGATACAAAATGTTTTAAACGGGCCGCTTATTAAAGCTTCCCAGCAGTGCTATGAGGCACGTGTCCTCCGACGTGTTAGGTATGTGACCATCTCGGGCAAAGTCCACAACCGCATCTCCTTGACAAAAGAAGGATAATGTTCCATTACCGTGTGAGGGTCCGGCTTGCTATGAGTTTGTGCTTCTGCTTTGTCATTCTGGACGATAACATTACAAAATGTACACTAAGTGTTCACTTTGACAGGCAAGACACATTTCCTAATCTATACGACATGCATGACATAAAATATTTCCATAAGTTAAAGACTTGCGTTTGGTAAAATACAAGTTGCACCTGATTTAAGTGCAGGTGTACATATGTGATGCAATACTCCCACGCAAAAAATTATCAATAATGCTATATTCGGTCTCAGCCGAATGACATCACAGGTACCAAACTTGTTCTCTGCCACTTCTCTCGATCTGTTTATGCAGTTATTATAAGTGATTATAGGTGTAACGAAATATGTCTTCAGTGCTTTTCCGCAGGAAATTTGGTTTAGAAAAAGTTAACGTAATATTAATATTGGCCATTTTCTTTAATGGTTTCAGTGCTTTAGGATACAGAACTGGTATGAAATGTTTAAAACTTGGCATCTAGCAATATAACGCTACAAACATGTGACTTAACTGGGTCATGCGCAATGTATTCTTTAGAGTGGTTGTATGGCTTACAGTCGACGATCATGTTTATTTATTCATTTATTTATTCATTTATTTATTTGATTGATGTTTTACGCCGTACTCAAGAATATTTGACTTATACGACGGCGGTCAGCATTATGGTGGACGGAGAAGAAGATTTTTAAAGGTTTTGTCCAAAATGCAAGATGGCCGTCATGTCATATATAATTTTATGTTTGCGTGTTAACGCCTTACATTCACATGTGGTAAGTTTAGCGGCAAAATAGCTTTGATTGCTCAACTCGCTTCTTTCAGATATAAGCGTCATGTCCGACATTCGCATACCATTTGTAGTGGGTAAAAGGCGAGTCGATAATCGCAAGATCCATTTTCAAAACAACGTTTAACACTAGTTCCCAAAGACAAATGTATGTAGGAAATTATACAAATAGGAAATAAAGCCGGTAACACACAAGAGAGAAGCGGCCATCAGTTTTCAATGATGCAGGGCAGACAGTGGATATTCCAGGCCTGAATTCCATATCAAAGTTCAAATTCAAATAACAATTAAACAAGGCATCTCAGTCGCGCTTTGATTGCAACTGTTCATAAAGGCATCATGCAGACGTAATGAGCATGGCTGCCTTTACGGCCCCTAGCCCCAGGTTAAGCGGTATTAGATACAGTTTGATAATGACGAGCGTTACCGACCTTAACCGATCAGATTATGATTCAAAAGTAACGGACGATTACGACTTTCCGGTTGATTTGTTAGGATCTCATGCTACAAGAGGCGCCATCTATAAGATAGACGGTTACACTCGATAACCAGCGCCATCTATGTTGTTAAATATCTTGTACGCGATAGATCTGTACATAAGGATAACAGCGGCGTCTTGGTGGTTGATCACTATGTAGATCGCCAGAGATTCTGAACGCTCTGTCCATACCTGCCAACGAGAGCGTGTACACATTGTAAAATTTGAGAAACTTAGAATGAAGGCGTTTGATGGAGTATCCTTGACAAACTAGTTTAAATACTAAAGAGCCTTGTGACGCAGATTAAAGTCATCAGAATTTACGCAAGATCTGACAAATGCTACAAGGCGAGATATGTATACGCCACAATACAGAGTCACGGAATGACTTTGGCAAAACGTAAACATCAGGCCTTTGTGAGTGTCACTTGTTTACACCCCTTACACTATTATGGTCTTCGTGGACGTGGGATTTTATCAACCTACTACAGCCTTATAAGGAGGTTGCCGACAGGCATCACTCCCCATTGTACTGACAATTACAATTTCCGTTAGCTTGAATACTCTAAATGTATGACCTCAAACGCCACAGCACACGGTTGGCGCGTACATCACTTTCATATGTTTGTTTATTTGATTGGTGTTTTACACCGTACTCAAGAATATTTCATTATGGTGGGAGGAAACCAAGCAGAGCACGCGAGAAACCCACGACCATCCGCAGCTTGATGAAGAGCTCCCACTTACGGCCGGAGAGGAAGCCAGCATGAGTGGACTTGAACTCATACCGACCGCATTGGCGAGAGTCTCCTGGTTTCATTATGCTGCGCTAGCGCGCTAACCAACTGAGCCACGGAGGCCCTGCACTTTGATATAGGACAATACAACAGCTTCTGTATTGATCAAAGGCTTATCCTGTGTACTAACCTGTATTTCCTCAGCTGTGATCATAATCATGCATAAGTGTGGTTTTCCCAGTGGTATACCCTTTTCAAATCGTGAAGCGCAAAAGAGGTTTAATAAAGCTGGCCCAGCTGTTGAATGTGTCAGTGGAGTTATGGAAACCGGTGATCTTTTTTTGACAATCCCGTACGTATACACGCAGAAATAACTTAGTTTTGTATGTCGGCCTTTATAGCCAATGAGGCCACGTGCTCCTTTAATCAAAAGTCTTATCTAAATGAACAATTCTTGATTACAGCGGTAATTTAACAGCAATAAATAAATAAAAGAAAGAAATAATGGAATGAAAACAGCCAAGACATATAACTGTGTTTCGCATCCATTGCATTTTTTCATGTTTTATTTTCATACAAATGAAACATTTGTCTTTCATAACAATGTATCTATAATATTACCACATGTAATAACTCTTGGTGAGAATATCCCCGCTGCTTAAGTCTCGTCAAAAACAACACTATACATGAGCACCATATGTAGCGAATGTTATCATCTACACCAAGTGTGTACACCATCAACGTTCAGCAGAATCTCAAACAAGATATAAAACGGAGCATAAATTATTTCATGTTCAAAAAGTGGAAAATATACTGCAAAATGGCAGTTGACAAAATGAGTGCATTCCCCGTTGGTCTCCTATACGTCTGGTGAGAACATCTATATAAAATTGATTTTTATATCGACAAGACAATATCACATAGCCGGACCAGCAAAAATAGCACATAGGCTGCCATACAATTACAACAGGTAAGCACTACTTTCCCAACATGTAAGCACTACATTCCCAACAAATAACAAAACAGGAATTCAGCACCAATAATGTTGACCACTCGGACCACGTATCAGATTCGGCAGTATCACGATTTGAAGGGAGATAACACGGCGTTATCTATGGGAATTCAACATGTGTCTTGTTTCTTATCGAGCATGACCATATCCTTAAGTCAAACAAGTATCACTTAATTAAGAATGAAAAACAACACGTTATTAAACACAATGACTGTTTGAAATCGACAAACACTAAGCTTTGCTTTGGAGGTCTGTTGAAGATATTAAGACAATGTCGTTATTTAATCGTCCAGCTAGAGACAGGGATCTCTATAGGCAGCCCACACGTGTAATAGCTGACCGTTAAGTACGTTTTCAGTCACGAGGACAAGCCATTTAATATTACCCTCACGACTTCTCTATACTTAGCATTACAATAAATTAACACAGGTGTTCGATTTAGCCATTGTCTTTATACCATAACTGTCAAACAAAAACACCTATGAAATGAGCAGTTTGGAATGACTATTACACAGTGCTTCCGACGGCTAGGTACGGCGACATGTCTGAAATAGTATGCAACGGTGCAGACAAGTGCACACCCGTTGGTTGGCAAATTGCCTAATGTCCTGATCCTGATGTAACGGACGGCTCGGGAATCATCCACCTCATCTGTCCGAATCCATCAAATCAGTTTTGCTTCCTGTTCCCTGAATGCAGGACTATTTGCAGTTTAGGAAAAGTCTCTTCTGGTACCCTTGCGGTACGCGCGGTTTCCGCGAGACCAGGCCCAACCTTGACTGTGCGGGATAGCCTGGCGGTGGGTCCATGGCGTCCACCACGACAGCATTGCCGGCGTCCGACCAGCACTGACTGGGACTGCCAGCTCCCGGGACTGCCGAATTACTCCAACAGAGACGTCTACAGGGGGAGCCTATCTATTGCCTTTAGGTTCATGCCTCTTCATGTGAAGAGCCAAATGATCGGAGCGAGCAAAGCATCTTTCGCAGACCTTACACTTGAAAGGTTTGGCACCTGTGTGCTTCCGTATATGTCTGGTGAGTTCGTCTGATCGGGCAAACCGCCATTGACAGGTTGGAAAGTGACACTTATATGGCTTCTCACCTGAAAACAAAGGTAAAAAACAAACAAATGGTTAATGTTTTGTCTTGACATAAAGCATATCATAAACAACATATTACATCAGAATTAAAGACAGCTGCCATTATCAAACAACAGGTTTCACAGGTTGAGTTCTTCTTTCAAAGACAAGAAAAAAATATCTCCACAGAACTGTGGAGATACTTTTTCACTTAATCGGAATTCACACCCTGGAGATATATATATATCTTGTGAAACACGCCGACCGTTTGTCATTGCATATATAGATATATATGTACATCACTATCGCATACAATGGACACACCAAGTAGTAAAAGGTTCTGGTAGCCGGGTATGATGGACAGGTCACGTGACACCATGATTCTGCCAATATTTTATTTTCTCGCCTTATTTCTTCAGGCTTCTATAGTCTACACAGGCAGCGATCGCGCGTATTTATTGGCCGTGTAAAGTTAGTTGTTTGGCGAACACTTTTAAGACGGGCTGTTTAGCCGTCAGTATACAAACAGAAGACCTGATCGGCCCAGTCACCGCATGGAAGAGCTCTATTCGAGTGTCAACAGCGCAAGGCATTTTCATTCCGATGTCCGCACTCCTCTCAATCCAACTCAGGGTTAATTGTCAGCAATTAGTGTAGTTAAACACAGGCCTTTGGAGATTGGGTTATTTCAGGAATGCTGTCCTCTGTGCAACAGATTTATCAGACATGGCCTCATGAGGATATCGCCATCAACAAATAGATCCAACTTCTAGATATTAGCTGGGATTGGTTTCAAACGACAGGTCACCATAAGCTGACACTGTCCTGATCCCGTGTCCCCAAACCAATGCCACTGGCACTAATCTAACCGGTCTTATTCAAGGGCCTTACCTGTGTGTATTCTTTGATGAGCCTTCAAATGGGAACTTTTGGTATACGCCTTTCTGCAACCTGGAAACAGGACAAAAAAACATACAGTTAATCACCGCTCGGATTGTGCCAGCAAAACTATAAACGACACCGACAATTCCCAACACAACGCTCAATGTCACGAGAAGCCATTCCTTTTAGATGCCTCTGATTGACAAAACACGGCAATTCCTTGCCAATGTGGCCGTTATCAAAGCGATTCGCCACAGCACTACTGTGTAGACCGAGCTTGAGTATTGTCCGTACACGTCAACATAACACAGGCCTGGTAAACACATCTGATCTATTATTAGTCGCTGATGCAATAGACGTCAAGGTCAATTCTTTAACGTATTCTCACCTTGGAAAAACAACCTGAGGTGATGTTTACAACTCCAGCCTCTAGCAGCCAAGGCTGGAATCTCTGTCCCTGCCGAAGGCGATCGAATGAAGACTATGACGTAGTGTGAGAGCCGATCAGCTACAGGACGCGAGCTGGTCGTTATATTAGCCTGTTTACCGCTCATAATACGGAGGCGAAATTATCAGTTAGATCCAAGCACCTTTCGGATGACGGCTCACGAGTGTCTTGCTGACGCACAGCCAGCAGGGCTAGAGATCTACACAGGGTCCTTTTCCACATGAATATATGCTTTTGGGCTGAGCAGTAAACAGCTCCACTGAAGGATAGAAAGGCGGTCAGTGACCGACTTCAGTTCGGGTGTTTATCCGACAGTCTGTTAACCCCGGTTATTGACATAATTGATTGTATTAAAGCCGGTCTTGAATACAATGGTCTCTATTTACTTGACTGCAAATGTAAAGAATGTACAAGTGGTACTGCCACTTACACTATAGCGATAACAATGCGGATATCACAGAACTTATTCTGAATCATTGAGGACGTGAAGTCTCGTGACATTGAGCGATAATACAGAAATTACGACATACATTTTATGAACTGAATTGACCAATTCAGCAATACTTTTATCTCAAGCGCTCTTACAACCCCACGAGGCTACAGGGTGCAAACCACATAAAATCCACTAGTTAATTGGGAATCAGTTTCCGGAACCGTTATGAATAAACTAGTATGTCATTACATTCATTACAACTTCCACTAGCAAATCCCGGAGAATCATAGTATATCCGAGACCTTCACTCTTCGCCAGTTATAAACACGTTTTACAGATATATTATATATATACATGAAGGCAGATTGTTGTCGAACTCACCTGGGAAATCACAGAAATGAACTCTCCTCTTTTCCAACTCAGGGTTGTTTTTTCGGTTGTACTTTATGGTGGAACATCCTGGATGTGTGTTTGGAGTTTTAGAGTTTTTGGTAGCGGTCATGCCCAAAGAGTTTACAGGCATTCCCATGCTGAGGGAGGCAATGCTGGTGACAGGGATACAGTTCACGGAGGAAGCTGCCAGTTGGCGGGCTAGACCTGGGTATGGGGGTGGTGGCGTTTTCCTGATGGCATCCTGGCTAGGACTCGCAGGTTGTGAGCTAGGGGGTGTGGGAGGAAGCAAGATGGGCACCATGTGAGGGGGTGTATGGGGGCCATACTGAACTGCTGACTTGTGGAAGTTTTGGATATACTGGAGGGTAGACATGGCAGTGCTAGCTGAAGCTGCACCCTGTTGAGATAAATGCTCATGCTGAAGTTGTTGGACTCCAAGACTTTTTGGCCTGTCCGTTAATTTGGAGCCATTTAATAAACCAGAATTTTCGCTTTTCACAGCCTGCAAATTGTACTTTGAAATTGACTTGAGATTTTCGAACTGACAAGACGGTTTGTGCTCAGCTTCCGTAGGTTCAATCTTCACCCTATGGCACACACTACTTTCTTCCTGAGCTCCGCAAAACTCAACCATGTTGATGGAAGCGCGCAAGTCCTCCCAAATAGAATCTGACACCTTCCGACTCTGCTCCTGCAGTTCCATCTCGGACTGGGGAACGATGTTGTCAACAATGTCATCAACAAAGAATGTGGCTGTTAAGTCGAAGTTTTCATTGTCCTGTGGTTCTGTCTTGATCCATTCTGCGCTCGTAGCCTTGATTTGTCCCTGCTGGCCATCTCGTACATCAGCGGCTTCTGCGCGAAGGAATTCTTCCACAAGTGCAGCTTCTCTCCTTTCCGAAGGCGCAACATTTTCCGTTAAGTTCTGAGAGATGCATATTGGAAGATCGTTTGGCGTTGAAAATGCCGGATCTGAGATGGCTTATATCTAAAGCTCGTCGCTTGCTGGCAGAGGGGCCGTCTCTCTCGTTACCCTTGAAGTCAAACAAGAAGTCATCAACTGCGGAAGCGCTTGTTCTTCGCCGTTTCTGGTCTGTTGGCGTGGCGAGCTCGTGTGCCGGCAAGTATTTATCTAACTCCGTCCTTACCTGAAAAACAGTAAAAACAAAAGAATAGAGTCTTTGTCGGGTTTTCTCT
Organism: Liolophura sinensis; assembly: GCF_032854445.1. Taxonomy (NCBI): domain Eukaryota; kingdom Metazoa; phylum Mollusca; class Polyplacophora; order Chitonida; family Chitonidae; genus Liolophura; species Liolophura sinensis. The sequence continues at coordinate 5,813,099 of NC_088302.1, read as the reverse complement.
GGTGAGCACCAGAACGGTAATTTGTTTGAGCCGTTGTGAGCAAAGAAACACTTCAAAGCTTTCAGATCCTTAAAGGTTGTATGTGGCAAATCCACAGAGGCTGCGTCGGAGGACTCATTAAGCTGTCCCCACACAAGCGGTGCAGTGCAAACATACACACTGCCATTCAACAGGCCGTCGGCTTCACAGCAAACACAGACCACAGATCCCTGACTAAAACTACTCTCTTCGTTAACACTCTTTCGAAACCGATTAGCAGACCTGTGCTTGTTCTGGGCACAAGACTCGCGTGGTCACGTATGTGCTCCCAGATGAAATATCATTAGTAATTGAGGTGAAATCTCATCTAATATATCACAAACCTGGTAAGACAAAAAGTCATCGAATTCTACAGCGGTAGCCCTTGAAAAGCAATGAGTAGCTATGGTGTTAAGTGAAACTTTTATTTAACAGATTGTACGCGGGAAAGGCGAGGTTTTCCCAGAGTAAGTTTCGCCAAATTGCCTCCTTGGCTAAAACAAGAGGGCTGTGAACGGAATAAAACTGAATATCTAGCCAATTATTTGCTAAGATGTCAATAAAATGAAGGGGTACAGCCAATACGAACTACTTAAAAGCTGGAGTGTTTCCTTAGTGCTCTAACGATATGGCGTGCGGAACAGCATGCGTGACGGCTGCCAAGTCTGCAGTGTATACCATCGTGGGAATACTTAAGTAACAACATGGGAAATTTCGCCAGTTAGTTTATACATAACATTCACGAAACCTAAATCTAACTGGAAATTACAGTATCAACCATATCTAATATTAGAAGTGCTGTGTCGTTATTTAATAGTATATGCTTATCAAGAGTAACAAGAGTGATGATGGATTCGTCCAATTCGTCAGAGACGAGTCAGCCAGACATCATCAGCCTCTGACAAGTCTGGTTTCCAAATATAACGAGAAAATGGCACACGTGTTGGCTACTAGCTCGGAATAAGAGTATATCTACAGGCCTTCACTGTGTGAGTATCTCAAGTACACGTTGACATTATTCCAATAAACATGAGGTTAGCATGAGCTGTCCGGGCGGCCCTAGAACCATCATACAAAATACTCATCAGACACAGTTACGGTGTGAAGACGTAGCTCTAACTAACAATGACTCATCACTGATACATATACGCAGTATTTCAGCGGCCACCGGCATCTCCACTAGTTAACCCGTATACCACTGTTATTGCCGAGGTTAGCTTCGCTGATTCTTGCCCGATTAGCTCTATCTTCCGAAAAATTACCTTTTGCTGAAAATCGGAGAGAGATTACTGAGTTAAGCAAATCGCACTTTGGACACTAGCAGCCCCTTACGCCCACACAGTCGCTATCCTACCAAACGCTTCAGCTGGGGTCAATCGGTACACTCACGGCCCGCTCATTCATTCAACAAGCAGCTTTCTCACACGCCCACATGTGGGCACCTGGCCCAGGACCTACACACAACCAGCTCAAGTCTTCCTGTCATAACAATAGTTCGACAGTGTATCGCTGTTTATTTCTATCCCCATACACTCTTTATAGCCGTTGTCCGTATTTACTAGAAGTACGTATCTACATATACCACGCTACCCGTACTGGTTATGAAACAGTCAATCTCTGAGCAAATTTTTCACGAGGTTGCCGGCAGATGGCGCTGTTCTCACTGAATCAATATGCACGCGGTTACCAGTCAACGGCCCCTGTCAGGCCGTCCTACTAATAACATGTAGGCTGTAGAGGCAAACAACTGGCCTCAGTGGGTGAATTGCGCCGACATCGGACTAGCGTAGGCCTACACACACATGCTACGACCAAGTGTATTTACTACGCACTCTCCAGCAAACCAGTACTGACGATTTGAATTACACGCCACGACGAAGATAAAATTGATAAATATATAAATATGAATAAATAAAATTCTCAACTGAAATATAACATCATAAGCAAGTCATACTTACTTGCCAAGATGAAATATGTGGTAAATTTTCCGAGGTTGGCACCAAAAAAACAGTCGTCTTGATCAGGTACAATTTGATCATCAAACACTTGCCCACCAATTGAGGACAAACAAGATGTCTCAGCCATTCCAGTAGAACTCCAATATATGTCAGTAACCTGGGATGAGTGGACACGCAAACCGTCAGTGGTAAAATCGCAGTGGATCTCCTGTACGATGTGTACACCTCGGTGTTTGCTCACTTATGAATGAGTCGACGAACGGTCGCGTGTATATACAGGCCGGGTACAAAGGTCGATTCGTCTGCTCCACCCACTACTCCGCCTCACTCCTTATATGGCGAGCTGAGTGATGGCTGTCATGAACTGGCCTACTTACCTCCGACAGGCTTCGCCGTTCGATTTTCGCAATAATTCGGCATTTACCGTGATTTCATGCCTGTGAAATCGATGATACAAAGTCTAATGGTCACCCAGGTGATTGTGTTAGCCTGTGGTCTCACAAACATCGAAAGGGGCAAAGAAAACTTACATATTCTCGAAGGTTCTAGGTATATGTAGAAAAACAACTATAGCAGTACGTAGTCAATAGAGCTGTGACGTCAGCCAGTCAGTTTGTTTACAAGAGCGCGTCACATGAGCATAGACGTCATCAGATAAGAGCTCCGTGTTCTAGTGCATTCAGTGCTAACGTAGCTGTTAGCAAGAGCCAACAACATTGCGCGATTGTTATTGTGAGCTAAATTTACCCGGAAAAAACACACATATAAAACAAAACTATAAAAAATACCTTCCGAACTGAGTGTTTTGCCTAAGATATATTTATTTTCCATACATTCTAATCCCTTTGCTCAATGTAGTATGCATATATACATATACGTATATGAGTACCTATGCTAAATTTTACAAATTCAAATTGGGGACAAGTATAGAGTAATTTTCTTTATTAACTACAGTTCAACACCTTCGTACTGTGAATATACTATCTGCCTTCAGCAACATATAAGCATACATGCTAAGGATAATGCTGGGGAGTTTTGACACGTTTAGGTCGCAACATGTATTGTTACTATCACATGCTGATTAACGAAGCAATCACGTCACGTTTTGCACATTTTCTCCTAATAGGATGACTTCAGGCTTTCGTTTGTTTTTTTTTTCTCTTTTTTTTTTCTGTGTTTTTTTTTTTTTTTTTTTTTTTGGTTTTTTTTTTTTTAGTAATGTGTCAAAGGTTGATCATTGCTGGCGAGATCTGACCACTAAGTGAACAGGTGTCAACTCTTCGTATCTGATCACCGATCAGGTTTTTAACGCCAACCCATTAAATGGTCATCTTTCGCTGCAAAACATTATACGATCAGCACGACCTGTTAGAGAGTCCATCGTAAACAGAGCCGGTCTTAACATCTAAATGATGCACGCACTATAGGCCTATTGTTTGATGATTTGTTAATCAAACTATATAAATAAACCCATGCTTGAACTCGAAAGAGCACGCTGAGTCTATTTCCTTGTATTTGTAGGTCTTCTTTGATATATTAAAACTTACTAAAACTAACACCTCTGATAAAAACATTTCGCTGAGTTTTAAATGCACGATCCGCATGCGTGAAAGCATGGCGCGTGCAATCGTCCCTGTCCCATGCTTTTATTCTTTACTAAGTATGTATAATCCCTGTAAATGCAGCGCATTCAAATTTTTAAATTGAGACATCACTTGGGCTAATATTTAAGGCACTGTGAACAAACAAATTCTAAAACCGTTTTCACCAGTATATACACAAATGCCTTCCCCTTGGTCAAGTTATCTATGAACAGGCCATCCAAAAAATGTCAAAATCGTGTAGGCCTAATTATTTTGCATTTTTTTTCTTTTCCTACATTATACATTGTATTTCTGATGCGAATCGTCTCATTTTTTGTTAACGTCTTGATTCGTGAATACATATTGTCGTGTGTATATATCATGAATACATTATTTCACTGTTTGTGCATGCATCTATATACTTTACCCGGCTCATATCTAGCGGACTTACATGCATAATTATAAAAATATGAAAACACATTCGATGGTGATAACTATTGTATTGGCTATTCTGAAAGAAATGTCGATGTCGTATGTGATATACATCTTTTTAATATACCTCACATTAACATTTTGAACTGAGTCAAGAGTACATGTATGTGTGCAGATCATCGTGTATAATTTTGCGAATCCCAGTGTTTCAGTTTATAATCTAATATATATAAAACTATTGCGCGGCATGTATTCTAATGCCACTATAATAGGTGTAATTATGGAAGGCCATGTGAGGTTAAATAATAATGTCATTAATTATCCCAAGTGTGATTATTCCATCCCCCAAGTATACAGTTACACAGATTATAAGTGGACAATAGGTCGGTATTCGCGCCCCATCCCCTCCTCCCTCCCACCTCCTTAACCCCACGCCCCCCAAGTATTCGTATACTTTCCAAAACAGCCTGTATGTGTAGCCTATATGTGCAGAAAATGCACGAGTGAACGACTGCGTGCGTGAAGCTAAGCCTTTTCTCTGTGCTATTAATATCTGTGTGTCCACTTAAAAATTGACCAGCAGCCGCTCGTGCTGTTTTCTACTGGTCACTATCGCCTGGAGGCACGAATCCCATTACGATAGGTCTCTACCAGAAATTAAAAATACAGTCCCCGCGCCACAGGTGTGCGGCAGTCGTGGTAGGTACTAATTGTGATCAGTCATATCACCTACCAAATTGTCACATATCAAGTACTGTAATAATCATAGATTTGTAAATAACATATTTGCAGAGATGATATAGTCTGGGACACAGGTGGGGGTGCGTGTATTTGGCCTGTGTATCAAGAAGGGATCCGAAAGGTTCTAAATCCATTTTATAGACGCTGCATGATGATAGAGTGCACGATGTAAAGCATAAACACGTTTCTGTGCACGTCCCAGTTCATTTTTTAATTAAAAATCTAGTGGCTTATTCTAGACAAAAGAAAGCTAAATTGTCACTGACGAATATATGATACAAATAATAAAACCTCGTAAAAACGAACATCCCAAACTTGTCACTTAAATTTCTTGATGTAAAAAATAATTAATCTTTCAATATATATAGTAGATTGTGACTTTGTATTAAGACCCACAAACATGAATGGCTTCAAATTATATCCTTCTTTTATCATGACATCGCTTAGTGCATATGACTTAGTTCACTTCACATCACAAAACTTTTGGAGGCATGGACCTACGGACTCACAGTAACGTAAAGACACTGTATAACTTACATGCAACACTGTATATCACAGCTCAAGGAGTGCATTCATTAACGTACAAATTTTATTTCGCTTGTTTTTATATATACGGCACGTCAACTAAGCGGCGTCTGGAGGGGATAGAGATGTGGTGCAGTAAGCTATAATAACAGCACTTCAAAAATACAAACTGTCTTTAATGTTTAACTTAAAATATCTGACAGCTTATATCTTTCTAACACCACGAGCCATAGTTATAAATCACATATCAAAGATAATTATGCTCACATATGTTGTGATAACATCTGCTGAGATCCCTTCTTCGGCGTGACAGTGCTGTGTAATGGCGACATGACCCTATTACATTGATCATGTATAATAGACCCATCAGAGTATGTAGAGTGCAGATATAATTGCCTTAGGGTCGAGTTAATACCTCATGCCCACGGTACGGACATGCCCATATCACTTACTAAAACAGACAGCAGACGACCAGCCATGTACAGATCATCACCCTGCAGTACACGACATATGTGAGCTTAAACATCCCCGATATGCGTATATACATGTTCTGACTCTGTCCTGTAGTCTGATTATTTACTTGACAAGTAATGTGACCTCTTCCGTCAATTACACTTTTTACTGGTAATTAGCCTGAATGTATATGCTCTGGAATCCTACCCTTAAAATCACGGCCTCGATATGACCCTATGCATGATGTAGAGCTTGGTAAATGCCTATGACCTCAGGCAAAGTATGTCCTATTTAATTCGTATATTTGATGCTACCACCTGGCCATAAATCGAGATTTTGGTGTCTTTCTTATCAAATTTTGAACAGGATCTACTATAGATTCAGATCATCAACAGATCATGTTCTGAGCGCAATTCGTCCAGGTAATAGTGTCAATAGTTTTTGATAAAATAGGTCAACTTCCACTCTATAAATGAATGCCACTTGGGCAATATTTCAATCATATCATGTCGATATACTCGAAATGTAATAATACCTGTACACACACTATATATGTATAATAGCCATCTATGCAGTTTACTAATACGGCGGGGTTATGGGCAGATGTTAATTTATTTATTTATTTATTTGATCGGTGTTTTACAACGTCCTCGCCGAATATTTCACTTATTCAACGGCGGACAGCATTGAGATGGGAAGAAACGGGGTAGAGCATGGGGGAAAACCATCTGCAGGTTACTGTCAGACCTTCGGACAGATGCTTAAGTCATTAACTAGTCTGTCTTTGTATGCACACCCCCCCCCCCCCCCCACTCCTCTCCTCTCCAAATCACAAGAAGATGCATCGATGAGCGGCCGTTGGTGGGGATTTCATTAATAATACACTATGCCTACGTAGAGAACTTGAACGTTTATTTTTAGATCCTTACGTTATAGAACTGTTCATGAATGTTTTCATTCAGACGATCTCCTTGTTTTGATCGCTCCAGTCGAACGCCCTCGCTGCTGTCGAGGGCTGTGACCTGACCATATTCGGGAACAGGCTGTTTGAGCCCGTGCCTGTGCCGCAGCAGACACCGTCAGGGAAAACGCCCACATCAGAAACTGTGTGCAGCTCGCCACCGTGGTATCACGCGAGTAAACAACCGTTGTCTTTGACTGCGGATTAGGAGACGTGTCTCTTGTCTGCACTGCTTTTTGCGCGGCGCTGTCACCGGCACAGCGTTACACTCGATCTCGCTGACCACCGACAGGTATATCCAAGAAAACGGTACTTGATCCTCGTTGTACAATCGTAAACAACGATCGTTATTAGGTGAACCTCAATGATAAAGATGTAACACGTGTATTTACATGGCCACATCTAATTGCGACGCCGTCAGAAGGCTATATTATAGAGATGTTAAGAGCGGGGTGCCCTGAGTCCGGTCAATATTGATTTTAGTGAGCTGACTCACCGACAATTTCCTCACTATATCAGGTTCACATGGCGCAGCTTGTTTTTCCAGCCCTTGTGTATCGCACTTGCTCACCCTCGGGGATTTGCGCCTTGTGAAATGCAGTGACGGAGTGACGACGAGTCGTAAAGCGTGACGGGCACTGTACACTTATTTCCACGATCAGCTGATTGGGTCTAACAGCACTGCCCGCATACCTCGACGGACTGGTATTCAGCCAAGCGAGGAAAGAGGCCAATTCGCGGGGGTTTCACAGGCCTATATCGTGACCTACCAGCGAAGAGCGAGCCGGGATTCAACTTTGCCCACAAACATTACATAGTTGGCATATTAGCTCTCAAAGACATAACCAAGTAGTTCATGGATTCATTCACCCGCCTCTGTCCATGCAGTTCGCAATCTGTACTCAGTGACCCCAAACTACATTTCTACCCCATGAAGTGATGACCGTTAAAACTGGGATACTTAGTCATGTGGTATCAAAAAAATATAAGATACAGTGTTGGTGTTATATAAAAGATTGTTATATCAACTAAATTAAAGTTTATACCTTTGTTATAACAATGCATGTTTGGATAAAAATATATTTTAGAAACTAGGCCTATATCGAAAATAAAGAAAGTATGACTTTACAGACAGCTGTTAAATAGAAAGTTGTTGATTACTTAGTAAGCCGTACTCTTCCACAAGTTTGTAAACATGGTATGATTACCGTGGACACGAATTGCACACGGGTGTATTTATCACATTTAAGGTCCTCGCTGACCGTTCTATTTCCTCCACCATAAACATCACCACTGTCTTTGTAAATAAAATGTTCCGGTCATTTTCCTTTCTTATATTCTTCTATTCTTTTAATTCTTTTTTTTTAAATTTTTTTAACCCAGTGAAAATATAAAAGTCCCATGTTGGTGTGACGTTTTTGGTCACCTGTAGGAACTACTTGGAATTCTACTTCGACAGGGAGTAATTACGTTGTCTAACCACGAAAGTCAATACAAACAAACATGCAATCTTTAGTTGAATCTTGAAAAACAAATATAAAAGAACCATCTTTTTTTTTAATCTGTGCAGTGTGGTTCAGCAAATTACTTAGCCATTTCACTCACAGTAATGTGATACTACATGTAATTGCTTTTACGTGCTGGTTGATAACGATATGATCTGGTATTGTGCAACATATTAGCTTAGTGACTGGCAAATAAAGGCACCATGCCTATATCGGCTATGTCGATCATGATAACGGTTTATCATATAATAACAATATCAACCAGCGATAAAATGTTTAGAAAATTATCCATATATAGATAGTGGTCCAAAAAACACCTTTTAATTCTTTCTTATTTCTTCCTATGATGCACACCTTGTTTTGCATAGATATACAAAATTCCATCAACGCTGATGTGTCAGCTTTATCCTCATGAGTTCACACTTATAGACAGCATTAGATATTCCGCTATAACGGGGCAAAAGTAATTGACACAAAAAAACACCCTTTATTCTAGGGCATATCCGGGGTGGGGAGTGTAAATCAAGCTTACAATTGAACACGTGACCATTAAGCATCGTGGTACTTTTTCAGGGTGGTGATATCAGCTGACCGAGAAAAAAAGCAACCGAAACTGCTGATTCAGGATAAATCTCTGCCAGTACACGCGTATCCGACTCTGCACTTGATGACCCCATATCATGTTTGCTCATCGCGGCCGTGATTCAGTGCATGAGGGTGTACAGCCCTGAATAAAATGACCTCCTGCACATACTCAAGACATGGAGCCGGCCAGCGGAAGATTGCTTCTTTCCCGGATGAACTGGCCTACGTACAGGTATATACATAGGCCGGCCCGGAGTGGCGCAGGGCTGAAGCTTGTATAATAAATGACAAATTGATCTTATTTCTAAAGATTCACCCGAAGCTCCTCTGAACACTTTTATTTGTTTTTGTATATATACATTTAACAGGTAAGAACTTTCAATACCATGCTGTAATGCTGATTACAGGTCGTGTTAAGAGTACCCATTCAGACAGACTTGAGCGCAGGCCGGCCTGTCAGGCGCCAGTGGTTTCCGATTATTCGCCATAGGACGGACGCCATAATCACACAGTCCTTGACAATCACGACATGTACCCCCCTCCCCCCCACCCCCACACACTTTTCACCTCATCATACACTCTTATATTAATTTATATATAATCTTGTACTGTTTAATACTGAAACGTGTTATACCCTACCTTTCATATAGATGCATACAAAGCGCATTTAAGTGCATTCGGTGACATTTAGAAGTTGGTGAGGCAATACACTAACACTATATGAGTCATTATGGATACATGCAACTCCTTATGTGCGTCGTTAAATTAACACCATTAAAATATCAGTCAATCAATCAATCAGTCCATCAAATTATTTGTAACCATCGTATATCATCTTTCGTTCTCCATTTGCAATGATAAGCAGAAACTCTGTGTTGCTAACTATCTGATGTAAAGCGGGTCGTGGCCGAATGATTAAACGTCATGGGATGAGGGTTCAGTCCCGACCTTCGTCAGGAAATTTGAAGAATTCTCTTCTCTCACTGTTCGTGGAGCTTTGGTGACAATAAGTAACCGTCAACGACGGTCGTCCTTCGCTGACCACATGCCTTACACCAATATGACCTGCATGTGTGTACGTCACAAGCGAGAAAGTTTTCAGTACCTTGCCAAGCGCCAGTGGTATTCCTTGATCATTAATGGAATTTCTTCCAGTCGAAAAATCTACACCATCCTCCAGGCGAAAAGTTCTTGAGTATGGCTTTAAACACCAAAGAAATAAATAAGTAAAGTATACAGTCGACATTATGTCCATTATATTATATTAATCAGTCAATTTTTTTGTGCAAAATTACTTATTCTGTCAATAACAATGGCTGCATATAATTAAGACACTGTGTAATGATATCTCGATATCGATCTTTAGTAACTCATTTGACCAACTTGATTGAGCTACTGATTGACCAAATCATAGATGCGATAGTAAATTCTGACGATAACATATAGGTGTTGCTGAAATGAATCAAATATACTTTTCTGCTTCTTTGCTTACTTTATAGTGCAAACTACACAACCCAAAATTGTACAGAAACTCGGCTGTAGACAAGGAATATTTAGATTTCACCGCTCTCACTGTGCGTAATGCCATGGTGATAAGATGCGGCCAGTCGGCCCAGTCTAACATCTATTGAAGACCGCTTGTCTTTTACCAAAATGGTTCACAGCTAGATTGACTCCGGGCACTTCGATTTCCTTCATCCACAATTCTGAAAGCCATCGTATTACAAGTATTATTCCTGAGCATGGCGTTAAACAATCAGAAAATAAACAAATAAATAAATAAATAAATACACAAATGGAAACCAGTAAACAAGTATGGATGTAAATACTGTTTTTGGTACACTGAAGATCTATTACTATTCTGATTTGTATGTTTTTGGTATACCCTTCATTATGAATAGACTCGCTCCTCTGACTCGGTTCTCCAGAATTGTGTTGTCATTTACATGTTAGGAGTTACACTAACAGGATACCGGGACTGGTATGTTGCACCAATGTTGTTATAAAAAGCTCCCTTTTTTGACACTCGTCCCCAATACATTGCACTTCCGGTTCAGGTTGAGATTTCCAGGGTTTGGGTTTGTTCCCTACAACAATTCCCTTTGCATGTGTATCCTTTTGAATTCTATTTTTGTTTAATTTACGCTAATATGTTAATCTGTGTAGACAGCGAAGTACAAAGTCCGACTAGGCTAATAGGTATGTGTGACGTAAAGGCCTGTGCCTGTAAGAATTCGTATAATGCTTTATGATGCTGTAACATGATATAAGTCTAGCTAATATTGTCTAATATATTTCTTCTGACGCAATCGAACTGTGAAAGAAGTTTCATTTCAGCTTTATACCATTGACGAAAACCCCAAAATTGGTGTATTCTTTTTGAAAAAATCGTTCTTGCAGTAAGCGTAACCATGCGGTGAGCAGCCTCTATGCACGATAGGTCGTTTTAATAATATTTTCTTCTGTCAAATAATGCCCAGTAAACAACGTCACCTGATGCATGACAATGAAAAGAAAACTACTTAATACTGGATATTTCTTTGTATTAATGCATATTTTCTGTTTGTGGTGAGCCTCACAGAAATAGAGCAATTGTTGTTTGTAACATGTATAGGGGTACTGCAATGATAGGTGTGACGCAAACTGTCGATTAGCGAAACATTTTATTCTACTTGCCGTGGGCTAGCAATGAAACGATACAGTTGATACTGTGTAGGCCAGCACTTAGACACATCCAGAGACTTCTGGAGCGTTCTCAACCACAGCCCTAGGGCTGAGAAGGACCATTCACTATGCTCAGTCGTGTGTTACCAATGACGACACTCTGCACGTATGTGTTATACACCATTGTGACGTCATGGTAATGACTGACAGCCCTGATAACCTAGTTTATCGTCGAGGAACATCAGGCTACAGACGTCCAGATACTCTAAGACCGGAAGATTGCATGGCGTCTGTGTATGCTTCGTCTTCCTTGTTTACCTCTCACATCGTTTGACATAAGCGCAATTTACCGCAGTTTACCGCCTCGTGGCCTGTATAGCATGTTGTTACGTTCACTGTGAACGTAAATGAACGTAATATGGTCGTGTAAGAAGCCTGTCGCGTGTCAGCACGTGTCCTCAAACCCGGAAGCCTGGGAAAGATATAGCCATCATTTATATAATACCCCGTGCGACAACTTACGCAACGGGAGGCAAAATGCACTGTCAGTATCACTCATGCAACGCTGCAAGGATTAGGGAACAGATTCCTTGTTCATGGCTCAATAGATTCATTACAAGCATACGCATTTGTCGACCTGTAAAATACGCGCTCACCACACAATCTAAGCACTGATGACACACCAACCTCTAAAACATCAGCGTTCCCGACAAGGTATTCTTCTGATGCTTCACTTCTCCTTCCCTTCATGGTGGATGTGTTAAAGATTGCCCATGTTTTGCTATCGGTCACATGCACCACATGACAAAAAACACACTCTTGTCTTGTCAAATAAATAAAGCCACACCACGTGGAGATTTAACATGTGTATACCAATGTTCGGGCTGAAACAGCATCCTTGTAAACCTTTTTGGGCTGGAATAGCATTGTTGTAAATCTTTTTGGGCTGAAATAGCATTGTTGTGAATCTTTTTGGGCTGGAATAGGATCCTGGTGAATATTCTTCGAGCTGGATAGGATCCTTGTGAACCTTCTTCTGGTTGGAATTGGATACGAATGAACTTTCTTCAGGTTTGAATACGATCCTTGTGAATCTTCTTGGGGTTAGAATATGAATCTTGTAAGGCCTCTTTAGATTGGAATAGGATCTTTGCGACCCTTTCCGGCTTGGGATATGATCGTTGTAAACCTTCCTCGGCTTGGAATAGGGCCCTTGTGAATCTTTTTCGGGTTGGAACATGATCTTTGTGATCCTGTCCTTGTCAACAGTTTTCGGGTTGAAATATGATCTTTGTAAATTAACATTCTTCAGGTTGGAAAAGGATCATTCCAGACGCAAACAAAGTTTATACAGCTCTGTCGCCATTGGAAGACGCAGTTAATGTTACAAAACATACGACATGGGGTGTTCTATAGGCCGATTTTGAACTACATATAAAGGGTTTGGGCAATATCCATTATGGGCACCAAATTTAAGATAATAACAAATCATTAATATACCCAAAAAATTGTGTTTGTGTGTAGAATTGTTCTGGAGCGGTTTTATGGGGATATTGATGTAACAGTATTATCTTATATTGTCTCTTATTGTTTTCACGGTCTACGAGAAGTAGCCTGTATACGAATGTCGGGCTTGACGCTTAGATTGTAAGGGCGCCCACACTTGTGTCCTAAACCAAGCCTTGTACACTTACCCCTTGTCTGTTTGCATAGATTACCCTGTTTTACCAGATCATATTTTTCGTCTTGCTACAACAGTGAAAATAAAGATATGTGCCTTATGGTGAAAGTGTCACAGGAGCTGACGACCTACGGACATTTCCATCAAAGAGAGCTTCAAATGCACTGACAATCAACAAAAAATATACGCACACTGCTTTACTGCTACTAAACTGCTGTGAAGTATTTTGGCAATAATAGCAAATGTTTTCATTGTATTGTTCAATGCAGTATAAAACCATAAAACACAAAATATCATGACCTGTTCAACAACGTAAAGCAATGGTCGTCTTTACACTACAAGCAGGCGACAACTGTCTGATAGCAACTAAAAGTACGAGACTATATATATATTCCTGTCACGTGGGTTTTCTCGCACCCATCGGCTTTTTCTCTATTAATCTCACTCTCTCATTGTTCTCTGACGGATCGCGACATTTGACATTTTTGAACAAAATAGGAAATTAGAACCATAAAATGACTCATGGCATACAAAAGACTACTTCTTGGAGAAAGAGCAGCGATGTCATTATGATTCGGCAATCGTTACACTAAAGTGATAAATATCCGGCCTTTTGAAAGTCAATTTTGTACCTGCGCAAGAAACACACTAACTGCAGCTTTCCTGGGGAATATCTTTAATGTGGTATAATATAAGACACTCTTAGGTATATTCTTCCAGACTACGATAGAATTAGAACTTGTATTCCTTCTTTTTGATTGTATATATGTTAAAAGATATATTAACATATGCATATTAGACGATACAGATTCCTTAACAAAGCACGCACTGTCAAATGTACTTGAAGCATTTAACCGAGATAAGCACAGGCCATTATTTGCTGGGAATGTCACGCGTACGTGTAGCCTTGTCAAGCAACATTGTTATATTTCACAACATTTGCTTAGTATGCACACCTGTTCATAAACACTGTGGTCTATGTTTTGTTTTCTGCACAAATAAAACCATAGCTGAACAGTTTAGTTAAGCGAGTTTTCCTTTCTTACTTGAATTCTCACGCAATCCAGGCAATCTATATCGCATCTGCTATGTTTCTTTTCAATCATAAAACATGTGATAACTACACAGATATCCGGATTTTATTGGGAGGCTATAAATTGATTTCTGGTTTATAAAATATATATAGTAATGGGTGTTAACCTCAGTCATCGGTTGGCTGTTTATATACCTCCAGAATAAAACGTAAATTTTCTTTCCAACAACCCCCATTCCCCGGGGTATATCAACAACTCTTATTGGTACATATGAAATCTCTGCCTCATAGTTTTGTCTAATACAACTCAGCGTTGGGGAGGATGTCTATTTATCGAGCTTGTATACTTTCACATCAATACGTAATTGAGATACATTCATTTCACATTTGACCTGCAGAGTGTATTTTCTGACTTATGTAGGTGGGAAGGTCTGGGTTTCTTCCGAGCTCTGCCCGGCTTCCTCCTACCATAATGCTGGATGCCATTGGATAAATGAAATATTCTTGAGTACGGCGTAAAACATCAATCAAATAAATAAATAAATTAGGACTTGAGACACATCCATTTTACATTTTACCTGCATGGTGTATTTTCTGACTTCGACGTTGAAATTTCATCTAGATTTTGCTCCTGTAATATCGAATATTCCTTCTGACCATTTCTCTATATTTCTCTATGTAGGATGTAACAGTCTTGTTCTATTTTAGTTCAAGGCTATTTTTGTTTAACCTTGCCCTGAGCATGTTACCTTTCTAGTAGTTAAATCAAAACGTCGATCACGTCTAAACCTCGACGGTTGGTTTAGTATCAGTCTTCACTTGAATAATTAAAGAGAGTCGTTTATAGGAAAGCTGGATAAGGTATAACATGATATCAGACAGATCCGCCCCGTTGCTGTGCAATGGTGTTTGTCATTCTCCCCAAATGCTCCGACGTCCAACAATGTACACTGATCTGTCAAAACACACAGGCGCACAGGTTACTGCAACCCGCCAGCGTAACGAGTTCTCACCGCATTGAAATAAAACAAAATGATACGCATGCATGGAAATTTATTCAGCTCAATTTATCTAACCCAACAATATAACTGCAAGGTATGAATGTTAGTGTATAAAGCTATTCATAAATTGCCTGAGCACCTGTAACAGAGTCAATACTGAGGCCATTGTCTGATGAAGTATTGTGGTTAAAATACCACACGCTCTGAGATGATGTGCCTCCGTCTGTTTCCCTAATAGTAAGATAACAAGATGCAGTATTGACTGCTTACAATCATAAATTAGATTTGACCCTATATCTCGATATTCGCGGAGCACATTGAGACAACGTAAATATCCATGTATGTACACAAGCTACAATACACGAGCGTGTCGCGTGAGACGCATAGATGTTACCGTGTAATACTCCACAGGCGCATACAGGCTGTGTCCTACCATCTCAGGCTATACTCACAAAACTTCCCAAAATAATTCATTGAAAACTGGGGTTTTGCTATTCCTCAGCACAGCGCACAAGATTTCTTTCTGAAAGAGTATATTTTCTCTTTCCCAATAAAGCCAAACTGAAATTTTGAACATGTCTTAAAGTGAAAAGGGTATTTGTTGTACTGTCGTCAGCTATTTACTACAACGCTTAGGAAGCGATTGTTTGATGTATTAGAATACGAATCTTTAAAGAGTCTGGAGAATATGTGTTATAACTAAGAGCACATTTGTCATCAGATGTCATCAGAAAGTTGTCCATTCTGGATCGGTTTGTGATTCCATAGAATGAAGTTCTCTGTATAACCCTATTGTGTCTCACGGTGTAAGGTGCTGTGCATTACCCTCTTGTGTCTAACAGTATGAGGTACTCTGCGCTACACTCTTGTGTCTCACAGTATGAAGTACTCTGCATTACCCTCTTGTGTCTCACAGTATGAAGTGCTGTGCACTACCCTCTTGTGTCTCACAGTATGAAGTGCTGTGCACTACCCTCTTGTGTTTCACAGTATGAGGTACTCTGCATTACCCTCTTGTGTCTCACAGTATGAAGTACTCTGCATTACCCTCTTGTCTCACAATATGAAGTGCGGTGCACCACTCTATTGTGTCTCACAGTATGAACTGCTGTGCATTACCCTCTTGTGTCTCACAGTATGAAGTACTCTGCATTACCCTCTTGTGTTTCACAGTATGAAGTACTCTGCATTACCCTCTTGTGTCTCACAGTATGAAGTGCTGTGCATTACCCTCTTGTGTTCCACAGTATGAAGTGCTGTGTATTACCCTCTTGTGTTTCACAGTATGAAGTGCTGTGCATTACCCTCTTGTGTTCCACAGTATGAAGTGCTGTGTATTACCCTCTTGTGTTTCACAGTATGAAGTGCTGTGCACTACCCTCTTGTGTCTCACAGTATGAAGTGCTGTGCACTACCCTCTTGTGTTCAACAGTATGAAGTGCTGTGCATTACCCTTTTGTGTTTCACAGTATGAAGTGCTGTGCACTACCCTCTTGTGTCTCACAGTATGAAGTGCTGTGCACTACCCTCTTGTGTTTCACAGTATGAAGTGCTGTGCACTACCCTCTTGTGTTCCACGGTAGAAAGTGCTGTGCACTACCCTCTTGTGTCTCACAGTATGAAGTGCTGTGCACTACCCTCTTGTGTTTCACGGTATGAAGTGCTGTGCACTACCCTCTTGTGTTTCACAGTATGAAGTGCTGTGCACTACTCTCTTGTGTCTCACGGTATGAAGTGCTGTGCATTACCTTCTTGTGTTCCACAGTATGAAGTGCTGTGCACTACCCTCTTGTGTTACACAGTATGAAGTGCTGTGCACTACCCTCTTGTGTTTCACGGTATGAAGTGCTGTGCACTACCTTCTTGTGTTTCACAGTATGAAGTGCTGTGTACTACCCTCTTGTGTTTCACAGTATGAAGTGCTGTGCATTACCCTCTTGTGTCTCACAGTATGAGGTGCTGTGCATTACCCTTTTGTGTCTCACAGTATGAAGTGCTCTGCATAGCCCTCCGCTGCTTTACAGTATGAAGTGCTCTGCATAAACTCCAGTTTCACAGTATGAAGTGCTCTGCATAGCCCTTTTGTGTTCCACAGTATGAAGTGCTCTGCATAGCCCCATTGTGTTCCACAGTATAAAGTGATCTGCATAGCCCTCTTGTGTTTCACAGTATGAAGTGCTCTGCATATCCCTTCTGTGTTTCACAGTATGAAGTGTTCTGCACCTCTCTCTTGTGCTCCTTAGTATGAAATTCTCTTCATATTCCTCTTGTGCTCCACCTGTATGAAGTGTTCTGTGAAAGCCCACTTGTGTTACACAGCACGAAGCGTTCTGCATCTTTCTCTTGTAGCCCACAGTATGAAGTTGTCTGTATAACCATGTTAGGCTCAGTGAAGTTCTGTGTATGACGCTTTGAGGTCCCACCGACCACGACACCGAAACAGACATTCATGTTCCTGCCGCTCATCATAACTGACGCTACATGTCAATAACCGCACGATCAATTTAAACAAAAATCGTATATCAAGTAAGAAATCACAGGTTCATGTAGAGATGGTGGAATTTGTCGATGAACTCAGTATTGTCCAGAAACTATTGTTTAACCTTGGTGACAAATGAGCAATCAGAGTATGTTGTAGGCTTAGTATAGTTGACAGAGGTGGTTTAGTACTGTCTCAAAGTATTTAGAATTACCTTGCTTTTGTTTTCTTTTACATAAAGCTATTGTCAATTTGTGCACGTTTGCTTGGTATGCAATCCTGATTAAACCATGAACATTTTACAAATGTGTGTATCACTAAATGTTCAATAATGAAAAAAGAATATTTTTTTCCTTATATAAGTCTTTGCTGGTTCATGTTGAATATACTGATGTGCGGTTTAGTAGGATTTAAATAAACGTTTGCCATATTTAATACACTATCGCATCCAAAGAAGGTTGTCAGTATACCCAAAAGGCAATTTAGTGCACAGGGGGCAAAAGTGCACTGTGTTGTTTATTTGTTAATGTTAGGGCAGTTTTTGACAGACATCGTAAATAACATTATAAATCAAGAAAATACCAACATACTGAAGATACATGCTGCAAGAAGCTTCTGTCCACATGCATTATGGGACGATCTTCTATAACCCATAGCAACAGCATAGACTTGATAAATTGCTCCATCAGACATTCCAGTCCACGGGAACGATCTAATGTCATGAAAAGTTCTACAGATCGGCTATAGGAATATATTACTATAAGACTAATGTCGATGCACCCGTAAACCTCAACAATTTCAATCGCTGATAAATTCTTTTTTTGGGATAAAACCAGTTTACTCCATACAAAAGTCTAAAGAAAATTTTTAAAAATAATATCGGGGTAAATTTACCGCACTGAATACATCCCGGCATTGAATTCGTGCGCTTGTTCAAGAATGGAATCCACTGAAAAAGAATGAGAGGCACAAAAGTGTTTATAAGCATGACATAGCTGTTTATAGATTGGGCACTGGCCTTTGCCCTTTGTTGAAGCCATCATGAACTATCTTAGTTGACAATGGTAATGGTTGGTGTCACTGGCTAATAGACATGTTCTCTGGGTACAGGCATTGTTCTCCTCCTTCGCCAGGATGAATGAAAGATCATCTGAATGGAATATATCTGCGTGTAAGGTCGTGAGGTCACCCAGTCTTCACAAACTGATGACATTTCTAAACGCTGGATAAAGACTAGGCGGGTGAATTTCTGTCGGTTATTACCCTGTAGTCAAAAAGCTGTGTCAGTGTAGCAATTAAGGATCTCATTACACAAACGGTTAAATTACCTTTGTTGTCGTATGCATTTGAACCCAAATAAATTTTACGTAATTGACACATGAATGTAAAAAAACAAGAAAAAAAAACAACCTACATGCACGAGATTTCTAATATCAAGCCATCGAAAAGGAAATTCCTATTTGAAAATGAAAGTAACTGATATGTTTAGCAATCTTTTTCTCTCCACTATACTAATTTTAGTTTTGTGCCATTTTGGGGGGAAGGGATTGATTTGCCCTTCTTTTCTGTGTACGTTGACGTCTTTAGCAATGTTAACTTATAGCTATACCTATATTACTTTCCAATAAGGAATGCAAACACACTTTTGGTGTCGGATAATTTCGTTTATCAGAAATGTCTGTACACGGATGTATAACGGTCAAAACGATAAGAAATCTATAATCCTATTTTCAGTAAGCTAGAAGTTATTTGATTGCGAAGCCCCAGTACTCGGCTGACCTCTTTGTGTACTGTGTATATATAGTCTTTCATATGTACAACGTCTCTATAGCGCCATATTATGCAAAAAATAGTAGGCTGCGTTATATTTCATCCAGTTATATGAACACACTGTTTCTTTACATATCATTAAAAACCGTATATTTCTACACGTCATATTAATCCAATCAGTATATTTCTATCGTATTTATTGATAGACATGGTTCGACGTAAACTCAAGCATACATACATATTGATAGGCATTGTGCGACGTAAAACCTCAAGCACGCGTGCATGAATGCATCGATACATACACACACACGCACGAACAAACATACATACATACATACTGAGAGACATGGCGCGACGTAAAATCCCAAGCATGTAAACATACATATATACATACTGATAGACATAGTGCGACGTAAAACCCCAAGGATACATACATACACATTGATAGACATGATGCGACGTAAAACCCCAAGCATGCATACATACACACATATTGATAGACACAGTGCGAAGTTTAAGCTCAAGGATACATACATACATATTCATAGACATGTATCTTTAAAACCTAACCGTAGACAACCCCTATATTATAAACGGACGTCCTAACTCGATACCTGCGTTTCTTTTTCCAGAAACTACCAGGTTTCAAAGA
Source organism: Liolophura sinensis (assembly GCF_032854445.1). Classification (NCBI taxonomy): domain Eukaryota; kingdom Metazoa; phylum Mollusca; class Polyplacophora; order Chitonida; family Chitonidae; genus Liolophura; species Liolophura sinensis. The sequence continues at coordinate 5,793,058 of NC_088302.1, read as the reverse complement.
AATATATAAAAAATAGTTATATACATAGTAAATAAGCCCGGTAACATGAACGAATGAAGCGGTTGTCAGTTTTCAGTGATACAGGGAAGACACTCTATATCCTATGCATCATATCCGATCATATAGCCTATAAATAAGTTCCCGATCAAATACAAATATAGGCATCTCAGTCGCGATTTGATTGCAACTGTTCAAAAAAGCCTTATGCTGATATTATGAACATTGATGCTTATACACCCTCTAGCCCCTAAACTTGTACACTGTCAAAAATACATTCGTCCTTCTTCATATGCGTGTTATTAATATAAATGACCGTATATTATGTATAATTCAGTCAATAATAAATGTAACATTTAAAATGTGAAATTTTAAGAATATTTTACCATTTTTTTTTTGTAGCCAATAGCCAATTTTCCATAACACTAATTCTGGGGAGAGCATATAGGATCTTACACTAAACCACGTGAACTAGGCTATTTTTAAATATGCAGTCATTTCTGCGCTCTTGTAGTATTCAGTACATAGAGAATATGTTTGGCGTGTGGTAGGTGAGCTACAGCGTGCTTCACGGATATCTGCCGAATTATTCTTCTACTATATCAACCACAAACGTCTACTGTGCCTGAGTTATGGTCCTGCTTGGGCACAACTTGGTCAGACTTCAGGCTCCACAGTGTATTTTCTTACATGTTATCTTGTACAGCTGAAGCTGGTCTCCTTTATGGTATTCTATGTTTTGACTGTCTACGTATATGATATACAGTGCCAGTAGAAAATAATATGTATCTGCCACAAGGTCCAGTTACCATTCCTCCACTTCGTATAGTAATTATTTGATCCACACTCATTTGTAAAGTTGCTGCATGGCAAAACTAAACAGTAACCTAAACTATGGCATGTCAAGTATTTCAACTTTCTATGAAAGCAGGGTAACATTAAGGCAATCATCCTACGACAGTTGTATTGCCTTATCGCAAGACGATAAGACGATGACACGAAGTGATTGCACAATTACATAAGCGATGAGACGAAGATACGACATGATGACCATCACTTCGAACCATCGTGCCATCCCTTAATGCCATCGCATATCGTAACACCATCCCATCGCTTCGTGCTATCGCATATCGTATCGCCATACTATCGTTTCGTGCCATCACTTTGACAACATAATTAAATTTGTTCTAGATATTATATTTTAATAAGGCAGACCGATAATATGGCTTCATTCGTGTAATGAAGACCGCCCATTGACACGATGATGAACCTATATACGCTGCTGAAACTGATTAATCCTCACTTTAAGGAAATCTTAGATATCGGCTATAGATAGTTATCGGCTTAGATATACCGATAAATACTGTCACCCTAGTGTGAGACGTTTGTTGACCCATTTACGTCACGAAATGGGATATTATAACAATTGCACAATAGTTTAAGTACAGAACTTCGTGTTTAATAATGTTTATATTGCTACCACAGCACACGCCTTTCTTACAAATCTGTTTGTCACCTCACATTTTGTCTTTTTATCTACCTGGCCTCTCGCAATCCGCGCGATATTATTCAAAAGCATGACTGAGGGTTAAATTCCACCTCAGGTGATAAATGAGAGGCAGAGCGAAAACCTTCGTGTCTGTTTGATTTAGGTATGTGTACACAAGTTCCGTAGAAGTCCTTCCAGTCTTGTCGCCGCATGGTACTCACGTGATCAGCAAGCGCGCGCTAATGCACCAGACCGAGGCTGAGCTGAACTCGTCTTTAATGACCGGAAATTCTATGACCTCGAAAGACAAATATCGCAGTTTGCATTTCCTTAGCTACCAACAGATTGCTCTTTCAAATTGCCGCTGTCCTACATCTGCCGACCAGATACTCCCTGCTGGTCTTTAATTCAAAATTTCAACACCGTTGTTTCTGGAATAAAGCCGCCGTAGTCAAACTGTCAGTTTACAGGCGTCATGAATTCATGACATTGGATGAATGAATGAATGATTATGTACGGAAACCTATGGGTTTGATATCTCGAATGAAAATATAAACCTATGACTTTTAAAGTAACAGTTATAACAACAAAAATTTTCGTTGAGGTTTTATCTTTTGTTGACCCGTTATAACATTTTAGACAATTTAATACTGTGATGTTATCGACATAATATGTGTTAGCTGTCCCACACTTGACGACTGAAATTCGGACTTGATTTAATACCCTGACAAAACTAAAGTCTCTTTTGTGCCTGCATGTAAGGTAAAAGCTGAAGCGCACTAAAATACAAATCGATATATTCAAGGGATTCGCATAGCTCTTTTATGAAGCCATTAAATGAGTGCTATTTTGCCATCCAGGCACAGCTTTGTGGTTTCACGTTCGTAAATGCCTTTATTTGTTTCATTCTCTTAGAAGTTTTCCGCCCACTAAACCGCCTCACATATTAAGGATTATAAACAATGGGATCACATTTACAAAGGCTTCGTTGTTTACTTCGTTTCTACTGAAGTCAAATTTCTTACGAAACCTTACCTCTTCCCATTGTTAGGCCTACAACAGCCGTTGAAATTCACAGTTTAAATTCGCCCCTGACCTTTCTACTGGACGCCGTGTGTACATTTTCTTCGTAGGAGTTTAATTTATGTTTTTCGACCCTAGACTATTCATTTAATTAATCGATCACCCAAACAACCAATTCCACATTCAATTAATAAGTCAGGCAATTCGTCAATAAGGTAATCAACACTTCAGTTAATCTGTTTAGTGTTCAGCCTTTTAAAACTATATCCATGTGAAACGTCACATTACAGATATCAAAGTGGTTTTTTGCAGTACCTGAATTACCAGGTGTCTCACGTCCACGCTTCCTGGAAAACTCAGTAGCTACGCCAGGGTTTTATTGTCCAGGTTGTATCATTTGACAGCACCTCAGTTCCCTTTTTTTCTGTTTCTTTTTTTTTGTTTTTCTTCATTTGCGCATGATGTTCTTTGAACTTGTGTGCATTAAGTACTTCATTCGTCATTCTTTTTGAAGTATCTATATCGTATATGTTGTCGCGTAATCTGAAAGAAAAGCACCGTTATCTGAGACAATCAGCGGGTATACTTTTGTTAGAGAATCCTTAATCTCATACATTGTTTCACTTCCCGATCACGATAATAACTGTGCACAATTTACACCTAAAATTGTCAGTTGGTTATCCGAAAGAAGATAACAGGTAAATAAAGCCACTATAACAGGTGAGAGTTACTGAGAATAATCAGCTTCCACACACACAAACACACACACACACGCACATGACTGTACCTGACAACCCGAACCTTATTGGTGAAAACAGTCTACTAACTTTACAGGTTTGTGAATGGGTAGAACATGTTTATACATGTGCCTATATAGCTTGTGAGTACTGATAAGTTAGATTGTATATTTAGCCTTATTAAAACCACGGCTTCTGGGCAATAGATTTGAGGACAAGCATTGTAAGTCGAATCTGGGTTATCCAGACAGTTTGTGTACACAAACCTCTCGCCCTGTTCAACGGTGAGGTATTTTGGTCTATTGCGACATTTAAAATTAAAGTGTTCTGCACTGCATAAGGCAGACAGATGTTAGCTGTACTAAAATTGATGTGACGAAGCTCGTATCAGATAGCAAATCGTTAAAGGTAAATCGTTAAGGTACACAATGGTGTCAGATCTCTCAGGTACGGATACCGTATGCAATGTTCAGTATCACGTACCGGTGTCATGTATATCAGCCGCTTGCAAGTGTACTAAAAATATTACTGTCAACCCGTTTGTGTGAGTTGTATAAATGGAATTTTCTTTGTACTGATGTTGACAAATGCTCTGCTAGGCGTAGGCTTATGTATGAGGAGGTTTTATTGCATGCATATACTTGTTCATTGAGACAACGACACTTACTTGCCGCTAATTTTGTATTTTTATTGTTTTCTTTCTTTCGCATAGTATTTTTTTACCATCTGCTGTAACATCCATATTGGCAGTTGCTAAAATACTTACGAATTACATATTTCATTATTTCATTACTTATTTGATAGATGTTTTACGCAGTACTCTAGAATATTTCACTTATACGACGGTGGTCGACGATGGTGGGAGAAAACCAGACCTTCAAACGTACAACCACATATTTCATTAAAAGAAAAGAAAACACGAACGCGAATTTGTCGGATGAAAATTATTAAACACTGTCCATAAAAGTAGTTCGATTTCTTTTTTTTAGAATTTTTTCAATCTAGTAAAACGCATTCGAAAGTTTGAATTGTACAGTGGTTTTTTCTTATAACAGTGACGTCATATAAGGTTTCACGCCACATATACACTGTGCTGCTACATACCATTAAAAATGCATATACGTATATATTTATGAATATACACAATACATTCGCTAAACAGACCTTGAAATGAGCTGTTTCAAGATAAAATTACACCAGTGACGTCACTAATACCCTCTGGTTCACAACAGACCATTTCACTGTGTTAAAAAAAATCGAACTATTATTTAGCACAGTTTTTTAATGATCTTTCACGCCCATCGTTTTAATGTTCTCTTGCCTTCAATACATACAATGAGCAGATTTGCAACCCCGTAAATGCTTCCCATATGCACGACCAACGAACATATTGTGTTACATGAACAAAACATACTGGCAAGAAGACACGCTAAATAGTGACATCACAGAATAGCTCATTACTCAAACGTGCGCCTTGTAGTCAATGCTTTGATGAATACAGAAATTGTGTTAATTGTTAACAGCCTTCGTTGTCTTAGTTCAGAGAAGATTTATTACAATTGTAAGGTTGGAAATAATGCATGTCACATGCTTCAAACCTGTGTTAATTCAGCCTACATACATTCTCGGGGACTCAATGGTTTTTATTATTAAATAGAGTATAAAAAGACAACAATTTTTTCTAAATTACTAAAGGCATTCTTCATTTTATGTCCAACTTTCTTTTTTATTTCCCGTATTTATGGACTATTAATTACCGGAATCACCGGTATTAGTTTTGTGCACCATAGAAATGCTAGGGTATCGCTTCGATTGATTAAAGTGCAGGAAGGTGATAACATACACATATAGAGAGGGGAACGTAAAGCGGGGGTGTCAGAAGTTCTCTGGATGAAGTATTTAAAAGCAAAATGGCGCCCGCAATGCAACACTCTGCTCGATAAATATAAGCCATGCTGCAAGACAACAGCGACAGCGTGGCAAGTTATTTTAGTAAACTTTGTCAAAATGTTTTACAATGAGAATAATATTTTCTCTATGCAGGTTAGTCATCGCTTCAAACATTCCTCATAATCAGACAGCATTACATAAAGTGTTATAATACCATCAGATCAACCGACTGACATGTTTTAGTCATTAACATCCGCTTTTTAAATTCCTGCGTGTTTGGAAAGTCTCGACTGAGTGAAGGGAACACATATCTACATCTATGCGCACGACGGCAGCTGTCCGGGATTTTCTGTGCAGCTCTGCTGGGTGAGCTGTGTGTCCCGACTATGGTTTCGACCTCACGAGGTCAACGCTTTCGCAGCTTGCGACTATATTTATTGGTTTAAACAATACATTTATTGCGAATAGAACAGGTTGTGCTTATATTAACACCTTTTCGTAATATACATGTTGACTATTTTTATTCATTTCTCTGTTAAAGACACTATACGGGAGATAAAGAGCCCAAAAATCTGTATTCGCTCATGAAAATATTTGTAATATTTTATATGTAATATTTCAAATTCTTACCTTTCATTAAATATCAGACTATTTTTAGTGTTAAAGTAAAGTTGGAAAAATTCATAATGCGACACGTTTTATAAATTTTATAGGAACTTTAATGCTGATTTTTTAACGAGACGAGGCTGATATTATGGGAATGTTAATTTATTTATTTGAGCTATTCTAATATAAAAGCAAAGATTTTACTGAACTTGCGCTGATCCATGTTTTGCCAAAAATCACCGGTATAGCCTCTTCAATGAACAGGTATGTCTATTTGCGTAAAATATCATTTACAGTTAGCTCCTATAAATCGGCAATGTTGACATCCGTTTAATACCTCCGGAATAAATAACTGCCCTTTGTGAGGTATATGTACAAAAATCCTGACTTAATGCCGCAGCCGAGCTAGTTAGAGCGGGATTCGAACACGCGACCTCATTAGTCAAGGGTTTGACAGTCGCAGGGATTGATGGCCTTTAACCACCCTGTGCATGTGCCAGGCAGACACAAAATGATGAGGAAAAGCTCATACTACGCCATATACATAGGATTACATAGCCCATGGGGCGTCACGTTCTCAGAGTCATGATCTGTAGAGATCTATTTCCGGAAACCATATAGTGTTCTAAAAATATGTGCATATATATTTAGTAGGCCTATACCTAAGTTAGCGAAATCTAGTCATGTGACAGCCTAAAATTAATTACCTTTTTGTTTAATATAGACTCTCCGAGGGAAGAGTATGGCGTCGTTTAGCTTGTATATAGGATATCGCCGTATGTTATAACATAGGGCTGGCCTATGAGCACGCGTTAGCGTATGTACATATCACTTGCGCACGGCGGGTGGTAGATATTTGATATATGTAGACACACGCATACACTAAAAAAAAAAAATTGTCATAAACAAAGAAGCATTGCTGCAGGTTCCTATTTCTATTATTTCTCTTACTAATTACAACGTCTGGCCATGTCCCCTCTGCTTTTTTCCGCGTGCCCGGTCAGTTTTTTTTCTCCAAACTACTAATCAAACAGAGTTGTAAACTGGTTAGTTTGGCGTGAAGGGCCTATAATACATGGCTCGCTCTGGGTGATCTTGGTAAGCAGACCCGTTCACATCACTTACACCTTCTCAATACCGCCACGATGTCCCAACCAGCCATCATCATTAACAACAACTGACTGTCGCGTGGCTGCCGTTAACATCTTTCTTTCGCTCTCTATATAATTAACTTACATGTCTAACGGCTTATAGCCGACATAAAGAATAGAGACTGTCAAAAGCACTGACGGATTTGTCTCCTTCAAGCATTTACCACCAGTGCTTTCATTATTTTTTAAACATTTGGCCATTGTTATATTTATTTACAAAATTGCTCAAAATGTACTTCTTAATATATTTTTTTCCAGGGCATATAGACACAACACAGTTCTTTCTTGGCAAGGCTGGAGAATTAATATTTATGTATAAGTCTAGTACCCGTTTAATGGCGGTTGCAAAACTGGACAAGACACTGTTATAACTCATGTGTAGCCTTGAAGCACACTGTTAACCACAGAACATTTGAATGAAAGCCATGTGTTGTGTTTAACGATTATAAATGATTTGTCATCTAGATTCAGTCTGTAACGTCACAATGATATTTGGTCCTGACCATCAAAAGTGAACCTTTCTGAGTCCATCGTATATATTAAACAAACAAACGAAAAATGCTCCAGAAAGCATACAACCGGAAAGCAAAAAGGGAGAATTAATTAATTCATTTACGTACATGCATTTGTCACAATGCATGTACATGTATTTGTCACAGTGTGTTGGGTGAAAAAGATGTATAATCCAAATGGAGACGGTAATAGTTTGGATGAAGAAGGTAACCGCCGTTTACATTAACTGTATTTCCCTCTCTTTGTTAAACTCCTCAAATTTGATCAGTTAATGAAGACCAGAACATTTTATACAAACAGTACTTGCGCAACTTTCTTTCTATAGAAAAATGTCTTTTACAGGCGTGAAATAAAAGGGCGAAATATGCCATCAACGGACCAGGACACGGATTTAACTCTGAGGAAGACCTTAATCTCCTCCTCAAGGTACCTCCTACCACTATCACTATCCCGGATTTCCCTCATCTAAAAACTCCGCCCAAACTGTGGTTAGAGAATTTATGTTATAACACAATCCGCCATTAACGGCAATACCAGATAAAGTTCACGTACCCTTTACTGAGTGTTAATCATACCACCCAAATGGATATCCGGTGGCTTCGGTGAATTCCGTGACATTGCATGCATACTAATGAGTAGGCGACAACGATCTCGGAGTGTCACTCACTGCACATTGCTGGTTTCTGTGTCAATCGAATAGTTTCATTGTCAAGTCAAACAAAACCCATCAAAAATATATGTTTTTGGAGATAATCTTTCGTTTCGATTTGGCATATCCATATGCTCAAGTATGTCCTGCTTAACAGAGGAGTCGACGATTCCGGAAAAATTTCCAGTTGGTGTAAACTTCTCGGAAACAAAATTTTGATTTTAAGCAAAATTTCATTAATTAATCTCTCTTTTAGAAATATAAAACTCGATTAAGTTATGTTGAAGTGTATATATAAGTGGATCGTTTCAGCTCAGCCTTTTTTTTTGTTTTCAAAACAAAAGGGGAATTTTGTTCATTTTACGGAGACGTGTTACATCCTTGTTGTACATCCTTAAAATAAACTTAGCTGAATATCTCCCTCACAAATACAGCCGGGTATTTTTAGTTACCTTAGTCATTTAATTAAATCTGCATTAACAACTGTGCGCATTTCTAACCTGAATATGTATACACCGTCTGAAACATTCCGATCGGTTTCTTACATATTAACTTTAGATGAAACACATAAGTTCTAGAAAAGGCTAGAAAAAACAATACAAGACCTTCTAATCGTTTCGTTATCAAAATTTTTATTAAACATAATTATTTGATGGTACGGTACGGTACCGGGCCGGTACAGTACCGGACCAGTACGGTACATATGAACTACATATAGCGTAGTAAGCTTATATCCTCAACCTTACATTGACTTCAAACTTTTCCAAGTATAATCACGATTTATTTCATTCTTTATTCCTTTTTCACAATTTTTAATCTTATTATTTCGGATTATTAGGCATAATTTTGTACATACCGTGTGTAAACTTACCGATTATTTGACGGATAAAGTTAATCGGGCATAGTTTACGTGATCCATCCGAGAATTAACCCCAAACTCCTTGCTTGTCAACATACAAGTTCGATGACTGCATTCTGTCGATTTTGGGGAAAACCTGGATGTCTCTTTCTTTAAACTCGGACAGGCCATTACTTCATCTTCTTATAATTTTTTTCGGATAATAAATTACACAGGTTAAAACAACATTGAGGGATGTGATTTATGAAAATATGTAAAGAAAAGGTTATAAGGAAGCTTTGTTTCATACGTTCTGGAGACCATTTAGTACTGTACGTATACGGATTGTGAAACCTCACTTCGAAAAAGAAGATAGTCGCTTCAACGCGAATGCGCAAGTACTCTTTCTGTTCAGTTTAGTGTTTAGTGGCTTCTATGTGATATAACTTCCTAATCTGATGATTTGAAACCATAATATAATGAAATACTTTTAAAGTGTCGGCTATTCGATATATAGCGTGACGACGATTGCAATTAACCGCTTTAGGCACCAGCGAATGTAGCTATTACTTCTCATAAAAAACAAAACTTTTTTTAAGTCTTATTTGATACAATAGGCCACCGTAAGCAAGGCGAAATAACAAACAAACACAAGAGCATTCAAATAGTATTCTCTGGATCTGCTGTCAATCATTGTGAAAATAACCACAACGGTAAGATTAATGATCATTATACTAATGTTGATAGTATTTAAAGATGTTGAATGATGACTACCAAAGAAATACAAGAATAATTCTATTATTATCATCATCAGCACCATTGCCACAATCATCGATTCCATTACTATGGTACACACGCACACATATATATGCAGCTGTAATAACAATATTAACAGCACCGCTATTACTATGAGCTATAATAATAAAATAATACTAATACCCTTACTAACTGTGATACCACTTATAAGAAAGAAAAATGGGTCAGAATGAATTAAATGCGCAAGAAGGGTGGGTAACTACAGAGATCAAAACTTCCTTAATTGTTCTTGGTAATATAAAGGACTACATCACGGAGAGAGAGGAAACAGCCATGACAGTGTGATAACAACAAATGTCACAGGTAACCGGTGAAATTATAGGGTTTTATTCTGAAAGTTCATGTAAATGCTTTAAAAGTAGCAACTTACACATCTCCCGGTAACTCTGGTTACACCAGAATAAGGTGTAAAAAAAAAGCAGCGATAGTAATTGTAATTTGTTAGACATCACTGCTCTAGAATTACTCTAAAAGAAGTGTTCTTATCACGTGTAGAAAACAATTAAAAGACAAGAATGTAAATGAACTTTAATATCATTCAACGGAAAATGCTCCAGGTTATATGCCCAATATAATTGTGCGGGTGCTTAAGCAGGAACTGGTAATATGTATACAAAACGGCGATTACACCAATCAGATTTGTACAGGATAAAAGCAACATACAGGATGAGCATTCGATTAATAGGAAGAATGGATCAATTATGATCTCTAGAAATCCGTTATAAGATCGATGTTACATGCAATTTCCAACTCTCACGTAGACTGTATCCGCTTCCATTCATATCGAGGTGTCGATAACGTAACGAGTGCAATGCCTGTTAACATCGATGTGAAAATTTCGTGCCGTATCACAGCGGGGTAATATAAACCTCGGTATTGTGAAAAAGGGCTACATCACCACGAACACGTGATGTAAACAAATCACACATCCGTTAAAAACTGAAAGGTTGCGAAATTTCACGAGGAAGTATCTTCAGTTTATTCTCTGCAGTTCTCTTCACGGCATGTTGTTTGTTAACCCGGGAATTCGTTTGTTACCATGTCTATCCTGTTCATGCTATCCTGCTTTATTTCTTTACACGAATATCTAACATTTATAACAAATTAAACCACGTAGTACTCTTAATAGTAGCTAAATTTTCACGACTACTTTCTAGCTATAGTATATCATATTATTTCTTAAAACCTAGGCGTTTTCTTAACAAATTGAATGAAGTACCCTGGTTATAAGCCTAGGCCTATGTTTTCTATATAGGCATATTTCTGTTAATATTAACCGATCCGTGTGGTTATGACTTATAATCGGCTTACTTAATAACTTAATAAGTTTGGTCTTTTAACATTTAATCTTCATCCGGGTTTTGAAGAAACCTAAGCTTTACTTATTTAGGGCGTATATTTAGGGCGTACTCAAGAATAATTCACTTATATGACTGCGGCCAGCGCTGTGGTAGGAGGAAACCTCGCAGGGCCTGGGGAATACCCACGACCATCCGCAAGCTGCTGGTACACCTTCGCAAGTTCGACCGGAAAGGAGGTCAGTTTGAGCTGGACTAGAATTCACAACAAACAACAGGCTCCTAAAACACTGTTCTAGCAGGCTAACCTGTCGCCCAAGTACCACCCCCCACCCACCCCCCCTACCCCCAACCTCCCATCCCATCCCCAAATCATTTTCTTTCCCAGACGAAGAGTTCACCTGAAGAGTCATGTCAAATCATCTATAAATTTCAAACTTCAATCGGACGATCCTGCATATTTGATCGATGAGATCCTAAAGCCCAGACGTTTTATCCAATGGACACTATTTTTCTGTTATCGGTCTTTGTACAGCATTACATGTACGACCACGGTTTTATGAATTTGTGGCTGGCTACACAAAAGAAAAATGTCTCTTCGTTTTCTGGACTTGAAAGGTATTACTATCACAAATCGCATGGAAATCCTAGCCGAGATGGCTGCCAAAAGAGCACACGGTTCGCGTTACCTCGGCTTATCACGAAAGCTAGGCACAGTGTCCACAAATTGGTTTCAGTTACTCTGTTCGTGCCAATGTTTACATCGTCATTTAATGGTGACTGTTAAATTCCGCTAATTTGACTTCTGGAAAATTTCTGTTCACTCATGTAAATCAAACCCAGCATGTAGAGAATGTGGGTTCTGAATTAGCCCGGGACCAGGGGCTGTGTGTCAATCTGTGTGTCGTTGACTATGATGGCCACTATGGATATGCCAACTGGATAAACAGAAACAATCAAAGCGCAACTGAGATACACATTTTGATTACCGAAACTTATAAACTATCATGTTAAACGATTTTGGTAGGCGACTGATCTAATCCATTCGCCGAAAACATTCCTTGCGTCTTGTCATTATTATTGAAAACTGTTGATTGCTTCTGTTTCCATGATTTCATCGTACATGATTGTATATTCTAACTTTGTATACTTTTATAGTTCTTTGGTGGTTTGGAAATTAGCCCATGTTGGCTGACGGGCGGTATACGTAGATTGTGACATATGGCTCGTACAGTCCAGCTGTAACGTCAGCCCATTGATCTGCGGACGTCGTGCAAATGACACAATACACCGATGTTTCTCCTGATAGTATATTATATCTAGTTATTACTGGTATAATGCAGCTGGTAAACGTAAGATGTCGGTTATGATAAACAGCAAATATATACCAGTAGTGTCAAAGAAGGACATCTATAATTAAAGGTAGTGTCAAGAGTGGAACAGTAACCACAGGTATCGGTAGTTAACGCTCGTCTTGGGAACAAGCGGTACAGCACCCACTTCATATATCTGTCCGATGTTGAATACAGCATCCAGTTAACATACATGTTCAATGTCGAATACGGTATCCAGTTAACATGTCTGTGCGATGTCGAATACAGCATCCAGTTAACATACATGTATTATGTCGAATACAGCATCCAGTTAACGTACATGTGTGATGTAGAATACGGCATCCAGTTGGCATACGTGTGATGTAGAATACAGCATTCAGTTAACATACATGTGTGATGTAGAATACGGCATCCAGTTGGCATACGTGTGATGTAGAATACAGCATTCAGTTTTCTTGTGTACTTAAAATGCTAAAAGCAACTGTGCTAATTATTCAGTCGAATATATACAAACAGCATAACAGACATAGACGATGTACTATTATAAGTACACCAAGTGAAAACACCACCCATTCATATCACATATGGTATAGATGTCAAGAACAAATTGCTTACAGCAGATTGTCAGCCCTGCTTTCATGCATTTTAATCTTGGGTGCTTTACCATAGAAGCATTAGCTGTGCAGTGGTATATACTGCTTTCAACAGCAAACCATTTTCTTGGTGACACGCCACCAAACGTCAAAGATTTGACAGGATATTTACATTATAAATATTGAACAAACATATCTCTAGTTTCAGACAGTTGCACGACAGTTTCATCATTGATATCATAATTTATGACATAATCATTTTTATTACAGCCCACCCACCCAGGTCGTAGGCCTGCCTCTGGACCAAATGACATTTGTGGGTGTTGTCTACTGTCGGTGGTGCGTGTTGGTAGTATTGTCTGTTCTCAAGTATACGGAGACATCGTGAGGTGACACGGAAAACACATCGACTCTGCGAAAGCGGCGTGCTCGAGTCCCGCAGACACATTTATATAACTTTTATAACTTTTTCAGCATTATTGACGTCTATATATCTGATATTAATCGGCATTTTCACACTCGCTCTATATACTTTGGAGTGGTAGCACTTCCTATTGATCGTACAATTGCGATAATTCACAAAAGTTAAACATACGCAATTCTCAGGTAATCATACTCAGGTAGAAGGTGTGTTACTCAAGTATCGCTGTTGCAAATGAGTTTTCTGCATTCAACCTTTAATAAAACTATCATTTGTTATCTGAAATGTTTCAGATTTTGAGTGCGTAAATATCAAAGCTAAAGGACAGTCCCTAAGTTAGAGTTTTCTTGCAAATTCGTCCCGTTCGACCTTTTTGAAACAGAACTGCTTTATATCTTTGGCAAAATTCCTGACAGTTAGAAGTTCCATTTAGGTAACCTGTATAAAGCTGAACGCAAGGAATCTTGAAAAAAATGTTCGCCTCTTGTTGTTTTTAACGCATGCCCTAACATTTAATCAAAGATGCTGTTTAGTGAGTGAGAGTTTGGGGGTCTAACGTCGCACCAGATCCTGTTTTGTATACCAGTGTACAGTCACGTATAGTCACTTTGACGTGGAGCTTTTAGGTGTCAAAAGATATCAAACCTTTAAGTATATACACACTGTCGGTATTTTCCGGTCTAGAATCTTATTATTTATTTATTTGTTTGTTTGGTGTTTTACGCCCTGCTGAAGAATATTTCACTTATACGACGGTGGCCAGCATTATGATGGGAGGAGACCCGGTAGAGCCCGGGGGAAACGAACGGAGAGGAAGCCAGCTTGAACTCACATTGATCGCACTGGTGAAAGACTCCGTTGTCAATGCGCTGCCCTGGTGTGTTAAAAACCTGGGCCACGGAGGCCCAAAACCTGCCTTGTTGTATGTATTCAGCTGTTGTCGCAAACAGATACCGCTACGCTTAAGTATGTCTATAAATGGCTCCTCCTATGAACGTTTTTCATTAAAATGTTACTCAATTTTCGCGGGATATCGGATGATATAGCCATGCCATGACAACTGGTCAGGTAAATATGGCTTTTATAAATTGTTCGATGACTGAGAAACCCCAGATAATGTTAATGCAGAAATCGTGTAGATAAGCACAGGCGGCGTAGCTTAGACACCTTGCACGTGACTGCAACAGCATACGCCTCTTTTGTGCTTTAATCCGTTCTATACAACAGCAGTGCGAGGGGATTCCCCATATAATTGCGTCTTTGCATATCGCTATTGAATGAATCAACCCATGGTCTAAGTCATATACCAGAGAGTCAAATCACAGTTTAACACTTAATACATTGGTTTAAAGTGAAATGAACTCAAATGCATGGTTAATGTCGAATTGGATCAGTTGTATTGTAAAACAAAATATGCTCATGAATATAATCATAGGGGAAAAATCCCCTAAATGAGTAGTATTTTGACTGTATAGTCCTTTCTCGAAAGGCGGTTGGTTACTTCAGATGTTTACTTCACGCTCGAGGATGTAAGGCAGTTGACCTATTTTTTGACCAGTTGCAACATAAATCCAAATTTTTCACAATAACAAGTAGATTTTCGTGAGCAGCAGGTACTCATGCCCTTCTAGGCCTATAATACATGCACCGGTAGTTAAAACTGCTCTGCCGTAAACAAGCTGTGAATAAGGAAGTTAAAGGTTTCATATTTTGCAATGTTACCTTATAAAGGCATGACTAGCTTGAATGTAATGTTAGTGACTATATGTACAAATATGACAGATTCTTCCCATAATGCAGGCCGCCTTCGTATAAGCGAAATATTCTTGAGTACCACGCCTTTCAAATAAATATATAAATGAATATATATATGATTGCACATCTGACTAAAGTTAAAAAAATGATCCTACCATTCAATCACGTCAACAACAGAAAAGAAGGGGTTGGTTCAGCTCTGATTACATAACCTCTACAAGCAGCGATCCAGAGTTCGTCCTCAGTTGTAGCTTTTAGGTCAAACGTCAAAATGGTTTATTAGCGAGGAGGGGGGACTCCGTGGCTCAGCTGGTTAGCGCGCTAGCGCAGCGTTATGACCCAGGAGCCTCTCACCAATCCGGTCGCTGTGAGTTCAAGTCCAGCTCATGCTGGCTTCCTCTCCGGCCGCACGTGGGAAGGTCTGCGCCAACCTGCGGATGGCCGTGGGTTTCCCCCGGGCTCTTCCCGGTTTCCTCCCAACGTAATGCTGGCCGCCGTCTTGTAAGTGAAATATTCTTCAGCAGGGCGTAAAACACCACCCGAATAAATAAATAAATAAATATTAGTGAGGAAATCAGTTCAGTCTGCAATAATATATCTTTGTACACAGCGATCTCAACTCGTAAAGTGTAAGAAGACTTGATATTTCGGATTTACATCAATAATTATAAAAACAATATTTTTTTAATATTAAAACTGTGTAACGGTTCCGAAGAGAACAAGGCAGAGAAGCAACATGCATGACTGATTACTCGCCGTGTATGCAACACATACTGTCACACGTTCAACCCCACAAATAATGATCATTTAAGTCTGCACATGATTCCTACAGCGTTAAAACGTGACACACAATGCCATATAGGAACATCGCCCCACGTGGTACATGCAGTGGTGCAGGCTTTTGACCAGAAGTGCCTTTTCTGGATTGTGATAGCGTTTATCTCTGGATAAAGTAAACATAATTTCAAGTTCAGATGTACTGTTTGGTTCAGTACATGACTGTATATACAAACATATTCTTAACAAACGCTGTTGTTTTCTAAAAGACTTTTTGATATATATTCCTGTAGCATATAGTTTGGCAATATGCATAGCTGATTCAGGCTGTACACCAATAACGCTGTACGTCAAATGTACTTTTAAAAGTGTAACTTTTAACTTTTTGACGTGTAACAGTGACGAATATACGCCCTCCATATAGTCATTTGTGGCAAAGCGACATCCATGTGTATTCACCGGTTATGTGTGACCAGCTATTACTCTTTTGTATGTACTATAGTTAGCTATTTATTTGACTGGTGTTTTACGCCATACTGAAGAACATTTCACTTATGACGGTGGCCAACACTGAAGCGAGAGGAAACCGGAGCCAAGGGGGAAAACCCAGAACCATCCGCGGGTTGTTAACAGGCCTTCCCACGTACGGCCGGAGAGGAGGCCAGCATGAGCTGAACTTGAACTCACTGCTAATTCTGAAAAATAGTCCATACTGGTGGTCAGGCTTATGCATGGAAGAAGAAAATCAGGGAGTGTATTAATACGAAATGAATTCATTTACGAACTATAGTCTGACTGATTGTGCCAAAGGTGTCCGTCACAGCAGACACTCAGGCTTCCCATGTACACTGTTATATTGGGTGCACACTACTTCAGAGGATCCATAAGGATAAAGGTAATAACATATGCACACTAATCGCTGGAGACTTTTATTCTTTTGCAAACTTTAACGCTCAACGTTGAATCTAGATAAACAGTCTTGTCAAATAATTCCTTCAGCATTTCTGGACATCTGCCGATAATTGTATGTAACGTGAGCTTTACGGTGGTCGATGTCATTTTTTCCAGTTATTATGGCTTCTAGAAATAAAATTGAACACAGGTGCGAATGAATATAACAGTACCGTCAGGTGGGAGAAATATCACCTGTGTAGGGCTATATGTACAGGAAACCTCCAATCTACCGCCTTATTAAAGCGGTTTAATTGTATCGATATTTATAGATATAACAGCACTACACTATAGTGTGTATTTATATCTGAGCCGAGGGTGTATTTGAACACAGGAAGACACGAGCCGCCCATCGACTACCCACATCAGCTGGCGTTGCTCATTCTGCGTGTGGTTTACCGTAAGGGTTACATGTCCTATGAGAGCTTGACTCCCTGTTATCGGAACTAAATTATGTCCTCATTTAGGAAATCTGTTCGCTTTAATACTCACACAAATTTTTTAACTGTTTATATGATGGTTCATTTCATTGCTTTCTAACGCCATAATCAAAAATGGTTCACTCACATGACGGTTGTGAGTTTTATGGGTTGAGGAAACCTGAGATCCCGGCGACCTTTATTCTTTACTGACGAACTTTCCTACGTGTAATATGCACGTGATATTGGTGGAAGGCACGTGGTCTTCAAGGAACACTAAACTGATTAAAATGTAAATGTTCGTCTGGAAAATTCATAAAGACCTAGAAAGGATACTGTACTGCATTGTCAAGCTTGATATGAACATGTACGGCCATTTGGTCAGATATGCAGACGTCTAGACTACCAGAACCCCATTTGCCTGCAAGCCCCAAGGCTTGCTAACACGGTGTAACTCACTGATCATCCTGCCTTAATCCTTCAACTCTTCTAATCCGACGTAGATCCGTTAGAGAAACACAGCGCGCACCTGTTACCCTAAACAGACTGGTGGATGAAGAGACGTTACGGCATGTTTTGCGTCAACAGGGATTTAGGGATTGAGGTAAAACCGCTGCTGGAAGCACTCTCCAGCTCTTGGGTATTCCTTAAACCAGAAACGCAAAGAACTTCGATCCTAGGATCCCACCTCGATTCGATAGTATACACGCATCATGTCCATGTAGATCATCATTTCAGGACAGAGGAACTTTCTTTATCACTATCCTATTACTTCTATTTTTTGGACATCTGGTCTGCTTGTTTTAGCGAATACACTTGTAAAATTGTAACAGGAATAAATAATTTCTCTTTTCTTACATTGTAGTACATGCATGAAATTTTGACGTTTTCGCAAAACACTGGGAGATGGATGTAATTCTAAATTTTCAGCACTGCTTACATGTGCTCTAAAACTAGGAAGAATTGCAGTGCTCGATTAACAGCTTACAGGTACAGTTACTTCAGGTCCAGCGTACACAACGCTATACAGCGATTGCGTCTCTGTATTACTCGCTAACGTTCTTACACAATTTCTGACATTCACTTGTAAACCTCTATTTCCTTTTCACGAAAAACTGCAAAAGCCCCACTAGTCATATGCATGTGCTAATATTCATAGGGACGACTTGTGCCATCACACGGAGAAAATTTTTCCAAAAATCGTTTAGAAATGCATAAAAAAGAATGCAACCGAGAAGACACTGACACTTAAATGAATAGTAAATAAATAAATGAAGTTCAAATGAACAACCATCAAAACATGTACAACAAAATAGCTTTTTGTTGTTCTGAAGAGTTATAAACACTTTAAATATAGGATTCTACACGGTATCCTGTAAAGATAAAGAACTCCGGTGTGATCCTCTGTCGCATCGCATGACTTGTTTTTAGAACTGTACGTTCTTAATCTCCTCATTCCATGCCCATAATGTTCTGCCGGCATATACCATTTACCATTGATGTCCGTGGAACAAGCTGTCCTGGAAGGCACAGTTTCTCTTTTCTTTCATGTCACGTCACTTGGGCTCACGCGAGAGTTTATATGCTACAAAAGATGCCACCGTACAGTGCAATATTTTAAATGCTTATAACTCATTTTGAAATATTCTTAATAAATAAACCAAGCTATATTTTCTCTGACACTTTTTAATGACCTCTCTCTTAACATTTACTTCCTTTTTACTTTTACTAGTTTCAGCAATTATAGTATATTTTGAAATGATGCATTTTTGTCACATTAAACTTAAACTTTTTAGAATATAGTAAAAATGTGAAAAATCTTTGAACTGACAAATTTTCGAGGCTCATTGTGTCATAGCTGTCGAAGACAAGTGTTCAGAAGTATATATTATCGATTTTTTTAAAAAATAAATACGCAGAAAACTACAGTTTTTCTTTGACACTGTCCTAGGACCTCGAGTGCATATAGCATTAAGGCACTTACCATATAAAGGGCAGAAAACATCAGCGCACTCAAACTGCAGTTTAAAACTTGTAAATTTATGAGTGTAGTGGTCTTAGATTTTCCGGTTATGTAACTTTCCACTTTTGTTATTGATTATAAAGAGGAGGCGGGAGGAGGAACCTCCATGTAGAGCGTCACTCAGATATGTACAGGTAAAAATTAAATGCAATTAGCAGCTAAAAAGTCGGATTGTTTTCACCAAGTTTCGAGAACCACAAGCGTGGGCGGCCTGTCAATCATTGTTGAGAAACAATGTAATGTATTGTCTGCTTAATGAATAGGCTAATATATACATCCGCTGTTCGCTCATTTGTACCTCTGTGGGGAAAAAAGGGATAAATTAGAAATCAACTCACCTAATTTCCATTATTGTTTACCTTCTAATGACCGATGAAAAACTATTTAATTTCATGGCTAGAAACTGTCCGGGCGCCATTGTGCGGAGCATTAGCCGAGCAAAAACCGGTTTTGAGTCGAAATATGCCCATCAATCAGTCCGAATATGCCTTCGCTAGGTGTCGCGAACACGACAGAAAACCTGTTTATCGTGGACAAATGGTTTTTCTGAACGCCAGTCTCCTTCACATGTCGGAACTCCCCATACGTTGGTCACGCCATCAGCACGATTCTAAACCATTATCACCTATTTCTCGACCGTGCTGGCTAAATTCAGGACATAGCCGCGTTAGCTGTCATTATTTAGAGTCCATCTAAAACTATATATATTATTAGAAAATTCCCAGGCTGGTATAGAAGGTTATGCATTTTGGCATGTAATATTTCTTCACTATAATATATTTGGACTGGACCACTTTGACTGTTGTCAACATGCTGTACCTTTTTTTTTCCTTTGGCCCTCATACCACTGACAGGTAAAATGAGAGATAAAAGGAGTTGCCTAGTTTAATTTGAGTGGGAAAAAATAAGACCCTTTAGCGCAGGAAATCGTGCACATCCCCCCCTCCACCCCTCTCCTAAATGTGATTCCAGCGTATCATGTGTACTTCATTAATTAATTTACTTATTTGCTTGGTGTTTTGCGCCGTACTCAAGAATACACTTGTACGACGGCAACCGGCATTATGGTGGGAGTAAACCGAGCAGAGTCCGAGGGAAACCCATGACCATCCACAGGTTGCTGCAAGACCTTCCCACTTACGACCCGAGATGTGCTTCATTAAAGACGACCTATTTTTGTTGTTTGCAAATTAAGCTCATGGGAATTCCTGGGTTTTGTTTGTGGCAGACAATTTACATTTTTCCGAAACGGCTGTTTCATTGGGCACCAAATGTATTCAGAGTCTTTCTTAATTCCATTTATTTATTTGACTGGTGTTTGACGCCATATTCAAAACTATATCATTTATACGACGGCGGCCAGCATTACGGTGGAAGGGAATCACGCAGAGCCCGGAGGAAACCCACGGCCATCCGCAGTTTGGTGGCAGACCTTCCCACGTACGGCCGGAGAGGAAACCAGCATGAGCTTGACTTGAGCTCACACCGACCGCATTGGTGAGAGGCTCCTGGGTCATTGCGCCGCGCTGGCAATCCCAAACAGGCAATGTTCGCTATTTATTTATTTCATGCGTCGTGCGCAAGAATTTTCCACTTTTATGACGGCGGTCAAGCTTACGGTGGAGGAAATCGGAGAGCTTGGTGTAAAAATCGCAACCTGAGCAGGATGAGCTGGATTCGAACACGAAATCGCATTAGTCAAGGGCTATTTAGAAGATAGTTAGAGCCAGCCAGCACGTATGTTGTTTAACACAGTAAGGGTACAGGAACTGGTTTATGTGCCATGACACAAGGCTGTGTTAAATGTAAGTTTAATGGACATAAAGATTTTGTTGATTAAAATGGTTGATTTGTGTTTAAAGCTGTTCCAAGTTCAAGAATATTTCACTCAACGACGGTTTATGGTTGGGGGGGGGGGGAGAGAGACCGGTTTGCAAAACATGAGAAGCCGTTTCGAACAGCAATTACCCCAGCCAGACTAAATACATAAACAACTGTTCACAGTGTCACCGATGCATATTGCGTACTTTGGCGGAAAACCGGTGCTTTATGCCCGACTGTCTGACAGGAAACCACCACACTTCAGTCAAGTGTGAGCAAACAACCAATCCGCACCAGACTTGTGGGCCACTTCACGTTTTCTGAACGTCAACCGTCTTACCTGGGATAGGTTGACGGACGTCAATCAACGGAAAAGAATCCCACCAATGAAAAGAAAAGAAATCACTTTCGAATTGAAAACAATCATTTAAAATCACAATTATTCCGGAAGGTTGGAAATAGTGATAATAGGTATCGTTGAATCAAAAGGATGTGTAACGCTATCTGTGAGTGAGTGCTTGGGGTTTAAGGTCGTACACCCTATCTGTGATGTGGTTTGACTCCGATGTAAAATGCACTAATTAGCATGTTTTGACACAAAATTTAAGGTCACAATGCGTAGGTTTGACCTTGTATAACTACGTACACAATCGGTTGTGATGTTTTACATTTGTTTATTACATGGGCATATTTAAGACAACACCTGGCGGATGCTGGGAAGAGTGTTTACCATGGCACAATAACTTTTATTTGGTGCTGAAGACAATACACATAACATACAGCATATAACATACAGTGGCTGATATGTAGAGACACACCCACATATACATATTCACGATCTCCTACATGAATGACAAGCACAGAGCAATAGCCCGATAGGAACAATTGCATGCAGTGGCATCACATTGTAAAGCATACAATTTTATACGAATCGTGGATCTGTGGACCTTTCAGGCAGTTGAAGTTTGTGACAAGCATCAATAGCACGAGCAAACAGTTCTGTAAAAACAACTTATGACATATCAAGGCTTTGTTTCCCTAGCCTATCAAAACAATTCCTAATTTCATTTATCCAAACCTATCACTACACCTCATTTGAGTCAATTTCAGACAAAATGTTGCATATTAACAAATACAAAAAATGAGACAAAGCAGCATACTTTCAGGACAGGTCAAGTTTGGCTTCATAAGAAGAGGCCAAATATCAAAACTTGGGTCAAACTATTTGCTTGAAGTTCCAAATTGTCCACGAACTAGATCTCGACAATTTCGTAAATCTTATGACACAGAATTGACCAGAAATCTTAAATTAGAATATTCTGACTATTGTCATCTTCCTGTATTTATTTACTTATTTATTTGACTGATGTTTAACATTCTGCTGTAGAATTTCCCCCCTATAATGACACTGGCTAGGTTTACACCTCAAAGTAACTGGAGTGTCCACAGTAATTGCTGGCAGAAAACTCTTCACAATGGCAAAAAGCTCAAGTCACTAAAACATAACAAACCCTGTCTTGTTGCAGTTTCTGACGGTCATCAATTTAAGACACAGTAGGCCATATATCTGCTATGACTATTAAAACAAACAAGTCAAAAAGAATTAGTATTTACAGATTTTCCTTTTACATCAAGGTGATCAGTGGATCTAATGCATTCTGTGGTATCAATTCCTCACAATTGATCTGAGTATTGTCGGAGAATGCTGCCAGATTGCTGTGACTTTTTTGTTACAGTACAATGCTGTATAAGAGAAAATGGTCTGCATGTGTTGGGGGGTGGGGGGAGGCTTTACCTTACACCATTTACAATTTCAGCTAACATGATCAGAAAGATGTAAACATCTGAACACTAGATACAATCTAGTTAATGGTAGATTTGGGTCATTTACTTAACTGCCCGACGAATCAGGTCTCACAGCAATATTTATTTAATTTCATTGGCGTTTTATGCCATACTGAAAAATATTTCACCTTTATGCTCCCAGCATTACCGTGGGAGGAAATATGGTAGAACCAATGAGAAACCCAAGACCTTCCCAGGTTATCGAGATATGGCCCATATAAACAAATGATTGGCAGTCAATACTATGAACAGCTCTGACCAATGGGATATCAGAATCAGTCACCATTTCTTGGAGATCTTATACCATTCATTCAGTCCTGGCAATTATTAAGCTGCAACGCCACATCACTGGTTATTTCTCCCCTGTGCAATAGTCAAGCATGATGGAAACTGCTGTCAATGTGCAGTGCAATCCTAGCTAAGCTCAAGGGGAATCTTTGACAATTGCAGAAGAACCAGTACAAACAGAAACTTCAACACGTCATACCAACATTTGTGTAAACCATATATACAGATATAAGTACATGTAACTTCTACTTCCTTACAGGGAACAATGCAATGGATTTAGCTTTGGTCAAATATTATAATTAGGAAATTCACTGGGTTAAGTATAAAACCATAAAACTAAACACAAAATGCCTTCAACAGCCTAAAGGTGCACAAATCAATTAGAAATTCTTACAAAAATTTGATAAAATTGGAATTAACTAGATTTGACCAAACAACCCTAGAAACAATAAAAAAACAGTTTTAAGAATTCCCTTTAATTAAAACCGATTATAGTCATTAAATGTTCCATGTTAAACAATAATGTTTAATTTTATCAAACAATTATTTTCCTTAAAATCTTCTCGAAATACAAAGTCAGAAAACAAATGATGACCACTTCTGTATTGTTTGATTTCGTAAGGGTTACATTTTTTTTCAACTCAAATCTTTCTTACACCCTGGCTAATACTTATTTCTAAGAAATCAGACACACACCCTTTTTGCATGGGCCTAATTTAGTTAGAACTTACATCAAATACTGAAAGCTTTGACAACAGCTAATCACAGAAGCACAGTCAGCACCATTGATAAATTGGACGCATTTACTTTCCACTGAAAAAATGCAGATGCACAAGAGTTGTGTCCCTTGTTGATGTCACAGGTGGCGCTGTAGAATTAGCTCAGGGAAATGCCCATCAGTGAGGAAGTGTCATGCCCCATCTGGTCTGGTAAAGGAATGGTTTTAAGCAAGTGACCTCCCCTCTGCCGAAACTAGCCCTTCCTGACCAAGGCCATGAGGGTAAAGTTCAGTTCATCTGGGTCCCGCGCCATAAACTGCTTCACAACCGCCACTGCATCCTGATAATGAAACAACAAGACTTATAAACATACATTTGTTTCGTTATTTATTTGATTGGTGTTTTACGCAGCACTCAAAAATATTTCACTTATACCATGCCAGCAAGCATCATAATGGTAGGAAACTGGTCAGAGCCCAGAAGAAACCCATGACCATTTGCTGGAGACCATTTGTTTTGGTTTATTTATCTGATTACTGCTTAACACCTTACTCTGAATGTTATCACTTAAACAACGGTGGTCTGTTTTATGGATAGAAGTAAACCACCAACCTCTGGCAAGTTACTGACAAACTTTCTCATGTAAGACTCTATCCATATTTATTAAAAGCAGAATTATATTCATAGTAAATCAATTTATAACTTTCCAAACAATTATACAGAGAATCTCCTGGACACTTACAAGGAATTTAAGACTGTCAATATCATAATTATTTTATATTCTAAATGATGCTTGGACTGAATCCTACGGGAATTTACCACACTAGGTGTACGTAACTGTTTGTTATACAAAAATATCCCAGTTGAGGCAACACCTCAAGTTCTGTTTGCACATAAATGTACACACACCAGCACACACACACATCTATAGATGTACTTCCTTATCCTAGTTCATGTAAACTTAAAATATCAGAAATTTGATTTATGTACATATGTGGCAAAACTATACGTGATACCAGATTATAACAACACCGGAATAACCCAGCTTGTTAGTTCTGATGTATAGCTGCTGACCTGAAATGACCTGAACAGGAGGATTCTACAAAATCTGACATACAAGTCACAATAATTACTGCCTGACTATGACAGGAAATGTACTATAAATGTAGTTTTTTAACTCATTAACAAGGCGACTGGCAAAATTGTACACCTAATTTTAGACCTGAGTCAGAGAGAATACCAGACGAACTACCTGGTATGTACCAAAAAAGTACCAAATAACACTGTGCAATGCACTTAAAATCCCTCAGCTTTGAGCACATGTACAATGTAAAGAAAAGAACCAACTTAACTGTGGTTTGCAATAATGTGTAGATCTTCTTTGCGTGGGATTTAGAAAGTTGTGAAACATGAAGCAGGAGAATAGCTTTTAAGGATAACAACTTTTTTGTTTATTTCAGACTGCCATTGCAGCCTCTTATAAAAAATTTAACTTAAAGGACCATTATGACCTTGAAGAAAATGGTCAAGGTCGCTGAAAATCCTCATGACAAGATGTATGAGTGGTGTAAGTTTGGTGAACTTGGGCTAAACGGTTCTACAGACAGCCTTTCATAAAATTTATCTTCAAGGACCCCAATCAGCTTAAAGAATAAGGTCAAGGTCGATAAAGTATGGTGTAGGGTTGGTGAATTTGGCATAAACCATTTTGGAGATATCATGCTTGCAAGCCTATTCTAAAATTTAACCTAAATGACCTTGTCTTCCTCAAGACAGAGTGTAAGGTAGAGAACTTACTACACCAGACAGATAACTTTATATACCAGACACAGAAACTAACACAGCAGCCAGACAACTTTATATACCAGACACAGAAGCTAACACAGCAACCAGACGACTTTATATACCAGATACAGAGCCTAACACAGCAGCCTGACAATTTTATATACCAGATACAGAACCTAACACAGTAGCCAGATAACTTTATATACCAGACACAGAACCTAACACAGCAACTAAACAACTTTATATACTACAAATTAACACAACAGTCAAACAACTTTATGTATCAAATACAGAACCTAACACAGCAGCCAGACGACTTTATATACCAGATATAGAACCTAACACAGCAGCCAGGCGACTTTATATACCAGATACAGAGCCTAATACAGCAGCCAGACAACCTTATATACCAGATACAGAACCTAACACAGCAGCCAGACAACTTTATTTACCAGATACAGAACCTAACAGAGCAGCCAGACGACTTTATACCAGATGCTGAGCCTAACACAGCAGCCAGATAACTTTATATACCAGATACAGAACCTAACACAGCAGCCAGACAACTGTATATACCAGATACAGAACCTAACACAGCAGCCAGACAACTGTATATACCAGACACAGAACCTAACACAGCAGCCAGACAACTTTATATACCAAACACAGAAACCCAGCACACCAGTCAGACAGCTTTATATACCAGACAGAACCTAAGACCACAGCCAGACAACTGTATTATACCAGACACAGAAACTAAAAGCCAACATACCTACACATCAAAAGTAACATACTCAACCAAATCACCAACATATATGTACCACCTACAAAAGTAATATACCAGACCAAAAAGTCAGCATACAAACCTACCAAACTAATATACAGGTACTTGACCAGTAAGTCAATTACCAGCCAACCAATCTGATATGCAAGAAAAACAAGTCAACATATAACGCCAACCACCAGGTATACCAGACAACCAACCTGATATGCCAGAAAAAGAAGCCAACATACCACTCAAACAACCTGACATGCCAGACCAATATACCAATCAACTAAGCTGATATACCAGACAAAACAAGCCCACCTGCAGACCAGAAAAAAACAGTCTGACATAAACCTGCAATAAAGATAGAGTGAGTATCAACCATTTCTCTCTCTCTCTCCATGAATTAAACAACTCGTTATTACATGTGCATACAAATGCTGGTGTTTATCAGAAGTTTTAATTGGCAAATATTTGGAGATGATTTCTCTGACTGTTAAAAATCAAACCTTCTTTGTACAAAACAAATTATGATGAATATTGTACAAGAAATTTTCTCCCCATGATGTACATAAATATACATGTATATCATATGGATGGCTGGATAGCATGCAGGCACACAAATGTCCTTGAACATAATAATAGGGTACTGTGTATGCTGAGCAGCAGTGCAGTTAATTCTCCATGTTTGGAGGCCACACAGAAGCTAGGGTCTCCACTGACAGGCAGCGGACAGGTGGAAGCAACAGTCTTAAGGAGAGTCTTAGACTCGATCTACACTCACTGACCCATAATTTCTGCCCTCAAAATATTCCTATCATGAAAACGGGATAAAAGAACCCAACAAACCCAGCATGGGAATAAGATAGGATAACCTCTGTTGAGGATAATTCACTGCTGTCAACCAGATTTAATAGATTGTACAGGATTAATCTGACAAGGGGAGAAATAAAGCCTAACTGACGATGAATGACTGTTCTGAGGGGGATTCCTGGAGTTAGTGTCCTTGGTTGACTCCAGTGTAATTGTGACCTCTCTATCATCCAGCATATTACAGAATCAGGGTGAAGTATTGAGTTCAAACTGGCCAGTCAGCCATAGTGTCCCACAAGGGCAACCATATCCTGGTTTTACAGGCTGGATGAGAGACCTATAAGGCCTGTATAACATGATTAAGACCTCCCACACTAATTGCTTTACACCTTCTCCCACTGTCCTGCTTACTGGCCTCAGCTGGGTTCAGCTGCACTAATATTACATAATAGGCAGGCAGGATAATGATGACTGCCGAGGTCACTCAGTGCACTGTTTGCTTGACTTACCACATTACCACTATTAATCAGTCAATACAGTCCAGTCAGAATGCTGGGGAGATTCCTATAGACTCAGCTGATCGCAGTACACAACCCACTCAAGGGAATCGGGTCAGGCCTTGTTACTGTAGGGATACTTTGTACTCTTCAACAGTCTACCAGAAATGAGATCCTCATGCCACACAAACCCTAGGCTACTTATGTATCTCAGGACTAAAATAAGGCAAACTGCTGAACTGTTGATTTCCTCTGTGGTCTTGCATCATAACATGGTGCATGTGTGTAAGAGGAGTACTGACATAAGCCTAAATGTACACCAAACTGCTGGATAACTTAAAGAGTCACTGTACAACAAGATTTCCTAAATTGTCAACTACCTTTTTTTTCGGGGGTGTAGTCTCGGTATGAGAACATTGACTTTTACCACAAATATATAACACAAAAAATGCTAAGTTAGACAATCCAGAAGACAGATATTAATGGATCATAATCAGTATCCTAACAGAAACCGCCTCTGTACTTGGGTTACAGGTGCTCTAATCGCATGAACCACAACAGTATTAAATACATTAACAAGCAGACAGCATCAAACCAAATGATATAATGTTGATAATTTGGAAGTAATAAAATACCCTAGTGCGCACAACATGTCACAATAACCTGTTTATGTTTTCACACCTAAAAGAATTCAGATCACTCAGTACAGGCAAAAAATTATTCTATATTAAACATGAAAGCCACAAATTAAACATGCAGGCAAACAAGTATGTATTTATACCTGAAAACAGTTTGATAAAGAAACAATATACTGTCGCAATAAATAAAAAGGAATCTGGAGTGAGCTTAGGATGCACAACAACAATCAAATAAATGAAAATCATTATACTGACATGTGAGAAAGATATGCTTATTACATGTCTGCTATATGTACCGAATGTCTGCTATATGTACAGAATGTCTTCCAGAATGAAAAAAATGTGTGGACATTTCACTTGTGGAACTATACCAACACACCTTGACAACACCTGACACACAAGTGGATGACATCTTTATATGGAGGCCTCCGTGGCCGAGGGGGTTAGCACACCAGCGGGGCACAACCACCCACAAGCCTCTCACCAATACGGTCACTGTGGGTTCAAGTCCAGCTAATGCTGGCTTCCTCTCCGGCCTTAAGTGCAGATGGCCGTGTGTTTCCCCTGGGCTTTGCCCAGTTTGTTCCCACCATTGTATAAGTGAAATATTCTAGAGTATGGCAAAAAAAAAAAAAACCCTATCAAATAAATAAATAAATAAATAAATTTTTTTTATATAATTCAGATAAAAACTATACTGAAGCAAACATGTAACAACATTTGTGAGTGTTATTTAAGACAAGGCAAAATCCTCTTGTGGTCTGACGAGTGATAAACCTGTTTCCTTTAATAATCAACAGCTTTCAGTTCCAGTGGTTGATTATCAGTTTTCAAAGTGTGCCAGTATCCATGCAGGCAGGTTTATTTTCGTCAAAGTAAACATTTTGATCTACATTTCACTTATTATGCATGGCCAACTATTATCCATTTGACAAACAACTCCGTGATATCGCCTAAAACAACTAGCCTCTACCCCACCATCGTCTGGTACCTAACAAACCTCCGGACTTGAAGCTACAGCCAAAACAGCAAGAGCTGGACCCAAACACATGATCTCACTGGTCAAGGGTCGTATAGTTGCAGCAAGCCAGTGCTTTAACCATCTGAAAGAACAAGGTCTGTCCTCATCATGACACACCTGGCCCTTCCTGGCAGAGATACATGTATGGGACACAGCCCTTTCACATAAACTATCGCCATAGCAGTGAGAGTTGGATTTGACAGAGGCTGCTAGGTTGTGAGGAGACACACTTGTAACCTTTAATGAATGAATGATTATTGTTTAATGCCACATCGGCAATATTTTCCGCCACAGCCATATCGTGGCAACTTCATGAGCTAGCTACAAAGTGTACACGGCGAGGGTCACACACATTTCTAATAAACACTGACATACAACATACCTGATGCTTACAACACAGAACACAAAATCCCAATTATGTTTAGCTGAGATTTTAACATGGAAGCATGTCAGTGGTGTGAGGTATGCTTCAGTTGAACAACAAAGCTCAGGTACACAAAAGTACCTTATGGGTATATGTATATGTAAAACTATAAACATGTCAGCTATAATGTCACACTCTCAAGCTAGCATGTCAAACAGTCAATTCTCAACAGCCATCATCATTGCTTTACAACATCAATGTCTGCCGCTCATATACCACTGTTGCCAGGGAGTATGCTGACACTAATCACAAGAGGAATGGAAATAGATGTGAGGGAAAACTGTCAGTATGAATGGCCACATAACACCTACTATACAACAGTAATGCTGTAAACAATACATACATATATGTAGGTCATAAAACAACCTTATAAAACCAGCATGAGCAATCCATGATGGATGTTGATGTAATTGTGTAATATCAAGATGCTTGTAATTGGAGAAAGTCAATTAACCTGCCAATCATAAATGTCGCCTAATTTGGCCATCTGTTCTGCAATTTCCATCAAATCTAGACAAGCCATCATCATCAAATTCTGAAGACTCCGGTCATCACATAGCCTATGATTTAGTATCACATGTTTTCATAACTAATACTAGCTTGAATGTTTTCTTCTTCTTCAGACTCATGAAAATGTTTGTGAAAATGTCATAATTTAAATATAGAACCAGCAACAATAACTTCATTAGCAGCTCACAAAGAGGATAAGTAACACATTCATTCATTGAATCTTCTTACATGAAGTACATGACACGTAGGGTAATTCTTCAACCTTTTCACATGTTTGCAAGGTGTTTATTCAAGCATATCATGAAGGCATTATTCTGTGTAGACTGATAAAACTATACTTTTTGTGAAGCCCTGAAATTGGCTAACCCTAAAAATGTCGTTTTGTCTCCAAAATCAAATCAAAGGTGTAAATAAACTGCACTGTAAGTTGCTCTTTCATATGCGAAAAGGCTGACGAATTAGGGTAGATGTGGATGAAAATTCAGATGAAAATACTGCATGTTCAACTGTTCCATCAAAATCATCATTAATTAAACCAAATAAAAGATAAAAAATAATAAAGATAATCAAATGATAGAGAATACATGCACTAACACATGCAACAAAAATAAATGTACAGGCCTATAAATATATCCTGGATACAATGAAAAAAATTCCGTTATCTCTGTATGTAAGGATATGGCATCTGTAGAATCAACATATACGGAGAGTTTCCTGTATACAGCAATACCTGGTTTACATTGTATAGGGTTCAACGGGTACAGTTCCCCTGCCAAAAAAATGAAAGATGGACCTTCATTAACAAGCTGTATAAAACTAAGCATCATTGAGTACAACAAAAGGTCAGTGTCACTTAATGATGAGTGATGGCGCGAGGATTTTTAAAATAATCTGTTATTGAGTTAGATTCCTCACAGCCGAGTGAGTCATGGGACAGGGTAGACGCACTGCCCTCTGCATTTACAGACTCACAGTAATGGCCATCTCTGGCTGCCGATTGGTAGAAGGCATGATTAACGACCTTGTACCCAATAGCCTTCATAGGCTCCAGAGAGAATGGTCAAATGAGGGTGTTGAGCTTAGGGTCCCCATGTATGGATTCTCTTCCAATTGTCTAATCCTCTGTGCCGCGCTCCCCCCAATCTTAACCCTCTCCTTGCCAATTTAATTTTAGCTACAAGTCAAATTCCATCAATAGCTTTGTGGCCAATTTGGAAGTTCCTGCAGTCACTGGCAGCAATTCAGACCTCAAACCACATCCTGCAATGATGGGCTAAATATACAGTGTTTGTTAAGAAGATAAAATGTTAGTGTATGTACAATGTACACAAGCAGCCAACAAGCACACTCGTCAAATGTCCCATTAGTACCTTGCCCATAGAGGGTTCTACTCACCTCAGACTAGACATGTTGTAAATACATTAACAGATAACATGCTGTGTGATAAGCTTCGTGACATGCTGTGTGATAATGTTACCTGATAAGCTACATCGCACGGTGTATGATAATGGAGATCTTTACTTAAAAGTCAGAAGTTCAACTTACAAGTTATAATTTGTAACTTCAAACTAGAATAGGTAAACTAATTCTACATGTAGTTTGAAACTAAAAGTTACATGTACATGTAGTTACAAGGTGAACTAGTAACTTCTAACTAAAGGTCTCCAATGCTATGTGATAAGGTATATGACATGCTATGTGATAACGAATGTGGCATGCTGTGTGATAATGTATGTGACATGCTGTGTGATCATGTATGAGGCATGCTGTGTGATTTGGTGCACGTACATGACTTGCTGTGCGACGAGTCAAGTGATTTGCTGAGTGAATTACGCTGTAATTCACTAGAACAGGTAAATAAAATAAATAGAATAACAGAATAAATAAATAAAATAAATACAGTGAGCAAAATATATAGTCAGTAAGTAGGCAAAATACATGTATACTGGTCCACGTTGTCTAACGTTGACCTATATATTTTGCTTACTTATATGTGCTTACATAAATTATGGGGAATATAGATCGTGCAACATGAAATGTCATCACTGTATTTATTTTATTTATTGATTTGACTGGTGTTTTATGCCACACTCAAGAATGTTTCACTGATACGATGGCGGCCAGCATCATGGCCAGGGCTCAAAATTAGTATATGTCCCCTGGCCTGAGGCGAGTGAAAATAGCCGTCAAGCTAGTATGATTTTGAAACCACTAGTCCACTTTGGCTAGTAAAAATTATGGTAGACAAAATTATGGTGATAAAAGTCTCGTAAAACTATAATGAAATACGTATAATGCATCCTATTCTTTATCGAGCTAAAGGAAAAAGATTCTGTTCTCCATTCAACTGTGCTGGAACAAAACACGCACATTCGTAACTTACTTTTTTTTTTTTTTTTGACTGGTGTTTTACGCCTTACTCAAGAATATTCGTACCTTACTTTAAACTAGGATATACAGTACATCATAGAAAGGTACCTGTCTAGGTAAGAACTGTGCAGAACACAATGTCATAGCTACTGCCTCCTTGTTTGTGGGTGGCCAGCACCAATTGCCAAGTATGAATTTAGGTCGAAAAGTTGAATTTCACTATGTGGTGGTTTATTTCTGGGGCCGACCTGCCAAATTAAAAAAGAGTCGAGGGGTACTGACAACATATCGTTATGATCAGTATGAAGCACAGGGCCTGGCAGGTTGGTTTTTAAAATCATGGGAGGATGAGAGGCCATTGTTACAAAAGGACACTGAAAAAAGACGTTATAAGGTGTTTGATATGTGTTGAATTTCTGGTAGACGAATAGGCTTAGTCTCTTCAGCACGTCTCCATTACCAAGAGCAGTGCGACGTTACGTTTCTTCACACTCCTTATTTTCTGTGTAATAGGCTAGGCTGTAAACTGTATACCTTCAGCATCCCCATTTTCCAATGACTATGAGATTTGTTACTTGGAAGCTGTTTACTAATTACTAAAATGAACAAAAACAAGTGCACTGATATTAATTTGTGTATTCGTTCAATATTACACGGCTCATTAATAAACATGTTTCAGATCTGTTGTGGTTAGTATACATGTACCACTGTGCAAGAGTCTGTGAGAAATGGTCCTTGGGCTACATGTAACTTAATTGATGTAAACTGCCTCAAAATGTCTTATGTAGTAGTTGTATGTCGTCATCATTCACTTCATGGACTGAACAGGAAAAAGGCTACATCACAGCTTAGGTCGCGCAATCTGATATCAACACTTTGATTGGATAAAATTCTCAAGATGGCTGCCTCGATTCACAACATCCATTTGCTTAGTATTGTCAGTTTGTCTTACATTTTCTTCAGTGAAATCTTATTGAAAAAATAAAGTATAATACATTTTAGAAAGCTTCAGCACCCGGCTTTCAACTGAAACTTGTTTCATGTAACTTTTGCTATATATGTTGATTTGCAGTTATCACTGTAAAATGGTAATGCATATCTATATTTTGGTCCTCATAAAATGATGAGATGAGGTAATTAAACACAACATCTATCAGTTTAGCAGGCCTGGTGTTGATTACCGTTTAAGGAAACTTCATATTAACTTGACCATGTGGCTTGTCTCTGGTTTATGAGAAAATTTTATCTGTGATACTCTATTTTATCTAATAATTGGGACAGATATTAGTCCTGCTGAAAGCAAAATATTACATTCATCTTCTAGTGTTT
Source organism: Liolophura sinensis (assembly GCF_032854445.1). Taxonomy (NCBI): domain Eukaryota; kingdom Metazoa; phylum Mollusca; class Polyplacophora; order Chitonida; family Chitonidae; genus Liolophura; species Liolophura sinensis. The sequence goes on along the minus strand of NC_088302.1, from coordinate 5,758,952 downwards.
TGAAAAAGTAAAAAGCCTTATGTTTGTCACAAGATGGTCTAGCCATGGGAGACAAAAGAAACTTTTTATCTGTTAAAATTACATGTATATTAGCTAAAATGGGTGGATCAGGTGTCCGAAATATTGGAAGAATTAGGGTACACAAGAAGATCCCACCACAAAGGACAAAACAAAATGTCACTGCCAATTTCTGTGAACATTCATAGTTAATCTACAGTTTCAACCTGGAGTGTTAACAGTAAAGTATTTAATTCACAAGGTGCTATCAGGGGTGTCTCGTGAATGAGTTCATGTAAAACTGTATTTACCAACAAGCAAGGTTAGAAGGAAAACACCTTTTTATGGTACATGTGGTGGCACCACTAGGATATCACTACATTATTATGGTATGTTAACTGAAGTTCCAAAATTTTTGAGGGCTAGTGATGATTTGTGTTTCATGCTATACTCAAAAGAATATTTCACTTATAAGAATTCCAGCATTATGGTGTGAGGAAACCGAGTGGAGCCCGGGGGAAACCCACAATCATCCGAAATTTGCTGGAAGACCCTCCCACACCCTCCCAAGCCAGAGAGAAAGCCAGCATACACTGGGCTTGAACTCACACAGCATTGGTGGTATGAACTGCGCTGGCACGCTAACCACTTAGCCACAGAAGCCCCGTTTCAAACTCTGTAAGTGAAGCAGTTCTTCAAATACACTGTTGACATGAAAAACTGATATATTTAATTCTTCTAATTTTTTGGACCCATAGCAGTTGATCATGACAATATTGTTACCATGAAGGATCACCAGCAATGACGATTATGGTGGGAGTGAACTGGGCAGAGCCTGGGGGAGACCGACCACCTTCCGCAGGTTACTGGCAGATGTTGTTCCTGTAAAAGCTGTGTTGTTTTAACTGCCTTGTTAAAACAACACAAGGCAGTTCTCAATTATATAGTGTATTTCATACATTTACCTGCACAAACTTTCTGACCAAAAGTTTGCATTTAAAGGCTATAGGCTTAGAAGGTGAGACAAAGCTGGTTTAAGGTAAGTAATTACTACTGGCATTCCAGGGGTGGATTCAATCTTGTCCTTGGGCAGGGAACCTTTTTATTATCCACTATTATCCACAGTACACTCCACTTTTCTCCACCCATAAAATTCACTGCCATTGTATCTGTTAAAAATCTTAGAGTAAAAGCAAGATTTGGGGTGACATAATGACCATTGTCCCAACCTCTCCTCTTGTTAAACCACACTTTACCCGCAACTTTAATGCTGGTAAAGGATTTTTCTCCCACTCGTTTATAAACATCATACAAATACTGCGTGTCAAGATATATATACCAACATTATTGATGTAATTAACTTCATATGCCAGTAATAAAGTGCTTGTAAACATGAAGTTAGAGCAGTTTGATTGCTTTCGCTGGTTTTATTTATGATATTTATCTGAAAAGTTAAAGTGAGAAGTATGTATCATATTATACGTATTATTTTATCACACCTCGTAGGGTAATATTTGGTTTCCATTGATCGAGAGATGGTCACAATAAGAAAACAATACGCTTATCCTTTATACTCTACATAAAGAGCAGTATATCCTTCCTTCATGGTAACAATATGGTCATGATCAACATTTTCACATGATGTTATCCATAAGTCTTTAACCCAAATAATGCAATTATGATTACCAACAGTATGTTTATACACATTTTATATTAAAGTACAACTATAGTGGATATCCCAGCTTTACAGGGTATATTATTATTTTCCTTTCACCTCTCGTCACACCAATGAATGCGTTTACTCATACACATACTGAATAAGTATTTAACATTATTATCCTTCCGCCTTTCATTATTAAGAACAATATGTAATCCTTCCTCAAGAGAAAATACAGTTATCCTTAAGTCTTCCAAATGAACAAATGGTTATCCTCACACTTTTGAAAAAACAATGTTATTTTTAAACCTTTAGCGAGAATAATATGTAATCTTTGCACTTTCAGAATGAACAATTTATGTAATCCTTACACTTTGAAAGAACAATATGTAATCCTTACACCTTGCAAGAACAACATGTAATCCTTACACTTTTGACAGGACAATATGTAAACCTAACACCTTTCACAAAAACAATATGTACTCCGTACACTTTTTGCAAAAACAATGTGTAATTCTTACACCTTTCACATGTATAGAAAAATATGATTAAATTTTCACCATTTTCGCAAAATCCGGACACTTTCCGGCTTTATCTTGCAATACTTTCAATATTGTATGTATATTTTCATGCACACTCTCAAGAATTCAGAAAAAATAAAGACGTGTAGATGTATAGTGGCTCAGTTACCCTAAACAGAGCAATATCAAAACAAATATACAAACCACATGTTACATGTATGAATGAATTAAGGAATGGTGACAGATTTACAATGCCTTTTCAGAAATATTTCAGCCATACCATTGCCAGACTAACAATTATGAAACTATGATTCAATTTGGTTCTTAATGTGACAACAGCAACATCCAAATAAAAAATAAATGTTTTAATATTACCACCTAAAAACACAGATGTTAAAATATGAAAACTTTAGTAAAACTTAAAAACCATCTTGGAATAATGAAAAGGATCTATATCCCATGGTCCAGGATTCACTAATCTTTAAATATACGTCAGCTACATGTACACTAGCTGTCAAACAGTTGTAATATGCGAGTATACTATGGAATTATTAAAGCTGTTTCATTCGATTAGTGCTATACAGCCTATTCAAAAATATTGAGTTAAATGTGTAAAACTGAGTAAATACTACACAGTTAACAAGAATATGTTTAACCATGTACAGATCATGAATACTGAACTCGCACACTCAATTCCCACTGTTACATATGCATGTAAAGGTAATACTGCAACCTACAACTTGAATATCTGATAGTAATTTTACTGACTGTTTCATCTGTTTATTACTAATATTTGATAAGGAAAAGTGGTTCTAAACATATCAATAAACATCACATGACAATAAAGTAGCATCTTGTCCGTATTCCCTTAATGTCTGTAATGTATTTTAATAAACATAAGAACCAAATGAAGGATAAAATAGTGTTCTTCATTTCACT